>NC_140174.1:82500490-83100490 GCF_963971535.1 Notolepis coatsorum | reverse complement strand
CACAACGAGAACGGACAGGAGTACTGCTCAGTGGCCATCGCCCCCACCTACCTGCCCTCTCACGACGGCCTGCCTCTGTGGATCTTTGGAGACGTGTTCCTGAAGCAGTACTACTCCGTCTACGACCGCAGCTACAACCGTGTGGGCTTCGCCAACCTTGCCTGAACATCACAGCTGGAACCTGTAGAGGCTTTCCTCTAAGGACTTCATAGTTTAATTTTGTTAATGCAAATTAAATTAATTGACATCTCAACAATGCAGGTTGTGTTTCGTGTCTCTGTTTTTAGTTTCAAATTAAAGTAGAAACACAACATCTCTAGAGTTACATGTTTCTTTAACAGAGTAGAGATGAGAGAGTAAACCGTCAAATATGAATTACTGTTGTCCACAAGGGCCTGTTATCATGCCACCCGAGGCCATGAAGGAGAGGCCATGCGTGCGTGCATGTGTGCGTGTGTGTGTGCGTGTGCATTCCTAATTACTTTCCTTGACTGACATTGGGATAGTGAATGCCATGCTTACTAGCCCGGGACATAATTACTCTGTTCTAGAAATCAGCGACCTTGGCTGCGAGAGTGTGAGAATGTTTGTCTGATTAGGGTGAAAGCTCATTAACCTCTTAACATTCTGGGGACTGCATACGCTGCACTTTGCTCTCGTCTGCCAGCTCCGGGCAGCATTTTTCAATACATTGTTGGAAAGTTGAATTTGCCGCCTTTCGATCGTCACCACACTCAACCTATTGCGTGCTTCAGGTCTCGAGTTACAAGACTAAATATCTGGCGAGCGTCATTTGACAAGGCGTTCCGACAAGTGACCACGTCCAGTGGTAAATGGTCCTGAACTGACCAGTCACTGCGAAAATGATTGACCACCGTTGTAGCCAATGAGCGTCTGCTCCGAAATCCCAGACGAGCGTCGACAGTGGGGGAAGGTGACACAAGAAGACGAAGAAGTCCATTGTTTTGACTAGAGCATTGAAATAAATGGCAGTGGACGGACATTTTGGATAATCATGCTGAATTTTTACCGGTACACACATTACAAAAACCTTTGTAAAACATTCATCTTCCGTGGGTTTTTTATAAACTTTTGACCTATACTACATAAGACTTCAGGCTATGGAAATTATGTTTTCCAGCTCCTACCTCTCAGCTGGAACCCAAAAACAAATGTGGGGTATGCTTAAGGGGTTAATGACATGTTGGATATTCACCAGTGACATATTTTCACTACAACATTTCAAGGCCTCCATATATGATATACACACACACACACACACACACACGCACGCGCATACAATGTTGTCATTACCAAACAGGGAGATGCTTGTTGGGTCCTTTTAGGACATTATTATTGTCACTTTGAAAGCGTCTATAGGAAAACATCATTCTTATTTAGCATGATAAGCTTTAATCTAGAGATAAACATGATGTTTCATGACGCAAAGGTTATTAATGGTTCAAATCCAAGCAGTTACCATTTCTTTCAAGAGTTTTCTTAAATGGCAATCATTTTCTTAGAATATGCCACCATCTTTTTGTTGTGGATTTGGCCATTCAAAACTGCACCAGTGCTCTGTCTACTCATTATATATACTGTAGACAAACGGTGTCTAAGAAAGGCATGCAGTATCGTCAAGGACACCTCTCACCCCAACCACAGACCCTCTTGGAGGTGCAATAGGAAGGAATCTCTGTTCCAAGTCAAATAGGCTCAGGAACAGCTTCTTCCCTTCAGCTGTCATCTCACTGAACTCTGTACCACGGTCTGTACCTCTCCCTCTCTCTCTCTCTCTCTCTCTCTCTCTCTCTCTCTCTCTCTCTCTCTCTCTCTCTCTCTCTCTCTCTCTCTCTCTCTCTCTCTCTCTCTCTCTCTCTCTCACTATTACTACCATTACTACTACTACTACTACTACTACTACTACTACTACTACTACTACTACTACTACTACTACTACTACTACTACTACTACTACTACTACTACTACTACTACTACTACTACTACTACTACTACTACAAATACTACTACTATTAATACTACTACTACTACTATTAATACTACTTTTTAAGTTTTGTTGACCTTTCTTGTATATTTTGGTTTGTGTTCCTTCCTGTGCTGGACCAACAAGGTATGTAAATCGACTGTTTTCCACTATTACTTTTTATGGAATGGAATGCCAATGCTGCCTTCCAGTTAACTCACTCATACACCCGTTCTGTCCTCACTGTGGTACATGACTGAGATGGAGCTGTGGTACATGACTGAGAGGGGGCTGTGGTACATGACTGAGATGGGGTTGTGGTACATGACTGAGAGGGGGCTGGTACATGACTGAGAGGGGGCTGTGGTACATGACTGAGAGGGGGCTGGTACATGACTGAGAGGGGGCTGGTATACAGGATTGAGAGGGGGGCTGGTATACATGACTGAGAGGGGGCTGGTATACATGACTGCGAGGAGGCTGGTACATGACTGAGAGGGGGATGGCTGGTACATGACTGAGAGGGGGCTGGTACATGACTGAGAGGGGGCTGGCTGGTACATGACTGAGAGGGGGCTGGTACATGACTGAGAGGGGGCTGGTACCATGTATTGTGCATCATTGTAGGTCAAACCATTAAAAAGTTTATTTCCACAGCAGCCATTTTGGATTTTGGTCTCTCACAAATTTCCCCTGCCTTTTTAAAAAATACACCCCGGCTAAATTTGTTTATTAACCCTCCTAGATGACAAATCCATTGAGAAACGAAGTTCCACAGATGACCCAACTACTAGGTCCATATCGTATCATCATAATATTATTTAAAAAATCATTAAGATAAGGGTTCCCTTGATAAAGATGCATGAAAAGGCTGTATAATATACAACACCTGTAGCTCAACTGCAAAAACAGCTTTTTTGATTTGATTAGATTTGTATTTGGAAATTAAAAACACATCATAAAAACAAATTATCTTGACCAATTTGTATTCCTGAGGATATCACCTAAAAGCATTCATTAAAACACTTATTTCCAAGGTGGTCCTCGATGGAAGACATAAAAACACAGCAGATATAGCCTACTCAACTGCACATTTTTGCTCAACTGCAAAAAAAATTGCCTACTTATGTATTAGACAGGCACGTGCACACATAGAGCCCAACGGGTGCACAAGCACCTGCCCTTTTGTGCCTCATAAAAAAGTGCCCTTTTTATGCCAATTATTTTTACCATATTTTCTTTTTTACCTCCATATAGAGAGAGTGATCTGCAATCTGCTTGGGTTGGGGGTGCAATTCCTAACAGGCTCAACCATATGGATAAAAGTTCCCATATTATGTGCATTACACAAACTAAAAACAGATATTACATTACACAAACTAAAAACAGATATTACATTACATTACACAAACTAAAAACAGATATTACATTACATTACACAAACTAAAAACAGATATTACATTACATTACACAAACTAAAAACAGATATTGTCTGAATTACTAGAAGAAAGAAATGCACCACCTTTGGCTGATAGTAATTTATAAATTTCTTAGGATTTCTTTTGGTCTAATAAATGTTTAAGGTATGGATCCCCTGCTGCCTCCTCCTCCTCTTCCTCCTCCTCCTCCTCTTCCTCATCTACATCCTCCTCCTCCTCATCCTACTCTTCCTCCTCTTCCTGCTCCTCTTCCTCCTCCTCTTCCTCCTCTTCCTCCTCCACCTCCTCCTCCTCCTCTTCCTCATCTTCCTCCTCCTCCTCCTAATCCTCCTAAATCAAATCAAATCAAATTTATTTATAAGGCCCAACAACATACGTTAATGTCCCCATGGGCCGTACAGGTCTTCTTTAAACAAGTCAAGAAGAAAACATAACAATAAATCACGAACAGAACAAGGACACCATAAGGTCCAACAAATTTAAAATAAATGCAAATAAATGAAAGAATGCAAGCACTCCCAGACATACCCCACGCGAAGGTAAGGAAAAACTCACTAAAACCTAACAATAGGTAAAAAATAAAAAATGCTCCACAGGCAGTGTGGAGGAGAGAAACCTTAGAAGGGCCATTCAAGGGGGGATCTCCCTTCTTAGATGTCGGTGATAGTAGTGTTGCAGATGGACAGTTGATAAGCATGCACTCAAGTGTGTAGTGAAACACAGATGAGTGCATGCAATAGCAACTGAACATTTTGAAAGATTAAAGATAGAGCTGATAGCGATAGCAACTGAACATTTTGAAAGATTGAAGATAGAGCTGATAGCGAATCTATTTGAGGCACAGGGGCGGCGCAGAGAGGGTCGCGTCCTCCCCGTCTTAATCACAGGACATTCAACACTCCGGTCATTGCTCAGGGACAGCCGGAGACAGGGAGATAGGGGGCGGCGCAGAGAGGGTCGCGAGCTCCCCGACATCATCGCAGGATGTCCGGCACTCCGGTCACCACTACGAGACCTCTGGAGACAGGGGGGCACGCAGAGGGGGTCGCAACCTCCCGGCCTTCATCACGGGACGTCCGACACTCCGGTCAGCACTCCAGGACGGCAACTCACAGGGGGACAGGGAGACGGGACAGGCTTTTGGTCTAATAAATGTTTAAGGTATGGATCCCCTGCTGCCTCCTCCTCCTCTTCCTCCTCCTCCTCCTCTTCCTCATCTACATCCTCCTCCTCCTCATCCTACTCTTCCTCCTCTTCCTGCTCCTCTTCCTCCTCCTCTTCCTCCTCTTCCTCCTCCACCTCCTCCTCCTCCTCTTCCTCATCTTCCTCCTCCTCCTCCTAATCCTCCTAAATCAAATCAAATCAAATTTATTTATAAGGCCCAACAACATACGTTAATGTCCCCATGGGCCGTACAGGTCTTCTTTAAACAAGTCAAGAAGAAAACATAACAATAAATCACGAACAGAACAAGGACACCATAAGGTCCAACAAATTTAAAATAAATGCAAATAAATGAAAGAATGCAAGCACTCCCAGACATACCCCACGCGAAGGTAAGGAAAAACTCACTAAAACCTAACAATAGGTAAAAAATAAAAAATGCTCCACAGGCAGTGTGGAGGAGAGAAACCTTAGAAGGGCCATTCAAGGGGGGATCTCCCTTCTTAGATGTTGGTGATAGTAGTGTTGCAGATGGACAGTTGATAAGCATGCACTCAAGTGTGTAGTGAAACACAGATGAGTGCATGCAATAGCAACTGAACATTTTGAAAGATTAAAGATAGAGCTGATAGCGATAGCAACTGAACATTTTGAAAGATTGAAGATAGAGCTGATAGCGAATCTATTTGAGGCACAGGGGCGGCGCAGAGAGGGTCGCGTCCTCCCCGTCTTAATCACGGGACATTCAACACTCCGGTCATTGCTCAGGGACAGCCGGAGACAGGGAGATAGGGGGCGGCGCAGAGAGGGTCGCGAGCTCCCCGACATCATCGCAGGATGTCCGGCACTCCGGTCACCACTACGAGACCTCTGGAGACAGGGGGGCACGCAGAGGGGGTCGCAACCTCCCGGCCTTCATCACGGGACGTCCGACACTCCGGTCAGCACTCCAGGACGGCAACTCACAGGGGGACAGGGAGACGGGACAGGCGTTAGACAGCTCATGTGATTGTAGTGGGCGGACATAGCAATAGATACAAGTGGTAAGCATATATGTGAGTGGAGTAAATATATGAAGTAAGCATATTATGTGAATAAAATAGAAGTACTTAACCCAGCAATGAAACTGCGTTGACTGTTAATCTGTTAACAGTCTGTTAATACTGTTAATCAGTTGACAGGACCACGGACAGACGACGGTAGATAACTGATCCAAGGCCTCGTGGTGCATGTAGAGCAGTCACTGCAATCTTGGCCAAGACCCCGAGGCATCCATCATCTTAGTCAGCACTAGGAGACGGGCACTCAGAGAGATGGGGGAGGGAAGGGGGGGGGGGGAGGGGGAGGGAGGGAGGGGGGAGGGGGGGGGAGGAGTTAGAGAGTTCCCATGTTTGTGGTGCTGCAAAAGAGCAGACATGTAGTACCCTGTAGTGCCATGTAGTACCATGTAGTACCCTGTAGTGCCATGTAGTACCCTGTAGTACCCTCCTCCTCCTAATCCTCCTCCTCCTCCTACTCTTCCACATCATCGCCCTCCTCCTCTTCTCCTCCTCCTCCTGCTCCTGTTCCTACTCTTCCTCATCTTCCTCCTCCTCCTCCTGCTCCTCCTGCTCCTGCTCCTACTCTTCCTCATCTTCCTCCTCCTCCTCCTGCTCCTCCTCCTCATTCTCCTCCTCCTCCTCCTCTTCCTCCTCCTCCTCCTCCTCTTACTCCTCCTCCTCCTCCTCCTGCTCCTCCTCTTCCTCCTCCTCCTGCTCCTCTTCCTCCTCTCCTCCTCCTCCTCCTCCTCCTCCTGCTCCTCTTCCTCCTTTCCCCCTCCTCCTCCTCCTCCTCCTCCTCCTCCTACTCCTGCTCCTCCTCGTCCTCCTCTTCATCCTCTCCTCCTCCACGGGAGCAGCGTACTGGCTCATGTAAGATGGCAGGCCATGCATTATGCAGCAGCTTAGGCCACCGCGCGGGATATTTATGTCCTCTGCTACAGTCCACCTGTCGCTGCTCTGGTCATAGCGCTCCGCGTTGGAGATGGGGGTAAAGCCATTGTAGCCTCCGACCACGAAAAGCAGGTCGTCCAGCACCGCGATGCCAAAGCAGCTGCGGGGGGTGAGCATGTTGGGCAGGGCGCTCCAGCAGTCAGTCAAGGGGCTGTAGGCCTCCGCGCTATGCAGGTGGTTTCTACGGTCCCACCCTCCCACCTGAGGACAGGACACATGAGAGGAATGTTTTAGTATGTGGTTAAGGCAGGCAGACACTGTATTAATCCATTTAGGGAAATGAGGGCATCACAGAAGCATTGAAAGTCAAATGATACATATCTATAAAAATATTGAGTATAAAGCATTTGTCTCTGTGTGCACCTACCGCATAGACTTGTCCTCCGTATGCAGCGACTCCCACTCCGCCACGCCTGCTGCTCATGGGGGCGATCAGAGTCCACTGGTTGGTGTCTGGGCTGTGAACAGACACTCCGTCCTCCTGTTGAAGCCACCACAGATGTAAACCTGTAATAAGAAAGAATATTCTAATTTAGTTTATATATTCCATTTGATTTCATTCTACTTTAATTGTCTGTTAATGTTGATGCACCAAAGGACCCAGACACATCTTTTGTATGTGCAAGCTTACTTGGCAATAAAGACATTTCTGATTTCTGATCTAACGTTCCTTGTGTTCATCTAGCACCCTGTGTCCCTCAGTTCCACCCACCTTGCCCTGGAGGGCTGCTGCCCCTGCGTCCACTGGTTGGTTTCAGGCTCGTAGCGCTCATCGCTGTTCAGTACCACCACGCGTTCGTCCTTCCCTCCCATGGCGTAGATACAGCCATCCAACGCGACCACGCTGAGCTCACTGTGGCGTGAGTGCATGGGAGCCGCCTGCAGCCAGCTGCGAGTGACAGGGTTGAAGTTGAACCTGCACACACTGTTGAGAGCCTCTACGTAGTCCAAGCCGCCGATGCAGTAGACCAGACCGTGGAGATAAGCGGTGCCGTGGGCGGCCCGGGGACTCTCCCCCTCAACGTTCACGTCCATCCATCCACCGGCTCGGATATCGTAAGCCTCCATGGTCAGGATGCCGCCACTCCAGCCTCCGATGGCCAATAGGACCTCCTGGGGCCGGCGTGGACGCATCAGGGGGTTTGGGAGCCTGTCGGAGCCAGGGGGGTTCAGGACGCTGAGGATGAGGGGCCTGCAGTCGTGGCTGTCCCTCACCACAGGGTTGTTCTGGATGTTGTTCAGCAAGTAGTCAGGCCTCATCAAGCCCATGCGAACCTGGGAAGAGACAAGCAGACAGCGGGTACAACTTAGACATCGGTTGTAGACGGTTTCACTGGAATTCTGTTGCTAGGGAACAGTTTGGACCCAAGTGTTTGAGAACCACTGTACTAGGGAACCTAGTGTTGTTTTAATGTAATGCACAGTAATACAATTAGTTACCTTGGGCAGCAGCAAAGGGATGTGTGTTTTACGCTCCTCACGGGAGTGGTCGATCCAACGGAGGACGGCCTCGAACACCGTCTCCTCGCTCTTCACGTTCAGGTCATCCCTCTCGATGATGTCCACCAGTTGCTGCAGGGACAGCTCCACAAACTCCTGTGAGACGCGCAGCATCTCCTCAAAGTGGCACACGATGCAGAGATGGGCCTTGCGCCTCAGGTCAGGGCAGTTGTAGATGTCCGCCAACCTCCAGATGCCGACAAAGTTTTCCAGAGACAGCTGGCCTTCTAGGAAGTCAGAGCACGCTCCTACTATGCCAGTGACGCGAAGCTGGTCTGCAGCCACCAGAAGCTCTTCCACATTCTCTGCTGTCAACAGCACAAAGCGTGTGTAGGCGTACTGTGGAATAATATATTGATCCCCCAACTCTCATGTAAAGACATTCCCCTCCCCTGTATCTATCCTGTGTCCCCCCCCCCCCATTTGACCTATCAAATGGGACCACCTCCCCCCTTTTAACTATATAATGCTCCTCCCAACAACATTCCAGGGCCCTCATTCATCAACATGTTCTACGCACAGATCTGTGCTTACCCTGTGCGTACGATCATTTCTAAGCAAAGAGTGGGATTCATCAATTTCGATTTGAACTTGACTCCGTGCTTACATCTACGCACAGGTCAGACCACACTTACCTGGCGCCCAGTGGTAGAATATATTATTACAACAAGGAAATGAGCTTCTGTGCATAATAACACTGGCATGTTCTGTACGAACCGTAGTTCATTATAGTTCATTGTAAAATAGCAACAGTAGTGTAATTATGGTCAAAACCCTATAAATAGCATTTGGAATAATAGATCTTTCTCTCAGAATGAATGCAGCATGGTTTATATAGCGTTATCGGAATATACAGGGTGTAGGCTACTGACTGACTGCGCTCCGCGTAGCTTGGTTGATTGATTGATTGAAAAGTTTATTAACAGATTGCAGAATGGGTACAGTACAGTACAGCTCAGTACATACAATTGTTAATTGGGGATGCAGACCAACTTTCGTCTTGTTTACATCAGGGTCCCCCATTTTCAATTCATCATAAATCATAAAGCTCAACTCGTTATTATTTTGCGCACAGACCGCCGAAACACGGGAAAGTTTTGATTATATTTAAAAGGCTTTACGTTAAATGAAACAAGTGGAATTTCGAAGCTGTAAGCAGAATAAGTCATATGAATATAGTGTTCTTCCCCCTTTTTACTGTATAAGAAAGAATAGAAAACGCATTGCAATGACACCATGCAGATAGTGGACAGACTATATGATGGGATTCAAGTTCGCGTTTTTGTTGCTCATAGGCATGCTGTCAGAGTATGATATCTTAATCAAACATTCTAGAACATTTGTCGTCACAGATCATGTCCTAATAGAACATAGGCTATGGCATGGATCGTGATATTGTGTGGACTGTTATTATTACTGTACACCGGTACCACCCATTGTGACAACAGCCTTGTGAGTCCCGCACACAAACATGATGGAATTCAAGTTCATGTATTGAAAGGCAGCTGGCTACATCATACATGCAGTGAGATTCATTGTTCTTGTATATGCTCTCGTATTATATTGTTTATATAGGCTACCCAATACTGACATCAAAATAGATTGTAGTATGCCTCTAGAAATCATATGCAGCAGGTAGAAAATTGACGGAAGATCCATCGCGATTTGGAATAGAATTGAGGAGAACTTTAATCCCTGGGTATCAATCAAACAACACGGGAAAA
The DNA here is from genome assembly GCF_963971535.1 of Notolepis coatsorum. Classification (NCBI taxonomy): domain Eukaryota; kingdom Metazoa; phylum Chordata; class Actinopteri; order Aulopiformes; family Paralepididae; genus Notolepis; species Notolepis coatsorum. Next base: position 83,090,687 of record NC_140174.1, on the reverse strand, counting down.
GGCAGTCATATTCCAGCGCGGTCTTTATTAGCCGACAACAAAATAGATGCCTCTGAAAATCATATAGCCAATCGAACACAACTAATAAAGGCATTCATATTACAGCACGGTTATAATGACACACAACCAACGCCAAACAGTGGTCAACGAACGGTCTTTATTAGTATTTTGAGCTGTCCAGGCAGAATTGCAGCAATGGTCTTAGGGAGCCGTTGATATCTGACATCACCGTTTACAAATCCGCCTTTTATTTATCCCATAATACGCGATAGTATCTTCTTGGTTCGACAGCAGTGAATTCTCCATGGAGTTTCTCGGAGTTCCGCTCGGGTCAGTCCATTATTTCACATCCCATGGGGGGTGTTTCCTCACTTTCATGACCATATATGGATAATCATGCACGAGCATTGACGGTAGAACAAAGTGGTATTCATCAACACGGAGGAGCATAGAGCCTGCGTACGCAGTGTGTGATGAATCCCGACTTCCCTGTGCGTACACTAGTTCTACATTCCGTGCTTACGTGTGGAAATAGAAATGTTCTACGCACACTATTGATGAATGAGGGCCCAGGTCTTTACCTGGGTCATTTCAGCTGATCACCTGGGGCGAGAGCCTCAGCCATTCTCTCTATGTACTATGTATATTTCTATCTGTCCAGTTAATAAACTTGTTATTAACTGAACCTCGGTTGACTGAGTACATTCTTCAGGATATCCATTATATCCCACAATGGCGTACTCTATGATGAGCTGCATCATACCCGGGGACACCCCAGGGATACTGTAGACTGGTTTCTCTGAGTCGCTCCAGCGAGTGAAGAGGGCTCTGTGGGACGCAGAGTATAGAGATATCTAATGCGTAAACAGTAAGCAACATTCTGTCCTGTGTAGTCATATATTTTCACTGTAGAAGTATAGGGTCTTAGCACAGTAGAAGTATAGTATCTTTTTACAGTAGAAGTACAGTATAGTATCTGTTTACAGTAGAAGTACAGTATAGTATCTGTTTACAGTAGAAGTACAGTATAGTATGTGTTTACAGTAGAAGTGCAGTATAGTATATTTTTACAGTAGAAGTACAGTATAGTATCTGTTTACAGTAGAAGTGCAGTATAGTATATTTTACAGTAGAAGTACAGTATAGTATATGTTTACAGTAGAAGTACAGTATAGTATCTGTTTACAGTAGAAGTACAGTATATTATATGTTTACAGTAGAAGTACAGTATAATATCTGTTTACAGTAGAAATACAGTATATTATAGGTTTACAGTAGAAGTACAGTATAGTATATGTTTACAGTAGAAGTGCAGTATAGTATATTTTTACAGTAGAAGTACAGTATAGTATCTGTTTACAGTAGAAGTGCAGTATAGTATATTTTACAGTAGAAGTACAGTATATTATCTGTTTACAGTAAAAGTACATTATAGTATCTGTTTACAGTAGAAGTGCAGTATAGTATCTGTTTACAGTAGAAGTACAGTATAGTATCTTTTTACAGTAGAAGTACAGTATAGTATCATTTTACAGTAGAAGTACAGTATAGTATCTTTTTACAGTAGACACAGTATAGTATCTGTTTACAGTAGAAGTACAGTATAGTATCTGTTTACAGTAGAAGTACTGTATAGTATCTGTTTACAGTAAAAGTACAGTATGGTATCTGTTTACTAACCAAGCGAACCTGACCCAAGCTAACCTAAACCAAGCTAAGCTGAAGCAAGCTAACCTGAACCAAGCTAACCTGAACCAAGCTAAACTTACCTGAAATAGTCACTGCAGTCACACAGGAGGGCCTTGTGGGCATTCAACTCAGTGCTGTTGACTTTAATAACCACATCACAGAACCTTCCCTCCAGACGCAGCTCATTAAGGATTGTGTAAGGGCAACCTAACAAGAAAAGATGCCAGTGAGGGAATACTGGGTGAAGCTCTTTCCAACGCGTGGTGCTTGTTGATAATAAAATTATGTCTTCTCCTTGAGTATGTTTGAGAGTTTTTATTCGTACTTGCAGTGTGGACAAATATAAGCATACTGTAAACTCTGTGTTTAAACTGGAATTTAAACACAGGATAATTGCTACAAAATAAACCCAAAAAGTGACTCAATATAACTGAAAACAAAACAAATGCGCACAGTAAAAAGACAGTGTGGCTTCCCTGTGATAATTACCCAATTCCCTCCCGCTGCACACCTGTGAACACATACATATAGGCTGCGCCTGAGCACATCTGAGCCCCGCCTCCTGTGCCCACTGCCAGCTAATTGGTCAACACTGTCATGGTGACACGGTGCCTTCATACAATAACGTAACTGCAGAAAATCATTAAATTGGCGACAACACACCGGCCCCCAATTGATACTATATAAAAACGTAACAATTCAATGCATGCAAGTGATTGTAGCCAAGTACGTAGTCCACGTTGATATTTAATTCGTAATGTTCAAAGTTCATGTAGTCCAAAGGAAAATGGGTATTAATCTAGTCAGCTTCCAAAAGAAGACAGATCTTGGTGATCGGTCGCTCCAGAATGTTATACTTGGTCTGAACTTTCACAGATCGCACAAGTCCATGTCTGTCGGGAAAGGTCTGCAATACCTTGCCCAACAGCCAGGATCCACAAGGGGCATTAGAGTCCGCAATCATGATGACGTCTCCTGCGACAAAGTTCCTCTTGTCCTTTGTCCACCGTTGTCTCTCCTGCAACAGCGGTACATATTCTCGAATCCACCTGTGCCAAAAGAGGTTGGAGAGGAATTGAACTTGCCTCCATCGACGTTTAGAGTAAGAGTCAATTTTGCTGAAGAGCCCTGGTGGCAGGGAAGGTTTGCCCTTTAACAGGAGAATGTGATTCGGAGTCAATGGTTCAAGATCATTTGGATCCTCTGAGGTTTTTGTAATGGGACGGTCGTTCAATATGGCTTCCACTTCGCACAGGAATGTTTGTAATCCTTCGTCATCCAGATGTTGTTGATGAAGAACAGAGGTCAGCACCTTCCTGACCATGCGAATTACCCTTTCCCACACTCCTCCATGATGGGATGCAGCTGGAGTGTTGAAACTCCACTTTACTCCAAGATGAAGTAGTGAGTTTGATATTTTCTCCTGGTTCAGGTGAGTTAGAGCTTCTCTCAGCTCACGTTCTGCCCCAACAAAGTTGGTTCCGTTGTCGGACTTAATGTGTGACACTTGGCCTCTTCTGGAAATGAATCTGTGTATCGCGTTAATACAAGAACTGGTGTCCAATGAGTAGGCCATTTCCAGATGGACTGCCCGGCTGGCCATGCAGGTGAAAATAACTCCATATCGTTTGATGAGGCTACGGCCTCTCTTCACCTCAAATGGTCCAAAATAGTCTATGCCGACATTTGTGAACGGTGGAAGGTCAGCTTGCAACCTTTCCTTTGGTAAGTCTGCCATCTTTTGCTCACCCAGCTTTCCTCTATTTCGTCGACAGACAACGCAGGAGGTGAGTACTTTTCTGGCAGCAGCATTTGCTCTGGTGATCCAGTACCGTCTGCGAAGTCCCGAAAGCAGGTGGTTCCTTCCACAGTGTCCCAGCTGTTCGTGCACGTGGCGTAAGATGAGAGTGGTGATGTGTTGACCTTTAGCAAGAATGACTGGATGTTTTATATCATCGGGCATTGCTCCTTTGCTAAGTCTTCCTCCCACTCCTCTTTTCCTTCTTTTAAAGCAGTGATTTCATCACTAAACTTGTCCATTTGACAGTATTGAATGATGGCTCTTTCAGCCGTGTCGATGTCTTCAGGACATAAGGTGTGACCACCCATTGTGGCTCTGAAACTCTTCATGTCCTCTTCCACTTTGTTCTTATGAGTTATGTCAAACTCGGTGCGGGACAGAGAAGCTTGTATTTCTTTTCTCCTTTGACGCAGCACCTGCAACGTCTTCCTCAGCTGGAGAAACCATGCAACTGAGGTCTTAAGTCTTTTCCACGAGGAGAAGTAAGTTATCAGCTGATTTGTTGCGTTTGGTGCGTCGTTGATGATGACAGCATTAACTGAGACCTCTCCTTGGACCTCTGGATCATCGCTGTTGACGGAACTTGAATCCATAATGTTAAGAGGCCATTCTTCCTCACTTTTGGAAAGGAACTCCGGGCCGTGGATCCATCTACTGCAGGTGAGAATGTGTTCAACTTTCACCCCGCGGGAGGCCTCGTCTGCTGGGTTCCGTTTTGTGTCAACGTACCTCCATTGTGAGATATCTGTAGCTTCTCTGATAGGGGAAATCCTATTAGCAACAAATGTGTGAAAGCGCTTTGTTTCATTTCTGATGTATTTTAACACTGTTGTGCTGTCTGTCCAGAAGGTCGAGTTCTCCAGCTCCAGTTGTAACTCTGATGTCAGGAGCTTGTCAACTCTTGCAGCCAGCAGCTGTCAGTTCCATCCTTGGAATTGTCACACTCTTTAGAGGAGCAACTCGTGCCTTTCCTAGAACAAAAGACAGATGGATCTTCTCATCATTGTTTTGCAGCCTCAAATATGAAACTGTGCCGTAGCCATTCTCGCTGGCGTCAGAGAAGTGGTGTAGTCTGGCACCTGTGAGCTGTCCAAAATCTTTGGGTTGAAAGCATCTTGGCACACTAAAGGTGCTGAGTCTTTTTAAGTCCTCTAGCCACCCTACCCATTGCAGCTGATACTTTTGAGGAATACGCTCATCCCAACTGTAGTTCATTTTACAGAGGGTTTGCAGCAGCATCTTGGCAGGTAAGGTGAAGGGTGCTAGAACCCCAATAGGGTCGTAGACTGAGCTTACAACAGACAAAATACCTCGCCTTGTGAATGGTCTGTCTTGGACTGACATCTTGAACCTAAAGGTGTCCGTTTCTGCACACCATTGCAGTCCCAGGGTTCTCTCGACAGGAAGGCTGTCCCTGTCGAAGTCCAGTTCTTTTACGTTCTTGGCTCTTTTTTCTACATCAATGGCTTCCAACACAGATCTGCTGTTGCTCATCCACTTCAACAATTGGAACCCTCCCAACTGGCATACAGCTGTCAGGTCTGTAACCAAATATATGGCTTCTGCCTCTGAAGACACAGATTTCAGGCAGTCATCCACATAAAAGTTGTGCTGGATGGTGTCTGTTATGTGGACTGGGAAGTCCACATAAGGAAGGAAGGAAATCCACGTCTCGTTTTGCCACGTGGACTTGATGGTACATAGCCTTTACGTCAGCCATAACTGCTATAGAGTTTAGGCGAAACCTTGTGAGAACTCCAAGCAGGGAATTCGTCAAGTCGGGTCCCTGGAGTAGCTTGGTGTTGAGTGACGCTCCCTTGTAGCTTGCTGTACAGTCAAAAACCACTCTCAAGTCTTTCTTTTTAGGATGGTGTACCCCGTGATGAGGGATGTACCACACCTTTCCCTCTTTTCCTTCCAACTGGTGCTCTGGCACTTTCTCTGCATAGCCGTTGCTTATGACGTTATTGAGAAAGTTAGTGTATTCTTCTTTGAAGGTAGGATTTTTGTTTAATTTCTTTTTTAGGCAGAGGACTCTTTGCTCAGCAAGGTGGCGGTTGTTGGGCATGACAACGTTGTCCTCTCTAAAAGGCAATGGCAAGCAGTAATGTCCATTCTTGAGTTCGGCTGAAGTATTGACAATCTGCATGAACTTGAGGTCTTCTATGGACATTTCTGGCTTGTCTGCTGTTGATTTCTCGTTGAAGTCATGGTTGTATTGTTCAACCAACAATTCCTCTATCTGAGCAATGGAGATGCGGTTGGCTGTGACTGTGGGGCAGCCGATCCCACTGTCATCGCCTTCTCTCAATGGTCCGTTAACAACCCATCCCAACAGGGTTTTAACAGCGTAAGGTCCTTTACCCTTGCTGTTTATCACCTCCCATGGCTCCATTGCGCCTGGAGTGTTAGTTCCAATTAACAACTCCACGTCAGCGACAATAGCAGGAATTTCCACAGTGTTCAAGTATGGCCAAGCATACAAATCCTTCTGTCGCGGGATGTTGTCGCGAGTCACAGGCATCTTGTGTTGGGTATACACATCAGGCAACTCAATGTAGGTGTCACTGTTTAGTGCAGCAACCTCTAGTCCCGAGATGACGTTACTGTTGACGAAGCTTTCTTGGTTCATTGTTTTCATTAGGAATCTAGTGTTCCTTCCTGTCACGTTGAGCTTCCTCATGAGTTGCTCGGAGCAAAAAGTGGATGAACTGCCGGGATCTAGGAATGCATACGTTTTATTATTGCAAAACAAAATTATTAAAAGTCAGTACTCAACACACAATGCATAATGAAACTAACAATTAAGATGGCTGAAATGACATGCAAGCACAGAAACAGAAAGCAAAAAAAATATATAATAATTAGAGGTGGGCATAGATTAATTTTTTTAATCTAGATTAATCTATCTGCAATCCTGGATTTAATCTAGATTAATCTAGATTAAAATGGCTCAAAAAAAAAAAAAAAACTGCCGAAGGCATTCAAAATATGTGTGTTCTACCCAAATAATGACCAGAAGTAAGTCCTTACTTTTTCTTTCCTCCTTATGTTTCTCAGGCCAGGTGGCCCATTACACCATGAGCCCATCTCCCGTTTCCAAAATGCAATACAGACTGTTTGAAAAAGCTGTTTTGCTATGATAATTGGTAATGAAATATCAAAATAATGTTCAATAAGATGTACTTGTGTTTAATAAGTTGTTTTATTCAGAAGTTAACACAAATAAATAATATTACCAGTACAGTACAGTATCTAGCACTCTCAGGAGCAAAACAGAAAGAATCATTTCAAACTTGAACTATGTGACATGGCTTGAATCAACTGCTCCAGTGGAGTTGCTCAGTGGCCAATGGTGTCAACTGTGGTTGTACTGGGCAGCTCCCAGGTGTGAATGGAACTGTGTGAATGTGAAGCAGGGCGTTCCTGAAAAAGAGCATCTGTGCTCAGCGAACCTACCCTGGGTAAATAAAGGTAAAAAAAAAAAAATGTAAAAAAAAAAAGAATTTTAAATTTTTTTTATATTAATGCGTTAATTATATTATCGCGCGATACTAGTATAGCGTTAACGCAGCACGTTAACGCCGTTAACGGCCCAGCTCTAATAATAATACTTTACCGTATACAGTGTATATTCAACGAAATTACCAATTATACCAATGTCTTATACAGGATATACCCCTAATACCTGTTATCTAAAACCCTACACACATATGCTCCAGCTCGAACCCCCCCCTCCCGGACCCCTCTTTGGATAGTACCTCCATTATCCCTCGCTCCTAACCAGACACTACCATTATAAGCTAGCTTTTATTCTCTCCACCACTTCTAACCACATTGACATTTTGGATTCATTGAGACCCAGAATTCTTGCTGTAGATATTTCGAGATATGTAAGAAACCAAACTTTCCGGCAAATTTTTTCCGGTTGAAACCAGCGTGATGCGATCAGCTTTTTAGCTACTGTGATACCCGATAAAACCAATCTCTTTAGCTGTGGATTTACTGCAAACTCAAAAACATCATTCAATAGTAATACAGAGGGGTGTACTGGTATATTCCAAGATACGAGTTTTGATAATTGTTGGGTTACATCTTTCCAGAATGCCTTAACTGGTGGGCAGTCCCAATACATGTGCATAAATGTCCCTTCGTCTCCATTTGTACATTGGGAGCATTTGGAGTCTTGTTTAAGACCCATTCTGTTCAGTCTTATAGGAGTCAAGTATGTCCTGTGAATATAGTTAAGATTGATTTGTTGATGGTCCGGGTTCCTTGATGTAAATCGGACATTTGCCCATGCTCCTTGCCAATCAAAGTCACTTTCCAGGTCTGGTATATCCCTCCTCCAGACAGAGTCTAGTTGGAGGGTTTCATATGAGGACGTTAGTAATTGATGATAAAAACCTGAAACAAAACCTCTCGATGTCTCTCTTTCATAGAAGAATTTGTGGTATCTGTGGTGTTCAATTGGTATGTCTAATGGAACACCGTGAGACTTCAAACATAGCCGTAACGTTAGGTTATGAATATAACCAAGTTCTGTTAACACTAGTGGACGCTCTGTGTCTGTTGCATATATCTCGCTTCAGCATATATACACTGAATAATTTCACAAATGTACCTTTAAATGCCAGCATTCATCTGGCCACACCCCCATCCGCTTACCTATATAAGCAGGGATGGTGCCACACACTCATCTCCTTCCCAACAAATTTCACCACAACGAAAAATCAAGGGCCGCAGCGGCGTCTAGACGCAGAGCGTCCACTAGTGTTAACAGAACTTGGTTATATTCATAACCTAACGTTCTGTATCACACTAGCTCCCGCTCTGCGTCTGTTGCATAATAGGAGCTGAGCGGGAGCTAGAAGCTCGACAAATACACCCCGCTGAGGCCCCCCACAGCCATCAGATCAGGGAGGGCCGAGCCCCCCCGACCCACCCTAATGGAGGGCACCCCCCCTATTGGTGGCTTCACGGGAGAGCGACGGACCTGACCGTGCGAAGAGGCACTCAAGCAACTCAACGCACAGGGTGAGCAGACCGTGGCTTGACCCCACGACTACACACACGCACAACCCGCATGCCACCCGGGAACGAACGGAGGAAACAACCTCGTTACTGCCCACTGAATCACGGGGTCAAGGGCAAACCCAACCCCGTGGCAAGGCCGCAGCAGCGGAGCGCGAAGGAAGACCCATACCCACCAAAGGGACTGGACCCCCTGGAACGGGGGCCCGGAGAAGTCCATGATGCCAGCATCAAGACCCCACCAGGTGGGCACTTAGTGACCCCGCCCCCCACATCGCCAGCGTATTCGGACAAAGGCCCCTCAGCCGAGCGGGCCCCGTCCCCCCAATAGTACACCGCCTGGCACAATGACCCTGCAGAACAGGCAGTCAGCATGGCCGTAATCACACAAAAAAGGTTAACCAACGGAAGCAGGCAGCGCACCGGGGAAAAACCAGGCAACAGGCTGTTAACCCTAGCCTGGAGACTGCGGACGAGACAGGCGCCATAGGGGACAGCTGAACACAGCCGCCCCGGCGGAAGGGGCGTATGCTGGCGTTGTTGTATGACCAAGCCTCCATTAAAAAAAACCCACCCAGAGGGGTTGAGGCAGAGAAGGCTGACACGATTGGCAGACGTCATGAACGTGCAGGGGCACCCTCAACCGGTGAACCCGGGAGTTGACACTGCTCCAACACACCAGGGAATCAACCACCTTGGTGTTACCCAATGCGGTGGTTGTTCCTATAACCCCTCAAGAAAAAACTCCAAAACACACCTGCGGGTATACACCGGCTATACCGCAGTACAAGTGTTTCAGTTTTCAAAAAGGGTTAACCCAGGCCTACGGGTCTGGCGATACGGGAAGCACAGGGTCACCAGAGGAGGTCAAAGACCACCCCAACAGGCCCCTCTTCGCCATGCGTGAGTGAGGAGCGAAAAAGAATGGAGAACCCGCCCCTAAGCACACCGTACTTGGTATTCCCAGACGGTCTCCCAACCAAGTACTAACCAGGACCAACCTGTGTAGCGGCCGAGATCCGACGAGATCGAGCGTGTACAGGTTGGCATGGCCGTAAACCATTACGACAGTGCTGAGTAAAAACGTACCCAACCAGGGTCTCCATAGTGCTTAACCCTGTGACACCCGGACCGACCTGGCATTTTTCCCCCTGAAAAAAGCCCAAGTCCCTCAGGGTACCAGAACAGCAGATCTGCATCCCCGGCGGACAACGGGTTCAACTGATCCGGACCAGCGTGACCAGAACCAGTCCCGTGCCCTAACCACGCAGACACCTACCAGGAGAAAGGGCAGATATGCGTGTTGATCTTAACATGAAAAGAAGGCGCCACCCAGACGTTCGGGCGAACCACGCCCGGTGGCCCACCCCCAGGGCGTGAGACCCCTCTACATATGTTCAGATCCATTCCGTCATCATCCCCCAGACATGAACGAGAATCCGTCGACAACCAACCCAGGTCGTGGGATGTGGTCGTCGGAAGAGGAAAAACCTCCATCTCAGTTGCTCTATAAAAACGCCGTTTTAACCTCAAGCAACCAAGGCGTGCCAGTCAGTCGCCTGTTTACAGCGAGCTAGCACTATATGTGCGTTGGGGCACACCCCCATCAATGAACAGGCTATTTAGACCTGTCATTGAATCCCCAAGGCGCCCAGGGGAACGACAAGAGGGGTGTGACACTTCCTAACTCCAACACTTTTTGAATAGAAAAGAAGGAAGCACCAACAGTATGTATCCCAGTCTACACAGCCGGGGGTAAAAAAATTTCACATTTTTACATCCCACCACCCTCCCATAGGAAGGAGACGGGGATCCCCAGAGAGACTTCCCACGCGAGCTGTACAGATTGAAAAGAATATATTGCACCTTGAGCCATGTAAAAAATTGGTTTTAGGGCTCTCCGGGGAAGAGGCACTGAACCCATACACACTCAATAATCGAATTGAATCGAATACATACACAATAGAATAGGACACCTACTAGAGGGTCCACTCACTTTGACAATCTGAGGAGGAAGGCTCTGTACTCTGATGGAGGCTCCCTCACATGGAAGGAGGAGTCCGAACTCACAGAAGGCCCGAATAGGCGCTTGGTGAGGAGGAGCCCTGACAACCCCCCCGAAACAGATCCATCACATGGACCTGAACAGCACACGGAAGTCCTACCAACAGAGACGCGCACGGTGACGTACTCTATGGCGGGGGAATTTCTGCGGTGCACACGCCCAATATTCCAGGCCGTGGGACCAGGAAACTCCCCCCCCCCCACACCCCGTAACGTGCCGAACCGCAACGTGACAGGAACCTTGAAGGACAGGGGGTGTACCCCTGACCGACAGAAACAAGGGGGAGAGGAAAGGTTACCAGTTCACCCCTTTACGACCCCACACCCATGATACGATGTAATGACAAAAAGAGAATATGACACAGTCATAGTCAGCTCTATGAAGCGTTTGACAGCTTCACACAGCGCATGAGCTAACCTGCTATCTGATTTTTACTAAGGAAAAAACACAGAATAGAGAGGGCTCTCTAAGAGCCCCGGTCCAACATACACATGTGCTTCTGTGGCCAGTCCAACCCAGTTGTAGGTCACATGACACACACAACCCATCATCACCTACAAAAAATGGCAAAAACACTCTACAGAGGAACACCGTTTTTCATAATGAGAGAATACATAATTCTCGATTAGTATCGGCCACAGGCCTTGCTAAGCACACACGACAGCGACCAAACAATCTTTTCTTTTAGGAAAATAAAGTTTCTCCAGCAGTTTTAGCACAACCTCAGCAATCAAGCTAAGGGTTACATCGCATCCCTACCACACAAAAGACACAATGTAGTGCAACAACATGTCTGATAGGAGTATGAAAAAGTCCCAGGGAAAACACAATCCTCCTGCTTTACCCTTAATACGGCCAGTTAAAACAGGAAAACCTGTTAATATGTGAACACACTGTTCATTGTCATCACAGGCTGAGAAAAGAATATTCTTTCACTCATTTGTCACTAAGCATAGCTTCATAGGTTAGTTACCTTAGTTGTGAGTACACGGTACATAACAACACACATGATGTTTCTCACATAACAACCAGATCATTTTCACATCCCGATTTGCACGGAGAAGCTAACTGCCAGTGACAAAGACAGTTCACACATAACTCGCGTCGTATCCTAAATGCATTGCAGCAACACACGTTTTGGGAAAACATCGTTATTCACAAAACATTTAGAAAGGTAAAGCCAGAAGACGTGTTATAAGGTCTGGCCAAACCTTGTCCTACCCGGAACGTAGATCAGCGAAGTGCAGTCTCAAGACCCCGTAGAAAACACAGCCATTCCTGTGTTGTTCGAACTGGGCAGCGCCGCTGCTCCAACCAGTCGCTACAGTCCTCTTTGTTGACGCAATCCCCGTCCTGGCTCAGGGCAGGGTCGACGAACATCCCCTGTCAAAGATGACGTCGTAGTCAAGAGTGTAAAACATGTTATAATCAAAGCACGTTCAACAGAGTAGCATTAAGCTAACGGCCGCCCCAACCGTCGGTCGCTGCCGCCCCTGCTCGCGAGACGCCGAGCGAACGGCACACGCGACCAGAGGGAAGCTCGCGGCGGCGCGCGAGGAGCCGGAGCTACCCCGCGCTGGCCTTGTCCGATAGCAGCAAGCTAACGTTTCCTAGTGATCACAACCGGCTAGCGCCGCAGCTAACAGCTGACTGGCTAACAGTAGGCCCAACCTCTGTAGGCCACGCAGTGATCCCAGCAGGCTAACGCCGCAGCTAACAGCTGACTGGCTAACCGTAAGCTAAGCAGCTATCACCTGAACTTGTACACAATGATATAACACTCACCCAGACAGGCCGCCGTTCTGAAACCCTCCTCACTTTTTAAGAGAAAAGAGAAACAAGATGTCAACACAGCTTTACAACGGTGATTTTACCAACACCCGACGGAATCAGCACAATACCAAACTGGCTTGTGTAGCTGACTTGAACATGGATCTTCCGCTATCGAACATCCATGCACATATCTCCTCGTGAAGGAATACTCTCATTTGGATATGAAAGAAGGGGCTTAACACGGGACAGAGAGATATCCACTCGTCCAGAAAACACAGGGATCACCAGTGTTAATGGTCGCGGCCCACTAGTTAAACTAAAATGGCTTCAGACCAAGGTCTTCTGTCGCCTAGGAGACTGAACAAAGGACCCTAGCCTGGGGCCGGTTTTCATAACATTATCAATTAGCCCCCATAGCACTAACAGACAAGTGGAGCCTGCCAGCAAACAGTACTCACCCAACCTGAAAACCCACCGCTTCTCACAACAGCGGCGCGTCTACAGTTCAGCTGTGCCCTGAAAGGTTTCACCCCAACCAACACAGCAAGGAACTGCAGTTGAGAGGCATGCAGCGGCGTGCTCCCAATACAAAAACCGGTGGAGGATTTTAGAATGATCATCATCTTCCAGACACTCCAGTACGAAGACAATATCGCCGTATTTTCTCGAAAATAGTGAGAGAGAAAATAAAGATATGATGTCAACGTATCTCCTTGTGCTTCCTTTCCTCGTAAACATTGCTTTTCCAGCCAATATTTTTCTCCACGTCAAGTGGGCATATAGCAACACGTTGCTTGTGATGAAATTTGAGAAGGAGATGAGTGTGTGGCACCATCCCTGCTTATATAGGTAAGCGGATGGGGGTGTGGCCAGATGAATGCTGGCATTTACATTTGTGAAATTATTCAGTGTATATATGCTGAAGCGAGATATATGCAACAGACGCAGAGCGGGAGCTAGTGTGATACAGAACTGTATGTAAAAAAGCCATGTGGACTTGGTGAGATAAAATTTTGTGCATATTTCTCCATAACTACAAAAACCCTGGTTGTTAAAAACATCCCCTAATGAGTGTATGCCTTGCTCTTCCCATATAGGGAATCTTATAGGACGTTTTTCAATTAAGAGTGCATTGTTATTGAATAAGGGAGTGTGATTGTGCCATTTTTGTGGGTTAGGATATTTTTTTTGTGTTTCACGCCATATCCGGATCGCATGGGTAATTATGGGGCCAAATTTCCGCTCACAGTGCTTGATTGGTAGTTTAGTGTATGCTATGTCCTTCAGTCTATGTGGGGCTACTATGTTTTCTTCCAATTTTCTCCAGGATACTAATGCTTGGGGATCAAACCATGTTGTCAATGGTCTTAATGTGTACGCCTTAAAATAGTGGAAAAAATCTGGAAATGCCATGCCACCGTCTGCTTTATTTCTCTGTGCGGTGGATCTTTTTATACGTGGTGGTTTGTTATTCCAAATAAATTTGTATGTGGAGGAGTGTAATCTTTTCCAGTAACCCTCTGGAGGGGGTAACGGTAGCATTGAACTGAAGAAGTTGATTCTAGGTAGTACATCCATCTTAACTATTGATATCCTTGCCTGTACTGAGTTTTTAAGTTTTGCCCACCTGTCAAGGTCGTCTTTGATTTTGTTTTGGATTTTTGTGTAATTGTGCTTCACCGTTTGTCTTATGGTGGGGAATATTTCCACTCCCAAGCATCTAAAATGTTTTACCATAGGTATCTCACCTGGGAGGGTTATATCTTTTTTTGCAGGGGTGTTAAGTGGAAGGAAAGCCGACTTCGGCCAATTTATCTTAAATCCCGATAAATCACCAAAGTTCTCAATCAACTTGAGTAGATGAGGCAATGTGGTGTTGGGGCTTTGCATGAACAATATTACGTCGTCCGCATATAAACTAATTTTATGTTGTGTGCCCTTGATTACGATTGGTTCTATGGATTGGGATTGTCTTATATATTGTGCTAAAGGCTCTAATGATAGATCGAATAGTCCGGGACTAAGAGGGCAACCCTGTCTGGCTGAGCGTGATACCGGAAAGATTTTGGAGATGATTGTACCTGTTGTAATCATGGCCGATGGGTCTTTGTATAATACTTTAATCATATCAATGAATCCTTTCCTAACCCCATCCTTTCTAATTTTTGATTGTGCTGCCTTTCTTTGCCTTGATCTTGACAGGCACAATAGACAAAACGCAATTCTGTGCTCCGGCCCCTATGTGGCCACAAGTTTTGGGAATGGTGACTTGACTCATTCTGTTTTCATCTCGTGTGTCATCTTGTCGTGATCTTAGTTCTTTCCATTCCCTTTCATGAATATGGAGAATGGTAGGATGTCTTAGGTTACATATCTTACAAGACAGCCTACTATGGCACTGTGAACTTATGTGCCCGACATATAGACATCCAAAGCAAGCACCCTTTCTTTTTAGAAAATCTATTTTTTCACCATGCCGCTTCTTCTCCATCTTAGGACATGCTTCCAAACTGTGGCCCTCTTCACACAGCAGGCAGGATTCTCTTGTTGGTTTGTCTCTCTCCTCTTGATTGTCAAACTCAACAGGTGCCACTGCTTCCTCTCTCCTGCATGCGTCCTTGTGATGTTTTGTTTCCAATCTTCAATTTTGACATTGAGACAACAGTGTCTAGAATGTCCCCGTACAGTGGATCAGATGCAATAGACACTTGTCTTTCAATGAAGGTGACAACTTCACTGAAACCTGCTTGACGATGATGTCTCTCCTGATACTCAAAAGCAATGTTTCTCCATCTGTCTCTGAGTTTGTAAGGTAGCTTCATGATTATTGCCCGTAGGTTTGATGGCATATTCATCTCAGACATGTAGCTGATGTCCTCCATAGCATTACAGCAGCATTACAGCATCTAGCCTTTTGATACCCCCTGTCGGATGGCATATGTTGACAGCTCTTTACCAGCTCTTTAGGTTGCCCTCGAGTGTACTGCTCCAGGTAGTACAAGCAGTCCACACTGTTAGCAGCCTTTCCTTCCACTCCATGTTCAAAGGCTCTAATGAATGTGTTGTACTCAAAAGGGTTTCCATCAAATATTGGTATATCCCTGGGGGGTAGTGATAGGGAAGATTGCTGTTGCACAAGTAATGCTGTGATGTCATTTTGCTTCTGCATGATCGTGAAAATATTGCCTTGATCCTCACTGCTTTGAATGGGTTGCTGTGGTGGATATACAGCATGAGGTAGGTGTTGAGATCTTTGTGGCATGCTTGCAGTGAGAGTTGGAGCACTTGGTTTTGTTTTGGTTCCTTGAAAAATGATTTCCTTGAGCCGGGTGGCTACAGTACTGAGCTGATTGTATGGGTTTTGGTGTGATTGAGTTGGTCTTGCAGGTTTGCTGCCTCCTGTTGGTAGAAATCTGTATTGCTGTGTTGAATCCATTGGCTGTGCATCAATTTCCATTGCAGGTCCACTCCCTCCTGTTGGTGGATAGTTGACATGACAGTCTGACATTGATGGAATGAATTGTACAGCAGAGGGGTTGAGAGCAGCCTTTTCTTTTGACGCATACGAGTTCATTCCGTCTGTAACTCTGCTTTCAATGTCAGACCCTCTGTTCCTGAGAACAGTCACCTTAGCTGTCTGAGCAGCAATTTGACTTTGTATTTCAAGCAATTGTCTTTTTTTTCTTATTTGTGCCTCCTGGGCTTCCATTTGTGCTTTTAATTGTGCCTGCTGGGCTTCCATTTGTGCCTTTAATTGTGCCTGCTGGGCTTCCATTTGTGCCTTTAATTGTGCCTGCTGGGTTTCCATTTGTGCCTGCTGGGCTTGCATTTGTGCCGTTATTTGTGCGTCCTGGGCTTCCGTTTGTGCCTTTAATTGTGCCTCCTGGGCTTCTTCCAGTTCATGACTTTCTTTTAAAGCCATTCCCAATACCAAGAGTGCCGCCACCTCGGCCTGCGCCAAGATGGATGCAGAAATGTTTGATGACATTGAGTGTCTGGTAGAGCTACCACGTGACACCCTTGATTTACCCGTATTGGAAACACTGTCATCTGGCCCAATACTATCCACCTCCTCATTTCCATTTGACACAGTGTTGAAATTTGAACCGTCATTATCAAGAACCTCGTTTGTATATGACACAGCATTGTTATTTGAACCGTTGTTATTCAGAACCTCATTTGTACTCGACACAGCATTGTTCTTTGGGTCAACCACAATCTCAGTTGCATTGGGCACACCACTGAATTCATAATCATTGTCATCAACTTGTGTGGGTGTGCACTGCTCCCTCTTAGCAAGCACCCATTTCTCCATTTTGTCAATGATTTGATTAACATTGTGCATGTGACCTTGAAACCATTTTGTTTGTTTAGACATTTCGTCGTCAGGCAATAGAGGTTTTAGTGATTCATGCAACCGTGTAGTTTCACCAAACAATTTTCACAGTATGTCGTGCTTAATTTGCATGACGGAAATATTTTCATTTGAGCCCATCATTTGATCCAACTCTTTAGCCATTTTACACAATTGTTTCAGTCCAAAGTTCCTTTCTTTATGCAATAACATGATTTTTGTTTCCAAAGCTTTAAATGTGGGCTTAGAAAGCCTTTTGCCAAGTTCATTTTCTGTTTCATTTTGATTGACAGCTGCATCCATTTCAACGTTAATTTCCTGATTCCCCACGTTACTCATGTTTATAATGTCAAGCAATAGGCGGAGGTTTTACTTAGAATTCTTGATGGGTTTGCCTATATCCAGTTGCGCGAGCCCACTCCTTCCACAACTTTATTTCATTCATTCATGAATCCGACTCACCGTAGCTTCTTTGATGTGTTGTTCCGCGTTGCGCTGCGTGCATGTTGATATCGTGGTTTGAATCGGCAGAAACGTCAATGAAAGGGCCGCTGTTCCTTGACTCCTTCCGTGTCTGTCTGCCTTCAAAACAATCTTGTTTAGAAGCTTGTCTTTTTACTTGTGTAAGGGCAACCTAACAAGAAAAGATGCCAGTGAGGGAATACTGGGTGAAGCTCTTTCCAACGCGTGGTGCTAGTTGATAATAAAATGATGTCTTCTCCTTGAGTATGTTTGAGTTTTTATTTGTACTTGCAGTGTGGACAAATATAAGCATACTGTAAACTCTGTGTTTAAACTGGAATTTAAACACAGGATAATTGCTATAAAATAAACCCAAAAAGTGACTCAATATAACTGAAAACAAAACAAACGCGCACGGTAAAAAGACAGTGTGTCTTCCCTGTGATAATTACCCAATTCCCTCCCGCTGCACATTTGTGAACACATACATATAGGCTGCGCCTGAGCACATCTGAGCCCCGCGTCCTGTGCCCACTGCCAGCTAATTGGTCAACACTTTCATGGTGACACGGTGCCTTCATACAATAACGTAACTGCAGAAAATCATTAAATTGGCTACAACAGATTGTACAGGACATTGTTTCCTTTTCCATATGGGGATTTTAAATTGTATCTACAGAATATATTCAAGCTTACAGACAAATAGCCGGAAACAACAAGTGAGATGTTCACTTGTCTTCTGAGATCTGAGATATTCTTCTTCTTCTTTAGTATTTCCGGCAGTGTAGACGCATCGTGGCGTATTACTGCCCTCCGCAATTCTTTTGATGAGCTCTTCTTCTTCTTTCTTCTTTTGAATTTCCCGCAGGCGTATTACTGCCCTCCTCAGTTCTTATACTACGCTAGTGGTGTGCCATAGTTAGGCCTCTGGTAAACCAACTTTTGATTGTTTACCCTCTTCTTCTTCTCATCTTCAAAACACACTATCTCCTTCTTCTCTGCTCCTCTTGCCTGTCCAATACTAATAAATACAATAACGCTATATCCTCTGGTACAACTCTGAAGCATGCAGAAATGTCAGCACTGCCTCTGTGATCAGCTGGTGGTTCTCATTATCCATGCCAAAGAAAGATTTAAGAGAGAAGGAAGAGACTCCCAACTCTACCAGACTTTTATAAAAGATTTCCCTCTCTTTCCTATACCTTTCACATTCTAGGAAGACATGCCCGACAGTTTCAGTCTCTCCACATTCACACCCCCCATCTGGATGTTTTCCCACAATGCACAAGGTACTGTTCAACCCACAGTGTCCCAGCCTCAATCTACACATCTTCACCCTATCACTCCTAGACCCATATCCATCCACCTTGATTTTGACCCGAGGCTGCAGAGAGAAATAGTGCCTTCCCTTGGTCCCCCTTTCCCACTCAGCCTGCCACTCAGCCTCAACTCCTTTCTTTATCTTCTCTCTGAGTTCTACTCTTCCCATTGAAATGCCTATCTCTTCCTCCCTTCCCAGGCTCTGTTTGGCAAGGGAGTCAGCCATCTCATTTCCCGCAATCCCAGCATGCCCCGGAACCCAACAAAACTCCACTGACCAGCCTGCCTTCGCAATCCTATATAAAACCAACATTATTTCCTGAATGAGATCAGGGCGAGCTTTAGACCCACCTGCACTCAGAGCCATCAGTGCAGCAGCCGAGTCAGAACATATAATCACCTGGCTTGGTCCCACTTCCTCCACCCACCACAATGCCCAGAGAATGGCAAGCAACTCTGTCACAAATACAGATATTCTTTGTCCCTTACCGATCCCTAACCAAGGCACACACCACCCAAAGCCTGCCCTCCCACTTTCAGGATCCACAGAGACATCAGTGAAAACCTCCAGAGACCCTGAGTCCAGAAGGAACCTCTCTATTTCTCCCACAATCTTGCCCTTATCATCCTCCATCAAGAACCTAAATTCAATGACTCGATCAGGAACTAGCCAAAATGGCACTGACAGCCAACGAGTGTGCTCCGCAACCCCCACCTGATGCAATCTCAACTTCCTGGCCACTGATCAATACTGGACAAAAAAGGCTTATACTTATCCCCATCTCCTGAAAGTAAACACCTAGCTGGGAAGGACAGACTTGTCCGACCCAATTTTGCCCAGTACTGTAGCCCTAACTTTACTCTCCTCAGGTTTAAGGGCAACTCCCCCATTTCCACCAATAGTGCTGGAACTGGGGTGGTCTTAAAAGCTCCACAACAGATTCTCAGAGCCTTGCACTGAAGCACATCCAGCTTTCGTAAATTAGACTTGGCCGCAGAGCCGTACACATAACAGCCATAATCAATTACTGACCTGATCATCGCCTGATATATCCTGAGAGAATTGTTGAATATATACTGTACACAAATGTTCTAGAATGTTTGATTATGACATCATACTGTGACATCACAAATGTTCTAGAATGTCCTATTATGACGTGACATCATGAATGTTCTAGAATGTTTGATTATGACATCATACTGTGACATCACAAATGTTCTAGAATGTTTGATAATGACATCATACTGTGACATCCAGTGATGGGAATAACGGCATTAGTTTTTTCAGTAACGAGTAATTTAACGGATTACTCTTCCAATCTTAATAACGCCGTTACCGTTACTGCCAAAAAATGCGGTGCGTTACTATGATTGAAGCTGTTTTTTTCATCAGAAAGATCTCTGCGCTGAGAAGCAATACTTTTTTTCCTTGGTTAGTGGGCAGTGGTTGAGGTTGAGTAGAATGTCATGGTAAGCCAATCAGAGGTAAGTAAGTAAGTAAGTGAGGTGGGCGGGTGTTCGAAATAATCCAGAGTCTGACACACGGCGACAACACAAGCGACTCAGTCAACGACAGACCGCGGTTCCGTGTATGTTTTGATAATTTGTTTGGCGAGCCCAAATAATCCAAAACGAATCCAACGAACAACACAAGCGAGCAGTCAACGACAGACCGCGGGTCCATGAGCATTTTTTGTTCACTCTTGTGGTCATTGTGTTGCAGCGCAGGGCACTACAGTAGTGGAGGCTACAACCTTATCAACAGTGCTGCACTTCCTGGTTTAATAGCACAGTCTTCAGGTGCTCAGAGATATATATATATATCTGTATGTCATGCATGTCTTAAATGTCATGATTAGATTAGTTTAGATGATTAGATTAGATTCTTATAACTGTATGTTGTGTATGTCATAAATGTCATGAATTGAAAATGGGGGACCCTGATGTAAACAAGACGAAAGTCTCTCTGGGCCCTATTCCCCGTACCTGGCTAACTGAGTTAGCCGGATAATTTTCAGCATAGCTTGACTTAAGCTAGACATTTCCGTTCCCCGACGTCGGATTGTCTAAATCGCCATGGTAACAGATCAGAAGGTTTGAACCTGCTCCAGAGCAGGGTTTAGTTCAGTTAGCTGGATAACCTGCATGGCCACACCCTCACAAAGAAATCCCAGCTCGCTTCCTGAAATAATTTTCACAGTCTAGATCCCATTATGCCATTCTGAATTATGTTTTTGTGCTTCGTTTGAAATGTAAAATAATAGGTCTACCTAAAATGCTGATAATAAATCATATTCAGCCTATGAATTTACTTTGTCCTATATAATGCATGTCATATTTATACGGATACGGCGCTCGCGACACACACAGTTATTTTAATAACGGACTAAACGGATCATTGCAAATGTGAATCCCGCTGGGATATTTTTAATGAATGAAACCTATCGGGTGTTTGGCTCTGATTAGTTTAATATTCTTCGCTGTGTATTTGCTTAACGGAGCACCCGGATGCGTTTCATTCAAGCATATGAAGCGTCTATGCGCGGATTGTGGATATGAATTATGAGGAATCTGAATTTGTGGAGTATTTAATTGTATCACTGTCACTGTGACAGTGTCACACGTTATTGTGATATTGTAACTGGGATTAAAATATATGAGGAGATGCGCTGTTTGATGGATTTGATGATGTGACGTGACTTGATAAATTGAATGAGCCTTTGACGTTTTTGATGAAAACGCATTTAATGATTTGAGAAAACGCATTTATCTTTTCAAGCACTCTTATCTGATGATGAACATGAGGTGTCACTGGTATAAACCAAAGGGTAATCAATTCAATGCATGTATGGATTAGGTCCGAAACAGATTAAAACCTGATTAATAGTGTAACTGCAAGCCTCCCTCCAAGCCTCTCTTTGGAAACCATGTATATATATAGTACATAATACCTAAGCACATACAGTACAGATATCCTCATAATATAATTTGTCTCAATTAGATATACTATTTGGGCTTGTTTTTATCCTTATTCTGAAAGAGTTGAACTAATTATTTCCGCTAGCAAGATCTCATTTGATTATTCATTCCATAAGCCTACTGCCAGCAGGCACGTTTAAAGAAATATAATCTGATTGATTGGGGTAATGAGGGACTTAAAATTAGCCTATAGATTATGCATTTAACTTGTCTGTGAGGCTATTGAGCCATACTGCATTGTACCCATTCTGCAATCTGTTAATAAAGTTTTAAATCAATCAATCAATCAATGCCGTTAGAAAATCAGGATTTCTGCGATCGACACCTGCTGTCTTTTCAGCTGAGGCGGCCGCGCGCAATTATCCTGAGTCTCAAGTCTGGTTCGAATGAACGAGACTGAATCAGCGTTCGAGGAACAGGAAAATCCCGGATTCAAACATCGGGTTAATTGAATCTGGATAATGGGACTTTTTATCGACTTAGTTGAACCAGGTACGGGGAATAGGGCCCTGGTCTGCATCCCCTTAACAATTGTGTGTATTGAGCTGTACTGTACCTGTAACTGAGGGGTTACAAAACCCTGACTGTATTAAAGATTGTGATATATTAAACCACTGCTAGTTATGTACTTTAATTACTGGCCAAACAGTACATCAAATATTGATGGTGAACACCCACACAAGAACACGGCATTGACACAGAAATTCTATTGGAGGGTTATTTATTATTAGGCAATGTTAGGTTACAGATTGAGAATTAGGGTCGCGCTTATATGGCGGAGAATATACGTAAAGTCAGTCAAGAGCATAAGTCAATGAGAATAGTAGGAATACTATGATGGGTCTAAGCTGACGCCACCTGTTGTATAGCAATTATATAGGGCAACACCGGTACCAACTGGAGACACTGGGTTCCCTCCGGGGTGTAAAGCCGGGAGGGGTAGAGGAATGTTCGGGTACCCAGTCTGAGACAACGAGGAATAAAGAGGCTCCAAGTACAGGAGCCGGTGCTTGTACTCCCTTGATCAGCAGACAAAAGCAATAGTTGTAATCCAATATGCTCGACAGCATTGACGACAACCAGCCAGCCCCTTCCACGAGGCGGGCCCGAATGGTAATCCTCACGAGGTTAAATCCCAAACGACAGTGGAATCAACGGTGCTCTTCTCCGGTGGTCACGGTCCCAAAGCAATATAATCCAACCAGAAATGGTTCTGCAATCGCCGGTGCCAATTCCCCTGTGTACATGTCCAACGGTTCTCGCCTAGGACTCCTCGGGTGTGGGCACGTATTTAGGCCGCACAGCCTGGATAAGTGCACTAGCTAAAGACACGACGAACCGATGGGTAATGCTACATACGGAAGAACTGTGACCGCATGATATACAATAAATGATCGACTATTACTTCACATTAGATTAAGTCGAACTCAACGTTACTGCGTTAAACTCTGACACTTTAACATTCTATTCGCACGTGGTTCTCAATGCTCTATTTAGATGCAAGGTTGCTCACTTCACTGCACGTTGACTCGTGGTGAAGGTATTACTAGTAATGAACGAATTGCTGCTGTTTACACCTGCGCCGTATTTATACCTAAGTGAATATCTAGTCCCAACCTCAGTTCTTGTCTCGTATTACTACGCAGACTCTGGGCATGTACTGACATGCCCGGAGTTGCCTTTGAACTTGCCGTTGGGGGCTTGGTCGTTGGCGCCTGGGGCCGCTGTCCAATAGGAGAGCGAATATTACTCTGGTCTGTATGCAGGTAAAGGGATATTCCATGTATATATATAAATAATATACAAGGTATATCAAACGATACATATATATATTCAGTTTAATCTGGCCCTTCACAACAGCCGCCTCCTAATTAGTCCGCACCTAATTAGTTAAAAGGAAGACAGATTAATAGTCCAGTCAACTGCTCAATGTCTGTTGTGAGGAGTAGGTCAATCTACAAAGTCAGTGGGTCATGGTCGTCATCAGGGGAGTCAGGGAGCCTCGGCAACTCTATCAGCCTCGCCACGGGTCGGGTGTAGGTCCGCCCCTGGACAATAACTTCTGCCGCTCTGACCTTTCCGTCGGCACCAGTGATCACTTTGCCTACGCGGCCGGCCGGCCACGCAGCTCGGGGTAGTGACTGGTCTATGATCATAACGACTGTGTCCACTTTTAAGTTGTCCCTGTCCTTGACCCGCTTCTGACGGGCTGGAAGGGATGGTAGGGAGCTTAGGAGGAAGCGGGCCTGAGACTGGTTGATCTGTGCTTGGCTGTGTCTCCACATCCTCCGTCTGTTCCTCTTGTTCGGTCTGTACCCCGTCTGAGGAGGGGCCGGTTCCGGCCGCCCCATCAAGAAGTCGTTTGGGGTGCTGGGTTCGAGGTCAGCTACGTCGCTTGGAGCGCAGCTGAGGGGGGTGGAGTTCGGAACTCCCTCTTCTTGGGCCCACGGTTCTCTCACAGGCCTCTCGTCTAATGTCAATAGCCTCTCAACGGGCTGTACGAGAGAGTGGCCGGTGTCACTCACCTTTGTGTGCAGGCAGCGTGTAGACGTGGGTTGACTGTCAAGTCCGTAGAGGGGGCCCTGGAGCGTCCACCCCAGTCGGGTCTGAACCGCGACTGGGCATCCTTTGGGTCCGATGTGGGCCGCCTCAATTGGGAGAATGAGGTCCGCGTGGTCGGAGCCTATGAGCAGGGTCGGTGTGGCGCCGTCGATGAGCGGTATAGGTAGTTGACGTAGGTGCACGTACTTCGCCATCAGCTGTGGGATGGGGTAGTTGTACTGTGACAGGCCTATGTCGTGGCTGGTGAAGACGTTAGTGATGCTATACTGCTTCTCGGGCTGCTCGACCGCTGCTATCGTGAAGGAGACATTTTCACCCTTTATGGTCTTCCGGTCTCTTCTAATGGTACGGATTGTCATTGTTTCTTTGGCACCCCGCAGGCCCAACTGGGCTGCGGCGGAAGCGAGGAGGAGAGTCTTTTCAGACCCATCGTCTAGGACGGCGTAAGTGTCCAGGACCTTGTCCTCGTAACTCAGGAGCACTCTGACCACTTTGATGAGCACTCGGGGGCTCCCGCTATGCTGGTCTATGTGGAGCACTCCTGTTGGTGGGTTGCCTTGGATCTTCTGTAGTGGTGCCGACTCGCGGTAGTCCGAGTAGCACCGTGACTCCCAGTGTCTGCTGTAGCAGTCAGGACACCAGGGGGGGGGTCCAGGACTGGTTTGTGGTGACACCGCCTCGGCCTGATACATCACCGTGACGGGCCCACTTTGGTTTCCTGGCGGACGCTTGTTGCTGTCGTGCAGGACCTCCAAGTGGGCGCCGTCGCACTTGCTGCATTTCTTCTTTAAACGGCACTCAGCTGCCATATGGCTGCGCGCGCAGTGGAAGCAGCGGCGGTTGGCTTTGATCCACTGACTCACCTCGTCCGCGGTCAGCTTCTTGAAAGTGTCACATTGAGACAGCCAATGTTCCTCTTCACAGTACTGGCATACAATCTTCCACTTCTCCTTGACGTGGGTGTTGTGGCTCGTCTGCCGTGGCTCAACCTCGGCTTGGTGCATAACTGTCACGGACCGGCGGTTGTCATTGAACCTCCGCGGTCCATCTCTAGGGCTAGAGTCACTCCACACGAATGTGTCCAGTCGTAGACTGCTGACCTCCCTGGCGAGGAAATCAGCTAGGTCTAGGAGGGATGCTTCTGGGCCGTTGGGGTCGCGGTGGTCTCTCTGCCGCCGAAAACGCTCTTGGCGGGCTGGAGGGAGCTTCTCCAGTATTCGCTCCACATTAGAATTTGCATACAGTTCATGTCTCCCTTTCTCCTTTTGGGACCCCAGCATCCCCACGAGGGATTGTACCTTGATAGAGAGGTCATCCAGTGCTCTATTGTCTTTGGCTGGGGGGAGGCGGTCGATATCCCGTATTTCTTGGATCACGTAATCCCATATGCGTCCATAACGCTGGTCGAGGGCCACTAGAGCCGCGGAGTATGCGGTGCTTGAGTTGGAATATGCCAGCGCTATGTTATGCGCTCTGGGCACCTTGAGATGCTTGAGGAGGATGGCATATTTGTACGACTCGTCGGGGACGTCGGACATCATAGTCTCCAAACACATGCGTAATTCCGTGTACTGTGCTCTGTCCTCGCGCGTAAAGTCGGGGAACGTCGGTGTGCCAAGGTACGATGCCATGGATGGCTGGCACATTGGTGAGCGTAGGGGAATAGGCCTCCTGGGCGAGTCTCCCCGTACGTGTGGTCGTGGGTTAGTACTTGGTGGGTACCAGAGGCCGGGTCCCCAGGTGCTGTTCCTCGGTGCTGACTGTACGTCAAACTCACCCGTGAGTTGGGTCGGGGGTTTGTAGTGCAGTGACTCGGGGCTGGGGTCGGGGCTGTACTGGGCCTCTTGGTCCAGAGTACGTTGCTGCTGGTGGGCTTGACATTCCTCCTCTTCCTCTTCCTCTTCTAGGTCCTGGAGTCTTCTAGTCAGTCTCTCGGCGACGTAGGCCGGTTCTTCCCGTTGGCTGGGTCTCATATGGACCGGTCGGGGAGGGGGGTCGGAGACGTAGACAGGTTCCTCCTGTTGGCCGGGTCCCGGGTCGCTTTGTCGGGTAGGGGAAGGTGCCCTAGACCCTTGTCGTGATGATCTCCGGGAGCTCCGTGCGGAGAGAGGGGGTGTCGCCCTGGCAATCAATTGTTCTATCATCTGCGCCTGCAGCCGGTCGCGCTCTGCTTCGCGCTGGGCATTGGCGGCGTCGCGCTGTGCATTGGCGCGGTCTCGTTCGATGTTCTCTTCCGTCTGAAGGCGCCTCTCCTCCAGTCTTATGCGGTCGTCCTCACTCCTTTGTTGCGCCTGGAAGCGCTCTCGTTCGGTTGCGCTCACTAAGGGCTTGCGCTTGGAGTTGCGTGTGAAGGCGCTCTCGTTCCGCTGCAGAGTGTTCGCGCTCGCTTAATTGTTGCGCCCGGAGGCGCTCTCGTTGTTCGCGCTCGCTCAGGGCTTGCGCTTGGAGTTGCGCGTGGAGGCGCTCTCTTTCCGTGGCGGAGTGTTCGCGCTCACTAAGCGTCTTTGCTTGAAGCCGGTCGCGTTCACCCTGAAGTCGGTCTCTTTCGGTGGAGGCTGTCAGTGTGGCGATCAAGGCTTGCGCCAGTATCTGGTCTGCCTCGCTGGGGGATGACACTGACGGAGGTGATCGGGTTCTGACAGGGCTTGTTGGAGATCTGTTCTCCTGGCGCGCTCCGAGGTCTATCTCCTGGGCGCGGTTCTCTTCTCTTGGTTGTGTGTCGGGTTCTATCCCTGGAGCGCTTTCTTTATCCTGGAGCGCTCCGGGGTCTATCCCGGTGACGCTGTCTGGAGGTATAGTCATGTCATGTCCCACCTGGTCCCCCCCGTGAGCTGAGTCAGTTTGGTCTGAACCCACTGGGGTCTCTACTGGCAGGGTCGCCAAGTCGATAGGATTGGACATGCTTTGACTATCCGCTTTATCCGTATTTAACGTCTGTTTAGATAAGCTAGGGGGTAGAACGAAAGCGAATTCCTCCAGATAGGGAGGTGGCTGACGTTTGCGCTGCGGGCGTTCTAGCTTGGGAGAGCCGCTTGGGGAGTGTTCACCGCTGGCCATGGTTAATATTAATATTATATTAAATAGTACACTGATACCCTCCGGCTCGAAGGACCAATTGTAACTGAGGGGTTACAAAACCCTGACTGTATTAAAGATTGTGATATATTAAACCACTGCTAGTTATGTACTTTAATTACTGGCCAAACAGTACATCAAATATTGATGGTGAACACCCACACAAGAACACGGCATTGACACAGAAATTCTATTGGAGGGTTATTTATTATTAGGCAACGTTAGGTTACAGATTGAGAATTAGGGTTGCGCTTATATGGCGAAGAATATACGTAAAGTCAGTCAAGAGCATAAGTCAATGAGAATAGTAGGAATACTATGATGGGTCTAAGCTGACGCCACCTGTTGTATAGCAATTATATAGGGCAACACCGGTACCAACTGGAGACACTGGGTTCCCTCCGGGGTGTAAAGCCGGGAGGGGTAGAGGAATGTTCGGGTACCCAGTCTGAGACAACAAGGAATAAAGAGGCTCCAAGTACAGGAGCCGGTGCTTGTACTCCCTTGATCAGCAGACAAAAGCAATAGTTGTAATCCAATATGCTCGACAGCATTGACGACAACCAGCCAGCCCCTTCCACGAGGCGGGCCCGAATGGTAATCCTCACGAGGTTAAATCCCAAACGACAGTGGAATCAACGGTGCTCTTCTCCGGTGGTCACGGTCCCAAAGCAATATAATCCAACCAGAAATGGTTCTGCAATCGCCGGTGCCAATTCCCCTGTGTACATGTCCAACGGTTCTCGCCTAGGACTCCTCGGGTGTGGGCACGTATTTAGGCCGCACAGCCTGGATAAGTGCACTAGCTAAAGACACGACGAACCGATGGGTAATGCTACATACGGAAGAACTGTGGCCGCACGATATACAATAAATGATCGACTATTACTTCACATTAGATTAAGTCGAACTCAACGTTACTGCGTTAAACTCTGACACTTTAACATTCTATTCGCACGCGGTTCTCAATGCTCTATTTAGATGCAAGGTTGCTCACTTCACTGCACGTTGACTCATGGTGAAGGTATTACTAGTAATGAACGAATTGCTGCTGTTTACATCTGCGCCGTATTTATACCTAAGTGAATATCTAGTCCCAACCTCAGTTCTTGTCTCGTATTACTACGCAGACTCTGGGCATGTACTGACATGCCCGGAGTTGCCTTTGAACTTGCCGTTGGGGGCTTAGTCGTTGGCGCCTGGGGCCGCTGTCCAATAGGAGAGCGAATATTACTCTGGTCTGTACGCAGGTAAAGGGATATTCCGTGTATATATATAAATAATATACAAGGTATATCAAACGATACATATATATATTCAGTTTAATCTGGCCCTTCACATTCATATATTCATATGTTTTGAGCAGTTCATATATTTGTTATTTATTATTGGTATAGTGCTTAACACTTTGAGTGCCATGCCGGGTTTTCCTTTTTACCCCCTTGATGCCACCATCCACTCCCAATGTTAACGTTAATATCGCCTAATCTATGTTTTAAATGATGGCTATGTGTCTAATCTGCCTGTCGCTTATCAAAGACTCATTTTCCAGTCAACATTGGCAAGGCAGATTGTATTTTTATCGCTTCATTTCCGTTTGATAGCATTTTGAAAATCACCCGTTTTCCGAGGAAAAACAACACATTCTATGATAATCGCCTTTTACTGGAATATTCCAGAACGTTGTCATTTGTCGGCCTATTTATGAATCGTTTTCAAATAAACGCTAGATGATCGATAGTATATGTGTGCGCACGCACGCTCGTGCCGTGCGCTGATAATCGCTGCTGTTATTTCCTCATGGCTTTTACAGTCAAAACAGCTATATCACATATAGTGGAAACGCTTATATCTCCGTGAAAACGAGTCTGATTATCCTAACACTGATAACATAGCTTCCTTACCGGAGGTCAGATGGTATCCAAATGGTTTATTCCAATTTCCGATCGCCATTCGAAAAATTCGATAAATGTATTGATCAACCGTGTATACAGTAGAACACATGATCTGCGTGGTAGACCCCGGCTGCATCAGTGAGAAGTAAAATGTGGAGTCAGAAATCCGTTCTCCCATTCACTTTCATTGAGTCCATTCCAAAAGGGTGATTTACCATCTGGGAGACGATAGGGGGGCGCTTTTTTCAGATCTGAGCGCTGGCGGTCCCTGGATCTCCAACGGTAGGCTCGCGTGATGCAATATGATTTCAGATCGCTAATAAAGAAAAAAGAAAAAATACCCGAGAATAGCCGTGACGTGGCACTCAACGGTCGGGGCGTAAACCCGAATATTCTCGGGCGTGGCACCCAGTTGTGGCCTGTTGAGGGGCAATACATATCAAAAGTTCCAAAACATCTATTGTGTTTGTATTTGTATGATCCACTATATAAACATAGTAATTATAATATCTACATACATGGCATTTGATTGGAGGCTAGTCTCACTATGTCCCACAGCAACATTAAAATAGTTTAGATTTGTGTATGTTGTTTATGTAACAAATTTACTTGAAAGTAACGCAATAGTTACTTTCTGAAGTAACTAGTTACTTTTATAATTTGTAACTGAGTAAGTAATTTAGTTACTTTTTGGAAGAAGTAACTAGTAACTGTAACTAGTTACTTTTTAAAAGTAACTTGCCCAACACTGGTGACATCACAACGGAACATGTTTGAGTCCCATTTGAATAATTAAAATAATATGTTGACATTAAAAAAGAACAAATAAAATGATTAAAAAAAAACTACATAAAACAATTAGTCAAATAATAAAATATTTAAGTCAGTTTTGAGCAGTGCCAACCGAGTCTGCTGTCCTAACAGACTTGGGGTCTGTAGGGTAAGCACTTATT
Organism: Notolepis coatsorum; assembly: GCF_963971535.1. Taxonomy (NCBI): domain Eukaryota; kingdom Metazoa; phylum Chordata; class Actinopteri; order Aulopiformes; family Paralepididae; genus Notolepis; species Notolepis coatsorum. The sequence goes on along the minus strand of NC_140174.1, from coordinate 83,060,725 downwards.
CCCTGAGCCCTGAACATTTATGGAGATGTATGGGCCTTTTAAGTCAGTGATTAAAGTGTCTTTCAAGGATAAGTGAGCTCCTGCACTGATTATTATAGTTCAATATTCAATATTTGATCACCAAAACCCCCCAAAAAGCATAAAAAGGCCCCTCCCCGCCCAAAAAGGGCCCCCAAAAATAGCACAGGCCCAGTGTCCTTTTCAGCCTTTGAGCACCTGCCCCTCTAAAGTCCTGTGCACGTCCCTGGTATTAGCCTACAGGGAAAAACACATTCACAACAGGCAGCAATGTTTATTTTCAGCCAAGTATGGTAATAAGGTAACTAGTAGGATATATGTGGTATGGATTACTTACTCTTATAATTTATTACTATCTGTGGTAGCTCTAGTCTCACCTACACAAATTGTTTTTGTGCTGTCCATTGATCATGCACCTTCATATGGTAGGCACATTAACTGTAGGTCAAACTCCCCCAAACAAACAAGCATATATATATGCTATATAAATCACATACAACGATCTAACTATTACTCCTCTCTGAACATGAATATAAAACAAGAATGTGATCTATTAACTGTGTAAACCTTATGCAATATTCATCATTGATATTTGAATACTTGAAATCTGTATGAACTGAGTAGTTAGTATCAAATGAAATAAGATGGAACAGCTCCATGCATTCATTGAATAAACAACTATTTGCTCATTACCAGTCAGTGCACGTGAGCGGCGTGGCGCGTGAGCGGCGCGGGGAGCAGAGCGGGCGGTTTTGACGTGAGCGAGGAGTGGGTTTTAAAATGGGTCGGCGCGACGTCCGGAGCGAGAGTTCTCCTCCACTCCAATCCACTCCGGGCCGCTCACAGTGGTTTAACACTGATGTAATATACATGTAGTACAATGCCAAAGCAACAGATGGCGATGTACAAACATGAAGGCCATTTTCAACCAATGAGAAGGGTGAACCTGTGATATCCTGTTCAGGCTTTGTCACTCACATCCTGTTAGAAAAAGTTTTGACGCCATTGTTGTTGTTGTTAGCTTACATGCTAACGTTAATGGCAGCGACCATAGCATTGTGGCTAGGCTAGCTATCATCGCTTAATAGAGCTAGTGAATGGATAAACAACGTTATTTAACATTGCAGAATGGGTACAATTACAATGTGGCTCAATACAAACAATTGTTTGGGTAGTTTAGTTAGGGTACAGGGTGCTGCATGGTACTACGGGGTACTGCATGGTACTACATGGCACTACGGGGTACTACATGGCTCTACATGGTACTGCGTGGCACTACATGGCACTACATGGCACTACGGGGTACTACATGGTACTACATGGTACTACAGGGCACTACGGGGTACTACATGGCACTACAGGGTACTACAGGGCACTACAGGGTATTACATGGCACTACAGGGTACTACATGGCACTACAGGGTACTACATGTCTGCTCTATTGCAGCACCACAAACATGGGAACTCTCTAACTCTTCCCCCCTCCCCCCCCCTCCCTCCCCCCTTCCCTCCCCCCCCTCCCTCACCCATCTCTCTGAGTGCTCGTCTCCTGGCGCTGACTAAGGTGATGGATGCCTCGGGGTCTTGGCCAAGATCGTAGTGACTGCTCTACATGCACCTCCGAGGCCTTGGATCAGTTATTTACCGTTGTCTGTCCGTGGTCCTGTCAACTGATTAACAGCATTAACAGACTGTTAACAGATTAACAGTCAACGCGGTTTCATTGCTGGGTTAAGTACTTCTATTCTATTCACATAATATGCTCACTTCATATATCTACTCCATTCACATATATGCTTACCACTTGTATCTATTGCTATGTCCACCCACTACAATCACATGAGCTGTCTAACGCCTGTCCCGTCTCCCTGTCCCCCTATGACTTGCTGTCCTGGAGTGCTGACCGGAGTGTCGGACATCCCGTGATGAAGGCCGGGAGGTTGCGACCCCCTCTGCGTGCCCCCCTGTCTCCGGAGGTCTCGTAGTGGTGACCGGAGTGCCGGACGTCCCGTGATGATGTCGGGGAGTTCGCGACCTTCTCTGCACCGCCGCCTATCTCCCTGTCTCCGGCTGTCCCTGAGCAATGACCGGAGTGTTGAATGTCCCGTGACTAAGACGGGGAGGACGTGACCCTCTTTGCGCCGCCCCTGTGCCTCAAATAGATCCGCTATCAGCTCTATGGTGTTCTTGTTCTGTTCTTGACTTATTGTTATGTTTTCTTCTTGACTTGTTTAAAGAAGACCTGTACGGCCCATGGGGACATTAGCGTGTGTTGTCGGGCCTTATAAATAAATTTGATTTGATTTGATTTGTTAAGGGGCCCAGGGGATGTAGACTGTTGTAGTTTGAGCTAATTTACACCATGCTCCAAAAAAAATTAAAAATCTGCCGAGCGATGTGGCGCGGGGAGCGGGGAGCGCTCGATTCAAGGTGAGCGGTGAGCGAGCAGAGAGCGACTTGGGGGCGGGGTCAACATGAGCGATTAGCGGAGCGGACCAAGCTTTAAAGAGCGAAGAGCGGATTTCTCGCCCGCGCCGATCCGCTCACGTGGCCTGTTACCATTATGGTATTGTTTAAATTGTACAGCTTTTTGCACATCTTTGTCAGGGAATTCCAACAATTCCGGACCTGAATGTACCAGTTAATTGTAATCATCTCTCTCTCCTTATGTTTAGTCAAGCCAGGTTGTGGAGGAGAGAGACAGGGATGAACAGGCTATAGACTACTTTGCCCATCCTGAGCCTGCTATGATGCAGATGTTTTTACATCACCACCCAAAACAAAATTCAGCCAAGAGTGAGTGAGTACACTGGTCCACTTGCACTGGTACACTTGTCCATGGCACTTACTACCCAGCTTTGTAGTGGTTTGGGGGAATAGTACAGTAGGTACGCATATTTAAGGGGACCGCAAGGATGGTGTACTGGTGGGTGGTGTCCGAACGATTATGGTGGGCCGGTCTGGCCAAAAATGCCCGGGCCGATTTTTGGTCCCAGTCCAGCCCTGCCTCACGACACAGGTCTGGCATAAGCTGCCCTTTCAGGTCTTGCTCAAAAAAGAGATCTTTGATCTCAAGTGACTACCTGGTAAAATAAAGGTTAAATAAAATATCCAGGATTTACGTGCACTTAACTTGTTCTAGGCAGCGAGTGTATCACTCTCAGCCAAGCTCTGTGCCCATGCCCACCAATCCAATTTTATCATGTTATTGCAGAAATAATTTGGATATAAGTATTACTATTACTAATACTACTACTACTATTGCTACTAGGCTACTACTAATACTATATACTACTACTAGGCTACTACTACTAGGCTTTGTTGAATCTAGAGGGTGTATGTATGGTTGTAACTAACTGTAATTGCCCTATACTACTCCCATGACTGCATATATATCTGTGTCCACTGGAGGGCGCTATAGGCGGAGCTTCTACTGTCTACGCCAGGTTGGGAGTATATAAGTCTTGGTTCCCTCCTACTTTTTCTTCTTCCCACACATGCCTCTCCCGGAGAGGAGAACACATGAGCTGTTGTGGTATGAGTCAATGTGAATGAATAAACCGCTGCCAGCAGAGCAAGGCCACAGATGGAAACCATGCCTCTTGTACATATTATTGTCGCCCCATAGCCATTTCTGTTAACAGGCTTCCACTGTTACTACTACTACTACTAGGCTACTACTGTTACTACTAGGCGTCTACTGTTAATACTACTACTACTACCACTATTACTACCAGGCTACTGGTCATTTTCCAACGTTATGCGTGTGGAAATCTTATTTTCATGTATAAGCTTTGCTTTGCAAGTCCTATTATTTAGGTGTTGAGATGGAAATGTTGTACTGTTAATGTCCCCCCCCCCCCCCCATTTGAACGTATAATGAATGTACAATAAATTAAGTGTTTCTGAATCTCTGAATGGTTATTTTATTACCAGAGGCTCTTAAAGAATAACATGTATGAATTCTGAAATTGGCCGTAGACCTGTTCCATTGACTGTAGGTGTGTCACAACCATTCCACAGGACCATAATTCATGTTATTATTTACACCTGTGTTTAACCTGTGATAACATGTCAAAATGGCTGATGTGAAAAGGGCATTTTTTTTTTTTACTTCAAAATATTGTACACTATTTGACTGATTCAAATGATTTTAATTATGTCAATGCGGCCTTAACAAGTTCTGTTATCCTTTAATTGTGTTAGGGAATAAAGTCATGTCAGCTACAGTACTGCAGATGGACCACAGCAACAGCAGCATTTTCCTTTTGAAAGGAACTTTATTTTACTTGAGGTGCCCTGTTCTACTATCCTGTTCTATTTATTTCCCCTAGTTGCCATTGTATTTTATTTTTCATATATTTATATATTTTTGTTTTTACGTTTCATTTAACATTTTAAGTGCATATGAAAAAGCCTGCAGGCATGTATTGTAAAGCCCTGATATTACACACTCCGATACAGTAGATGGCGGTATTTTATCACGTGCGATCCACCATTATATTTACAGGAGAAGAAGCGTTGGCAGGCGCAGCAGTTAGTTATTCAATAAATGTGTTTTGCAGGCTGAGTGGAGGACAGTGTTGCAACCAATCTGTCATCATGGCTGCAGCCACTGGGTCACTTTATCTGGGCTTGGATTTTAGTACACAACAGGTAAAGCTTGTGTGATGTCACGTCACGTCACGCTCCTAACCTAAACGTACTATACTGTACCGTACAGATCTATGAATGAAAAAGAGAAGCTCTGCTCTTTTTCATTCATAGATCTTTGTTTCATATCTTCTCATAATGCGTTTGTCAGAGCAACACTTTAAACTATGACTACAGCTAGAACTAGTCGGCATAGACGGTGCCTCTCTAGGGCCAAAAGCCAGCAGTTGCACAGTGATATTTCACTTCAGTAGAATTAGTCAACATCAGCATTTATCTGAAGTTGGTAAACTCGTGACACTGTCGTCAAACTTACAGTACATTGCAATGCATTTGTAATGACATTTTGACATGCTGTGAACTCTTATTAATTTCTCACCAACCTCATGTCTGCAACATGTACATCATTACTAAAACAAGTGCAAATTCGCAAGCTATTTCAATAATAAAGAACTACAATTTTACTTGCAGGTTTCCAAGCAGACTAATTGTTATTTACAAATATTTAGTTTTATCATCAAATAATAATTCCAAATGTGGTTTGGAATTCTACTGCATATTGCAGTAATGAGAGAAAGTGCATTTTAATAAATGTTTATGTAAAAATAAAACTATTTACAGCTTTATGTAATTAACATTCATTTTCACAATTGGTTGAAAAATTGTTATGTAATACGATTGGTAATACGTAGGGATGGGTCTAGAAACTGGGCTTCAAATTGTCAAATTATATTTGCATCAGTGTTCCTAATAATTTAAGACATTTGTTTTTTTATGCCCCAAAGGAACAAAATCCTATCTATAAAGATCTTATATAAACTATTCAGGTGAAATCAAAATGTTGTGAGATTCACCCAGTAGCACAAACATATTTGTGTGTTCAAAGTGTTCAAAAGTGCAAATCCAGCAAAGCGCTCACAAGTAACATGTAGAATGATGCCACACAGCTTGGTGAGGATCGGATCGACTGGGGGAGGAGGAGGAGGAGGGAAAAACTAATCTAAATGACACAAAATCATACTGGTAGGTCCTTATGGCAGACTTCATACTGGTAGGTCATAGCAGACTTCATACTGGTAGGTCCTTATGGTAGACTTCATAATGTTAGGTCCTTATGGCACACTTCCTACTCGTAAGTCCTTATGGCAGACTTCATACTGGTAGGTCCTTATGGCAGACTTCCTACTCGTAAGTCCTTATGGCAGACTTCATACTGGTAGGTCCTTATGGCAGACTTCCTACTGGTAGGTCCTTATGGCAGACTTCATAATGTTAGGTCCTTATGGCAAACTTCATAATGTTAGGTCCTTAATTTAGGGATGCTCGATATTGGCTTTTTTACCGATACCGATATTCCGATATTGTCCAACTCTTAATTTCCGATACCGATATCAACCGATACCGATATATGCAGGGTTTCCCCGTCCAAAAAACTGAATAATTTCAGGTAACTAATAATTTCACTGGATATATATATAACAAATATTGTTATTGTTTTTTTTTTTTTTTTAACCGATATTTTCCGATATCACATTTTACTGCCGATATCAGCCGATAATATCTGACATCCCTAGTCCTTATGGTAGACTGCATACTGGTAGGTCCTTATGGTAGACTTCATACTGGTAGGTCTTTATGGCAGACTTCATAATGTTAGGTCCTTATGGCAGACTTCATAATGTTAGGTCCTTATGGTAGACTGCATACTGGTAGGTCCTTATGGTAGACTTCATACTGGTAGGTCCTTATGGTAGACTTCATACTGGTAGGTCGTTATGGTAGACTTCCTACTCGTAGGTCCTTATGGCAGACTTCATACTGGTAGGTCCTTATGGTAGACTTCATACTGGTAGGTCATTATAGCAGACTTCATACTGGTAGGTCATTGTGGCAGACTTCATACTGGTAGGTCATTATAGCAGACTTCATACTGGTAGGTCATTATAGCAGACTTCATACTGGTAGGTCCTTATGGCAAACATTGTCCAAGAGGAGCATTATTTTTGTGATTTTGTGTATATGCTCGTTTGAAAATGTATAATTTGGTCTGGTGTATACTCGTGTATACTCGTGTATACGGGAAACTATAGGTTTTGAACATCTCAGAGTGATTGCTCTGCAAGAACTCCTCCCCCTCAGAGTGAGTCAGGACAGACAGGGATCAGGAGAGACACTGTCTAAACCAGGGGTAGGCAACCCTAGGCACTTTTTCATAGGCACAGGGGGCAGCATTAAAAAAATATATATATATTATAATTTTAAATTTTTTGCTTTGAAATATTATAGTGAAATATTTTGCACTGTTGTCGCATTTATCTTGTTGAAATCCTCCCACAGGTTCTTTTTACTACCACATATTTAATTGAGACCCTTTATTTGTTTATTATTTCAATTTAGCTGGAAATACATTGCTACATCATTCAGTAACATTTGCAGAGCCTTATAACAAAAACATTATTACGGTCACCATTGTGACCAGTGGGATTAATCAACAAATTGTATTATTTATTTTTCTATTTCATTGAACATTGCACATGTTAAAAGCAATTTTTTTACTCAAAAGGTGAGTATTACCAAGTCAACTTGTGTTCTTAAAACAATGACAATAAACATAGTTTTATTAGGTTGAAATAATGTGGTTGTGTACTTATTTTTCTGTTAACTTATTATGGATTGAAAACTGAACCTTAATGCACAGTAACTGAACTCAATATTTTTAAGTTCTGGTAACTTATTATTATAATTTTTTTTTACAGTGTAGTCTTGCGATCAATCAAAACTTATTTACACGATATACCTCACATTCACCCTCCATTCACATCCTGGTGTTCTCCTGGTGTTCTCCATTAGGCCTGTAGGTGGAGCTATGACAGTACACACACCGATGGTGTGTGATGTGTCCAAAAATGAATGGGCAAATGTGAGTGAAATGGTCGCACTGTATGCAGCTGTTTGTCTGCATTGCATCCCCCCCCCCCCCAACTCAGATTTAGGGTTGATACAACCATCATAATAACATTGTTAATAATAACAATAACAATAATGATGTAATAATGTAAAAATTATCATTAAAAAGACCTGATTATGAGAAAAAAAATTACGATGCATGGAATATTGTTGAGGCACACTAGTTACAACTATATTTCAAACAGGCACTCCATGTCAAAAAGGTTGCTGACCCCTGGTCTAAACTAAACGATCAGAGTTCAAAAGGTAGGCGATATTGCCACCTGGTGAGATTCGATCGTCATTGCAATTCCAACTTAGGCAGATGTGCCAGGGAGACCTAGGGAGCTCCGGCTGAGTGTATAGAACAGGGATCAAAGGAAAAATATCAAAGGATCAAAACCTGCATATACTCGGGTATGGCGCTCAACGCATGTATACTTGGGTTTGGCACAGAAAGTGTTAATCTCTGAAAAGGTTGGAGCAAATAACAGGCGTTATTTGGATGAACTGACAACATATTTGGAATCTAAATGGGTACATTCTCGCCTGAAAAGATATTAAAACTGTATAAAAATGGTTCTAGGTCCGAAATAGGCCGTATGTTAAAACAGCGTTTGGCATCTAATCAGAGTGCAAATGACAGTAAAGTGCATTAACACATTGAGTGCCACGCCCCTTCCGGGAAGTGCATCTGGCCTTGCCGTCCATTAACCTCATGTAAACGCGCACCTTGTTTGTAGAGCTAAACCTATATTTTATATTATAGCTATGGGTCTAATAACACTGTCGATTTGTCAGTGAGTTGCTTCCAGTCAACGTGCAAAAAAATTATTATTTTTTCATCTGTACATTTCCGTTTCATACCGTTTTGAATATGAATATAGTTTGGGTGCTTCTGAGTAATTCCAGGAAAAAGACGCGAAAACAGCGTTTTTGTGTAATTCATTTCATTCAGTAATTTTTTCGCCGAATCTTCCTGAAATCAACGCTAGATTATCATTATTATCCTTCCTCGTGCATACATGAAATGTGCCCTGGAGCATGGCGCTCCCCCCCCTCCCCTCCTGCACCCAACAGTAAAGAGCCACACACATAAAACACAGATAGCTTCAATCGCGGTAGAAACAAATATCAGATCAACGCAAGATTTTATATATAGAGTCCTTACCTGGTCTCTGATGTAATGCAAAAAAAATAATCCAATTATCTGTTTGCCATTCCAGTTATCCACAGCGATCATGTCCCCGACATTACAGAGCGTTACACATGAATGGGCGGGCGGGGTCAGTTGTCCAAGCCATCCCTACAAGCGTGTGTTTTGACGGAGTGTTTAGGACCACGCTGCAGCTCGGTACAGAAAATAAACTACACCGTTTCTAATGGAGTGCAATAGCGGCCGAAGGCGTTAGATGGCGGTATAAGACAGTCTGCCAGCTCAGACATATTCAGAACAGTATGCACAAGGTGCCCCGCTGAATTATGAATGGCAATAGCGATTAAAAGAAATACTGTGAGAAAAACGTAGTTCTTACGTTTCCGGCACTCAACCGTCGGGCAACAGAAACGTAGTTCTACGTGAACGGCACCCAATGTGTTAACAATATACAATGTACAAGTGATTAAATGTGATATATATATATATATATATATATATAACATGCTATATGTAATATATGCTAAACTGATACAGTATTATTATTATACAGTGATACAGGTATAAATATACTATGGTAGTAACTAAGCCATACTGACCAGTGGTATAACTAGTAAGAGTAGGTATGGGATACAGGTATGTAAACGGGTCGGGAATATATGCAGGCATATTCAGACAGGTGTCAAATAAAAATAAATATACATATATGAATATATATACGGTATATACACAGTATTATACATACAGTTATATGTTTTCTTTAGGTAGTTACAGTGCAAGGCAGTTGTGGACAGTGAAGGCAGTAAGTTCAAGTTTGCTTGTATTTGTCACATATAAAGTACGTAGTGTACATTACAGTGAAATGCTTGGTTCTGTATGAGCCCCTGAGAATGTGTTTCATACAGTAAAAGAGGAATAAAGTCCCAACACTATACAATATACAACTAAAGAACAACTAAGTACAATGAAGTAAAAATGCAGGCAATGAGGTACAACAATGCAGACAATCAAATGAGGTACAAAAATGAAAACCTTAAAAAATGCTAAAATGAGGTATGGATGTAGTGCAAATCTCTTTAATAAATAGATCAAATATGGTGTAGTTTTAAAGTGTCTAAAGTGAGTGTTAAGGTGAGTGTTTTTTAAAGTGAGTGTGTGCATGTGGATGTGTGTGCAATGAGTGTAGATGGATGGGTTGATGTTACATAGTCATTGAGCATCCTGATGGCCTGGGCCCAGGAGTTCAAAACATTGAATCCCTATTGATTGATTGATTGAACATTTTAATGAACAGATTGCAGAATGGGTACAGTACAGCTCAATACACACAATTGTTAAGGGGATGCAGACCAGAGAAAGACTTTCATCTTGTTTACATCAGGGTCCCCCATTTTCAATTCATAATGAGTTGAAATTAATTTATACAAATCTGATCCAATCAGATAGGGATTACAAGTTTTGAACTCCTGGGCCCTGGGGATAGAAGCTCCTTCTGAGTCTTTCTGTACTGGTGTTTGACTGGTCCACAGTGAATCCAGTGACTTAAGAGATCCATCTGTTAGCTGGGAGCCAACCTGCCTCTGTGCTCTGCTGTGTTTCTTTCAGCTGAAGGTGGTGGCTATTGATGGGAACCTGAATGTGGTCCACCAGAATAATGTCCAGTTTGACAGTGAGCTGCCTGAGTTCAGGTAAGAGGTTGCTGTATGTAGTCCAGGCATTTTACCTTAAAATGTGGGTCAGCCTCACACAATTTGCAACAAAAACAAACTCAACAGATTTTGTGTCCTCAATATGTTCTGAATGAGAAAATAAACAAACAACAACAAACAAAACAAACATAACTCTGTATGATATAATAATACTGTATATACCGTATATATTTGTATCCACTAGTATGTATATATCCCTTACCTATTTGTATTATATTATGTTATACCACTGACCAGTATGGCTTACTATTACTACTACCATAGTGTAATTATACCTGTGTACATAATAATACTGTAAATTGTTTCAGATTAGCAATGGAGAGAAATAACTATCAAACGGACCAATTAAAATCAAACTGCTGATCAAACTAACATATTCAAATCAAACTGCTGATCAAACTAGCCAATTATCAAAATATCAGTCATATACTTCTTTCTCATCCTCCTCTCTCTCTCTAGTACCCAGGGGGGGGTCCACATACATCCTGACAGGCTGACAGTAACATCTCCTGTACTGATGTGGGTTAAGGTAGGACACACACACACTGTAGGGCAGTGGTCAGCAATAGGCGGCCCGCGGGCCGAAATTGGCCCACCAGCAATAATATCTGGCCCGTCAGATTATTTTGAGAACATGATTTTTTTAAATATATATTTTTTTATATCAGACCGATTAGGCTAGGCTATATATTAACTCATTCAGCGCCAGATATTACCCTCATCCTGTAGTCAATGCGCCAGCTTTCCATTGCCTATTTTCACTGTGCGTCACGATGTTTGCAGAGCTATATCTATATTCTATATTATAGCTATGGAGACAATACTATGGCTCATTTGACAGTCACTATCTCTCGTCCAACATGTAATACGTTCGCGTGTTATCCCGTGGTGAATATTGTATAGTTTCAGAGTGATCCAGGCTAATTCCTGAAGAGCTGAGTTATGGAGCGCTATGTGAATTTAGCTAAAGTCGTTCGCGTTGCTCTCCTGGACACGTTACTATTTCAAAATCAAAGGTATATAATAGGTATTATGTTTCATCATGAATGCATCAAAGGGGGGGGGGGGGTTTGATGCTCTGATCGTCGTCATACGTTTTGGTAGGGCTGGGCGATATAACGATAACGATAAATATCGCGATATATTTTAATAATCGATATCGAATATTTTTTTTTTTTTTTTTTTTTTTTTTGGTGACCTGCAACAGGGCAGTTTTAAAACCAGAGACAGTGGACAGACTTGTCTTTCTTGCCTGCAACTTAAAGTAATGGCTTTGCTTGTCCAAATGACAATACTGACCAAATTGAGATTTATTTTTCTCTTGTACATTTATTTTGTTTGCTTTCTAATTTAAAATACAGTTTGAAACCGTCTGTACACAGTAGGCTATGTGTGCTAGCAGAACTAGACTCCAGTCACGAGTCACGGTGCACATGTGCGGTGGTTTGTCCACCAAAAAAGCGCCAAAAGATCGAAAATAAACTAGCAGAGCCAGAACTGTTCAACTCCCCTGGAGCCACAGCCAGCAGAGAAGCCGGTTTACTTTCGCTTTTAAACCAGCTGCAGCCTGAGAACTGGAGTGTGAGGGGATGTAACACTAAAGATGGCGGCAATGACAAAGAATTGCTGCAAAATAAACATACATCTGTTGTTAAATTTTTTATTTATTTTTTTTAATACTGATAACAATTCGATAATTATCGATATTGAGAAATATGATAACATTATCATATCGTTATCGCGATATGATTTTTTTCCATATCGCCCAGCCCTACGTTTTGGAGTACGTTACATATGATCGTTGCGATTGATGTGAAATCATTGTTGGATCAAAGTAGGTTTGATGTCATATAGTCCTTACCTTTACTAGGAGGTATCCCAAAAAGAATATTCCAATTGTCTGATCGCGTATTCCAGTATTGATGTCCATCGGGTCACCGACATGAAATGGCACACATTACACATGAAGTGTGCTGAACACGTTACAAGGTGCTCGGATGAAGCGTTTAACTTGGCTTGGTCTAAATTCTCCGCCCGGACCATATACAATGTAACACACAGTGTGAAATAAGGTTTCAAAGGGTAGGCGATACTGCCACCTAGCAGGATTCGGCCGGTATTGCACTCTCGGGGTCTCAGAATGAGTTCCAATGATAACACAGAGGTCCATGAGAGTGTATAGGATACTAAAATCGAAAAAAAGGAAAACGGACCAAATAATGTATATATATGTGATTGGCACTCAACGGTTGGCGAGCAAACACGTATATACTGTACGTTAACACATCCACCGCCGTTCACGTTGTACAGCGTTATTGCCCGCCATGCGTTGTCTGCCGAACCACGCTGTACAGCGATATTGAGATCATATTTAATTTTTTCGCCATGGCATTCATAATTCAGCCACCCAGCCTCTGGTGATACAGTGGGACTCTGCACAATATTGCAACGCCTCAATACCGCCACCTGGTGGATGATCGGGCGAGTTACAACCGGAAATGGCAATCGGTGCATCTGGGAAATCTGTCCGGCAGTCACATATTGTTGCGGGACTCCAGACATACACTGGCGTGCATATGGATCGCTGCCATAACTCAATAATCGATATGATTTGGGCGTTTATTGCGCCATACAAACCGGAAATGGATCTAGGAGATCGACGTCAAATAAGGGAGATCTTTTTCCTCCAGTCTCGTCGGCGAACGGTAAGAGGACGCCAACGTCATTTTCAGCCCAATTGTCTATTTATTTCACCGCAAACCGATCTGATCAATATATCACCCATACTACATAAAGCATTTACTGACGATCACGGAATTATAAACGACCCCCCCCCCTTTCATCCGCGCATGATCACGCATAACGTATACGATCATGTACAGTTGAATTTTTTAATATCGCGTGTCTAGGGAATAGACGGCAATCGATAATCTATATATGCGTTTAGGCCTATAGCTCACGTTCTAGGAATTACTGCAGAAAACGATAAAAACATACTTATATTCTAGAAGGTATTTTTGTATGAATATATGAATGAAAAAGTATAACGTTCCTAGATCCTGAATGATAGATAATCGATGTTGAATGGGCCATAGTAATGTCAATTTAGCAATACAATTTAAAAAGTTATAGCCCTGCAAAGAAGGGGAACTTCTCCATAGACAAATAGAGCTGGCGAGGGATGGTAAATTATGAATTTAACCCATGGCGATCAAAGTGTTAAAGTGCAGATTGGCTTAGAGGACGATAATGTCTTGTATGAACTACCAGTAATATAAATCATATTAACAACAAAAATGTGTTCTATCTTCATGTCAGATGATTTTCAAAAAGGTACACGAGTCAATGCAAAAAAAGAACAAGCAAATATACTGCTGAAAGTTCAGAAGGTTGAAAAATGTTAATCTAGATTAAAAAAAATTAACGCTTTCAATCATTTAAATTAATCTCAAATTAAAGCATTAACTTTGACAGCCCTAATATATATATATATATATATAGTCCACAGCACGCGATAATTTGCTGTGTAATTAATTAATCTAATTAACGCGATAAACTGACAGCCCTAATATATATAATATATTTAATTAGATTAATTAATTACACAGCAAATTATCGCGTGATGAAAATTAACTAAAAGTTCATTACAATTTTTTTTTTTTTTTTATATAATTTTTTTTGTATCTCATTCATTCCATAAGAATGTAGAATACACATTTATAGACGTTTTTTTTTAATATGGTCCATTTGCATGTTCTTGGTATCTGATTCTAGTGACATCTATGAATCTCAGGGAATGTATTCCCAGTGTCAGAAATACTGTGGGCTAGATCCACAAAGAATGGATTGCACGGAGCAAGTGGCACCCTTACTTACAATTCATTATGAATAAAAAATGGGGGACCCTGATGTAAACAAGATGAAAGTCTTTCTCTGGTCTGCATCACCTTAACAATTGTGTGCCGTACTGTATTGTACCCATTCTGCAATCTGTTAATAACATTTTCATTCAATCAATCAATCAATCTGCGCGGTGATTGATTGAATGAAAATTTTATTTTGAGTAAATTGTAATGAACCAAATGAGAATATCAATAAATTTTTTTTTATCTTTGACTGTGAATAACACCATGCTCAAATTGACCAGACCTGAAAAATCTAAGCAAATTAATAGATGGAAGATGATTTTGTAGATACAGTACTGAATTCTGCCATCTGACATGCACTTTGAAATATGATTATAGAATATAGAGTATCAGGCATAAAATGGTTATGCGATTAAAATGCGATTAATTAGATTAATTAATTACAAATCCTGTAATTAATTAGATAAATTTTTTTAATCGCCTGACGGCACTAATATATATTAATATATATATATATATTTATTACATGGCGTTTTCACATTCGGCGAAATGCTTGCTTGTGATTGGTCAATAGCCCCCCGACAGCGGTCATTATTTTTCAATAATGACCGCTGTGGGACAATAATGACCGATGTGCGCAGCTGTTCGCAATCAAGCCCACATCAGTGCAGCAAATCAGACACACTGCCGCGGCTGCACTGACAGATTACAGCGGAGCCAGAACAGAGGCTGCCCGCGATAATAATAATCACTTTATTTGGGCTGACACTGACAGAGCCACAGAACAACTGCGATTTGTCAAATGAATTAGGTATATTGTTAGTAAGTTAGCCATGTAATAAGCGGGATAATGTATAGCTTTACTCGGTCATTGTCGCAAAATAATTGACCTTCACTGACGTTTAAAACACCTCGCCGAAGCGGCTCGGTATTTTAAACTACGTGTCGGTCAATTATTTTGCGACAATGACCTCGTAGCTATACATTATCCCTTACATAATATTAGTTCATTATATCTGTATCTATCCCATACCTACTCTTACTAGTTACCACTGGCCAGTATGGCTTACTACTAGGGATGTCCCGATCACATTTTTTTGCTCCCGATCCGATCATGTGATTTTGAGTATCTACCGATACCGATCTTTCCCGATCCGATATTTAAAAAAATTTTATGTAAATTATTATTATTATAATATTTTTTTTCCATCCCAATTTCGCCTCACCAATTCTTCCTTCAATTCTCCCCTCCCCTGTCTCGAACGTTGCTAGACTATGCCTCCCACTGGTCGGCTGCAGTGAGGACCAAGCCTTGCATCACGTGTCCCCTCCGGTACACGAGGAGGCAGCTGTCGCATCTTTTCAACTGAACAGCGCAATCTCTCAGTGGCAAGGAGTAATGCGTGGGAGGCTCACGGTGCCCCCGATACTTCCTGATTCTGCTGTACAGGCGCACCAACCGACCTGTAGGAGTCGCTGTCCACAGTAGCAGTGTGCACCCAGCATCTCCTGCGTTAGTGGCGAGCGCCTTGCCATTAGTAACCGATTTGACGCATTTTTGTCAGAAACTGGCGAAGCGAGACTGTTGCCTCAATAGTCCCTCGAGGGGCTCGAGGTGGCTCGAGCGCCGGTGGCTCACAATACATTCACCCTGAATGTTGACGTTATCCAGGTGAAAAGTTAACTTCATTCAAGCGAGGCATTGCAACCGGAGTAATCTAAAAACTGAATGATGATATGCAATTTAAAACCAAAACTAAGGCCTCAGTATGAGTTTAAGATGTGAACATGGTCATGTTTGTTGAATAAAAAAAATAAGTTAAAAAAATTATAATAAAATAATCCAGATTTTTTTTTATTTTTTTTTATCCCGGGGCCGATCACGTGATCGGATCGGGACATCACTACTTTCTACCATAGTATATTTATACCTGTATCGCTGTACATAATTATACTGTACATACATCAGTTTAGCAAATATTACTCAGTAGTAGCTTGTTATATATATCACAATTAATCATTTGTACATTGTATATTGTTAATGCACTTTACTGTTACCTGAATTGTGTGTTTGCGTTCCCAGGCTCTGGACCTGCTAATGGACAAGATGAAGAGGGCCGGATTTGACTTCTCCAAAGTCAAAGCTCTGTCTGGGAGCGGCCAGGTGAGACGTTTGTCATTACTGTCTCCCAGAGGCTGTAGTGGACTAGATTTTAATCCATAAATATTGCACCAAAAATAATGCACGTGTTTGAGGTTAAGAATTGGCATGGCCCTTGACCTTTCACCTCAAGATATCTTAATGACAATGGGGTCAATAGAACCACAATAGTCTCACTTTTACATCCATGCCCAATTTATGCTAGTTCCATGTAGCTCAGGGTCAAAACTGTGCACTTCTTTGCATACAATACAAATATGCTGTCTTTGCTTTTTGAAAAAAGTTTATATTGACCTATTTCTGCACATTGTGATCCCTTAGGGCATGCGTCCACCTAGCTCACATTTCCAGCTGGAAAACGCTGGCAGTGCGCCGGTAGTGCTGGGGTGGAGCGCTTGCGGTGAGAGAAAAAAACGCAGCGTGAGCCTTTTGTAGCTATGGCAACGAGCTGTCAGTCACCAACCTACCTGATGACGAGAGAGAAAGAACTCTAGCGACAACTACATGACAGCCATCTTGTAATAATAACTTTTATCGTATTTTACTGCCGCGGTTTTGCACATATAGCATATTTTAATACACTTTATTGTATATTAATTATATAGTTATTGCCTGACACCACAGTTCGCCCTTTGCTTTTTATTCGCTTTTTATTAGTGTATTCGTGTAGTTTTTAGTGTATTCGTGCCCTCATACTGCTCCTGTCTCTTGTGGGTAGATAGGCAGGCAGCTCCGGTGTCAGGTTACAAACAGAGTGGTAGATATGACTGGCTGTGATTGGTTGTCTGAAAATGCGCTCAGTGCATCGCTCTGAAAAGTTCAGAAGTGTTCAACTTTAAACGTTGGGTGCTGCTGCACAAAAAAACTGAAAGGCTCTGAAAAAAGAAGCCGACTGCAACGCATTTCCTATAGGCGGCAGCATGCGGCCGCATACGCTCCCTCCCCATTGGGATCAATTGAAAAAAGACGCTTGCGGCCATAAAAATTAGATAGGTGGACCCGGGCCCTTAGTCTCTTGGAATTGCATAAATTGGGTACAAAGCCGAAAAGCATTCACATGTGATGATGTGAGTCTTCACAGTACCGTAGTTTTCTATGCGAGTCACACCATTTTTTGTTTTAAACTTGACCTCATTGTATAAAATTATACTTTTTTTCCACACCTTTCTAAAAGCTCTGTGGATGCATAACTTAAAAAAAATAAGTTTGATGATGATGTGATGTACTGAGATCATGATACAAAAATACTTTCCAAACCTTTTTTTCAAAGACATAAATCTATATGCCAAACAAACATTACATCCTTTTCCTAACTAATTTTAAAACATTGCAGATGTATTGCTCAGATTTCACACAAAGCTAGATATAGAATAGAAATAGAATAAAAATACTTTATTCATCCAGAGGGAAATTTGGCATCCCGTCCCATTCATCATAATAACCCCACAAGATTACACAAATCTCTGCCAGTGTCCCCATAATGATAAAGGTAATGATAATGCCATTGTTGCCAGAGGTTTGCTGTTGGAAGTTTGCCGCTACTAGCAAACATTTGTGAACTTGTGGCAAACTGTTAATCCCATGTAGCCAAACTTAGTTGAGAAAACTTTGCAAACATATCCGCTCTCGTCAGCTAAAAGAATACAAATGCACTTAACGTGACAGTCAACATTGGTGAGACTGTACGAGGGCAGTTAGGTACATTTGGCAAATACAGTTGGAAAAAGCCAGTTTCAAGGAAATGGTAAATACATTGTGTCATGTTGAAGAACGAGAAAACCAATGTTAGCTTTAGGCTAGAGCAGCGTTTATTTAAATTGCATATTCCACCTCTGTGAGATGGTCTACAACATTAAGAAAAAAATCTAACCGTTTTAGTGGCGAAATAAAGAAATAATAATTGATTCTCTCGCTCTCTCTCTCTCTCTCTCTCTCTCTCTCTCTCTCTCTCTCTCTCTCTCTCTCTCTCTCTCTCTCTCTCAGCAACATGGCAGTGTGTATTGGAGGAGAGGAGCCTGTCAAACACTCAGACAGCTAGACCCAGAGAAGACTCTTCATCAGCTGCTGCAGGTGTGTGTGCGTGTGCGTGTGTGTGTGTGCTTGTGGGAGTGTGCAGTAGGCATGTGTTCACACATTAAGTGTCTGTGTTGTGTGTGTGTCTTTGTGCGGCTGCTCCAGGGGAGTTTCTCCGTGGCAGACAGTCCTGTATGGATGGACTCCAGCAGCACTCTGCAGTGTCACCACCTGGAGTCAACACTGGGGGGCGCTCAGAGGCTGGCTGACATCACAGGCTCCAGGGCTTATGAGGTGAAACTCTTTGCTTTTGTTTTTTTCTATGTATGTGCTGGTCTGTGTGTGTGTGTGTATTGCTCTCCATCAAATGTTTGCAGGAGCTCATACCATGGAGGTATTATAGACCTGGGGAGTGAGATTCCACCTGTGATTTCCCCCCATTGAAGATCAAATATAAGTATTACAGCCAAACCGTATTTTTGTGTAGGTTGATAATCTTTGATGGTTATTTAATTCTTATACTGTTACAACCAATAAAGGTAAATGTTTTAACTTCATCTTTGTGATAATGTGTTTTATATTCTACTCTTCACACTTGTTTCCATGGTAACTACTACAGTACCGATATGCCTCGGCATGCATTTGTGTTGTTCTCTGCATTCCCTGCCATCTTTGTTTTCTTTGTAGCTATCAAATTAAAAGGTGCCGATATACACTCTCGGAAGGAATCCTGAACATGTATTCATTTGTGTTTAGCTCTGGTCGCCAGATGAGGCCAGCTGTAGGTGAATGGTGTTGGTGTTGCTGGGTGGCTGTAGTAGGTGCTGACTAGAAAAGAGAGCTCTGGTGCTGGGTGGCTGTAGTAGGTGGCTGACTAGAGAAGAGGACTCTGGTGCTGGGTGGCTGTAGTAGGTGCTGACTAGAGAAGAGGGCTCTGGTGCTGGGTGGCTGTAGTAGGTGCTGACTAGAGAAGAGAGCTCTGGTGCTGGGTGGCTGTAGTAGGTGCTGACTAGAGAAGAGGGCTCTGGTTCTGGGTGGCTGTAGTAGGTGCTGACTAGAGAAGAGAGCTCTGGTGCTGGGTGGCTGTAGTAGGTGCTGACTAGAGAAGAGGGCTCTGGTGCTGGGTGGCTGTAGTACCTGGCTGACTAGAGAAGAGGGCTCTGGTGCTGGGTGGCTGTAGTAGGTGGCTGACTAGAGAAGAGGGCTCTGGTGCTGGGTGGCTGTAGTAGGTGCTGACTAGAGAAGAGGGCTCTGGTGCTGGGTGGCTGTAGTACCTGGCTGACTAGAGAAGAGGGCTCTGGTGCTGGGTGGCTGTAGTAGGTGACTAGAGAAGAGGGCTCTGGTGCTGGGTGGCTGTAGTAGGTGCTGACTAGAGAAGAGGGCTCTGGTGCTGGGTGGCTGTAGTACCTGGCTGACTAGAGAAGAGGGCTCTGGTGCTGGGTGGCTGTAGTAGGTGACTAGAGAAGAGGGCTCTGGTGCTGGGTGGCTGTAGTAGGTGCTGACTAGAGAAGAGAGCTCTGGTGCTGGGTGGCTGTAGTAGGTGACTAGAGAAGAGAGCTCTGGTGCTGGGTGGCTGTAGTAGGTGACTAGAGAAGAGTGCTCTGGTGCTGGGTGGCTGTAGTTGGTGACTAGAGAAGAGGGCTCTGGTGCTGGGTGGCTGTAGGTGACTAGAGAAGAGGGCTCTGGTGCTGGGTGGCTGTAGTACCTGGCTGACTAGAGAAGAGGGCTCTGGTGCTGGGTGGCTGTAGTAGGTGACTAGAGAAGAGAGCTCTGGTGCTGGGTGGCTGTAGTAGGTGGCTAGAGAAGAGGGCTCTGGGGCTGGGTGGCTGTAGTAGGTGGCTAGAGAAGAGGGCTCTGGGGCTGGGTGGCTGTAGTAGGTGACTAGAGAAGAGGGCTCTGGGGCTGGGTAGCTGTAGTAGGTGACTAGAGAAGAGGGCTCTGGGGCTGGGTGGCTGTAGTAGGTGGCTAGAGAAGAGAGCTCTGGTGCTGGGTGGCTGTAGTAGGTGACTAGAGAAGAGGGCTCTGGTGCTGGGTGGCTGTAGTAGGTGGCTGACTAGAGAAGAGGGCTCTGGTGCTGGGTGGCTGTAGTAGGTGGCTGACTAGAGAAGAGGGCTCTGGTGCTGGGTGGCTGTAGTAGGTGGCTCTGGTGCTGCCTTGTCCAGTACTGATAAGATAAGATGAGATATTCCTTTATTGATCTTGACTAGCTCCTCATAGAGGGGGTGGGAGGGATTCTCCAGGATAGTAGCCAGCTTCCTTCTCATCCTCTTCTCCGCCACCACCTCTAGTTTGACCAGCTCGACTCCCACCACGTAGCTAGCCTTCCTCACCAGCTTGTTCAGTTTGTTGGTTGAGTTGATGGTCAGTTGAGTTGATGTAGCCCCCCAGCATACTACAGCATTGGACACTGGCTACTACAGATTGGTAAAACGACTGCATCAGTCTATTGCACGCGTTGAAGGACCTGAGTCTCCTCAGGAAGAACAGCCTGCTCTGTCCCTTCCTGTAGAGGGCGTCTTTTCCAACCAGTCTAATTTATTGTTTAGGTGTACTCCAGGGAACTTGTCTCCACCTCATCCCCTCGGATGGTGAAGATGTTAGAATAGTAGGGGTTAGCAACAGAGAGGGTTTACTTTTAATACATTGTGTTGATCAATCACTAGATACTTATTTATAATATTCATAAGTAAAAATTTAGTTGCACAATATATGTATGTAATTTCTACTTTAGGGTGGATTTTCCATTTTTAAAGATATTTTGCTCAGGTTTGATATTTTCTCTCTTTACATATGTATTCATCAGATGCCAATAAAAACCCATCTTTGAAGCCGTCTCCCTTCTCCACCTCACTCTCTAACTCTCCTCCTTTTTCTCTCCTCCAGAGATTCACAGGTAACCAGATTGCTAAGATCCACCAGACCATGGCAGAGCAGTACCAGGACACAGAGGTGACCTTTAGAGGGATTTACACTAGGGATAGGTACCGAGTCCGGTACTTTTAAGGGTATTGACCGAATCACGTCAGTACTACAGAATTATTTATTTATTATTTAAAAAAAAATTAAGTCCGATAACGTCAACGTTTCGTTTGCCGCTAAACGAAACCTATGAAGTATGCCGCACGTTCACGTCAACGTTCATGCGCACAATACACGCTTACCTATTTGACTTGATTCAACAACAAAGCAGACTAAAGTACAGAAAAAAGCGACCGTTTGGTACCGGTATCGATTCACAGGTACCCAACCCTAATTTACACTAATATAGTGTGGCTTTGTTAGCGGTCAACCTCCTGATATGACCTCCTGAGTGTGTCTTCACCTCCTGATATGACCTGCCCCCAGAGAGGGAGTGTGCCTTCACCTCCTGATATGACCTGCCCCCAGAGAGGGAGTGTAGCAGGGGGCATCAAATGGTGTTTTCAGCTCCGCCGTCAAAGCTTCATGACTGGAGTCCTGATTCAGGGCTAATTTCTAATCTTAAATGGGCACTTCACCAAAAAAACAATGCTGATTTATTTTTGCACATAATCTCACACACTAAGGGCTAGATCCACAAAGAATGGATTGCACCGTGCTAATTGCACCCTTACTTACAATGAATTATTAATTGAAAATGGGGGACCCTGATGTAAACAAGACGAAAGTCTTTCTCTGGTCTGCATCCCCTTAACAATTGTGTGTATTGAGCCGTACTGTATTGTACCCATTCTGCAATCTGTTAATAAAGTTTTCATTCAATCAATCAATATGCGGGCGGGATCCACAAAGAATGGATTGCACGGTGCTAATTGCACCCTTACTTACAATTCATTAGGAATTGAAAATTGGGGACCCTGATGTAAACAAGACGAAAGTCTTTCTCTGGTCTGCATCCCCTTAACCATTGTGTGTATTGAGCCGTACTGTATTGTACCCATTCTGCAATCTGTTAATACAATTTTCAATCAATCAATCACCTGCGCACCCTCGCACTGTAAAAACATACAACAAAGAGCTGACAATGACAAAAGAGGTGATTATTCTGTTAGAGGAAAAAGTGATCACAGCAGAACGTTAAATCAAAAACACTAGACTGAACTTAAATTTCAACTATAAAAACTCTCTCACACACACACACACAGGGAGAGGGGGAGAGACAATAAATACATTTGATGTTGCCTTCATATTTGGACCAATATCTCCCTGCAATTTACCCCCCTCCCCCTCTCCACACACACACACAAAAGGCCCCTCCATAGCTCTCCACACGCGCCTCTCTCTATCCTCTGTTACGCGCAAGCAGTGCGTGTGTCTCTGATGGATGAATCTGTGGAGCGCACTGGAGTAGATGGAGAAACGATAGGAAATATAGAAATAGATGCATTCGTTAGAGAAAACCAATTTCAATAATCTATGCTTTATTCTATGCCTTATTCTATGCGCACTGCCAGCCAGCCTTTATGGGACAGAGAGATACAATTTCAATTTTGACGGAGAGAAGATAATCTCCTGATTCAGATATAATTGAACACAAAGGTTCCAAAGATATTTAATGTTTCTCTGCATATTTTCACACTGCCAACAAAGTACTGGGTCCATGTCCGTTGTCTCTTGTTTGGAATAGATTTGGTGCCAGCTGTAATTTCTGCCTGTCTCCGTCATCGAAACTTGAGGCCGAAAGTACTTAACCACTTCCCTTGGACAAAACTGTAGTTTTTTCACACAGCATGGGAAATAATACAGCCGGATTATCTGACAATAATTAAGATATTTACAAGTCGGATTAAGTTGTAAATAAGGAGACGGATGGAGAAGATTTCAAAGCACTCAAAATTGCCAATATAAAAATGTCGACCTATTTCTGAATTATGCATCATTTTGCCATTTTCTGAGGAATCGTGAGCTCCTTAACACTTTCAGTGCCAGCAGGGGGCGCACAATTTAGCGCTTGAGTGCCAGCGCTCTATTCAATGAGAGGGCGAGCAATTTGCGAACGCATAAACTATATCTTAAATTATGGCTATGTGTCTAATACGCCTGTCGCTTATCAGTGACTTGTTTGCAGTCAACATTGTCGAAACGGATTGTTTTTTAATCGGTACATTTCCGTTTTATACCATTTTGAAAAACGCGAATGTTTTGAAACTTCCAGAAAAAAAGGAGATTCTGCAGGAATCGCCCTTTAGTGGAATACACAAAATACGTTGTCATTTTTCGGCCTATTTATGAATAGTTTTCAAATAAACGCTAGATTATCGATAGTATATGTGTACTTATGCACGCTAGAGAAGCGGGCTGAAAAATCGATTATACATTTCCTGATCAGCCCACACACACACACACACACACACACATATGGGACACGCTGAGATATAGGTGAAAAAAAACTCTGATTACCCCAAGACTGGTAAAATGTATTCCTTACCTCAGATCAGATGTTCTCCAAAAATATTATTCCAATTCCTGATCGCCATTCCAAATATCGATCGCGTTTATTGATCCAACGCTGGGTACTGGAAACACATATTCCACGCTGTTCTGAGGGTGGGCAATGAATGGGATCGTCTCCGGTTACATGCCTGATAAGTAAAATTTGGATTCCGGAGTATTTTTTTCCCATCCATTTCATTCAGTCCAATCCAATGGGTGCAATACCATCCGGAGAGACGATAGGGGGCGGTATTTTCCGCGTTCGAGCTCAAAGCCAGTCCCAATGGTAACGTGAGGCTAGATTGATGAAAAATGAATGGAAATCACTAATAAAAAAAAAAACGATTCAAAGCGAGATTTCTCGTCGTTGGTACTCAACGGTTGGCATGAAATAACGAGAATTCTCATCGTTGGCACTCAAAGTGTTAACACATTCGCGGCCATTCGATTTCCCCATCTAGCTCTAGCTGGGCCAGGTTTCCATTACATAGTTTCACTGTGCGTCACCTTGTTTGTAGAGCTAAATCTATATTTTATATTATAGCTATGGATACAATACCATGGTAATTTGACAGTAACTATCTTCCATTCAAGATGCAAAAAATAATATTTTTTTTCATGAATACGTTCACACGTTATCCCATGGTGAATATAAGTATAATTTCGGAATGATCCGGCTAATTCCTGGGAGGCTGGTTATAGGGCGCAACGTGAATTCTACCAAAACCATTGGCGTTTCGTACCTGGACACGCTACTATTTCTAAATCAAATGTATATAATAGGTATTATGTTTCATTATGAATGCATGAAAGGAGGGGGGGTCATTTCTGATTATTTGATTGCCAGTAACGGCATTCGTTATTACCACAACACACGCCGATCAGGGGGATGGGTATGAAAACCTTGCACGATCAAGCTGAAATTTACATCAGATAGACCTTACCTGTGGTCGGTGGTATTCCAAAAAGAATATTCCAATTGTTTGATCGCCATCTGGTCCATCGTATGTCCATTTGGTCCACGACATAACCCACCACAACATATGGATTGGGGGTCCCGAAAACGATTCAATGCGATCGAGTGAAGCCCTAGGTTTCCCATTACTAGAAAAGTGCGCCCGGAGCGGTTTGAAGTCCCGGTCTGGAACAGGGTTTACTGCACTCTCTATACTGCCTACTAGCAGGATCTGGCCGGTACTGCACCTTCGGAGTCCCAGTATGCCTTTTAACGGCAACATACAGGTCACTGACATTGAATAGGATATTCAAATCGAAAAAAGGGAAACCGTTGGCGCCCAATAACGTATATGTACGTGGTTGCCCGCGAAAGTGTTAAACAAGGCGGGTTAGATGGTGCCGAGTCACAAATGATCTAGATGACACGGTAGCAATATATTGTCTTATAGGGACTGCTACCTTATCATTTCATTGAGCTATAATTAACACAACACAAGGATTCAATGTCCCCAATGACATCACTGGTGGCCATATAAAAAAATATATGTCTCTTTTTTTCTTCAGAGAATTTCCTTGGTCAGTAGCTTCGCTGCCTCTCTGTTCCTTGGGGACTACGCTGCTATTGACTACAGTGACGGTAGAGTTCATTCACCCTTCACATTCACACCCACACATTCATTCATGACTGATTCATATAGAAATTAATCCAATCAATTGAACAACAAAGGCACCACCCTACATGTATGTCTAACTGACATAGAGAACCTGGAGTATATATATATTGATTGATTGATTGATTGATTGATTCCCCAGGTTCGGGGATGAATCTTCTGGACATCGCCACTAGAGACTGGTCTGAGGCATGTTTGGAGGCCTCTGCCCCTCAGCTCAAGACACTCCTGGGTCCACCACAGCCTTCCACATCAATACTGGTAGGGTGTGCGTGCGTGCGTGTGTGTGTGTAATGTTAGTAATTAATGAATTCCACCTTTATAAAGTGGGGACACTTAGATCAAGCTCACACATTTACCCAAATTTAGAGTTACGGACAACTTTCAGTAGTTACTATTTATTTTGATACTGATGAAGGAGAAAGATACACTTGGCTGTGTGGCAGCCCCAGGTCCACAAGTCTTCAGCCCCAGGTCCACAAGTCTTCAGCCCCAGGTCCACAAGTCTTCAGCCCCAGGTCCACAAGTCTTCAGCCTCAGGTCCACAAGTCTTCAGCCCCAGGTCCACAAGTCTTCAGCCCCAGGTCCACAAGTCTTCAGCCCCAGGTCCGAAAGCGATTCAATGCGATCGGGGAGACCCCTCGGTCCAGGCTACTCGAAAACTCAGCCCGGATGAATTTCAATGATACACAGCCACATACACAGTCACAAAGGGAGTGCAACATCGGCTGCATACCACCAGGCGGCGGTATTGTACTTTTGCAAACTTTTGCATTCCATATGGTCACACAGCCTTCCTGGATGATTTATGAATGGAAATAGCAAATAAAAGAAATAACGATCAAATAAGGCGCCTCCCTCAAACTGAACAGTGACATCTCCTTAGCAAATGACCTCAATACCTTCTATGCGAGGTTTGATGCTGGTAATAACAACACCAGCTCACAAGCCACGGCAAGGGGGGGGGGGGGGGGGTCGGCTGCTGATGGAGGCGCAGTGTTCAGGGTAACAGAGCATGAGGTGAGGCGGACCTTTAAAAAAGTGAATATCAGGAAGGCAGCAGGTCCGGACGGCATCCCCGGCCGCGTCCTAAGAGTCTGTGCCGACCAACTGGCCCCAGTATTCACTGACATCTTCAACCTGTCCTTAGAACAGGCTGTCATCCCCACCTGCCTGAAGAAGTCCACTATTATCCCTGTACCCAAAAAATCCAAGCCTGCTTGCCTCAACGACTACCGCCCTGTAGCTCTCACCTCCATAGCCATGAAGTGCTTTGAGAAGCTAGTAAAGGGCTACATCTGCTCCTCCCTCCCCATCAACATGGACCCCCTGCAATTTGCATACCGCCCCAACAGGTCCACGGAGGACGCCATAGCCCATGTGCTGCACACAGCAGCATCACACCTGGACAAGAGGCAGGGGAACTATGTGAGAATGCTATTCATCGACTACAGCTCGGCATTCAATACCATAGTCCCCTCCATACTCATAGCCAAGCTCAGGGACCTGGGCTTTTTTCTATGACCTCTGCCAGTGGGTCTTGGACTTCCTGACTGGCAGACCCCAGGTGGTGAGAGCAGGCAACTGCACCTCCTCATCCATCACCCTCAACATAGGGGCCCCCCAGGGCTGTGTTCTGAGTCCCCTCCTCTACTCCCTGTACACACACGACTGTGTGGCTCAGCGGAGTAGCAATACAATCATCAAATTTGCTGACGACACAGTGGTGGTGGGCCTGATCTCTGCCAACGACGAGAGGGCCTACCTGGAAGAGGTCAAGGTCCTGGCGGGATGGTGCCAGGAAAACAGCCTCTCCCTGAACATCAGCAAAACAAAGGAGATGATTGTGGACTTCAGGAGGTCGGGGGTCAAGGACTACAGCCCCCTCAGCATCGACGGGGCACCGGTTGAGAGAGTCAACAGCTTTAAGTACCTCGGAGCCTACATATCCGAGGACTTGACATGGACCACACACATTGACAGTGTTGTGAAGAAGGCACGACAACGCCTCTACTTCCTCAGGCGCCTAAGGAAGTTCCAAGTCAGTCAGAAGATCCTTAAGAACTTCTACTCATGTACAATAGAGAGCATCTTGACCGGCAACATCACCTCCTGGTTTGGGAATAGCACTGCACAAGACCGAAGCAGACTACAAAGAGTGACACGTTCAGCCGAACGCACAATTGGAGGGGGGCTCCCCACCCTCCAGAACATTTACAACAAGCGTTGCAAGGGCAAGGCTAAGAGAATCATTAAAGACTCCAGTCACCCGAACAACTGCCTCTTTGAACTGCTGCGGTCAGGCAAGCGATACCGGAGTCTCAAGGCGAGCACAGAAAGACTCAGAAGAAGCTTCTATCCCCAGGCCATCAGGCTGCTAAACGAACAATGAATGAACACTACACAACAACAACCACCAAACGCACATAGCACACACATCCACACGCACACACTCACTTTAAACAAACACACTGTAGCACCCACTCCACACACTTTATAGCACACACCCACTTTAAACAAACACACTGTAGCACCCACTCCCCACACTTTATATTTATTGATGAAGGATTGCACTACAACTCGTACACCTTACTGTAAATTGTACCTAAATTGTACCTCATCCCATTTCTGCTTTGCACTAGATAGTACTGTACATTAGTACACTGCATAGTATTGTATATTATATGGTAACTCAGAACATTGTACATATGTCTATACCGAACACTGTGACCTCATTTTCTTCTTCTAAATTACATGCTATACTATGTTATTTGATACTATCTTGTCTAGCACAGTCTCTGGAGCGTAACAGTAAGAAGCATTTTGTATGAAAGTATTCTGTACTTCTGTATGACAACTATTAAAGAAACTTGAAACTTGAAAACTATACGTGGTTGGCGTTATTCGATTGGTGGACAAACACGTATATATGCGTGGACGGCGCTGAATGAGTTAATATAAATGCATTTTTTTATTCCAATCCCGATTTGTATTTGAGATTCCTAAATTCCATCGGACTTGACTTCTTCGTGCCCCTCAGTGAGTGTAATACCAGCATTCAACTGTATGCGCCACAGCGGTTTCTGCCATCATCATCATCACCACCCACGCTATGTATAAAATATATAGGTCCGCGGAGAGGCACGCTGAGGAGGCCGTGCAAACTGCAATGGAATACGGGGCATCTCTCTCTCTCTTTACCTAATATTTTGATTCTATCCTGACATTTTCCAGTTGGAAGGGCAGTCTATATGCGCAACGGTAAAAAAAAAATTTAAAGGGCACTTTTTTATGAGGCTCAAAAGGGCAGGTGCTCGAGCACCCCTTGGGCTCTATGTGTGCACGACTGCACATGCCTGTTGTTGAACCTTAAGGCGTGTTCACACTATCCGCGGATATTCCGGACTTTCTGGTGGACCAAATGTGAAAATGATACATTGTTTGATTTTGGTCTGCGTTCACACTACCCTTTTTGGTGTGGATCTAATTTGTAAACAAAGGACATACAGTCGTTCATCTATTGGACTAATAGCACTCACAAACGTAAACAGTTGCCGACAGCGTAATGAGAGAGATATGTCATTACGAGCGCGGCGCAAGTCGACTAGAGAGTAGAGAGAGAGAGAGAGAGAGACTGTCCGCACGTGGCGCGAGTCTAGAGTAGAGAGAGAGAGAGGAAGAGAGAGACTGCGAGTCTAGAGAGAGAGAGAGAGAGAGGAAGAGAGAGACTGTCCTGTCCACGCGCCTGTCATTCATTTGAGTTGGGTCGCGCGCAAGCTGTCGCTGTCAAGTTGGCGCTGTCAAGTTGGGTCGCGCGGCAGCCGCCACTAGGCGCCTGTCACTCATTAGCTCTAGATTAGGTACTATATAAAGTTTGATCGCGTTCACACCAACAGCAAACGCACCATGGTCCACTTTGAAACGAACCGAGTCCCAACTTTTCAAGAGGACCATGGTTCGGTTGTTTGGTCCTCAAAATAGTTCGGTTTGTGTTCACACCTGTACAAACGAAACGGACTATTGATCTAAAGGGACCATGGTCCACTTAAAGTGGACCAAACAGGGTAGGTGTGAACGCGCCCTAAAAAAACCCAATAAAAACTATTTAAATAATAACAGTGTGAGCGCTCACCCCACCTCTCAAGCACCTGGTGATTTAGTGATTGACAGTGGTGAAGTATCTCTATCTTCATTTATACCTATATCTAAGTTCAGTGATCGTATAGTCTTTTACCCTTTTCCCCTGCATTGTTTGGTATTTCAGATGTTCGGTTCAATTAAAGGAAAGAAGCTGACGAGGTGGTCTAATCAAACAAACTGCTGTGTTTATTACTATTAATAAACCACAGCTTAGGAATCAAAACAAGTAAAAGCTCTTTACTTCAATCTAATTGTCTCTTTGATGTGGCAGTTTGGTCCATGATCCGATCAGCTAGGGCCGATCAGAGCTTTCTTCTCCGGTGCTGGTGTTGTTGTCTCTCGGGTTCCCATGCCAACACGCGGCTTCTCTCGTGGTTGGTGGTCGCCAGGGCAACCTTGGGTCTCCGTGAGTATCAGCGCTCAGGCAGAGAGCGCTTGTTTTCGTCTCTCCTCGGTGGTAGGCTCTCCTGCTGCGAGGCGATCGTCTGTCATCGGGTGTCTCCGTGGCGCTGTGTCTCCGGCTCGGCTCTCGAGTTGCCGGCTTGGTGAATCTCCCTCTGTCGGTGGAGGTTTCAGCGCTCCAGTCTCCAGGTCCCTTCTGGGTGTCTCCGTCTCCAGGATCCCCTCTGTCTCCTCGCCTGCCCTTTTTAATGACATAGAACAAGACCTCTCCCCTGCCTGTCTAGTGACGTCACTCCCACAATCGGGCTTCCCCATTCGCCAAATTCCTTCTAGCAGGAACCCCTTCTGTAGTGACACGTCCTGACACAGCCTTGGTCTGCTGACACAACAGTTTCACAATTAGAATCTGCCGGGCTGTTTTAGCAGTTTAGTCATTACTTTATTAGGGAATCCGTTTCACTGAGTAACACATCCTCATGTTTCTTGTGACACAATGTTTACATTAGATTGTCTAGATTGGAGAAACAGACTACTTTGTTTCTTGATTAACCTCTGACCAATACTGTACAGCCTTATCTTCCAGCATTAAGAGTTTTTTATTCCTTATTGTGACTACCGTTATCCTAATAGTTTTAAGTTATGCCCATTTTGTAACTCATGTATTTGTCTATTTAAATGTTACATCCTACTGTTTGTATTGTCTATTCTAAAGTAATTTGTAATCTAGGTTGTAGCTCTATTTTGATCACTTAAATATTTTGTTCAGTATTAACATTAATTAACAAACGATGTCTTTGTATTCGGTTCACTTATTGTCAACTTTTCTGGTTTTGCTAAACCTTTTATCTAATGTAATTTTGTATGACAGATATCTTTTTAGTACATTAGTAATTTGCACCGTTTTAACTGGTGGCATTTCTACTGTGATGTGAAATGGGAGATTCTCACCTTTCTGACCTCTGTACTTTTAGTCAGCATGCCGTTGTAACCTAAATTGCTTTAGCTTAGTGTAAATATGACATTTGATCCCAACTGTTATTTTCAGTTTGTCTTAGTTCCTTTCTCCATCTATTTGAGATGGCCATTTCCTAACCACAGCTGCTAACCTCATCAGATAAGGTGCTATTCTGCACCGGTGGAATGTACCCTAACGTCATAAACAGTCCTTTGCTTTATCAGCAAACCACCCTCTGTGATTAGCCCTGACGGCAGATGCGTCCTGGAGTTGGCTGAGTGCGGGGTGAGCAGATGTCCTCTCAACCTCTTGCCTAGGGCCACAGAAATAACTCACATGGGGGTTTTCAAAATGGCCCTTCTTATCAAATCAACTTTTCTATCTACTCATTACTTTGTACATTTCAGTTGCTATGTTCAGGTTTCATTTAGAAATATACGACAGTGGCTCAGGAGGTAGAGAGGTCGTCTGGTAATTGGAAGGTTCCTGGTTTAATTCCCGCTCCTCCTGGACAGCGTGGTGAAGTGTCCTTGAGCAAGACACTTAACCACTAATTGCTCCCGATGAGAAAGTTGCCACCTTGCATGGTTTTCAGCGTCTTTGGATTATTGAATAAGATTACTATATAAATATGACTATATAAATAAAATGTATTATTATGGTTGCCTCTGCCGTTGGTGTGTGAGTGAATGTGAGGAACAAATTGTAAAGCGCTTTGGATAAAAGTCCATTTACCATGGCAATAAGCACTCATAATTCTCAAAAATAACCATAATTGAGGCTCCCCTTGCCTATTCTGTTCACTACTCTGTTCACTACTCTGTTCACTATTCAGTTCACTATTCTGTTCACTATTCTGTTCACTACTATGTTCACTATTCAGTTCACTACTCTGTTCACTATTCTGTTCACTACTCTGTTCACTATTCAGTTCACTACTCTGTTCACTATGCTGTTCACTATTCAGTTCACTACTCTGTTCACTATTCTGTTCACTACTGTTACGCACCCCAGTAAGGGGACGCAACACAAGGCCACAGACAGGGTAGGTGAGGGTGCAGTGACACAAAACCACGGAAACAATTTGCTAAATAATAGTATTTATTTTACAAACACAAAAAAAACTCAGCAACACAGAGAGCAAGGAGGACTACCTAGTGGCACCAAATTAAATACAAAAGGAAATGAAAACCCACCCCCCCTTACAGGCGCTGACGCCCAAAAGTACAGGTGGTGGTGCTCACTCTAAAGCTGGTGTCTTTAACATCAGGTCACCTACGTGATGCAAAATGTAGACCCAGGGTATCTTCCTGTCCTCAATGTCCCTGTGTGCGAAACAAAAGTTTAATACACAAGAAAAAAGGAATCACCATAGGCTGGGTGACAAGGGAACAAATATACAAGGGATTAATACAGAAATGTACTACAAACACCAAAAGACACAAGGATTCCAATAAAGAACTATTCACCAAAGGTCCTACTCAAAAGCACACAGCTCTACAATTACAATAATGCTCCAAAAGCCACAGTTCTACAATAATGCTGAACACAAAAGATATCTCCTAAACTAACTAACAGCACAAAGTACCAGAGCCTTCACCAGCTCTACCAAACATACCCCAAAGAGCCACGGCTCTATAGCAAACGACAGAGAGAGAAACTGACACAAAGACTGGGACATATGAAGGGGTGTGGAGGTTGATTGCAGACGAGCCTCAGCTGCTTCTGCTGTTGCTGGAGTGAGATGGTGATTGACCAGCTGCTACTGGAACTGAGAGACACCTGAGAATGGGGATATGTAGACACTTTCACAGTATTATTGTTGTCTCACTCTTCTGTCCCGTCTTGCACTTTACTTACTTAATTATTTATTTACTGTTGTATTGTTCTTAATTTGTGAAAAAAGCATGCACTGTAATGTCAAATCACGTTCCATTTTGTACCTATATAAAATGGCGAATAAAGTAATCTGAATCTGAAGAGGGAGACACAAGACCACAAACAAAACATGCCTATATATACAACAGATAACATACATAACTCCCTCTATATACATACATAAGGACAGGGTCTGTAACAACTACTCTGTTCACTATTCTGTTCACTGCTCAGTTCACTATTCAGTTCACTACTCTGTTCACTATTCTGTTCACTACTCTGTTCACTACTCTGTTCACTACTCTGCTCACTGCTCTGTTCACTATGCTATTCACTATTTAGTTCACTACTCTGCTCACTATTCTGTCCACTGCTCTGTTCACTATGCTGTTCACTACTCTGTTCACTGCTCTGTTCACTACTCTGTTCACTGCTCTGTTCACTACTCTGTTCACTACTCTGTTCACTACTCTGTTCACTGCTCTGTTAACTATGCTGTTCACTGCTCTGTTCACTACTCTGTTCACTGCTCTGTTCACTACTCTGTTCACTGCTCTGTTCACTACTCTGTTCACTACTCTGTTCACTGCTCTGTTAACTATGCTGTTCACTGCTCTGTTCACTACTCTGTTCACTGCTCTGTTCACTATGCTGTTCACTGCTCTGTTCACTACTCTGTTTACTACTCGGTTCACTACTCGGTTCACACGGCCCTGAATAGTTTCTTTACGGACCACAGAACAGACCTGCTAGCTGGACGTTGTCCCGAGGAGGTTAAATACCCACACTCCTTTAACCAGCACTAGTTGTGAATCACTCAGTATTTGTGTAGTAGCCTTGGTGCTTGAGATGGATAATATGAATTTGTTAGTATTAATGAATGAATGAATACTTGTTG
Organism: Notolepis coatsorum; assembly: GCF_963971535.1. NCBI lineage: Eukaryota > Metazoa > Chordata > Actinopteri > Aulopiformes > Paralepididae > Notolepis > Notolepis coatsorum. The sequence goes on along the minus strand of NC_140174.1, from coordinate 83,026,890 downwards.
GTTCTAGAGGAGAGACAACAACATGGACATTGTACTCTTCTAAAGACCTTTATTTATTGCTCTGTCCTTAGGGCTCTGTCTCCTCCTACTATACAGTATGTCTCTTGTTGGTCTCTGTCTCCTCCTACTATACAGTATGTCTCTTGTTGGTCTCTGTCTCCTCCTACTATACAGTATGTCTCTTGTTGGTCACTGTCTCCTCCTACACAGTACTACCCAGTAATGCCCTGAACAGGCTACAATATGTCCAAAATTCTGCTGCCAGGGTTCTCACCCGCACCAAGTCCTGGCACCACATCACCCCCACCCTCATCCACCTCCACTGGCTTCCAGTCAAGTCCCGCATCAATTTCAAGATCCTCCTCATCACTTACAAAGCCCTTTACTCCCTTGCCCCCCGGTACCTAGCGGACCTCCTCCATCCCTACATTCCGCCCCGGAGGCTGCGGTCCTCTGACTCCGGTCTCCTCTCCATCCCCACCACCAACATGCGGACTGTTGGTCCCAGAGCCTTCTCTGTGGCCGCATCCACCCTCTGGAACTCACTCCCTCCAAACATCCGTAGTGCTACATCCCTGCACTCTTTCAAATCCCAACTCAAAACCCACCTTTTCACCAAATTTGTAAATTACTCTGCCTGATTTCCCCTTTTCTTTCGTTTTCTTTCTTTTCTTTCCTTTTGATTAATATTTTGTTGTTACGTTGTTCCCTGTCCCCCTCCCTTAGCTGTTAAGCGCCTTGGGTCTCCTGAAAGGCGCTATATAAATTTAAGATATAATAATTATTATTATTATTATTATATCTCTTGTTGGTCTCTGTCTCCTCCTACTATACAGTATGTCTCTTGTTGGTCACTGTCTCCTCCTACTATACAGTATGTCTCTTGTTGGTCACTGTCTCCTCCTACTATACAGTATGTCTCTTGTTGGTCTCTGTCTCCTCCTACTATACAGTATGTCTCTTGTTGGTCTCTGTCTCCTCCTACTATACAGTATGTATCTTGTTGGTCTCTGTCTCCTCCTACTATACAGTATGTCTCTTGTTGGTCACTGTCTCCTCCTACTATACAGTATGTCTCTTGTTGGTCACTGTCTCCTCCTACTATACAGTATGTCTCTTGTTGGTCACTGTCTCCTACTATACAGTATGTCTCTTGTTGGTCACTGTCTCCTCCTACTATACAGTGTCTCTTGTTGGTCTCTGTCTCCAGGGCTCTGTGTCCTCCTACTATGTGTCTCGCTACGGCTTCTCTGAAGACTGCAAGGTGGTGGCGTTCACTGGGGACAATCCAGGTAAAAGAAATAGCTTGGTTTGATTTTTTTTTTGGCCATTTTCCCACCCCTCACTTCCTCAATGGCATGCATATCAGGAAGTGAAAGTCAATTGAATCGTCTCTCTTAATCAGATAATCAGAATCAGAAAGGTCTTTATTGCCAAGTAGTTTACAAATTTTGGTAGTTTTTGGTGCGACATTAACGGACAGACAATTACGGTAGAAGGAAATCGGCTGTCCCTGGATTGACTGATGTCTCTGGATTGACTGATGTCTCTGTGTGTTCTGTGTCCTAAGCAGTTCTGACTTCTTTAATTAATTCTTATCTTTCAGGCTAATGAGAATGTTTGAAACTCACAAAGAAATTGACTCATCAGAAAATGTAAATAAAGTAGTAATCGGCCACAGGCCAAGTACATAATGTATGTTATGTTATAGCCATAAGTAATATTACGTATTGTATAAGTCATATATTTACGCTTTGTATTGGCAAAAGTCCAAAACAAACACTGCGACCGGGAGTTGGACCAAAAATGATTGTGGTTGTGGGCGAGTGCCACTAGACTAAGCCACTCACCCACCCTGATGCAAACACAGCAAGACTATGATTATGGTTAGATGGTTAGTTTTAACGTTCTAGCGTCCTCTCTGCCACCACCTCTAGTTTGACCAGTTCGACTCCCACCACAGAGCTAGCCTTCCTCACCAGCTTGTTCAGTTTGTTAGTGTCCCTTGAGTTGACGTACCCCCCCCCCCCCCAGTTTACAATGGTAAAAAAAGTAAGGCTGAGACCATTTATCGATAATTATAGATTTATCGATAATTATCAATAACTGCGTGAAATCGATCGTTAAAAAAAACTATAAGTGACGCCACTTATCGATTTCATGCAGTTATCGATAAGTGGTCTCAGTGAGGCATTCACCTGTAGGGGGTAGGTGCGCGAAAGTTACCATAGCTCAGTGTAGGAAGGTCCGATCGACTCTGGGTTTATCTCTACGTGTTCAGGAGACTCGGGTGCATAAAAACCTGATCATTGTTCATGTCTCTAGTACCCCTACAACCCGACGTACGAGTGAACCTATGAAGGGGAGCAAGATATGGCAGGATACTTATTTTGAGAACTCGTTAACCACTAATAAGCTACAAAACCAAACTGTCTATCATATCGAAACGGGTTGTATAGGAATAAAAAAAAAAAATCACATCTAGAATTTGCCCACCCAATTGATACCAAAAAAGTGTTTGGCCCAAGGACTAGAAGAGCTACAGTATTGATTCGTCAGTACTTCCAATTCGTGACCAGATAATTGAAGCTTCTGTTTTCTGTCTGCCATTGTCCTAGGAGGACATGCATACTGTTGCATGGGCAGTATTTATACTACTTTACCATATCAGGAGCAAATTGCTCTCCGTGAACCAACTGCATTGACGGATATCGGGAGCAAATTGCACACCGTATGGGCCTGTTTGCGCTATATCATCCATGCAATATCTTTAGTGAATAAGTCGCAAAGATGGAGCAAATAGCCGCAGCAAAACACACGCAATTAACACTTTGATCGCCATCGTTAAATTCATAATTTACCACCCCTAGCCAGCTCTATTTGTCTATGGAGAAGTTCCCCTTCTTTGCAGGGCTATAACTTTTTAAATTCTATTGCTAAATTGACATTATTATGGCCCATTCAATGTCATATATCTATTGTTCAGGGTGTAGCAACGTTATACTTTTTCATTCACATATTCATACTAAAATATGGTCTAAAGTATAAGTATGTTTTTATCGTTTTCTGCAGCTTTCTCCAGAACTTGATTTATAGCCCCAAATGCATTATATTGATGATCAAATACAGTTTGGTAGCGATCGGTGCCAGATAAAAAATTTCAACTGGAGGTACTTCTAGAAGTTACTACGTATCATCTGATGTTGACCGGATGGGCGGGGGGTCGTTTCGTGGGCAACGTTATATCATTCATCTAGTGTGGGTCATATGATCATCAGAGCAGTTTATATGGAACACGTTAGAAAATAACGCTGGATCTTACCGTATCTTCCTCGCGCCGTTGGACGATCAGCTTGGAGTAGACAGTTTCCGATTATGGGATGTTGATCTAGATGAACCATTTCCAGGTTGTATAATACTATATACGTCCAAATAACGTTGTTTATTGAGTTAGGGCGAGCGATTGATTATCCAGTGTGTCGAGATGGAGTCCGGCTAACGATCGCGAGTGCCCGGACGAAATATGGATGAGCACTTCCTGTTTGGCGCGTCACTTCCTGTTGGCGATCTGCCGATCGGCCACCAGATGGCGCTCTTGAACCGTTAGAGAGTTGAGAGGAGATCAGCAGTATATCTCAGGTCCCCGGAGGAGAAATATGATTTCGATCACAGATTTTTGAAATATTGATATCAAAGACGAGTTACAGCGTCTTCGGCAGAATGAGCATGGCGGGGAAAGATGAGTTCCAGCGTTTTCGGCGGTTAAAGTGTTAAGGGTGCTATTAGCGGGCGCAATCCATTCCATCCATGTGAATATTTTAACATGTGCACGATTGCCCTGTGTGATTACATTGCAGCCCGTTTTGCGGCTGCTGGCTGAAGTGATCTCTCTCAATACTGGACCAATTACAAAACATTTTGTTCCTATTATTTATTTAGACCACAAAGGATGTTAAAATAGGGTCCAGGTTTAGAAATACCGGAATTATCCTTTAAATAAGTCGTCCTTTTGTTTGTTTGCAGGTTCCCTGGCAGGAATGAGACTCCAGGAAGGAGACATTGCTGTAAGTTCTTCTAAGTCCCAACAGTAAAGTACTGTAGTGAAGAAATTAATAACTCATTAATAGCCATTTTTCAAATCTGTAGAGTCAATATGTTAATGTTGTAATACATAGGTGTCAAACTCATGGCCCGCGGGCCAAATGTGGCCCGCCACGTCATTTGATGTGGCCCCCAAGAGCTCTGGTAAAAAAATAAATATATATATATATTTTTTTTTTACACATTAATCTTGGGTTCAAAAATAGCGGCGTTAAAATAATTGTGGGTTAATGCGTTAATAAAGTTTTAACTTTGACAGACACATTCTTACACACATGTATGTTGAACATCTGAGGAAAAAAGCCAAAAGCACTTACTCCTCAGACATTCTTTGACAATTTTACAGCCCAAAATACAAAAAAGATCCAGGCGGAATAGGTAACAAAGGGTTGAAGAAATATTGTCTGAACTGTCAGATGCAAACTGGCTGTGTGACATAACCGAGCATCTCGCTCAATTGAATAAGAAGCTGTAGTGACGCAAACAAGTCCCACCCAAAACTTGACCAATATAGTTGTGAACTGAGACGACCCTTATTTTGTTATTTTTGAGTACAGTTACAGTTGTGTGTTCATGCAGACACATAATAGCAATTTCATTACGAATTGAAAATGGGGGACCCTGATGTAAACAAGTCGAAAGTCTTTCTCTGGTCTGCATCCCCTTAATAATTGTGTGTATTGAGCTGTACTGTACTGTACCCATTCTGCAATATGTTAATTAAAGTTAATTAAACTATCTTCCATTAGTTGGATGTATGGCCTCTGCAAGGTTGTGTGCAGCCATTTGTTTTTGTAACATCTGCTACATCTGTCCCACGTGTTCTTTGCAGCTCACAGTTGTTAGTTCTGCCCCTCTTGACTGTGACAAAAAGGTTTTGAACAAACTTAATGTCATAGCTTGTATTTGATGATATTCTTCTTTGTTATTTACTTGAATGGTTTGATCATTGATTGATGGAGTAATATGGGGTTCTGATCAACTAAAATTATTTATTAAAATAACATAAGCTAACATATATTTTTACATCTATGCAAATGCATATGCAATATGTATAACTTGAATAAGTAATAAATACAGAAACAACATGTTTAACAATATGTAAATGAGTAGCTACATTTATTTTACATTACATTAACATTTATACAGTCTTTGGCCCTTTGAGGGCAACCATAATGCTGATGTGGCCCTCTGTGAAAATGAGTTTGACACCCCTGTTGTAATACATTTGTTATAAACAAATGTTTATTCAAACATCAAGAATAAACAAGTGTGTGTGCGTGTGTGTGTGTGTGTGTGTGTGTGTGTGTGTGTGTGTGTGTGTGTGTGTGTGTGTGTGTGTGTGTGTGTGTGTGTGTGTGTGTGTGTGTGTGTGTGCGTGTGTGTGCGTGCATACACATGCAGGTAAGCCTGGGCACCAGTGATACAATCTTCTTATGGATCAAGGAGCCATGTCCTGCTTTGGAAGGACACATCTTCTGTAACCCTGTAGACCAATTGTCATATATGGCCCTGCTATGGTAACACACACACACATACACACACACACACACTGTACATAAGTGCTGAACTTTTTGGCTAAAAAAAAGTATATTTTGTAACCACTCTAGGGCTGACCCCAATTAGTCGAATAGTCGACTAATCGATCGAAAGTAGCCGTAGTCGACTGCCAACCTCTTAGTCGAATGCAAAAAAATAAATAATTATTATTTAAAAAAAAAGATAATTAATCTTTTGTATCATTCTTTCCAAAAGCAAAGAGGCCTAGAAGCGTGGCTAACACTAATGGCTCGCATACCAGAGAGGCTAACTGCCTAAGAAACGGGCACAGAGGCACTGAAAGAGGATTTCACCCGTCTAATGAACACACTAGACTAGACAAATATCAAGATGTATCCATCAGTGGACAAGAAGCCTTCAGTCGACAACTTCAGACATTAAGCACCCCCCACAGCCCAAATGGAATGATAAAATATAATAATAATAATAATACATTTAATTTTTTTAAATATATAGTTACATTTTATAGTCGACTACCAGTCGACTATCTGCAAAGTTCGGCCAATCAAAGTCGACTATACAAATCCTTAGTCAGGGACAGCCCTACACAACTCTGTGTTTATGTGGGTGTATTTATGTATTATGTGGGTGTATTTATGTAATATGTGGGTGTATTTACGTATTATGTGAGTGTATTTATGTATTATGTGGGGTGTATTTACATATTATGTGGGTGCATACGTGTGTATGGGTGTTTTTCCTACCCAGCTTCAAGAATGGCTCACTGACCAGAGAGCGAATTAGGAATGAGTGTGCTGGAGGATCATGGGAAATGTTCTCCTCTGCACTGAGGGACACACCCCTCGGAAATCATGACAACATAGGTGATGATGTCATGCTTTGGATTTACCTTCTTTCCTTTGTTGATTTTCTTTCGTAGATAATTTGAACATTGATGGGGTGGTTTTGCTTTTTGTTGAGATATGGAAACGCATCTGGGGAGGGTGCCTTGATGCGCACTTGCGTGCAGTCAATTGTGCTGATGGTGTTGGGCAGACCAGCAATGGCATGGAATCCTCTCTTGACTGTTGTTGTTCAGTATATGAGAATTTGATGTATTGTGTGGCCAGTTATATGATTCCATCCACGACTCGCTGGAGGTCACGGCTGATGGATGGCTGCAATATGGCCACCCTGTCTCCCAGCTCCCTCTGGAATGTCCCAGAGGCTAAGAAGCCTAAGGTGGACAGTACCTGGACATGTGGTAGCATAGGGTTTGAGTGTCTGGTCCGTCTTATAGTTTACTCTCAATAACTGTCAAACTAAATAAATGTGTGCAAAATAAATCAGTATAGTTTTTTGGTGAAATGCCCCTTTAAAACAACAGGCAGGCTAAAGTATACTAGTAGAATGGAGAAGTACAGTGCTTGGACTGATGTGATTGGTTGACTGGTGTACTTCCAGGGTTCTACTTTGATGTGATGGAGATCACTCCGCCTGCTGTGGGAGTTCACAGGTTTGACCGAGGCACCAATCAGGTTGGTCCAGAACACAATCAGCAATGAGATAACTGTTTGCCCACATGGACCTATTTTGGGGCCAGGTGGGGGGCAGTTTATCATTAACATGGCAATTGTATTAAGATTTGTTAATGTGTATCAAAATGCTTGCCTGAATATCAGTATTCTGTACTGCATTTTTAAGGGTACTTTAACTCATTCAGGGCCGAGGCCTTTCCCCATCCTGTTCTAGCTAGGCCAGGTTTCCATTACATATTTTCACTGTGTGTCACCTTGTTTGTAGAGCTATATTTATATTCTATATTATAGCTATGGATACGATACTATGGTCATTTGACAGTAACTATCTTCTGTCCAAGATGCAAAAAAGAATTAATAAATTTTTTCATGAATACGTTCGCGCGTTCTGCCGTGGTGAATATAAGTATAATTTCGGAATGATCCGGGTTAATTCCTGGGAGGCTGGTTATAGGGCGCAATGTGCATTCTACTAAAAGCATTGGCGTTTCGTCCCTGGACACGCTACTATTTCAAAATCATATGTATATAATAGGTATTATGTTTCATCATAAATGCATGAAAGGGGGGGGGGGGTGTCGTTTCTGATGCTTTGATTGCCAGTAACGTCATTCGTTATTACCACAACACACGCCGATTAGCTGGATCGGTTTGAAAACATTGTTGGATCAAGCCGAAATTGACGTCAGATAGTCCTTACCTATGGTCGGGGGTATTCCAAAAATAATATTCCAATTGTTTGATCGCCATCTGGTCCATCTGATGTCCATCTGGTCCACGACATAATCCAGCACAACATATCCATCGATTGTCCCGAAAACGATTCAATGGGATCGAGTGAAGCCCTAGGCTTCCCTGTACTAAAAAGCTGCGCCCAGAGCGGTTTAAACGTAACACCCGGTCTGGAACAGGGTTTACTGCACTCTCGATACTGCCTACTAGCAGGATCTGGCCGGTACTGCACCCTCGGTGTCCCAGTATGCCTTTTAACGGCAACATACGGGTCCGTGACATTGAATAGAATATTAAAATCGAAAAAAGCACAAACGATCCAAAAACATATATATCCGTTTATGGCCCTTAACTCATTCTGCGCCATCGCTTAATGCGCTAGAACGCCACCGCTTTAATCAATGGGGGGACTGCGAGATTTGCGAGTGCTTAAAATATATCTTAAATTATAGCTATGGGTCTAATACACCCGTCGATTATCAGTGAGTTGCTTCCAGTCAACATGTACAAAACTGATTGTTTTTTCATCTGTACATTTTCGTTTTATACCATTTTGAATATGAGTATAGTTTTGGTGATTCTTAGTAATTCCAGGAAAAGACAAGATAATAGCCCTTTAGTGGAATACACTAAACACGTTGTCATTTTTCGCCTGATTATCGAATCTTCCTGAAATCAATGCTAGATCAGCATTATTATCCTTCCTCATGCAAGAATGAAAAGAGCCCTGGACCACGGGGCTCCCCCGCCACCTCCTCCCACCCAACGGCACACAGCCACACACACACACACACACAGAGACAGCTTCGATCGGGGTAGAAAGACATATCAGATCAACGCAAGCTTTTATATATAGTGTTCTTACCTGGTATCTAATGTAATGCAAAAGAAATAATCCAATTATCTGATCGCCATTCCAAATACTGGTCGTGGAGGTCCGTTGCACATTACCGAGCGTTACACACTGACGGCGGGCGGGGTTACTGTTCCATGCCATCGTTGTATAGGCCTACCTCGCCTGGGTATTTAAACCCCGCCCGCACGGCTCGGATCGTCCCAGAAAAGAAACTACACCATTCCTAATGGAGTGCAATACCAGCTGGAAGGCGTAGATGGCAGTATTTGCCCTTTTGCGAGCTCAGACCCATTCCCAATAATAACATCAGGCTGGATGGATGAAAATGAATGGATATCGCTAATAAAAGAAATAACGATTAAAACCCGACTATACACGTGATTGGCGCTGACCGGTCGGCGAGTTAACCCGACTATCATCGGGTCTGGTGTTGAATGAGTTAACCGTTGGCGCCCAATAACGTACAAAAACGTTGTTGGCCGTGAAAGAGTTAAGGGTATCTTTTGCCACAGCCTGTACATGGTTGATGGAAATACTTGAAATGATTGATTCAAATTAAATGTATCCTCTGCCAGGCTAATAAAAAGATGACCTACTGTGGAGACCTGCTAGGAGAGGACTCCTTACTGGGTGATATGAAAGGAATTCATATCATGATAATCATCTGAATTCCGATATTGATATATTAGGAATGAGCACGATCGGAATATGAATTTGGGAAAGCACGGATAATGAGATGGACACAAATGTTTTTTATACTTGGATATGCTTGTTTTTTTTATATTATGAGCTCCATTGACGCAATGGCACTCCGCCTAGGTACCGCCATTGTGTTTTGTGGTCAAAAACGACCTATAGAACTGCCCTGTCTCTTTGGAAATATTAGTAATACGTTTTTGGAAAGTTGTGCGTCAAAAGAGAGAAAGGATAACAGGATCGCAATTTGGAGTCGTCTCTCCTATCCCGGCTGCTTCATGATGAGCAAGGTCTCCCCTACATTTTCAAAAGCCTAGAGAAAGCTTGTCTTAAGTCATCATCATGAGTTATGCATTTTAAATGTATTATATATTTATCATCTCGTGTGTGCACCTTTTGGAGACATTTCAGAACCACAACCCGAGATGCGCTGCACTTCTCTCCTATTCACTGCTATTTATCATTCTTATGTAGGAGGAATTTGTTAGATAATAAACTTTAGAAATCTTTTTGATAGGGTGGCTGAGTGGCGCAGTGGGCAAGGCGCTTGCCACTAACGCAGGATATACTGGTATCGAGCCCAGCTCTCGGCGTTGCTACCGGCTTGGCCGGCCGTCATACTAACACAATTGGCAGTATTAGAGGGTGGGAAAGCCGGTGGGTGGGGATTGGACGTTGTGGACAGCGACTCCTACAGGTCGGTTGGTGCGCCTGTACAGCAGAAACAGGAAGTATCGGGGGCAGCGTGAGCCTCCCACGCATTACTCCTCGCCACTGAGAGTTCGAGCTGTCTGGTGAAAAGATGCAACAGGCTGCCTTCTCCTGTACCGGAGGGGACACGTGATGCAAGGCTTCTATCCACACTACAGCTGACCAGTGGGAGGCATAGTCTAGCAACGTTCAAGACAGGGGAGGGAAGAATTGGAATTGCAAAATTGGGATGGGAGAAAAATAAGGAGAAATATATTTTTGATTTTAATTTGTAGGCGAGACGTGTGCATTTTCTTTAAAGATTAGTTTCCAACGTGCATAATAAGTATGCTTAGACTATAAAACTGATTTCGTTTTCAGAACATCACACAAATATTATATTAACCTTTATTGTCAGAGAACAACACAGTCTTATGGGCAGCCTACATATTAGTCTACAGGCTGCGTAAAAAGAGATGAAGAAATAATAAGAGAAATTGAATAAAAGAGGCAAAAAAGTTCATGTATACTGTTATATGGACAGATGTTGTAAATATTTATTTCAATTTATGATTGTTCAATGTCCCCCAGTTAAAACTAGGTTTACTTAAAAATAAAGAGAAAGAGAGAGAGCACAAGTACAGATGACAAGTACAATATGAGGAGGTAGAAATATATTTCATAATTATCTGCCAATATTAAATCAATTTGATGCATTGAAGGCACAACAATTGCATTGGCATTATATTTGCCAGATTTAATGTGACTTCCTTTCTAATGTTGTTAATTTGATTACATAATGTTCCCCTCTTGTATTGTACAATAATTGTTGTCCAAAAATAAGGTATGAACCACGCCCACTTCCAGTCTGCAGTCCGAATACAGATACAGATAATTTAGTTGGTTGAACAGATACAGATACAGATAATGATGTCTTTCCACACCCCTACGATATAGATCGCAATATTATGATATTATATTAGATGATGTCACACATCTAATAAGACAAGTTTCTTTCTCTTCCCCCACTCAGGTGGCAGGTTTCTCTGCCCAGACGGAGGTGAGGGCTCTGGTGGAGGGACAGTTTCTGGCTAAGAGACTCCATGCTGAGAGACTCGGTTACAAGATCCGTGAGTTAATAATGCCGCTACATAAACGTCAACCTCCGGCACGCTGCACTCTGCACACAAAAATGTTGGTCGGGGACCTTCCTCAGATACATTATATGGAGTTAGGCTATGTGTCCACAGCGGACGTTTTATGAGTTGTCAGCTCCTTTCTGTCATTAATTTCTATGCTGGAGAAGCGTCAGGCTCGCTCCTCTTCCCAGAGCCGCGCCTCGCGTTTTATGAGCTCTCGACGGCAGCGTTTTTGGCAGAGCGCTCCCAGCTCATAAAGTTGAAAGTAGTTAAACTTTTGGAAAAGCAGCGCGCTCATCAATCATCGAGGAAGGGGCGGAGCCGCGGCTGGCGCGAGCCTCAGTTGCATTCAGAAAAACGCTCAGAGCTTTTTTTCTTCTTTTTTCAAAGCGGTCCGCCTCGAAAAAAAGGCTATTAGTGGACACATAGCCTTACACTCACAAAAGCCATTGTCACACCATTTCTAATACATTTTAACCGTTTAACCCTTGAGTAAAGAAATATGTATTGTGTCTTGTTTATATCACCAACAGTATAAGTTATAACCCTTTGTGTGTGTGTGTATAGTTCCTGGGACCAGAGTTCTGGCTACTGGTGGTGCCTCCTGCAACAAAGACATTCTTCAGGTAAGGGTATGTGTGTGTGTGATTTGAGGTGTGTGTGTATGTATTGGGACTGCTACAATAATCAAATGATCTTGATCATATGAGACGATCATTATTATTCTGTATGACCACAGTCATTGTTTTATTTTCTCCTTTAGATATATTTCCTCTTCCATATTAAAAGGTGCTATAGATAACATTCAGCCACTAGTTGTCGCACTAGAGCTCCAGCATGTCATTTATCCAATGATCTACAAGTAGATTCTGATGGCGAACATGATGGTAATGTCGTTTAAAAATGCCACATCGGGAAGTACATTTTTTCGACACAGAATGAAAAAAAGCCACTTTCTTAGCCGAATTCTACCTGCATTTGGCGGGTGGATGTTGACCCCTGCAGTGCTTGCAAGATTATAGGTTCAGAGAGTCGAGACCACAGAATTAACCACTTGTGAAAATAGCTGTGGTTATGATATTACCTACAAGTTAACCACCACAGAATTAACTACATCATCACTTATGAACATAGTTGTGGTCATGGCCGCCTAGTTATAGTTGAACGTGGGGGTGCAAGATTTATTTGTATTCTTAAATTTTTTTTTCCTTTTTTTTTCCTTTTTTTTTTGCGTGTGCAAGACAGGCAAGGGGTGGTTTGGAGTGGGTCCGGCGCGACCCCCTCCACGGCAGATTTTTTTACATTTAATGAACACCTGTACATGCAATTTCCTGCAATATAGAGCCTTCAATATTGACCAATAAAGCTGCTCTTTTCACTATAAAACTCTATATATTGCAGTATGATAGCCAATTACTATAATAATAATAATAATAATAATAATAATAATAATAATAATAATAACTTTCCCGATCCTCCCGAAGCCCCTCCGTTCACATCCGATCCCCAGCAGCAACAAGCCAACAACATCAACATCATGACCGTCAACACAGGGACCCTGATGTAAACAAGACAAAAGTCTTTCTCTGGTCTGCATCCCCTTAACAATTGTATGTATTGAGCCGTACTGTATTGGACCCATTTTGCAATCTGTTAAATAAAGTTTTCATTCTTTATATTGCAGTATGATAGCCAATTACTATAATAATAATAATAATAATAATAATAATAATAATAATAATAATAATAATAATAATAATAATAATAATAATAATAATAATAATAATAATAATAATAACTTTCCCGATCCTCCCGAAGCCCCTCCGTTCACATCCGATCCCCAGCAGCAACAAGCCAACAACAACAACATCATGACCACATCAACACGGGGACCCTGATGTAAACAAGACAAACGTCTTTCTCTGGTCTGCATCCCCTTAACAATTGTATGTATTGAGCCGTACTGTATTGGACCCATTCTGCAATCTGTTAAATAAAGTTTTCATTCATTCATTCATGAAAGATTCACTAGCTAATGGTTAGGTAACGCTAAGCACAGCGACTCGGCTCGCATCACCAATACGATACATATTCAGTTTCAATCTGTTTGCGCATTTAGTATACAGTCACAGTGTTCGACTTACGTAATTATTTGCTCCATTTGGTGTAAAACGCAGAAGGATAATCCTCACAAAGCCAATGTTAAATCCAATATCGAGGTGAACTTTTCTTCACCAGGCATTCAAAAAACAGCGCCTCTCCCGAATACGCTCATGACGAGGGAGTCGGGACAGTGGGGCACTGGATCAAACCATTAATGTGGGGGGTCACACAATCTTTGGAAACTTAAAAACTTGCTATTAAGTGTCATTGCGTATTATTAATTTGATTGAAATTACGTAGTTATGGTTAGATTTATATATTGGGGGGGGTGGATATATCATATTTTTCATATGATCAAAAAGTGGGGGAGCAAAACCAGACGTTTACCCCCCCATGTTCAATAGTGGTAGAGCAGATGCTTCGAGTGCTCCATTGGTCAGGCGTCTATGGTTGTGGTTATGATATTACCTACAAGCTAACCACCACAGAATTAACCACATCATCACTTATGAACATAGTTGTGGTTATGATATTACCTACAAGCTAACCACCACAGAATGAACCACATCATCAAAACATCACACCCCTTATCCCAAAATGCCAGGCTGTCCCTTTCACACAGACGCTGGGGCGAAACCACCCCAGAAATGACCACATACCTGAAGATGGCATAATGCTATATCAACTTTGACCCCCCATTCCTTTCATACAGAATGGCATGCTGGTATAATGGGGTACATAACAAGATTCACAGCTTGAATGGGCAATGTGAAAGGAGCTACAGATAACATTTTATTTTCTTTCCTTAAAAAAAAAAATAATGTATATATATATTAGGGCTGTCAGTTTATCATGTTAATTAGATAAATTAATTACACAGCAAATTATCGCGTTATGAAAATTAACTAAAAATGTATTTAAAAAATAATAATAATAATCATTTAAAAAAAAGTATTATTACTTTTTTTTTAATCTCATTCATTCCATAAGAACGTAGAATACACATTTACAGGTCGGCTAAGTGGCGCAGTGGGCAAGACGCTCGCCACTATTGCAGGAGATGCTAGGTTTGAGCCCAGCTCTCGGCATTGCTACCAGCTTGGCTGGTTGTTCATACTAACACAATTGGCAGTGTTAGGGGTGGGAAAGCTGGTGGGTGGGTCCTGGTTGTTGTAAACAGCGACTCCTACAGTTCGGTCGGGGGGGCCTGCTCAGCGAGGAAAGGATCTAAGGGGGGTAGTGTGATCCTTCCACACGTTACACCCTCTCAGTGAGAGTCCGTGCTGCCATGTGAAAAGAAGCGGTTGATTGGCTACACATGTGTCGGAGGAAGCATGTGATAGCCTCCACTCTCCCAGACCGACTGTAGGGGGTAGGTGCGCAGCGACCAGGAAGGGGATTGGGAATTGGCATAACAACTAACATTGGGATGGGAGAAAAACGGAGGAAAAAGGAGGGGGAATTTTTTTCTTTTTTTAAAGAATACACATTTACAGACTTTTTTTAATATGGTCCATTTGCATGTTCTTGGTATCTGATTCTAGGGACATCTATGGATCTCAGGGAATGTATTCCCAGTGTCAGAAATACTGTGGGCGGAATCCACAGAGAATGGATTGCGCGAAGCAAATTGCATCCGTGGAGCCTGCTCTGCGTCTGCGAGCTATCCACGAAAGCACATTGCTCGATGAGATACCAGCGCAGACTAGTGTTGTCACGATACTGGAATTTCGAACTTCGATACGATACCTTGAAAAATATCGATATTCTATACCATTTTCGATACCACAGGGAAAAAGGTTAAATCTTAAAATGTAAAAAAAAAAAATAGTAATTTGATTGAAATTACGTAGTTATGGTTAGATTTATATATTGGGGGGGGGGGGGGTGGATATATCATATTTTTCATATGATCAAAAAGTGGGGGAGCAAAACCAGACGTTTGCCCCCCCATGTTCAATAGTGGTAGAGCAGATGCTTCGAGTGCTCCATTGGTCAGGCGTCTATGGTTGTGGTTATGATATTACCTACAAGCTAACCACCACAGAATTAACCACATCATCAAAACATCACACCCCTTATCCCAAAATGCCAGGCTGTCCCTTTCACACAGACGCTGGGGCGAAACCACCCCAGAAATGACCACATACCTGAAGATGGCATAATGCTATATCAACTTTGACCCCCCATTCCTTTCATACAGAATGGCATGCCGGTATAATGGGGTACATAACAAGATTCACAGCTTGAATGGGCAATGTGAAAGGAGCTACAGATAACATTTTATTTTCTTTCCTTAAAAAAAAATAATAATAATGTATATATATATATTGGGGCTGTCAGTTTATCACGTTAATTAGATAAATTAATTACACAGCAAATTATCGCGTTATGAAAATTAACTAAAAATGTTTTTAAAAAATAATAATAATAATTATTATTATAATTAAAAAAAAATTATTATTATTTTTTTTTTAATCTCATTCATTCCATAAGAACGTAGAATACACATTTACAGGTCGGCTAAGTGGCGCAGTGGGCAAGACGCTCGCCACTAGTGCAGGAGATGCTAGGTTCGAGCCCAGCTCTCTGCATTGCTACCAGCTTGGCTGGTTGTTCATACTAACACAATTGGCAGTGTTAGGGGTGGGAAAGCTGGTGGGTGGGTCCTGGTTGTTGTAAACAGCGACTCCTACAGTTCGGTCGGGGGGCCTGCTCAGCGAGGAAAGGATCTAAGGGGGGTAGTGTGATCCTTCCACACGTTCCACAAAAAAATGATAAATATATATATTTTTTTTTATAAATTTTGGTTTTGTTGCTGGTTGATTCTCCTCAGCTTCTCTCTGGTACTATAAGAGAAGATAAATATAACACTTTTAAAACCCTTTGTTTATCTTTAGATCAGACATTTAAAAATAACTAAATGATATAATCTTAGAAATTAAGTAAAGTTAATAGTACTGCGTGTTAAGCATAACAGATTGATTGATTGAAAATTGTATTAACAGATTGCAGAATGGGTACAATACAGTACAGCTCAATACATACAATTGTTAAGGGGATGCAGACCAGAGAAACACTTTTGTCTTGTTTACATCAGGGTCCCCCATTTTCAATTCATCATAACATATATGACATACAGATAAACAGTATTGTTACATCCAGACATTTATGACATACAACATTATTATCGATTTCCATTCATTTTTCATCAATCTAGCCTCATGTTACCAGTGGGGATCTGTCTGAACTCGAACAGGGAAAATACCGCCCCCTATCGTCTCCGGATGGTACTGCACCCCTTTGGATTGGATTGAATGAAACGCATGGAGAAAAGAAAGTCCTGCTTCCACATTTTACTTGTCAGACAAGTAACCGGAGACGATCCAAGTAATCGCCCACCACCAGAACAGCGGAAAATGTGTTTCTCCAGTACCCAGCGTTGGATCAATAAACGCGATTGATATTTGGAATGGCGATCAGGAATTGGAATAATCTTTTTGGAGAACATCTGATCTGAGGTAAGGAATCTATTTTACCAGTCTTGGGATAATCAGAGCTATTTTCACCTATATATCAGCGTGTGCCATATGTGTGTATGTGTGTGTGTGTGCGATCAGGAAATAAGATAATCGATTTTTCAGCCCGCTTCTATAGCGTGCATAAGTACACATATACTATCGATAATCTAGCGTTTATTTGAAAACTATTCATAAATAGGCCGAAAAATTACGTGTTTTGTGTATTCCAGTGTATTCCAGTAAAGGGCGTTTATCACAGAATCTTTATTTTTTTTTGGAACTTTCAAAAAACGATGGGTTTTTTCAAAATGGTATAAAATGGAAATGAACCAATTAAAAAACAATCCGTTTCGACAATGTTGACTGCAAACAAGTCATTGATAAGCGACGGCCATATTAGACACATAGCCATAATTTAAGATATAGTTTATGCGTTTGTAAATATGAGAGCTCTGTCATTGAAGTGGGTGGTGGCACGCAACAGGGTTCACTCATAAATTCACTCATAATTCATAATTATTATTGGGCGGCTAGGTGGTGCAGTGGGCAAGGCGCTCACCACCAATGCAGGAGACGCTGGGTTCGAGCCCAGCTCTCCGCATTGCTATCAGCTTGGCTGGTCGTTCATACTAATACAATTGGCAGTATTAGGGGGTGGGAAGCTGATGGGTGGAGATCGGACGTTGTGGACAGCGACTCCTACAGGTCGGTTGGTGCGCCTGCGCAGCAGAATCAGGAAGCGACGGGGGCGGCGTGCCCTCCAAACGCAGACCCCCGACGCTGAGAGATTGCGCTGTGCAGGTGAAAAGATGCGACTGCTGCTTCCTCGAGTACCGGAGGGGACACGTGATGTAAGGCTTAGTCCACATTGCAGCCGGCTTGTGGGAGGCATGGCCTAACAACGTTCGAGACAGGGGAGGGTAGAATTGGACGATACGAAATTGGGATGGGAGAAAAATAGAAAATGGGAGAAAAAAGTTGATAAAATATTTTTTTTCATAATTATTATTAATTTACATATATATATATATATTATTCTTTTTATTATTATTATTATTTTTCTTTTATTAGAAATGTTTTCCTCTGTAAATAAAATTCCAGTGAATTTTTTTTCTTCTTCAAAAATTGCCAAAAGTGACAGCTCTGAGCTCTCTGATCAGGCCTGCAGTCAGTAATGGCTAGCTGTCAATCACTCAAGTGCAACTTTCCCTGCACGGGTTGATCTTTTTATTCTATTATCCAATCAAAATAGGCTATTTGAGTCATCTAAGCCCTGCCCGTGCGCACGCTACTCACGAACGCGGGTTGAATGATTGACTGCCCTCGACGGTCTGAGACTCAATCAGAGAGGAGCTGCGAGACATGGCATAGACCACTGCACTTCCACGTTACATGGAGCTCGTGAGGAGGAGGGGGGCGGGGGGACGAGAGCAGAGCGAGTAACAAGACACTTTAGGGAAGTGAGGAAGGAAGGAATGTTTATGATTCCCAAGATGTGATGAGGAGATATCAATAGAGAAGGAAATAAGGAAGCTGCAATATTCAATGGAAGATGAGATCGGTCACTGCTTTGGCTGTTGTGTGGTGAGTGCATTTAAAATATATATATATTTTACAGTGATTATGATTATGAATTCATTGGCCCGCTGTGGCCTTGCGTGTGTACCAACACAGTTCGCGCAGGCACCAGGTAGCCCCCAAGGACCACATGAGTCGCCGCAAGCCTTGCTTGCGTTTCTAATCAAATATTAATATCGCCGCGGGGAGGGGGGGGGGGCATAATCCCATGGGACAATGGGATTGACCGATATGTTTACCAATATTCCAATGTACAGTTTTGCTGTACCATTGACTCAGAATGGTCTGTTTTATTGAAATCGTCACAGCAGTATAGTTTGTTTATACTTCAGAAATATGATATTTAAACATGGTCCCCAAAATGAATGGAAGCGAATGAGGAGCCTGACACCTGGGAGGAATGGGGGTGTTGCAGCGTTGGGGATGTTTAGAAAATATAATTTAAAATATAATTTTGTGCTTCACCAAGAAATTTGGTCAGCAGCCGCCACTGGAGAGTATATACAGTTAATTTACTTCTGACCATTATAGTCAAAGTATTTTCCTATGAACTGAAACTTATAAGACCACATAAGGCTAGCATCATTCAGTTACAGCTACTGTATATTGGCCAACATTAGCCAGCTATCTAGCTAGCTACTGCACCATGAACTGCCAACTAGCCAGCTGGCCACCCCCAATCCAGCCAACCGTACAAATTACGGTCTCAGCCAATCACATCGATATGTACAGTTAGTTAGCTAGCCATTCCATTGCGAATTAAAAGGTAGGCAGGGCAGCCAGCCAGTATTAGCTAGCTAGGTAGCTAACGTTAGCCAACTGAGAAAGATAGCTAGCTAGCCAACAGCTAGCCAACAGCTGCAAGCCTGCAACGAAGGCCAACATTAAACTAAAGTCAATCGTTTAATGGGTCATTTTGTTTAATGATTCAGTGATGTTGAAAGAAGAGCTGTCGAGGCTCCACTTGGAGCGAGTGAGAGCTGAGGAGTTGTGTTGACAAGACACTCCGCGAGGGGAGGGGGGAGTGGGAGGGGCAATGCCGCAGCAGCGTGTGTGCGTGTGTCAACAAGGAGAGGAGACTGCGAGAACGCCAGCTGGTATCGATATTGCGGGAAATGAGTATTGAAACTGTTTTAAATATTCAGAATTGATATGTATCGAAAAAACTATATTTTTGACAACACTAGCGCAGACACGCCCAATATGTGTGGCTGCGAGCAGTCTGCACTCTGCACTCCTGACAGCACTCTTGGCAGAAATGTGTGTGTCAAAATGTAGCGCGCTGTCATGTTTAGCGCGCTGTCCAAAAAAATAAAAGACATTCGAAATCAAGATGGAAAGCAGTAAACTGGACTGTCATACTATTCATTTGCACTAGCACTATTGCACTTGCGACATTGATATTATATTATTGATGTTATTATTTATACATGCTATATTCAGTATGTTTGTATGTGGTGATGCTCTAAACTCAATTTCGTTGGACCAACAATGACAAAGATTCTATTATTTTGCACTCATTACATTTCACTCATTTGAGAGCGAGATGCGCTGGCTTTGCTTTGGAAAAGGCGCCAAAGCCTCTGTAGATTCCGCCCTGTGTCTGTTACTAGGCTTGAGTAAATTGTAATGAACCAAATGAGAATATCAATTAAATTTTTTTATTATCTTTGACTGTGAATAACATCATGCTAAAATTGACCAGACCTGAAAAATCTAAGCAAATGAATAAATGGAAGATGATTAAACGGATGGTTTTGTAGATACAGTACTGAATTCTGCCATCCGGACACATTTGAAATATGATTATAGAATATCAGGCATAAAATGGTTATGCGATTAAAATGCGATTAATTAGATTAATTAATTACAAATCCTGTAATTAGATTAATTATTTTAATCGCCTGACAGCACTAATATATATATATATATATCCACAGATCATTTAGAAAGGTGTGGAATAAAAGTATTGCCAAAAAAAAGATTGATGAATTAATTTATTAGTCCAAAATGAATGTTGTTGTAGCCCCTCCCTACTTGCCATTTCCCCATGTGGAATGCACCTGATTGGATAAATGACATGCTGGTCAAGGCTGCTTCCCATCCATCTCCTACATCCTGTGTCCCATCTCTCAGGTTCTTTCAGACGTGTTCAATGCTCCAGTCTACACTATTGACGTGGCCAATTCAGCGTGCCTCGGCTGTGCTTACAGGGCCCTGCATGGTAAGACCTGATCCCAGAACAGCCGTTTTTCTCTTTTCAGGATGTGCCTACAGAGCCCTCACCCGTCTGGTTTCAGGGATAACAATAGCACCATCTCACCAGTCTGGTTTCAGGGCTGACCATAGCACCATCTCACCAGTCTGGTTTCAGGGCTGACCATAGCACCATCTCACCGGTCTGGTTTCAGGGCTGACCATAGCACCATCTCACCGGTCTGGTTTCAGGGCTGACCATAGCACCATCTCACCGGTCTGGTTTCAGGGCTGACCATAGCACCATCTCACCGGTCTGGTTTCAAGGCTAACCATAGCACCATCTCACCAGTCTGGTTTCAGGGCTAACCATAGCACCATCTCACGGTCTGGTTTCAGGGCTGACCATAGCACCATCTCACCGGTCTGGTTTCAGGACTAACCACCATCTCACCAGTCTGGTTTCAGGACTAACCATAGCACCATCTCACCTGTCTGGTTTCAGGGCTAACTATAGCACCATCTCACCGGTCTGGTTTCAGGGCTAACCATAGCACCATCTCACCAGTCTGGTTTCAGGGCTAACCATAGCACCATCTCACCGGTCTGGTTTCAGGGCTAACCATAGCACCATCTCACCAGTCTGGTTTCAGGGCTAACCATAGCACCATCTCATCAGTCTGGTTTCAGGGCTAACCTGCAGCAGAGTGGCCTATTGGTACTGCCCATTTAAGACAACCAGTCTAATAGCCATATAGCCCCTCAGCTGAGATGATTGAGAGCAGAGCAAGAGATAGATGGTTCCACAACTACCTCTCTGATAGACAGCAGTGTGTGAAAGCGGGTAATGTACAATCTGCATTTTTTATCAATAACAAAAGGTGTCCCCCAAGCTTCCATTTTAGGACCCGTCCTTTTTTATAATTGACATCAATAATATTGTCCAATCTTTAAATAACTAATGTCCAACTGTATGCAGATTATACTATTTTGTATTTTTGGGCTGTCTCCGTACAATTTGCTGTTGAAAATCTGCACCTTTCTTTTAATGTTCTTCAAATCTGGTTAAAAAGCTACAAACTAAACCTGGCTTTTTACATAGAAATGGAACCTGCTTTCCCATGTTTACTAGTAGAAAAATAATTGTTGAAACTGTATTACTCTCTGTCTTGAATTATGATGATGTGATATATAGATATGCTGCTGTTACCACAATTAAACCCTTAGGGTAGGGTGACCAAACGTCCTCTTTTGCCCGGACATGTCCTCTTTTCACGCCCTGTCCGGGGCGTTCCATAAATTCATGGAAATGTCTGGGGTTTCATTGTTTTTAAGTTTCAGTTTCACGGCCCTTTGCGAGCATCTGAAGGCTCGGGACTGCATTTTTCGCCGAACATATAAATTACCGAATTAAAGCGATGTTCGTTGCCGTTCGAATGCCATCTGAATCGCCCAAATCCGTGCCTCGGTTCTCGAGTTACATGCCGATATGTCAGGCGTGCGCCAGATTATCACCCCGGACTCCCGGAGAAGCATGCAGCTGCAGAGCCGCAGAGCCAGCAGCGCTCTCGGGCCGCGCGCTGACGGCCGCGCTGTGAGGGCCGCTCAGCAGCGCCACCCACCCAATGGCTGAATTGCCAATGGCTGAATTGGAGTATTGCACTGTGCGGGCACAGCTGCAAGATCCGCGCGGGGCCAGACTCGAGGGAGTAAATTAACCTACTTTTGCTCACACAATATCTTGAATGAATGCGTTTTATTTATTTCGAACATAAATTGAAAATAAATTATAATAAAAAACAAGTAATAAACAGATTAAAAAACAAACAAGCAGGAGTATAGAATGAAGTGTAAACTTATGTATTCCTACCCCCTTGATTGATTGATTGATTGATTGAACACTTTATTAACAGATTGCAGAATGGGTATAATACAGTACGGCTCAATACACACAATTGTTAAGGGGATGCAGCCCAGAGAAAGACTTTAGTCTTGTTTACATCAGGGTCCCTCATTTTCAATTCATCATATGACATACATGACATACAGATAGACAGTATTCAATATACCTTCACACTCTATTATCTTATGCAACTCATATTCACTCCACAAACTGAAATATACATACATTGTTGAATGAACAGCTTGTTTCTTGAAGTTAGACTCTCCTCTAAATTGTAACCCCCCTCTCTATAACAGCATTTTTGGATGTTACCCGGGAGTGAATTGTTTCGTGCTTTAAACATGATTTGTGCAGTCTTAAATTCAGCCAGGTCCCAGAGTTTCATGGCATGTGATTTAAAAAAGAGTGTGTTTGTGTGTTCCAGATATCCTACCTTATTGATAATCAAATCAAAATCAAATGTATTTGTAAGGCCCGACAACACACGTTCATGTCCCTTCAGGCCCATGTCCCTTCAGGCTATGGATTTGCAGTGTTTTCCAGCTTATACAAAAAATATATATATTATTTTGGAATATTGCAACTATACTACACAAAAACGTGAGTACACAAGTTCAACTCATGCTCAGCCCTATGTTACTCATTAGCACTAAAAGTGATTTTTCTTTATTGTGTACGAAACATGAGAATGTTATCTTTCAAAAGAGACCAGGCTTATGCATGTGTTATAAGCATACAGTATAAAGATAAGCTTTGCAAAAAAAGTATGCAGTCCTCAAGTTAAAAGTATAAAAAAAGAATGGCCGCTTTTCTGGGTGCATGTTTCCAAGTATATGTTAAAACAATAAAGGCATCTTTGAGTAAACTTTTAGTAGAGATTCAAGATTCAAGAGGTTTATTCATCACATACAGTACAGTACACAAGACATAGTGAAATGAAGGTGGCCATGCCCGCTTCGATTGTGCAAAGTATCATTAAGTATCTCGAGGCTGGGGCCAGCATGTCCTCTTTTTTGGAAATCAAAATATGGTCACCCTACCTTAGGGGCGAATTCACAAAGAATGGGTTGTGCAGCGCTAATGGCACCCTTAACTGCGCAAGCTTAGCGTGTGCTATCTGCTCCGTCTTTGCGAGCTATTCACTAAAGATATTGCGCGGATGATATACTAGCGCAGGGGTGGCCAACCCGCGGCTCGCGAGCCGCATGCGGCTCTTTGCCCGTCAATGTGCGGCTCTTCCATCCATAAAAAAATTATAAAAAAAAAATGTATATATATATATATTTTCTTTTTTACTTATTTTTTTTTTACTTTTTTTACTTTTTTTATGTCACTCATTCCATTAGGACGTAGAATAAACATTTAAAAAAAATCAAATGGTCAATTTGCATGTTCTTGGTATCTGAATCTAGGGACATATATGGATCAGTGTCAGAAATAGTGTGTCTGTTACTAGGCTTGAGTAAATTGTAATGAACCAAAGGAGAATATCAATTCTATTTAAAAAAAAAAAGAATTTATCTTTGACTGTGAATAACACCATGCTAAAATTGACCAGACCTGAAAAATCGAAGCAAATAAATAAAGGGAAGATGATTAAACAGAAGGTTTTGTAGATACAGTACTGAATTCTGCCATCTTTTTTATAATGTAGATTTCTCCACCATTTTTCATCGTATTACAACATTGTTTTTTGCAAGACGTTCACAGAAAGGTAGAGAAACTAACTGCGTTCTGTTTTATGGCAATAACGTTCAGGTTTGTGGGAGATAATCCCAAAAAATAAGAGAAATAAAAAAGTAAATCCAGAAGTCAGATGATTGACAGGGGCTGGTGTGAGCTGGGTAGGGTAGTTCTGTATCGTTAGTGGCTTAGCTTGGCATCGCTACTGCACTATCTCGTGTACGTGCACGCGTACTGAATAAACCACAAATGTACCTCTAATACCAGTATTAGTCTGACCACACCCCTCATCAGCTTACCTTCATAAGCAGGTGTGTGGTCACCTGCTCTCCTCCTTCTCGCTTTCACCACAAGGAAGAGGTGCCTCGGTAGATCCCCACACTTGACACCATGATGGAAGAAATTGGATTAGGAACAGCTTGGGAAACAAGGATACGTTGACATCATATCTTTATTTTCTCTCTCACTATTTTCGAGAAAATACGGCGATATTGTCTTCGTACTGGAGTGTCTAGAAGATGATGATCATTCTACAAACCCTCCACCGGTTTTCGTATTGGGAGCACGCCGCTGCATGCTTCTCAACTGCAGTTCCTTGCTGTGTTTGTTGGGGTGAAACCTGTCAGGCCACAGCTGAACTGTCGGACATGCCGCTGTTGTGAGGAGCGGTGCGTTCCAGGTTGGGTGAGTAGTGTTTGCTGGCGGGCTCCACTTGTCTGTTAGTGCTATGGGGGCTACTTGACAAAGTTTATGGAAACCGGCCCCAGGCTAGGGTCCTTTGTTTAGCCGTCTAGGCGACAGAAGGCCTTGGTCTGGCGACCATTATAGTTTTAACTAGTGGGCCGCGACCATTGACACTGGTGATCCCTGTGTGTTCTGGACGAGTGGATTCTCTCTGTCACCGTGTTAAGACCCCATCTTTCATATCCAAATGAGAGTATTCCTTCACGAGGGGATATGTGCATGTAATGTGCGATAGCGGCAGATTCATGTTCAAAGTCAGCTATACAGGCCAGTTGGTACTGTGCTGATTCCGCCGGACGTGTTAATGTCACCGTTGTGAAGCGGTGTTGACGTCTTGTTTTCTCTTTTCTCTTAAAAAGTGAGGAGGGTTCAGAACGGCGGCCTGTCTGGGTGAGTGTTATGTCATTGTTTACATGTTCATAGCTTACGGTTAGCCGGTCGGTGGCCTGGCGCGGGGTAGCTTGGCTTCTCGCGCGCCGCCGGGAGCTCGCTCCTGATCGCGTGCGTCGTAGATCGGCGTCTCGCGAGCGGAAGCAATAGCACCCGAACGGTTGGAGCAGCCGTTAGCTTGATGCTATTCTGTTGAACGTGCTTTGATTTTAACATGTTTTACACTCTTGACCACGACGTCATCCTTGACAGGGGATGTTCGTCGACCCTGCCTGAGCCTAGACGGGGATTGCGTCAACAAAGAGGACTGTAGCGACTGGTGGAGCGGCGACGCTGCCCGGATCGAACAACACGGGACGGCTGTGTTCTACGGTGGCTTGTGACTGCACTTCGCTGATCTGCGTTCCGGGCAGGTACGGGGTTGGCCAGACCTCATAACACGTCTTCTGGTTTTACCTTGCTAAATGTATTGTGAATAACGGTGTTTTTTCCCAAAACGTGTGTTGTTGCAATGCATTTGAGATACGTTGCGGGTTGTGTGTGAGCTGTTTTTGTCACTGGCAGTTAGCTTCTCCGTGCAGGTCGTGATGTATTGATCTGGTTGTTGTGTGAGAAACATCATGGTGTTTATGTGTACCGTGTACTCACTACTAAGGCAACTAACCTATGAAGCTATGCTTGGTGACGAGTGAGTAAAAGAATGTTCTTTCTCAGACTGTAATGACAATGAACAGTGAGTTCACACATTAACAGGTTTTCCTGTTTTAACTGGCCGTATTGAGGGTAAAATAGGAGGATTGTGTTTCCCCCCCCGGTTCCCTGGGGACTTTATCACCTCCTATCAGACATGTTGTGCATTAATTGTGTCTTTTGTGTGGTAGGGATACGATGTAACTCTCAGCTTGATTGCTGAGGTTGTGCTAAATCTGCTGGAGAAACTTATTTCCTAAAGGGAAATTGGTTTGGTTGCTGTCATGTGTGCTTAGCAAGGCCTGTGGTCGATACTAATCAAGAATGATGTATTCTCTCATTGTGAAAAAAACGGCGTTCCTCTGTTGAGTGTTTTTTTGCCATTTTTTGTAGGTGATGATGGGTTGTGTGTGTCATGTGACCTACAACTGGGTTGTACTGACCACAGAAGCACATGTGTATGTTGGACCGGGGTTCTTAGAGCCCTCTCTATTCTGTGTTTTTCCTTAGTAAAAATCAGATAGCAGGTTAGCTCGTGCGCTGTGTGGAGCTGTGAAACGCTTCATAGAGCTGACTATGACTGTGTCATATTCTCTTTTTGTCGTTACGTCGTATCATGGGTGTGGGGTCGTAAAGGGGTGAACTGGTAACCTTTCCTCTCCCCATTGTTCTGTCGGTCAGGGGTACACCCCCTGTCCTTCAAGGTTCCCGTCACGTGGCGGTTCGGCACGTTACGGGGGGGGGGGGAGGGAGTTCCTGGTCCCACGGCCTGGTATATTGGGCGTGTGCACCGCAGGAATTCCCCCGCCATAGAGTACGTCACCGTGCGCGTCTCTGTTGGTAGGACTTCCGTGTGCTGTTCAGGTCCATGTGATGGATCTGTTTTCAGGGGGGGTGGTCAGGGCTCCTCCTCACCAAGCGCCTACTCAGGCCTTCTGTGAGTTCGGACTCCTTCTTCCATGTGAGGAAGCCTCCATCAGAGTACAGAGCCTTCCTCCTCAGATTGTCAAAGTGAGTGGACCCTCTAGAAGGGTCCTTTTCTATTGTATGTATATTCGATTCAATTCGTTTATTGAGTGTGTATGGGTTCGGTGTCTCTTCCCCGGAGGCCCTAAAACCAGTTTTTTACATGGCTCAAGGTGCAATATATTCTTTTCAATCTGTACAGCTCGCGTGGGAAGTCTCTCTG
Organism: Notolepis coatsorum; assembly: GCF_963971535.1. Lineage (NCBI taxonomy): Eukaryota > Metazoa > Chordata > Actinopteri > Aulopiformes > Paralepididae > Notolepis > Notolepis coatsorum. Next base: position 82,999,641 of record NC_140174.1, on the reverse strand, counting down.
GGGATCCCCGTCTCTTTCCTATGGGAGGGTGGTGGGATGTAAAAATGTGAACATTTTTTACCCCGGCTGTGTAGACTGGGATACATACTGTTGATGCTTCCTTCTTTCTATTCCAGAAGTGTTGGAGTTAGGGAGTGTCACACCCCTCTTGTCGTTCCCCTGGGCGCCTTGGGGATTCAATGACAGGTCTAAATAGCCTGTTCATTGATGGGGGTGTGTCCCGACGCACGTATAGTGCTAGCTCGCTGTAAACAGGCGATTGACTGGCACGCCTTAGTTGCTTGTGGTTGAAACAGCGTTTTTATAAAGCAACTGAGATGGGGGTTTTTCCTCTTCCGGCGACCACATCCCATGACCTGGGTGGGTTGTCGACGGATTCTCGTTCATGTCTGGGGGATGATGACGGGATGGATCTGAACATATGTAGTGGGGTCTCACGCCCTTGGGGTGGGCCACCAGGCGCGGTTCGTCCCGACGTCTGGGTGGCGCCTTCTTTTCATGTTAAGATCAACACGCATATCTGCCCTTCTCCTGGAGTAGGCATGTCGGCGTGGTTAGGGCACGGGACTGGTTCTGGTCACGCTGGTCCAGATCAGTTGAACCCGTTGTCCGCCGGGGATGCAGATCTGCTGTTCTGGTACCCTGAGGGACTTGGGCTTTTTTTCAGGGGGAAAAATGCCAGGTCGGTCTGGGTGTCACAGGGTTAAGCGCTATGGAGACCCTGGTTGGGTATGTTTTTACTCAGCACTGTCGTCATGGCTTACAGCCATGCCATTCTGTATGCGCTCGATCTCGTCGGATCTCGGCCGCTACACAGGTTGGTCCTGGTTAGTACTTGGTTGGGAGACCGCCGGGGAATACCAGGTACGGTGTGCTTAGGGGCTGGTTCTCCATTATTTTTCGCTCCTCTCTCACGCATGGCGAAGAGGGGCCTGTGGGGGTGGTTTTTTGACCTCCTCTGGTGACCCTGTGCTTCCCGTACCGCCAGGCCCGGTCCGAAGTGATGTTTGCAACCCGTAGGCCTGGGTTAACCCTTTTTGGAAACTGAAACACTTGTACTGCGGTATAGCCGGTGTATACCCGCAGGTGTGTTTTGGAGTTTTTTCTTGAGGGGTTATAGGAACAACCACCGCATTGGGTAACACCGAGGTGGTTGATTCCCTGGTGTGTTGGAGCAGTGTCAACTCCCGGGTTCACCGTTTGAGGGTGCCCCTGCACGTTCATGACGTCTGCCAATCGTGTCAGCCTTCTCTGCCTCGACCCCTCTGGGTGGGGGTTGTTAAATGGAGGCTTGGTCATGCAACACCGCCAGCTTACGCTCCTTCCGCCGGGGCGGCTGTGTTCAGCTGTCCCCTCTGGCGCCTGTCTCGTCCGCAGTCTCCAGGCTAGGGTTAACAGCCTGTTGCCTGGTTTTTCCCCGGTGCGCTGCCTGCTTCCGTTGGTTAACCTTTTTTGTGTGCTTACGGCCATGCTGACTGCCTATTCTGCAGGGTCAGTGTGCCAGGCGGTGTACTATTGGGGGGACGGGGCCCGCTCGGCTTACGGCCATACCGACCTGAACACGCCCGGTCTCGTCCGATCTCGGAAGCTGGGCAGGTTCTGGCCTGGTTGGTTCCGCCTGGGAATGCCAGGTGCAGTAACTGAGGGGCCTTTGTCCGAATACGCTGGCGATGTGGGGGGCGGGGCACTACGTGCCCACCTGGTGGGGTCTTGATGCTGGCATCATGGACTTCTCCGGGCCCCCATTCCAGGGAGTCCAGTCCTTTTGGTGGGTCTGGGTCTTCCTTCGTGCTCCGCTGCTACGGCCTTGCCACGGGGTTGGGTTTGCCCTTGACCCCGTGATTCTGGGGGCAGTAACGAGGTTGTTCCTCCGTTCGTTCCCGGGTGGCATGCGGGTTGTGCGTGTGTGTAGTCGTGGGGTCAAGCCACGGTCTGCTCACCCTGTGCGTTGAGTTGCTTGAGTGCCTCTTCGCACGGTCGGGTCCGTCGCCCTCCCGTGACGTCCCTAATAGGGGGGCTACCCTCCATTAGGGGGGGTCGGGGGGGCTCGGCCCTCCCTGTTCTGATGGTTTTGGGGGGCTGTCAGCGGGGTGTATTTGTCAGCCAAGTGGCTCCGCTTGGCCTCCCTTGTGCAGTAGCGATGCCAAGCTAAGCCACTAACGATACAGAACGTTAGGTTATGACTATAACCAAGTTCTGTTAGTTAGGGGCGATGCTTGGCATCGGACGCCGCTGCAGCCCTTGTCCTCACCTTGTGGTGAAAGCTTGGGAAGGAGGAGAGCAGGTGACCACACACCTGCTTATGAAGGTAAGCTGATGAGGGGTGTGGTCAGACTAATACTGGTATTAGAGGTACATTTGTGGTTTATTCAGTACGCGTGCACGTACGCGAGATAGTGCAGTAGCGATGCCAAGCATCGCCCCTAACTAACAGAACTTGGTTATAGTCATAACCTAACGTTTTAGACTACACTCACTTTTGGCTGTGCCACTTCCTCCTGTCAATATGCGCCGGTTTCCAACTCAATGCCCTTAGATTTCTATAATCTTATATTTCACTAATAACAGTTAAAATAATTGGTAAACAAACGTAATGCTGAAAATATACACTTTTACTGTATATCTCGGGCTTAAGAGGTTAACCCTGTGAGGCCCAAATTAAAAAGACATTAGCAACTTCAGAGGCCAGAGGGTGGGACATATAAACACATTTACTATCAAATAGCATTGTGAGGCTGAACAACAGGACCACTTGACTATACATGTGCTTAACATTTTTTAAATAAACATTCTTTTTTTAAATGGCTAAAAGTGTTTTTGTAATTTTGCAACCGTGGGTCTTACTGGGTACTTTTTACCCTGTGAGGCCCAAATAAAAAAGACATTAGCAACTTCAGAGGCCAGAGAGGGTGAGACCTATAAACACATGAAGGGTGCCGTGACGGTTGAGAAACGCTGGTATATGGTGTGGCTCTTTGTCGTACCACAGTCATTTTTGTGGCTCTTAGTCTCTGACTGGTTGGCCACCCCTGTACTAGCGCAAACACGCCCATAGGTGTGCAATTTGCTCCTGATATCTGTCAGCGCAGTTAGCTCGCGGAGCAGTTTGCACCCGGCAGCGCTGTTGGCAGATATCAGGAAGGGGAAAAAATAAACCCGAAATGAGGGAGAGGGAAGCTCTTTGTTTATTTCTTATTGTATTTTGTTTATTTCGTAATGTATAGAGCTTGCTTAATTAGTTTTTTCATGACACATTGCATCCTTTGTTTGTGTTTGTGTTCTGTATTATAGCTGTTGAGACACGGTGTGGCTCATTTTGACAAACATTACTTGTAGTCCAGCATGGGAATAATAGTTTGTTTACACACGCTGTAGTTTGTAGTTTATTACAATATTTCCAAGATAATAGTATTTTTTCATAGATCGCGAGATAAAACGCGGTATGTGCAATAAGCCCAAACCGTTCTGGCTGATCCCCTGAAACCCTGAATACTCCCAAATCAAAGGTATATGATATGTATATATATACCATCACAAAATCATCAAGGGGGGGGGGGAGTCGTTTGAACTCAAGTCGAACTATGATCGCGTTTGCCGAGCATGTTTTTTGTCCGGTGAAACACAGAACTGTGATAGTTAGAAAAACACGTTTCAGATTCGGTAAAATAGACATAGAATGTACCGTACCTTACCTTAGCCAGAAAGTATTCCAAGAAGAAGAATTCCAAGTGATCGCATCGCGATTACCATTGTATATGTCTATACACGTTTCGATGGTAAAATACGCTTAGGCGACGGAATTTCTAGGCGATCAATGTGAATCTATGTCCCTGCAGGAGGAGTGGCCACTGAAGCAGAAATTAAAGTTAGAGTGTGATTCAACCCAAGCCATCGCAGTTCAGACACGGACGATACCGCCACCTGGTGATAGTTGATCGGCATTGCAGTTCTAATGTGTGGGGATGGTCGAAAATGATGCAGATCGCTCTAGGCAAGTCTGTAGAGCGGGGATCAAAGTAAAAAGATCAAACAATCCAAAAACTAGGGATGCACCGATCCGATATTGGTATCGGTATCGGCCGCTGATATTAGCTGGATCGGTTATTGGTAAAAAATATATATATCGGATTGATTTTTATAATAAATAAAATAAGAAATAACCATTCAGTACATTTATATCTGTGTTAATTTGTTACATTTAGTTTCACTAAGTTAGGAAAGTAATGTTTTAAATCAAGCCTGATGTTGCCTTGCACAAAAGAATGATCACAGTCTCTTCCACACAGTGACAGTGAGGCATACAGTTTATTAATTGAATGAAGTTTATTTTCTGTCTTTGTTTACAACAAATCAAAAACACACTTGTGATCCATTACAATTCTTAAAAACAAAATAATCTCGGGTTTTAATCCATATTTCTTTTATTAGCGATATCCATTCATTTTTCATCCATCTAGCCTGACGTTATCATTGGGAATGGGTCTGAGCTCACAAAGGGCAAATACCGCCGCCTATCGTCTCCCGGATGGTATTGCACATCATTGGATTGGATTGGCTGGGACTGTGCATCAAAAAAATAAGTCCGTCCAGGTTTTATTTCTCGGGCATGCAGTATTGTTATAACAGATGGACTGAGGACACTCAGAGCAGCGTGGATTATGTGTTTTGGATATATAACGTTGGATCAATAAACACGATCAATATGCGGCTACGTGGTGCAGTGGGCAAGGTGCTCACCACGAATACTGGAGACTGGGCTCGAACAGGTACGCCTCCCTGTTCGAGCCCAGCGCTCCACATTGCTTTCAGTTTAGCTGGTCGTCCGCACTAATACACATTGGCAGTATTAGGGGGAGGGAAACTGATGGGTGGGGATCGGGCGTTGTGGACAGCGACTCCTACAGGTCGGTTGGTGCGCCTGCGCAGTAGAATCAGGAAGCGACGGGGCGGGGCCCCTCCAAAGCCCAGACCCCTGACGCTGAAAGATCGCACCGCGCAGGTGAAAAGATGCGACTGCTGTTACCTCGAGTATCGGAGGGGACTCGTGCTATGTATGACTTAGTCCACATTGCAGCCGGCTTGTGGGAGGCATGAAACAGCGTTCAAAGACAGGGGAGGGTTGAATTGGATGATACGAAAATTGGGATGGGAAAAAAATTGAAAATGGGAGAAAAAGTGGATTAAAAAAAAATAAAATGCGATCAATATTTGGAATGGCAATCAGGAATTGGATTAATCTTTTTGCATGACATCAGATGTGAGGTAAGGCCTTTATGTTACGAATCTTGGGGTAATCAGATGTTCCTATCACCACCATCGGAGCGCGTGTGTGTGTGAGGTTTGCGCCGACCAAAGTACGGAGAAGCGATTTTTCAGACCCGCTTCTCTTCGTGCATGAGGACACATACTATCGATAATCGTTTACTTGAAAACTATTCATAAATCAAGCGACAAATGGCACGATTTTTAAGGAAATACATTCATGCTCGATTTGCTGGAGTGTATTGAGATGAGACAGAACGCCCTAGAAATATATTGATATTCATCACGGTATAAAATGGAAATGTATGAAAAAATTATCTGTTTTGTGCATGTTGACTGGAAGCAACTCATTGACGATCACTGTGTTATTTAGATCTATTGCTATTATATTTGATATGTTTTAAGCACTCGCAAATAAGTCCTATTCTCCATTGGATAAAGCGTTGGCCCGAAGGGCCATCAGCAGAGGGCGCTGTTGGCCCTGAATGAGTTAAAGGTCCCATATTTTGCTATATTTTTCACAATTTTTACACAATTGTACACAATTCCTGGGAGTCTATGGAACACATCTGTACATTTTTTTTAGGGCTCTCAGTTTATCGCGTTAATTAGATTAATTAATTACACAGCAAATTATCGCGTTAAAAACACAAAATTAATAAATAAATAAAATAGAGATTTTACACTTTTTTTTTAAATGTTTTATCTCATTCATTCCATAAGAACGTAGAATAAACATTTACAAACGTCACAAAGCGGCCGACCCGGGTTCGATTCCCGGACCCGGCGTCCTTTGCCGAATGTCTTCCCCCCGCTCTGTCTCCCGTTCTTCCTCTCTCTCTCTCTACCGGACTGCCCGGTAGAACAAACAAATAAAAATCTACCAAAAACATAATTAAATTAAATAATAATAATTGTAATGAACCAAATGAGAATATCAATTCAATTATTATTATAATTTTTTGTCTGTGAATAACACCATGCTAAAATTGACCAGACCTGAAAAATCTAAGCAAATAAATAAAGGGAAGATGATTAAACAGAAGGTTTTGTAGATACAGTACTGAATTCTGCCATCCATTCCAGACACATGCAATTTGAAATATGGCCTAAAATGGTTATGCGATTAAAATGCGATTAATTAGATTAACACTTTCTTTGCCACATCCTTATACCATCCTCTGCCAGCTCTATTTGTCTATGGAGAAGTTCCCCTTCTTTGCAGGGCTATAACTTTTTAAATTGTATTGCTAAATTGACATTACTATGGCCCATTCAACGTCGATTATCTATCGTTCAGGATGTAGGAACGTTATACTTTTTCATTCACATATTCATACTAAAATACGGTCTAAAGTATAAATGTTTTTATCGTTTTCTGCAGCATTCTGCAGAATGTGATTTATAGCCCTAAATGCTTTATATTGATGATCAAATACAGTTTGATAGCGATCGGCGCCAGATAAAAAATGTCAAATGGACGTGCTTCTAGAAGTTACTACTTATCATCTGATGTTGACCGGATGGGGGGGGGGGGGTCGTTTATAATTCCGTGGCCAACGTTAGATGATTCATGTAGTGTGGGTGATATGATCATTAGAGCAGTTTGTATCGAACACAGTAAAAATAAACGCTGAAACTTACCCCAGTCTCATCGGGCCGTTGGGCGATGAGCGTGGAGCAAAAAGATTCCTATTATGGGATGTTGAAATATGCGATCCATCTCCAGGTTGTATAATAGTATATACGTCCAAATCATGTTGTTTATCGAGTTATTGGTATCGGATCGCTATCCATTGTGTCGAGCTCGAGTCCCGGGACCTATAGCGAGTGGTCGGACCGAATTTGGATGAGCACCAGTTTCCGTTTCCGGTTTGGGCGATCCGCCGATCGGCCACCAGATGGCGCTCTTGAACCGTTGGAGAGTTGAGAGGGGATCAACAGTAGATCTCAAGTCTCCGCGGGAGAAATATGATTGCGATTACAGATTTTTTAAATATTGATCTCAATGACGTGTTACGGCGTCATTGGCAGATTAAGCTTGGCGGGGAATGACGAGTTACGGCGTCCTTGGCGATTAAAGTGTTAAGAGAGAGAGAGAGAGAGAGAGAGAGAGAGAGAGAGCTCTCATACACGTGAGGCGCGAGACTTGGAGCGCACTGCTTTCTGAATGATATCGGGCAGTGGCAGTTTTTGGACTACACGCTGTTGTTCAGGACTCATGCCGTGCGTGAGAGAGTTCGCGGCGAGAGTCTCTCCCTCTCTCTCTCTCTCAATGCAGTGCGCTCCGAGACTTGCACCGCGTGTGTATGAGCCTCTCTCCCTCTCTCTCTCTAGGAACACTGTCGAACTCTTTTGAGGAAGTGCTGACTGACAGGGAAACCGCTTCCGCATTATTTCCACTCGCTTGGTTTTGCTCATACTTACTCAACGTTACACTAACTCCTCCAATCACAGTTAAGAATTCTTACACGTCACAGATCCACGTAAATTCAGAATGGCTTGGTTTAGTGGGGGAGATTCTTGTCTCAGCTGAACTGGAGGAATGGGACTTGGTAGAAATTTCACATCTAGTCAGTGTTGGTACAACCCCACATTGCTAGAAAACAATGCAAACCACTGGAAAAGGCCATTTATAAGATAGGGGCCCTTTAATTCTTAACACATTGACTGCCGTTCACGTAGATCTACGTTTCTGTCGCCCGATCGCTGAGTGCCGGAAACGTAGATCTACGTTTCTGTCACGGTATTTCTTTTATTATTTCATAATTCAGCGGGGCACCTTGTGCATACTGTTCTGAGTGTGTCTGAGCTGGCAGACGGTATTATACCGCCCTCTAACGCCTTCCGGCATTATTGCACCCCGTTATAAACGGGTTAGTTTATTTTCTCTACTGAGCTGCGGCATGGGGGCAGGTCCTAAACACTCTGGGTTATTGTCGGATTTATCTTTGTTTTTGTTACATGTTTTATTATTGCCTGCATCTCGGCATCATTGAAAATGAGGGTGCAGTTCAGATAATTAAATAAAGGTTGAATGAATAATAAGTGTTTTAAAGTGCCCCCCCCCCCCCTCTTTGTGGATTCAAATTAAGCTGTGTGTGTGTGTGTGTGTGTGTGTGTGTGTGTGTGTGTGTGTGTGTGTGTGGGTGTGGGGGTGGGTGGGTGGGTGGACTGGTAGCAGGGTCTGGGGTGTCCTTCTCAGATGTGACCCGGGAGGCTCCAGCTCCTCAGCTCGCAGTCACTCCTCACTCTGGAGCTCAGGAGGTACTTCATCTTTTTTCTGTCTCCACCGCTCTTCTCTTTCTTACCCTTTTTCTCTTTTGTCTTTTCCAGAGATAAAGTAATTGTAATTAACATAAATGTAAATAAAGCCATCATATTTGATTGCAAAACTCAGTCTGCAAAAGTGGTCAGTTGTGAAAATGTTGTCTTTCAATTGATTGACTATAACTGTTAGCTTTTATAGTAAACATGTTCTTAAACATTCAAACTGATCATATGAAAAAAAAAAAAAAAAAAATTGTTTTGCTTTTATGAAACTTTCCCGTGGCCTAAATGAGGATGTAAGTGCTGGGCACGGCCACATATAGCGAGAGCCAAAATTCCATATCCCCATGCATGATCCCCTGCAATGAGGGAGTTGTTTTTAAAACAATAGAAAGGGGCTCAATTGAGGCGGTTAGGTGGTCGAGCGGAGATTGCGCTCGTCACCAGCCCCGGAGCTGAGTTGGATTTGCCTGTTCGAATCCAGCTCACAGCTCCGGGGTTGTCACCAGCTTGGCTGGCCGTCTGCACTGATACGATTGGCTGTATCAGAGGGTGGGAGAAGCTGGCGGGGTGGGTCCGGGTCGTTGTAAACAGCGACTCCTACAGTTCGGTCGGGGCGCCTGCTAAGCGCGGATTGGACGTGAGGGGGATAGTGTGGTCCTCCCACACGCTACGCCCTCTCAATGAGAATCCGCGCTGCCAGGTGAAAAGAAGCGGTGATTGGCTGGACGTGTGTCGGAGGAAGCACGTGGTAGCCTCCACTCTCCCATATGATCTGACTGTGGGGGGTAAAGCGCAGCGACCAGGAAGGGACTCGGAATTGGCATACGACTAACATTGGGATGGGAGAAAATCGGCGGAAAATGGAGGGGAAAAAAGACCAATAAAAAAAAAAAAAAAAAAGAAAGGGGCTCAATTGCAAACAAACACAAGAGGAGATAAAGGGCAGCCTTGGATAGTGCCACGTGTCAAGGGGAAGTAAGCAGATCTAAAATTATTGGTACAGAGGTGAGGCATATAATAAATGGATCCAGGAAATACATTTGTCACCAAATCCAAATATCCTCATAACTAAAAATAGGTAGTTCAACTATATTCTATCAAATGCTTTTTCATGCATTGAGTACAACAGCAGCTTTTGGGGCATTCGATGGTGATGTGGAATAGACAATATTTAAACATTTCCTCGTATTTATAAAAAAAATAAAATAAAAGCGAGTGGTGCCTCTGAATAAATCCAGTCTTTTCTTCAGCAATAACATGAATGAATGAACATTACATTTATATAGTGCTTTTCTACACACTCAAAGTGCTCCCCACAATGTAGGGTGGAAATTGCCAATTCACCACCACTGGTAGCACCCAACCTTGGGCTACACAGGCTCAATGGCTGTCATACACTGGCACCAGGCACACATCACACTACACAATGGCTGAACGGCTCAGGAGACAGGGATTGGTGTCAATTAAGGAGGGATGGATGATTAGGTGGCCTTGATGTCAGAGACCTGATTGGGAATTTGACCAGGATCGTCAGGGAACCCCCTACACTTTGCGATAGGCGCTCTCGGTTCTTTAACCGGCTGTCGTGTGGCAGTGAAAGGGTTAACCTTCTGTGAATTGTCGCAGTGAAAGGGTTAACCGTTTTGGTAGTGCGGCAGTGAAAGGGTTAATGACGGAATTCAGGACCTCGGTTTAACGTCTCATCCGAAGGACGGCACTTGCAGCTGTAATGGGGGCATTGTTACTGACAAGTCCAGAGGACAGAGTGCTCCCTGCTGGCACAACATCACCACTTTGCGACAACAGACTTGACTGGGGCTCGGGAACGGTGATCTTCCGATCATGAGTCCGGAGCTCTACTCATGTAGCCACGCTGCTGGACATCAAGTAGAACCTTCTCTAAGCGGCCAGAGAGGGTCTTGGCTAGAAGTTTACTATCCACACATAGAGGGGAGATAGGTCTATATGATGAGCAGTCTATCGGGTCTTTCCCTTTTTTAAGTATAAGGTTGTAGCCTGTGTAAGTGTGGGAGGTAGGGAGCCCTTTGCCAAAGAGTTGTAATTTTTTTCTCTTCTGTATTGTGTCTGTTACAGTAGTTTTAGACAAGAGAATAAACGTTTTTGATAATCTGTTAAACACAACTTCTCTCTTGCTCTGTTTTCCATCCTCTTTTAAACCTAATCTGATTGTATGTGGGTTTACACATACTGTATACCTGTCATGCCTGTGACATTTGAGTGTGTGCATGGTTGTACTTGTGTTTTTGACTGTTCTCTACGTGAGTGTCTTTGACTGTGTTCTATGTGTGAGTGTCTTTGACTGTTCTAATTTTTTTCTCCAGATATCCCAGCGGATGCTCAAGCTCTATGCCAGATTTGAAGAGAAGATTCTACAGCAGTCGCAGCCTTCATAATTCTTCACAGTTCCTTCCACCAATCATTCCTGTTGGAGGAGCTCTCTCTGAATAATAGGAAATGGAAAGAATTCTACAAAAAGAATAGTTCAAATCTATCATTATTTTTTTTTATTATTTCTTTAACTTTATTTTTTAGCGTTTATCGCTTTTCTGGTCAAACATGACCGACAGAAACAGGTTGAAATGGGATGTAGAGCAGGGGAAGACATTCTGAGAAATTACGGCGGGTCCGGGAATCGAACTCGTGTCCCCCAGATCCATGACGAGCGCGGTTTTCCCCGACGCAGAAATAGCGCCGAGATATGCGGTGAGCTACGGGAGCTCCCCGCAAATCTATCATTCTTTATTCGTTATGGACAGAGCTGTCCCTTTTGGGTCATTCCAATTTAGGACAATTTAAGAAAGGACCAGACAGAACTAAGGTGGAAAAGGTGATTGTCAAAATCTAAATATTAGGATAACAGTAGATGATGTGAAATTGCCTCTCAGGATATACTTTACCCTATGATTAAATGCTGAGGTTCATTATTACAGTAGTATCCAGTTTAACGCCAGTTTAACGCAAAGTGTAACGCACACCTTGATGTCACAAGACGTTAATGCCCCAAAGCACCAACTGTAGTAAAACGGACAAGACACTAGAGGGGAGCAGAGAGCAGTAGACCTATTTCATAGTAGTGATCGCTCAACCCGATTCCTTGGTCATTGCAATTGACACAATGGCCAGAGCTGCCAACTCTCACGCATTGAGCATGAGACTCAAATAACCCTTTGCACACGCTCTCCTGTAAATAACCCTCTTCACACGCTCTCCTGTAAATAACACTCTTCACACGCTCTCCTGTAAATAACCCTCTTCACACGCTCTGCTGCTAATAACCCTCTTCACACACTCTACTGCAAATAACCCTCTTCACACGCTCTGCTGCTAATAACCCTCTTCACACACTCTACTGCAAATAACCCTCTTCACACGCTCTGCTGCTAATAACCCTCTTCACACACTCTACTGCAAATAACCCTCTTCACACGCTCTGCTGCTAATAACCCTCTTCACAAGCTCTACTGCAAATAACCCTCTTCACACGCTCTGCTGCTAATAACCCTCTTCACACGCTCTGCTGCTAATAACCCTCTTCACACGCTCTACTGCAAATAACCCTCTTCACACGCTCTACTGCAAATAACCCTCTTCACACGCTCTCCTGCAGATAACCCTCTTTGCACGCTCTGCTGCAAATAACCCTCTTCACACGCTCTCCTGCAAATAACCCTCTTCACACGCTCTCCTGCAGATAACCCTCTTTGCACGCTCTGCTGCAAATAACCCTCTTCACACGCTCTACTGCAAATAACCCTCTTCACATGCTCTGCTGCTAATAACCCTCTTCACACGCTCTGCTGCTAATAACACTCTTCACACGCTCTGCTGCTAATAACCCTCTTCACACGCTCTGCTGCTAATAACCCTCTTCACACACTCTGCTGCTAATAACCCTCTTCACACGCTCTGCTGCTAATAACCCTCTTCACACGCTCTGCTGCTAATAACCCTCTTCACACGCTCTCCTGCAAATAACCCTCTTCACACGCTCTGCTGCTAATAACCCTCTTCACACGCTCTGCTGCTAATAACCCTCTTCACACGCTCTGCTGCTAATAACCCTCTTCACACGCTCTACTGCTAATAACCCTCTTCACACGCTCTGCTGCTAATAACCCTCTTCACACGCTCTGCTGCAAATAACGCTCTTCACACTCTGCTGCTAATAACCCTCTTCACACGCTCTGCTGCAAATAACCCTCTTCACACTCTGCTGCTAATAACCCTCTTCACACTCTGCTACTAATAACCCTCTTCACACTCTGCTGCTAATAACCCTCTTCACACACTCTGCTGCTAATAACCCTCTTCACACGCTCTGCTGCTAATAACCCTCTTCACACTCTGCTGCTAATAACCCTCTTCACACGCTCTGCTGCAAATAACGCTCTTCACACTCTGCTGCTAATAACCCTCTTCACACTCTGCTGCTAATAACCCTATTCACACTCTGCTGCTAATAACCCTCTTCACACTCTGCTGCTAATAACCCTCTTCACACACTCTCCTGTAAATAACCCTCTTCACACGCTCTGCTGCTAAATGGGACATATTTTTGTCCTTTTCAACAAGTTAATATAGGTCTTTGAGGTCTCCTAAACATGTGTTCCACTCAGAGTATGCATTCTAGCAACCTCTATACCCCTCTGTTTCAGTCATGTTCTCAATTGGCTGTTTCTGTAATGAGCAAGCCACTTTTATCATACAAATATGATAATTATCATACATCTAGTGGCCTGTACCATCGAAATAACTAAATCCAACTTTCACACACGCACATACACACACTTTATTAACTACATTGATTGTGGCTGCAATTCTGAATGGCTTCTTTCAATAAGAGCTGAACTGCAGAAAAGGCACATATTTCACATTTTCTCAGTGTTGGGACTAAAACTATGCAAAACACAGGAATTTTTTTTTCACAATAGGTCCCCAAGCTGGTCTATACGATTGTGGAGTCCCAATTCGAAAATCCACAGCTCATAAACCCCACCTCTCCCTTCAGCCCTCCCTCTGAGTGAAGCATTGAAGCCCCTCCATAAGGACCCCCCCCCGAAACTAAACAAAAAAAAGTAATCACCTGTCCTGAGAAATTCCACGACCATTCTTCATTCTGAGCCCTTAGCTCTTTCTTGATCCAGCTGCTTTTTTGTCATGGCCTTTTCAAAAACTGCCTTTTCTTTTTTCCCACTTCTTTCACAGTGGACGCTGCTGGAGGTGGGAGTGGAGCTTGAAAGTTGTCTGCCATAATTTCTAAATAATTATCTACTTTTCTAATCTACTGGTAGACAGGGAGTTCTAACTAGCTAGGAGCTGCAGCATTGGCTATATGGCTAGCCTTCCGCTGCCCAGATTGGCAGGTAATGGTTAGTTTAGGATCAGAGTAGAATGGAGCAACAGATTTTTGTTATTCATTCTTGATATCTCTTATATTACTCCACTTATATACTGGGCTCCACTGTAACAAATATATCAACAAATATAACAAAAAGTGTTTTTGGGTACAATCCACCTTTAACTGCTCAGAGGGAAAGGGTTGGTCCGCACCTAAAGAGTGGAGTGGGAATATGAAAAGTTGTCATAGACTTAGTATGGAGGAGGGATATACCAGATTTGGAAGTAGATTTTGATTGGCAAGAAGTCTGGGCAAACGTTCGAATTGCATCACGCAACCCGGATCATCAACAAATTAATCTTAATTATATTCACAGGACATACCTGACTCCTATAAGATTGAACAGAATGGGACTTAGACAAGATTCTATATGTTCTTTATGTACAAATGGTGATGAGGGTACATTTATGCATATGTATTGGGATTGCCCACCTGTTAAGAAATTCTGGGAAGAAGTGACCCTGAAATTATCAGAATTCTTCTGAATATACCTGTACATCCCTCTGTATTGCTGTTGAATGATGTCTTTCAGTATGCAGCCCCTATACAGCTAAAGAGACTAGTTTTATCCGGTCTTACAGCTGCTAAAAAGCTGATAGCTTCACGGTGGATTCAACCGGAAAAAATTTGCCGGAAGGTATGGATTCTTACCTATCTCGATGTGATTTATCTAGAGATATCTACAGCAAGAATTTTAGGTATCAGTGAAACTAACATTGCAATTTGGTTAGAAGTGGTGGAGAGAATAAAAGCTAGCATATGAATTGTAGTTCCTGGTTAGAAACGAATGAAAATGGATGGATTATCCAAGTGGGGGTCCGGGGGGGTAGAGCGAGCAAGAGCATATGTATGTATTGTATTGGACTGCAAGTATTAGGTATATATATCCCGTAAACTACATTTATATTGATTTGAAATGTATAATCCAGTGATTTACTTAGGATATTTACTGTTAATGCTTGTGTCTAAATTTGTTATGTTTAAAAAAAAAAAAAAAGTTGTCATTTGATTATGAAGTTATAGTTCTAACCTTATCTAACGGAAAAAACAATGATTCTTTAAAACAATGAAAGGATGTAGAATGTGGAGGATTGAGAGTGAACAGAGGTCTGTGCCGAGTGTGTGCGAGCTTCAAGGTCCATGCAAGCAGGGAAAGAGAAAAGGAAAATAAAACAAAAGGCACATGCAAGCTTTAAAGCACTAAGTATTTGTACTCAAGCATTGTACTTGAGTATAATTTTGAGGTATATGTACTTGCTTGAGTAATTTACTTAGTTATTTTGGTAATTGCAAAATTACTTTTAATTGCATTCGGGAATGGGAATTTTATGTTTTTCTTTTTACTCCACTACATTTAAAAAATGAACATTTTATTTTGCACCCATACTTTTGAAATGGGATTTATGGGAGATAATGTACTTTCAAATATGAAGCTTGATATAAATCAGAGCAGCATAACTGGACCACATACTGTACAACTTTAACATCACTTTTAGAGGTCAGTAGTTCACGGGTTGAATGAATACACATGATACTGTGATGGTGGAACATAGTATGACTCCGTAAAAGCTGTATGTTTCTGTTCTATACTTAAGGTGCTATAGATTCAGCCACTAGATGTCACACTAAAGCACCAGCACGTCATTTATCCAATCGGGTGGCGTGAATACTTTCGGCAGCCAACATGCCCTTCCGCGTTGCTCTGATTGGCCGAGCGCGCGCATGAGCCGCGACGCGCTCCTCAGCCAGGCAGGAATACTAAACTCCGCTTAACGCAATTTATACGCATGGAAGTATTGATTACGCCGTAACGAATCATTAAAAAAATATACCGTTAACTGGAATATGTTGTTTCTTTACACATATGTTGGATTATGTAATTGGTTTGTCATGACAAACCAATAAAAAATTGCGAATTAACACTGAGTGCCACGCCGGGTTTTCCTTTTTACCCCCTGAATGCCACCATCTGCGCCAATGTTAACCTTAATATCGCCTAATCTATGTTTTAAATTATGGCTATGTGTCTAATCTGCCCATCGCATTATCAAAGACTATTTTCCAGTCAGTGCTGTCAAGGCAGATTGGTTATTTATCGCGTCATTTCCGTTTCAGAGCATTTAGAAAAGCACCCATTTTGAGATAAAAAACAGCCCATTCTGGACCATTCTATGAAAATCGTCTTTTACTGGAATATTCCACAACGTTGATATTCGTCTGCCTTTTTATTAATCGTTTTCAAATAAACGCTAGATGATCAATATTATATGTGCACGCAAGCACATTCGGGCCGCGCACGGATAATCACTGCGTTGATTTCCTATTGGACTTTTACAGTGAAACCGAAAGAGCCCATTTCACAAAACAGCTTATAACTTCATCAAAATTAGTCTGATTATCCTAACACTGATAACATAGAGTCCTTACCTTACATCAGATGGTATCCAACTTGTAACTGAGGGGTACAATTCCCTGACTGTATTGATAAGTATGGTATCATTAAACCACTACCGCTTTATGTACTTTAATTACTGGCCATACAGTACATGATATATAAATATGATGAACACTTCCCACAATGAATCGGTTCCACACAAAGGTGTAATCAAGTATTTATTGCAGCAAAAGGTACATAATATACTTCTCTGTATTTTACTTTGGATGCGCTTATAAGGCAAAGGAATGTGCGTAGGCAAATCAATAATGAATGTCCATTCTCTGGTTACGCAGGAGGTAATTATACAACCTGAATCTTAGGGAATTATATCTATGGTACACTAGTAATATATAGCGGGAGATACTGGAAGGGTCCCCCCGGTTGTAAGCCAGCAGGGGTAGAGGATCTGTCGGTAGTAGAGAGTCTGGTCAACGATGACTAAGGAGACTCCAAGTACAGGCGACGGTGCAATAGTCTCTTGATCCACAGACGAATACAGCTGTTCTCCGTAGACTGTAGCTCCACAGTGAAGAAAGCTAGCCGGCCTCAGGCTCTCTGAGGCGCAGACTCGACTGGTCTCCTCACAGGGTAAATCCCACACGTGTAGGCGTCGGCGATTCTCCGCTCCATAAATCACAGGACCAAAACAAATATAATCCAGCCGCAAAGGGCTATGTAGTCGTCGGGTAGATTAATCCAGTGTACATGTCCACACGGTTCTCGTCTAGGTCTCCTTGGGTGAAAGCGCCATGAAAGCAGCCCAGCCTGGATAAGCACTCTAGCTGATACGAGGAAGCGTTGGTGATGCTGGTCACTGTAGAACTTTAGCCGCACGATACACTATACACAAATAGACTATTACTGACTTAATAGAAATATGTCGCACTCGACGGTATAGCGCCAAACTCTGACAATTCAGTTATTAATTCGCACGCGGTCTCAATGCTCTATTTTGGGGCCAAACAGGCCATACTTCACTGCACGGAGTATCGTGGGTGAGGCTTCAACTTATTGGGTAACTCTACTTCTGTATTCACCTGCGCCATATTTATATGCACGGCGAACAAACTAGTGCCAACCTCATTTCTGTCTTGTATTCCTGGGCAAGGCCGGGCATGTACAGACATGTCTTGACGGTGACTTTGAACCTGACTCCGGAGGCATGGCTCTGGCGCCTGTGGACCGCTGTCCAATAGGAGAATGAAATATTATGGTCTGGGCTAAAGGGATATTCCGTGTATATGTACAAGGAATATACAAGGGATATCAAACGATATACAAATACTATGCAATATATATCAATCAATAAATATATATATTCGGTTTAATCTGATCCTTTGTAACAGCCGCCTCCTAATTAGTCCCACCTAATTAGCTAAGCAGAGACAGATTAACCGCACTGTCCACTACTCAATGTCTGTTGTGAGGGGTCGGGCAGTTCACAAAGTCATGGGGTCATGGTCGTCATCGATAGTATCGGGGAGCCTTGGCAGTTCTATTAGCCTCGCCACGGGTCGGGTGTAGATCCGTCCTTGGACGAGCACTTCGGCTGCTCTGACCTTTCCGTCGGCACCGGTGATCACTTTGCTTACGCGGCCAGCCGGCCACATAGCTCGGGGTAGTGACTGGTCGATAATCATGACGACTGTTCCTTCTGTCAAATTGTCTCTCTCTTTCACCCATTTCTGGCGGGTCTGTAGAGACGGTAGATAGTGGAGTAGGAAGCTGTTCCAAAACTTGTCAGCCAATACTTGACTGTACCTCCACATTCTTCGGCCGTTCGCTTCTTCAGGCCTGTACATTGTCTGTGGTAGCGCGGGGTCCAGCCGCCCCATCAAGAGTGTGTTGGGGGTGACTGGGTCGACATCTGCTACATCACTTGAGACGTAACCGAGGGGCTTTGAGTTCAATACTCCCTCGATCTCCGTGAGGACTGTCATTAGGACTTCTTCCGCCACGGTCTGGGCCCCAAGCACGGCGTACAGGGCTGTCTTTATTGAACGTACTTCTCGTTCCCAAGTTCCACCGAAGTGAGGTGCGTTCGGGGGATTAAACTGGAAGTCAATCTGGGATGGAGCGAGGTGGGTCTTAAGTTCTGGGCCCATAGCTTGGAAGCTCTCTCTCAGCTCTCTTTCTCCGCCTTTGAAGTTTGTCCCGTGATCAGACAATAATATAGACGGTTTGCCTTTCCGCGATGTGAATCTTCGGAAGGCCATAAGGAATGAGTCTGTGCTCATGGTTGGAAGGAGTTCTATATGCATCGCTCGGGTGGTCATGCATTTGAATACAATACCCCACCGCTTCTCGGTTCCTCTTCCTTTCTTTATATACAGCGGGCCGAAACAGTCCATACCGGTGGAGTGAAAAGGCTTGTCGCCGAGTCGGAGGCGACAGGGAGGTAGGTCAGCCATCCGGGGTATACTGGGCTGCGCTCGCCACTTACGACAGTCTAGACAGGTTCGCTGGAAGCGCCGCACTGCTTCTCTCCCTTGCAGTATCCAATAACGACGTCTGATCTCCGCGAAGACTCTCTCTGCCCCGGCGTGATGCACATCCTCGTCGTATTTCTTTATGATCAGCTCTGTGACCTTGTGTTGGCTGTTTAAGACTATCGGGTACTTGACGTCATCCGGTAAGTCTGGAGCTCTCCGCAGACGACCACCCACTCTGATGAGACCATGGGCGTCGCTCTCGGGGGCTAGGTGGAGCAGTCTGCTGTCTGATGGGATGGGCTTTGCTCCCTGTAGACAGTCTAGCTCATCAGGGAACGAGTCTCTCTGGGCTCGTTGTAGTAGAAGAAGTTCTGCTTCTTCGTAGTCAGCTGCTGTAATGTCAGTAGTGAGCTGAACCTCTGGGTGGTGCCACAGGAATGTCTTTAGCTGCGCACTCTCTAGGGTGAGGCAATCGTCTATGTCGGGGTCTGTGGAGACGAGTGTGTTCAATCCACAGAACATAGATTTCTTGTTTTCGGCCTCCTCTTTACTCGCTTCCCGTGGGGTGGGTGTAGGCCACTCTTCTTCCGGGAGCTTGAGGAACTCTGGCCCGTCACTGTATAGGTTGTGACGGGTGAGGTCATCCAGGGACATTCCCCGGGTGATGACGTCAGCTGGGTTGTGTTTTGTGTCCACATACCTCCAGCTTGCTACTTCTGTTAAATCTTGAATCTCTGTGACTCTGACTCCCACGAAGACCTTGTATCTGCACGAATCAGACCGGATCCATGTGAGTACTGTCGTGGAGTCTGACCACAAGATTGTTCTTTGCACCGGAATGGTGAGTTCACGTTGGATTAATGTGGCGAGTTGCGCTCCTGCTAGGGCTGCGCAGAGCTCTAGACGCGGGATAGATTGTTGCTTTCGTGGGGCTATTCTTGAGCGAGCCAGGATGAAAGCAGTATGTATTTCTCCTCCCTCCTCTCGGGCACGCAAGTAGGCCACCGAACCGTAGGCTACTTCGGAGGCGTCGCTGAAGACGTGCAGGTCCATCTGGCACGTCTCCGGCCTCACTGTGGGTGGGAAGTAGCTGCGGCGTATGTTGACACCTGGGAGTGAGCTGAGTTCCGTCTCCCACTCTCTCCATGTGGATGCAAGGTGTTCGGGTATGGGGTCGTCCCAGCCCTGGTCCTTGTCCCACAACGCTCTTACAATCATCTTTGCCCTGGTGGTGTAAGGTAGAATACATCCCAACGGGTCATATTGTCTGGCGAGTGTTCTGTATACACTCCGTCTGGTGGTCGGTAGTGCAGTCGACCTTCCCTGCTCCTTGGTCAGGGGTGTGTGTTTATAATGGAGCGAGTCTGTTTTGAAGCGCCAGACTAGTCCTAATGTCATTTCTTGGGCTTCTCCTGGGATGGTCGCCATCCAGGTCTCGCTGCTTGCTGCCTTGTCCTCGGGGGAGAGGCTGCGCAATACTTGCGGGTCGCTGCTGGCCCACTGCCTGAGATCAAAGCCGCCTTTGATCAGGGAGGCGCGGAGCTTGAGTAGAAGGGCCTCGGCTTCTTCTGGCGTCGAGACGCTTTGCAGACAGTTGTCCACGTAGAAACTATTTCCTACACTTTGTCGGACCTCTTCATCAGCTGCTGGGTCCTCTGCGACGTGTTTTTGCAGTGCAAACGTAGCACAGCATGGGCTGCATGTGGTTCCGAAAGGGAGGACTTCCCATTGATAGATGGCTGGTTGCTCATCCCCGATCCTCTCTCTCCATAGGAACCGCAGCAGGGGCTTGTCCTCCTCCACTAGTCTCACCTGCAGGAACATCCCTTTGATGTCGCCGCTGATGGCCACCTTGTCTTGGCGGAAACGTAGTAACACGCCTAGTAGAGAGGGGCCGAGTGTTGGGCCGGGCAAGAGCTCTTTATTCAGATTTTGTGATCCGATCTGGTAGCTGCAGTTGAACACAATACGATCCTTGCCGTTGTGGTGGACTTTGTGGTGCGGCACGTACCATGATTCGGTCGTCTGAACGGCCTCTTTAATGTCAATTTTCTTTGTGTCCCGCTGTGATTAGCTTGTTAATCTCAGCGCGGTACACAGTCTCTTGAGCGGGGTCTCTGGCTAGGCGCCGCTCTGTGTTCAATAGATACCGCTCCGTCGCTTCTTTTGGGGCGTGGAAGGTAGGCATACCCTCTCGCCTCAGGAGTGGAGTTGCGTATCTCATCACTCCGTTGACTTTGACTCTCTTTGTCCCCTGCTCGAGGAGGGCTATAGCGTAAATGTCTTCCTTGGAACGAATGTCTTTCTTTTCGTTCTTAAAGGGCATTGTCTCTAGTGTCCATAGCCTCTCGACATGCTGTAGGAGGGTGGTGTCTTCTTCTGTCACTCTGGAGTGGAGGCAGTTAGTGGCTGCTGTTCGGTTAAGAGACTTAGCGAGGGGGCCTTGTAATGTCCATCCTAGGCGGGTCTCGACTGCTGCAGGACAGCCTCTGGGCCCTGTGTGGACCCGGTCAATCGGGACGATGAGGTCTGCATGGTCGGAGCCTATCAGCAGGGTCGGGGTGGCACCGTCTATGAGCGGTATAGGTAGTTGACGCAGGTGCACATATTTATCCATCAGCTTGGCGATGGGGTAGGTGTACTGCGACAGGCCTATTTCTTGGCTGGTGAAAGCATTAGTAATCCTATACCGTCTCTCTGGCTGCCCACTTGCTGCGATAGTGAAGGAGACATTCTCGCCCTTTATCGTCTTTAGATCTCTTCTTATTGTCCGAATCGTCATCTGGTTTTTCGCTCCCCCGCAGCCCCAGCTGGGCCGCAGCGGACGCGAGGAGAAGGGTCTTCTCTGACCCGTCGTCAAGGACGGCGTAAGTGTCCATGACCTTATCTTGGTAACTCAGTGTTACGCGGACCACCTTTAAGAGCACCCGGGCGCCCCCGCTGCTGGCGGGGTCAATGTACATAACACTTGCCTTTGTGCTGCTTGAGGGTGCAGGCTTTCTTCTGTTACTGTCGTGTAGGACATCTAGGTGGGCTCCGTCACACCGACTACACCTCTTCTTTAAGCGGCAATCGGCTGCCATGTGACTGCGCGCACATCGGTAACAGCGTCGGTTGGACTTTATCCATTGACTCACCTCGTCGGCGGTCATCTTCTTGAACGTGTCACATTGTGACAACCAGTGTTCCTTTTCGCAGTACGGGCACACCATCTTCCACTTCTCTTTCATCGAGGGGGTACTGTGGTTCTTGCTGCTCGGTACTGATTCTGATTGGTGCATGACGGTCACCAATCTTCGGCCATCGTTTGCTCTCCTAGGTCCCTCTCTGGAGCTTGGGGTGCTCCGCATGAACGTATCCAACCGTAGGCTGTTGACTTCTCTCGCCAGGAAGTCGGCTAGGTCTAGGAGGGATGGCTCGGGACCGTTAGGATCACGGTGGTCTCTTTGCCGCCTGAAGCGCTCTTGTCGGGCGGGCGGAAGCTTCTCTAAAATCCTCTCGACATTAGAGTTCGCGTACAGTTCGTGCATACCCTTTTCTCTTTGCGCCCCCAGCATCCCTACCAGGGATTGTACCTTGATAGACAGGTCATCTAGTGAGCGATTGTCTGTGGCTGGGGGTAGGCGGTCAATATGCCTTATCTCTTGTATTACGTAGTCCCATATGCGTCCATATCTTTGGTCGAGTGCTGCTAGAGCCGCTGTGTATGGGGTAGTAGAGGTGGCATAGGCCAGCGCTATATTGTGCGCTCGGGGCACCTTGAGGTGCTTCAGTAGGATAGCATACTTGTACGGTTCATCAGCTACATCGGACATCATTGTCTCTAAGCACATTCGTAGCTCCGTGTACTGTGCTCTGTTCTCGTGGGTGAAGTCCGGAAACGTCGGTGTGCCAATGTATGATGCCATGGATGGCTGGCACATCGGTGAGCGTTGGAAGAGAGGCCTCCTAGGCGAGTCTCCTCTTACGCCTCTTGGTGGGCTGGTACCTGCTGGGTACCATGGCCCGCGTATCCAGGTGCTGTTCCTCGGGGCTGGTCGTGCGTCAAGCTCACCCGTGAATTGAGTCGGGGGTCTGTAGCGCAGAGCCGCGGGGGTAGAGCCTGGGCTGTACTGGACCTCCTGGTCCTGTGGAGTACTGTGCTGCTGTCGGGCTTGACTCTCCTCCTCTCCCTCTTCTTCTTCCTCTGGCAGGTCCTCTAGATCCTGTAGTCGTCTATTTAGCCTCTCCGCGGTGTAGACCGTTTCTTCCTTGTAGCTGGGTCTCACTTGGACCGGTCGGGGAAGGGGTTCGGAGGGGGGTATAGGCTCTCTCTGGTGGTCGGGCTCAGGGTCGCTTGATCGGGTAGGGGAGGGTGCCCTTGACCCTTGTCTTGACGAGGCCCTGGAACCCCGTGCGGAGGGAGGGGGTGTTGCCCTGGTGATCAGCTGCTCCATTATCTGCGCTTGTAATCGGTCGCGCTCGGCTTCGCGCTTGGTGAGAGCGAGGTCGCGCTCTGCTTCTCTTTGGGCACCGGCAGCGGCGCGCTGGGCTTCGGCGGCGGCGCGCTGGGCTTCGGCCCGGTCCCTTACCATATTCTCTTCCGTCTGAAGGCGTCTAATCTCTAGACGTATACGATCTTCGTCGCTCCGTTGCTGCGCCTGAAGGCGTTCTCTTTCCATGGAAGAATGTTCGCGCTCACTAAGCGTCTGTGCTTGGAGTCGATCGCGCTCTGTTGAGGCTGCTAGGCTGGCGAGGAATGCCTGTGCCAGCATCTTGTCCGCCTCGCTGGGGGAAGACGCTGGTTGAGGTGATCCGCTCCTGGCAGTACTTGTTGGAGATCTGTTCTCCTGTGGCGAGTCCTGGAGATCCATCTCCGGGGTGCTCTCCTCTTCTTGTAGCGGGTAGAGTTCCATCCCTGGAGGGCTGTCTTTATCCTGGAGCTCTCCGGGGACTACTTCTTCGGTCTTGGCGGGGGGTAAAGTCATGTCGGGTCCCTCCTGGTCCCTACCGTGAGCTTGGTCAGTTACGTTAGAACCCACTTGGGCCTCTATTGGCGGGGTAGCCT
Organism: Notolepis coatsorum; assembly: GCF_963971535.1. Classification (NCBI taxonomy): domain Eukaryota; kingdom Metazoa; phylum Chordata; class Actinopteri; order Aulopiformes; family Paralepididae; genus Notolepis; species Notolepis coatsorum. Next base: position 82,975,771 of record NC_140174.1, on the reverse strand, counting down.
GGTCGATAGGGTCGGACATAATTTCACTATCTACTTTTTCCGCGTTTACCGTCTGTAGAAAGCTAGGTAGTATATTGGCAACGTAATCCTCTAAGTACTGAGGTGTCTGCCGTCTACGCTGCGGGCGATCTACTTTAGGAGAACCGTTTTGTGGAGTGTTCATCATAGGCCATGTCAATATTAATACCACTATATTAATATTACACTAGTTACCATCCGGCTCGAAGGACCAATTGTAACTGAGGGGTACAATTCCCTGACTGTATTGATAAGTATGGTATCATTAAACCACTACCGCTTTATGTACTTTAATTACTGGCCATACAGTTACATGATATATAAATATGATGAACACTTCCCACAATGAATCGGTTCCACACAAAGGTGTAATCAAGTATTTATTGCAGCAAAAGGTACATAATATACTTCTCTGTATTTTACTTTGGATGCGCTTATAAGGCAAAGGAATGTGCGTAGGCAAATCAATAATGAATGTCCATTCTCTGGTTACGCAGGAGGTAATTATACAACCTGAATCTTAGGGAATTATATCTATGGTACACTAGTAATATATAGCGGGAGATACTGGAAGGGTCCCCCCGGTTGTAAGCCAGCAGGGGTAGAGGATCTGTCGGTAGTAGAGAGTCTGGTCAACGATGACTAAGGAGACTTCAAGTACAGGAGACGGTGCAATAGTCTCTTGATCCACAGACGAATACAGCTGTTCTCCGTAGACTGTAGCTCCACAGTGAAGAAAGCTAGCCGGCCTCAGGCTCTCTGAGGCGCAGACTCGACTGGTCTCCTCACAGGGTAAATCCCACACGTGTAGGCGTCGGCGATTCTCCGCTCCATAAATCACAGGACCAAAACAAATATAATCCAGCCGCAAAGGGCTATGTAGTCGTCGGGTAGATTAATCCAGTGTACATGTCCACACGGTTCTCGTCTAGGTCTCCTCGGGTGAAAGCGCCATGAAAGCAGCCCAGCCTGGATAAGCACTGTAGCTGATACGAGGAAGCGTTGGTGATGCTGGTCACTGTAGAACTTTAGCCGCACGATACACTATACACAAATAGACTATTACTGACTTAATAGAAATATGTCGCACTCGACGGTATAGCGCCAAACTCTGACAATTCAGTTATTAATTCGCACGCGGTCTCAATGCTCTATTTTGGGGCCAAACAGGCCATACTTCACCGCACGGAGTATCGTGGGTGAGGCTTCAACTTATTGGGTAACTCTACTTCTGTATTCACCTGCGCCATATTTATATGCACGGCGAACAAACTAGTGCCAACCTCATCTCTGTCTCGTATTCCTGGGCAAGGCCGGGCATGTACAGACATGTCTTGATGGTGACTTTGAACCTGACTCCGGAGGCATGGCTCTGGCGCCTGTGGACCGCTGTCCAATAGGAGAATGAAATATTATGGTCTGGGCTAAAGGGATATTCCGTGTATATGTACAAGGAATATACAAGGGATATCAAACGATATACAAATACTATGCAATATATATCAATCAATAAATATATATATTCGGTTTAATCTGATCCTTTGTAACACAACTGGTATATTCCAATTCCTGATCACCATTCGAAAAAATCGATAAGTGTATAGATCCAACGCGATACAGTAGAACTCCATGATCAGCGGGGCTCAGAGGCTCCAGAATGAACTGTGGTAACCCCGGCTGGATCAGTGGACTGGAAAATGTGGAGTACCGGATTTTTTTCCCCATCCATTTTCATTGAGTCCATTCCAAAATCCCTTATGTCATCTGAAAGACGAAAGGGGGCGCTTTTTTCCACATATAATCTCCGGCGGTGCTCGTGTATACTCAGGTAGGCTCGCGTGATGCAATATGATTTCAGATCACAAAAAAAAAAAAAAATCAGAGAAATCTTGTGAGTGGCTTTCAACCACATAAAAATAAACCCGAGATATCTTGTGTGTGGCAGTTAAAGTGTTAACCGGTGGCTACAACAACACACAGTAACTACATGCATGGTATGGTATGGTATTTATTTTAGACAACAAAACATATACAGATCATTACATCACATATTTGCTTTTGTCAAGGATAGGAACGAAAAGGCGCAATGACTTATTTACATCATTGTCCTTGGATGTCAATTAGATTAGCCCCACCGTTCATTGTAAACAATGATGCATGTAGTTACTGTGTGTTGTTGTAGCCACCGGTTAATTCGCGATTTTTTATTGGTTTGTCATGACAAACCAATTACATAATCCAACATATGTGTAAAGAAACAACATTCCAGTTAACGGTATATTTTTTTAATGATAGTATGTAACTGCTTAACTGTTCTACAAGAGGGTGCTATAGGCGCAAGGAGACGTAGCTATTGTAGCTGACGTCAGGTAAGCGGGTATAAAAGGGATTGTTCCCTCCCCCTCTGTCTCTTTCCCATCTTCCTCATCTACCTCTCACAGAGAGAGAAGGTCTCATGGTGCATATACAATGTGAAATAAACCATGCCGATTAAAGGCTAAAGAAGGACCTTGTCGTCATGAACCTATTATTGTTGCTCCCCAGGTGACTCTGTCAACAGGTTATGGGCCCAGATCACGGAAGAGCAAAATAATAAGGGTAGCTAGTTTAGCTGAAAGTATAGGCTAGGTTAGCAGCGGGAGCACCGCGTGGCTAAGGCTAGGCTAACGGGAGCTAAAGCTACGCCTACCACCAAAAAGAGGATGGCGACAAGAGGAAGGAGCAAGTGGCCCTCGTTTAACGGAAGGGCAGAAGACTACGAGCTCTGGGAAGAGCGAATGTTGTGCTGCATGCATGGAGTGGGACTGAAGACAACGATCTTGACGGCCCCCACGGAAGAAGTAACGGCGGAAGCGCAAGCCCAGGATATCAAGCAAAATGCCGACGCATACTGCGAGTTAGCACCACTCCTAGACGACACGAGCTTGGGGCTGATATTCCGCGACACGAAGGACAAAGGCAGAGAGAGCCTAAAATTGTTAAGAGAACACTACATCGGCAGGGGTAGACCCCGGATCATATCCCTCTATATAACACTGACCGCGCTGAAGAAAGCGAACACAGAGACTGTGACTGAATACATCATCAGGGCTGAACAAATCATCACGCCGCTTAAGAGTGAAGGAGAAGCACTGAGCGATGGATTAATGATGGTTATGAGAGCACTACCGGAGATTTATAAACCATTCACACTGTTGGTAACACACGGTTCAGCCGCAGCGGACATGTCGCTGGGGGAGTTCAAGGCCAAGCAGCGGAACTTCGAGGCCTCAGAAAACACACACCCGGTCGCCGAGGAGGCGGGAGAAAGAAGCGCGACCCGAGCGCTCGGTACGCGCACGTGCAAGATGGCGGCTGTGGACAAGATGGCGGCAACGGTGGACGTGAGGCGAGTCGAGACGACGCCCGGAGAGCAGCGGGGACGAGAGGACTTCATCTTCGGGGCGCAGACAACATACGTCACCCAGTCAACGCAGCAGCAGCAGGTCCAAAGGAAGGGACTGATCGTGGACACAGGTGCGTCGTCCCACATCATCAACGACAGGAACCGATTCAAGAACTTTGACAGCACCTTCGAGCCGGAGAGACACAGCATGGAGCTGGGAGACGGGAAGCGCACATTCGGGTTGGCGCAGGGGAGAGGAGACGCACAGGTATGCCTCATAAACAGTGAGGGGCGCCGGTGTACAGTGACGTTAAAGAACGCTCTCTACATACCCTCGTTCCCACAAGAACTATTCTCTGTCAAATCTGCTACTGCAAACGGTGCCAAAGTGTTCTTCAATGAAGGTAAAGATGTCTTTGTAGAGCCTAACACGGTACGAGATTTAACATAGAGGTGTACAAGAGAATGTATTATCTACAAACAGAATGTAACGATAATGATATGTGTAATGTCAGTCATGATATTCAGACATGGCATGAGATCATGGGTCATTGTAATTACGAGGATATACTGAAGCTGCAAGCGGTGACAGTAGGCATGCACATTAACGGTGAAAAGCATAGACCTAACAAGGAATGTGATGTGTGTATAAAGGGAAAATTCACTCAAACGAGGAACAGAGGTCCCACGGAAAAAGTAAAGATACCACTGGAGCTAGTTAACACAGATCTAGCCGGTCCGCGTCTATACTTCCCACAAGCCAGTTGTCCTTCCGCGTTCGCCTTTTGCGCTCTGATTGGCCACTGACATACGCTAGTTTTGCCCCCACGCTGGTAGGAGCGTAGAAATAATGCGTGGAGAGCGGAGAGCGAGCCTCGCACACACGCACTTTGAAATGGGTATCACAGTAGTACGCCCTACTGTAGAACATGACATATTAGCATGACATCTGATTTATTAATGCCAATACTAAAGATGTGGGACAAACGCATTTGGCACAAGTATAAATCATGGATTAGTCACTCAGTTTTAACATCTGCCAACTTAGCTCAACTCGTTCATCAGCTGGCTGTGGAGCCTATGGTCACAAATTCAAATCACTCTTAGTTTAAGTTTTTTTTTTTTTTTTACGTTTAATTCATTTATCCACTCTGGTTGGATGGTGTGTATGTATGTATGTATTGTGCTGTATAATGACAATACATTTTAATGGAATCTCATTTTGAAATTGCTACCTGTTGAGTGGATCACAATGGTGCAATGCGCTCACCTGCTGTCTGACGCGCCACTGTCGTGTCCATAGGCAGCGTAGTGATTTCAAAATGAGATTCGATTCAAATGTATTGTCATTATACAGCACAATACATACATATACATACCGCTGCTGTCGGGACAAAACCTCATAACTCCAAAAACCCAACTTTTCAGCAGATGAAAAAAACTAACACAGATTTGAGGGTGAATAGAGTTAGGAGGTTTAGACAGATGATCGGTTTAATGCTTTCCCATTGTTTAAACTTTGTAAAACCCACACACACATATGGAGGATGATCTACGGAGTTGATTTATATAATACAATTTTTTTTCAAAAAATGGAGTTATGAGGTTTTGTCCCGACAGCAGCGATACACACCATCCAACCAGAGTGGATAAATTAATTAAACGTAAAAGAAATAAATAACTTGAACTAAGAGTGATTTGAACTTGTGACCATAGGCTCCACAGCCAGCTGACGAACGAGTTGAGTTAAGTCAGCAGATGTTAAAACTGAGTGACTAATCCATGATTTACACTTGTGCCAATTGCGTTTGTCCCGAATCTTTAGTATTGGCATTAATAAATCAGATGTCATGCTAATATGTCATGTTCTACAGTAGGAGCGTACTACTGTGATACCCATTTCAAAGTGCGTGTGTGCGAGGCTCGCTCTCCACTCTCCACGCATTATTTCTACGCTCATACCGGCGTGGGGGCAAAACTAGCTTAGGTCAGTGGCCAATCAGAGCGCAAAAGGCGAACGCGGAAGGACAACTGGCTTGTGGGAAGTATAGAGGGGGCGTGCCGCTTTTCTGCTTCACGCACCTGTGAGGAGTTTGCAATCAGCTCGGATGAGAGTACAAGTATTGCAGACTCCCTTCCACTCCTTGCCGGGTCATCTTGTTACCACCACCTACTGCCGCGTCTCCGGTGTGAGACGTCGTGCCACCTACATCCTACCACCTGCTGCTGCGTCCCCTGTGTGAGATGGAGGCGGCGTTTTCCTGCTCCTGTGGAGGTTCCCTGTGTCCTGCTGCCGCGTCCCCTGTGTGAGATGTCGGCAGCGTCCTCCCGCTCCTGTGGAGGTTCCCTGTGTCCTGCTGCCGCGTCCCCTGTGTGAGATGTCGGCGGCGTCCTCCCGCTCCTGTGGAGATTCCCTGTGCCGTATACTCCTGTGTCTCCTGTGTGAGACGCTGCATCGCTCCCCACCGTCCTTTGGATGTTTTCCCCTGGGCGCTCGCTCTCTTTCCTGGGATCCGTGTTTTTGAATTGCCTGTTCGGCAGTTGCCCCCTGGTGAGTCCTTAACTGACGGCACTCCGAACCGTGACATTATTACGTTGACTGTTTTTGCCTTGAGAAGACTCGTTTTTCTTCACATAAATTTTTTCCTTAAAGGAACAGTGCTGCATTTGTTGTTGTTTATGATTCCTGGACTCTAGTGAAATTTACCCTTAAAGGAACAGTGTTGCCTTTTTCTGTTGTTTAATAAATACGCCCTTGGTTTTGGCTAACTCTGAATACCTGTCTGTGTCGTGCAATTGGGGTCGCATTACAAACCATAACAGTATGACCCGGCCAGTCGACGACCCCAGCCGGCACATACAGTGTATGAGAGAGCCCCTGCAGCTAACCGGCTTCCTCAGCTAGTCCAGCCGTCTGCTAGCTTAGCCCCTGCAGCTAACCCCATGTGTTCTCATGCTAGTCCAGCCTTCTGCTAGCTTAGCCCCTGCAGCTAACCGGCTTCCTCAGCTAGTTCAGCCTGTCTGCTAGCTTAGCTCCGGAAGCTAGCGCAGCCTCTATGCTAATGTAGCGTTACAGCTAGCATAGGCCCTGTAGCTAGCATGCCCAGGTAGCTACCCTGTTTCCCCACTGCTAGGACTGCCCCTTCAGCTAGCAAGGTCAGTTTCCCTGGTGCCTCTCTGAATTTTTTTTCCAGCGTTCCCACCCCTGCAGGCCTGGCTGGTCGCCGGGTGGCTCCCGTGGAGGGGGGGGTACTGTCAGGGCTGGAAAGGACTGCGTGCTGCCCAACGAGGGGGCGTGCCGCTTTTCTGCTTCATGCACCTGAAAGGAGTTTGCAATCAGCTCGGATGAGAGTACAAGTATTGCAGACTCCCATCCACTCCTTGCTGGGTCATCTTGTTACCACCACCTGCTGCCACGTCCCCTGTGTGAGATGTCGGCGGCATTTTCCTGCTCCTGTGGAGGTTCCCTGTGTCCTACTGCCGCGTCCCCTGTGTGAGATGTCGGCGGCGTCCTCCCGCTCCTGTGGAGATTCCCTGTGCCGTATACTCCTGTGTCTCCTGTGTGAGACGTTGCATCGCTCCCCACCGTCCTTTGGATGTTTTCCCCTGGGCGCTCGCTCTCTTTCCTGGGATCCGTGTTTTTGAATTGCCCGTTCGGCAGTTGCCCCCTGGTGAGTCCTTAACTGACGGCACTCCGAACCGTGACATTATTACGTTGACTGTTTTTGCCTTGAGAAGACTCGTTTTTCTTAACGTCAATTTTTTCCTTAAAGGAACAGTGCTGCATTTTTTGTTGTTCATGATTCCTGGACTCTAGTGAAATTTACCCTTAAAGGAACAGTGTTGTCTTTTTCTGTTGTTTAATAAATACGCCCTTGGTTTTGGCTAACTCTGAATACCTGTCTGTGTCGTGCAATTGGGGTCGCATTACAAACCATAACAGTATGACCCGGCCAGTCGACGACCCCAGCCGGCACATACAGTGTATGAGAGAGCCCCTGCAGCTAACCGGCTTCCTCAGCTAGTCCAGCCGTCTGCTAGCTTAGCCCCTGCAGCTAACCGGCTTCCTCAGCTAGTCCAGCCTGTCTGCTAGCTTAGCTCCGGAAGCTAGCGCAGCCTCTATGCTAATGTAGCGTTACAGCTAGCATAGGCCCTGTAGCTAGCATGCCCAGGTAGCTACCCTGTTTCCCCACTGCTAGGACTGCCCCTTCAGCTAGCAAGGTCAGTTTCCCTGGTGCCTCTCTGAATTTTTTTTCCAGCGTTCCCACCCCTGCAGGCCTGGCTGGTCGCCGGGTGGCTCCCGTGGAGGGGGGGGTACTGTCAGGGCTGGAAAGGACTGCATGCTGCCCAACGAGGGGGCGTGCCGCTTTTCTGCTTCATGCACCTGAAAGGAGTTTGCAATCAGCTCGGATGAGAGTACAAGTATTGCAGACTTCCATCCACTCCTTGCCGGGTCATCTTGTTACCACCACCTGCTGCCACGTCCCCTGTGTGAGATGTCGGCGGCATTTTCCTGCTCCTGTGGAGGTTCCCTGTGTCCTACTGCCGCGTCCCCTGTGTGAGATGTCGGCGGCGTCCTCCCGCTCCTGTGGAGATTCCCTGTGCCGTATACTCCTGTGTCTCCTGTGTGAGACGTTGCATCGCTCCCCACTGTCCCATGGATGTTTTCCCCTGGGCGCTCGCTCTCTTTCCTGGGATCCGTGTTTTTGAATTGCCCGTTCGGCAGTTGCCCCCTGGTGAGTCCTTAACTGACGGCACTCCGAACCGTGACATTATTACGTTGACTGTTTTTGCCTTGAGAAGACTCGTTTTTCTTAACGTCAATTTTTTCCTTAAAGGAACAGTGCTGCATTTTTTGTTGTTCATGATTCCTGGACTCTAGTGAAATTTACCCTTAAAGGAACAGTGTTGCCTTTTTCTGTTGTTTAATAAATACGCCCTTGGTTTTGGCTAACTCTGAATACCTGTCTGTGTCGTGCAATTGGGGTCGCATTACAAACCATAAAAAAGAGTGACACATTCCAGGCCACGGAGAAATTCCTTGCAGATGTAGCCCCTTATGGCAACATAAGATGCTTGAGGTCCGATAACGGAACCGAGTTCACAAATAGAGAGTTCCAATCACTGTTGAGAAGGAACAAGATAAGACACGAGACATCCTTACTCCCCGCACCAGAACGGGATAGCAGAGAGGGAAGGACGCACTCTTTTCGAAATGGCTAGGTGTAAGCTAATAGATGGTAACTTACCTAAGAGTCGATGGCATTATGCGGTACAAGAAGCCGCTTACACCAGAAACCGGTGTTTTAATAAGCACACGGGCACCACCCCGTATACAGCACTGACAGGAAAAAGGTGTGATCTAGCCAGAATGCACAAGTTTGGGTCAGTGTGTTATGCTTACCAGCAGGACAGAGGAAAGCTTGAGTCCAGGTGTGAAAAATGACTCTTTGTAGGGCACGACAAGGGCAGCCCCGCTTTTCTAGTCTACTATCCCGGTAAAGGGAAAGTGCAAAAACACAGGCTAGTAAAATTTGTCACAAAGACAACCTGTGAGAACGAGACACAGGAGCCAGAGCTGGACTCCAGAGTAGGGTGTGAAGAAAGAGAGACACCACAGCCCAGTGTACTGAGCACAGACATGCAGACAGACAGTCAACAACCCCCAGAGGATGATGACGGGAAGCACCCAAGGGTGACGTCACGTGCCTCATGCAGTGGGAGATATCCCTCCCGGGAACATAAACCCCCAAAGTATCTGAAAGACTATGCCCAGAGAGAAAGTGATGAGGATGACAGTACACTTACCAGCATAGATTACTGCTACAGAGTAGTGAGTGGTGTACCTCAGACCTTTAAAGAGGCCATGGTGTCCCCTGAGTCAAGAAAATGGGAGAGAGCAATGGATGAGGAGATGAGGTCCCTAGAGGACAACCATACCTTTACTCTAACCAAGTTACCAGAGGGTAGACAGACAGTGGGAGGCAAATGGGTGTACTCAATCAAGGAGGGTATTGAAGGCCACGACAAGTACAAGGCCTGGGCCCTCATTTATAATTTTTTCTTAGAAAGTATTCTATTTTCATGCGTAAGCACAGAATTTAGAATGTGTGCACGCACACAGAAATATTGGGATTTATCAACCGTGCGTACACAGGTCCTACGCTCCTCCGTGTTGATAAATACCTCTTTGTTCTACCGTCAATGCTCGTGCATGATTATCCATATATGGTCATGAAACACCCCCCATAGGATGTGAAATAATGGACTGACCCGAGCGGAACTCTGAGAAACTTCACAGGAGATTGTTCACTGAGGCGCTGTCAAACCAAGAAGACACAACCGGTGTTATGGGATAAATAAAAGGCTGACTTGTACACGGTGATGTCAGATATCAACGGCTCCCTAAGACCATTGCTGCAATTCTGCCTGGACAGCTCAAAATACTAATAAAGACCGTTTGTTGACCACTGTTTGGCGTTGGTGGTGTGTCATTATAACCGTGCTGTAATATGAATGCCTTTATTAGTTGTGTTCGATTTAATATGATTTTTAGAGGCATCTATTTTGAATGAATGAATGAATGAAAACTTTATTTAACAGATTGCAGAATGGGTACAATACAGTACGGCTCAATACACACAATTGTTAAGGGGATGCAGACCTGAGAAAGACGTTTGTCTTGTTTACATCAGGGTCCCCCCCTGTTGTTGTCGGTATTAGCCTAATACCGACAACAAAATAGATGCCTCTAAAAATCATATACTATTAGGTAGCCTATATGAATTACATAATAATAGCAGCCATAGCCTACATTATGCAACAGTAACTTGCGCATATATAATAGCACAATGCACCTCGCGGACGGACCAGTGTATACTTTATATCATATTCCTATTCATATTCATATAATAGTTTACTCTATCAGCATACCAGCATGTAATACGTTCTTTGTTAGAACTCAACTCGTTATTATTTTGCGCATAGATTGCAGAAATACGGGAACATTTTGATTTAGGCTTTGACATTGTAAAACTAAATAAGTGAAATTCTGTAAGCAGAATACAAGTCATGATATCACCCACACGATATATGCTCTGTGTCCAGAGCATGTATGCTTTTCATTCATTTAAGACACATTTATTGCAAGGGTTTTGTATACACATACACTCAACAAATAACCTCAGTCTGTTCTCGTTGCAATGCGTTTTTTATTCTTTCTTATAGGAAGGGGGAAGAACACTATATCGTGGGTGTTCATATGACTTGTATTCTGCTTACAGCTTCGGGGTTCCACTTATTACGTTTAACAATGGCAAAGCCTTTTAAATATAATCAAAATGTTCCCGTATTTCTGCAATATATGCGCAAAATAATAACGAGTTGAGTTACGCGGAGCGCAGTCAGTGCTTATTTCCGCATTGTAAAAATATTCTACCACCGGCGCCAGCTACGCATGGTCCGACCTGTGCTTAAATATACGCACAAAGTCAAGCACAAGTTCAAATTGATAAATCCCACACTTTGCTTAGAAATGATCGTACGCACGGGTTACGCACATATCTGTGCGTACGCCACGTTGATAAATGAGGGCCCAGGTTTGTAGCTAAAGGTTACAGTCAGAGGGAAGGTATAGACTACGGTGAGACATTCTCACCCACAGCCAATCTGACCAGTGTACGGGTAGTGATGCAGAAAGCGGCTGAGGACAGTTTGATTTTACACCAGATGGATGTGAAGACAGCCTACCTGCACGCACCCATTGATAGGGAGATATATATGGAACAACCTGAAGGTTACTTCTGTAGTATAATCCTATAGAATCCTAACAATAATCTAAGGTTATTGTACAGTACAAGGAGGTCGCTTAACTGGAAGGAGGAGAAAGGATCATAAGTGATAGAATTGTTGGTCTCCTCATCTGGCTTAGTCAGATGAGAAATAAACGTGTATAGCCAGACAACCAGAACTCTATTTCAACTCAACTGATTTATTTGTCACAGGGCCAAGAGTGAATAAAAGGTTGCTTTTCACATACAAGGATTATCAGAAAACATTAACATGTCTGTTTTGTACAAAGAATCAACAAGGTTTGCATCTCAAACCCCAACATACATACAACAGTCATTGTCAACATCAAATGAACATAGAGAATTTACTGTACACATTACACATGAGTAAATCTGGTTTACAGATCAGGGATCTATCTGTACATTACTCTAATCTAAACAACAATTGGTGTTACACATGATTTACTCACGTAAAATGCAATCAGCTCACAGTAGTCTCTGGGTGGGGAGGGGTGGAGCCGCAGACCTGGGGTGGGGTGGTCTGGGCTCCTGAACTAACAATATGTTCACTCTTATATAATAACTTCCCTCCAATCATAACATTCTAAAAGTACATTTTAGTCCAATCATGTGGTCTTCTGTGGGCGGTCTTCCCCAATCGATCTCCTGGGTGTCTCTGTGGGGGCCGGCTGCCCCCACCTCCTCGATCTCCTGGGTGGGTCTTGACTCAATAAACTGAGGGGGCCGCTGGTGGTCGTCATTGTCTTCCTGTTGGGGGCTGGCCCCAACAGGTTCTTGTCCTCGGGTGGGGGTTGGTGTCAATGGCCCCCGTCTGTGTGGTTGTAATCTGGTCACAGTAGGTGTGACCTTTGTCTGTTATCTGCTGCAACTGTCTCTAGTATGGTTCCTTATTTAGCCACTGAGTCCACTCTGCTATTGAAAGGTACACCTGGCTTTACATTATGGTTCTCTAATTTATTCACACATATTAATTATGAAATTCAAAGGCAATATTACCACAATACCAAGAGGATGCTCAGAAATTGACAGATGTAAAAATGTACAGAGAAGCTGTAGGTAGCCTCATTTATTTGACAACATGTACTCGCCCTGACCTATGTTTTGTAGTGAGTAAGTTATCACAGCATTTTGCTGATCCCACAGAAGAGCACTGGATTACAGCAAAACATGTTTTTCGCTATCTCAAAGGCACAGCAGATAAACAGCTTTGTTTCAGAAAGAGCAGCGAGGGCTTAGGGCTTCAAGCCTATAGTGATGCAGATTGGGCGGCAGACGCTACAGACGGAAGAAGTACCACAGGGTATTGTGTGAGTTTGGGTACAGACAGCTCACTGGTTTCATGGAAAACAAAGAAACAGCCCACAGTGGCACTATCAACTTGTGAAGCCAAATACATGGCTCTAGCTATGACAATACAGGAATGGATTTATCAAGAACAACTGCTCGAAGGAATGGATACCTATGTATATAATAAAACTGTTGTTTATGAAGACAACCAGGGAACCATTGCACTCGCTAGAAACCCTGTGTGCCGACAGAGGTGTAAACATGTGGATATAAAATATCACTTCATCAGATCTGTCATCAGAGAAGAAAGGATGACACTTGTTTACTGTCCTACAGACAACATGGTTGCAGATGCTATGACCAAGCCTGTAAGGGCAACCTAACAAGAAAAGATGCCAGTGAGGGAATACTGGGTGAAGCTCTTTCCAACACGTGATGCTTGTTGATAATAAAATGATGTCTTCTCCTTGAGTACTTTTGAGAGTTTTTATTCTTACTTGCAGTGTGGACAAATATAAGCATACTGTAAACTCTGTGTTTAAACTGGACTTTAAACACAGGATAATTGCTACAAAATAAACCCAAAAAGTGACTAAATATAACTGAAAACAAAACAAACGAGCACAGTAAAAAGATAGTGTGGCTTCCCTGTGATAATTACCCAATTCCCTCCCGCTGCACACCTGTGAACACATACATATAGACTGCACATGAGCACACCTGAGCCCCGCCTCCTGTGCCCACTGCCAGCTAATTGGTCAACACTTTCATGGTGACACGGTGCCTTCATACAATAACGTAACGGCAGAAAATCATTAAATTGGCTACAACACACCGGCCCCCAATTGATACTATATAAACATGTAACAATTCAATGCATGCAAGTGATTGTAGCCAAGTGCGTAGTCCACGTTGATATTTAATTCGTAATGTCCAAAGTTCATGTAGTCCAAAGGAAAACAGATACTAATCTAATCAGCTTCCAAAAGAAGACAGATCTTGGTGATCGGTCGCTCCAGAATGTTATACTTGGTCTGAACTTTCACAGATCGCACAAGTCCATGTCTGTCAGGAAAGGTCTGCAATACCTTGCCCAACAGCCAGGATCCACAAGGGGCATTAGAGTCCGCAATCATGATGACGTCCCCTGCGACAAAGTTCCTCTTGTCCTTTGTCCACCGTTGTCTCTCCTGCAACAGTGGTACATATTCTCGAATCCACCTGTGCCAAAAGAGGTTGGAGAGGAATTGAACTTGCCTCCATCGACGTTTAGAATAAGAGTCAATTTTGCTGAAGAGCCCTGGTGGTAGGGAAGGTTTGCCCTTTAACAGGAGAATGTGATTCGGAGTCAACGGTTCAAGGTCATTTGGATCCTCTGAGGTTTTTGTAATGGGACGGTCGTTCAATATGGCCTCCACTTCACACAGGAATGTTTGCAATCCTTCGTCATCCAGATGTTGTTGATGAAGAACAGAAGTCAGCACCTTCCTGACCATGCGAATGACCCTTTCCCACACTCCTCCATGATGGGATGCAGCTGGAGTGTTGAAACTCCACTTTACTCCAAGATGAAGTAGTGAGTTTGATATTTTCTCCTGGTTTAGGTGAGTTAGAGCCTCTCTCAGCTCACGTTCTGCCCCAACAAAGTTGGTTCCGTTGTCAGACTTAATGTGTGACACTTGGCCTCTTCTGGAAATTTATCTGCGTATGGTGTTAATGCAAGAACTGGTGTCCAACGAGTAGGCCATTTCCAGATGGACTGCCCGGCTGGCCATGCATGTAAAAATAACTCCATATCGTTTGATGAGGCTACGGCCTCTCTTCACCTCAAATGGTCCAAAATAGTCTATGCCGACATTTATGAACGGTGGAAGGTCAGCTTGCAACCTTTCCTTTGGTAAGTCTGCCATCTTTTGCTCACCCAGCTTTCCTCTGTTTCGTCGACAGACAACGCAGGAGTTGAGTACTTTTCTGGCAGCCGCATTTGCTTTGGTGATCCAGTACCGTCTGCGAAGTCCCGAAAGCAGGTGGTTCCTTCCACAGTGTCCCAGCTGTTCATGCACGTGGCGTAAGATGAGAGTGGTGATGTGTTGACCTTTAGCAAGAATGACTGGATGTTTTATATCATCGGGCATTGCTCCTTTGCTAAGTCTTCCTCCCACTCTCAAGAGCCCGTGCTCCAGTACTGGATCAAGTTTGCAAATGTGGCTGCCTTTCTTTACTCCAGATGTTCCTTCTTTTAAAGCAGTGATTTCATCACTAAACTTGTCCATTTGACAGTATTGAATGATGGCTCTTTCCACCGTGTCGATGTCTTCAGGACATAAGGTGTGACCACCCATTGTGGCTCTGAAACTCTTCATGTCCTCTTCCACTTTGTTCTTATGAGTTATGTCAAACTCGGTGCTGGACAGAGCAGCTTGTATTTCTTTTCTCCTTTGACGCAGCACCTGCAACGTCTTCCTCAGCTGGAGAAACCACGCAACTGAGGTCTTAAGTCTTTTCCATGAGGAGAAGTAAGTTATCAGCTGATTTGTTGCTTTTGGTGCGTCGTTGATGATGACAGCATTAACTGAGGCCTCTCCTCTGACCTCTGGATCATCGCTGTTGACGGAACTTGAATCCATAATGTTAAGAGGCCATTCTTCCTCACTTTTGGAAAGGAACTCCGGGCCGTGGATCCATCTACTGCAGGTGAGAATGTGTTCAACTTTCACCCTGCGGGAGGCCTCGTCTGCTGGGTTCCGCTTTGTGTCAACGTACCTCCATTGTGAGATATCTGTAGCTTCTCTGATAGCAGCAATCCTATTAGCAACAAAGGTGTGAAAGCGCTTTGTTTCATTCCTGATGTATTTTAACACTGTTGTGCTGTCTGTCCAGAAGGTCGAGTTTTCCAGCTCCAGTTGTAACTCTGATATCAGGAGCTTGTCAACTCTTGCCGCCAGTACAGCAGCTGTCAGTTCCATCCTTGGAATTGTCACACTCTTTAGAGGAGCAACCCGTGCCTTTCCTAGAACAAAAGACAGATGGACCTTCTCATTATTGTTTTGCAGCCTCAAGTATGAAACTGTGCCGTAGCCATTCTCGCTGGCGTCAGAGAAGTGGTGTAGTCTGGCACCTGTGAGCTGTCCAAAATCTTTGGGTTGAAAGCATCTTGGAACACTAAAGGTGCTGAGTCTTTTTAAGTCCTCTAGCCACCCCACCCATTGCAACTGATACTTTTGAGGAATACGCTCATCCCAACTGTAGTCCATTTTACAGAGGGTTTGCAGCAGCATTTTGGCAGGTAAGGTGAAGGGTGCTAGAAACCCAATAGGGTCGTAGACTGAGCTTACAACAGACAAAAGACCTCGCCTTGTGAATGGTCTGTCTTGAACTGACATTTTGAACCTAAAGGTGTCAGTTTCTGCACACCATTGCAGTCCTAGGGTTCTCTCGACGGGAAGGCTGTCCCTGTCGAAGCCCAGTTCTTTTACGTTATTGGCTCTTTTTTCTACATCAATGGTTTCCAACACAGATCTGCTGTTGCTCATCCACTTCAACAATTGGAACCCTCCCAACTGGCATACAGCTGTAAGGTCTGTAACCAAAGATATGGCTTCTGCCTCTGAGGACACAGATTTCAGGCAGTCATCCACGTAGAAGTTGTGCTGGATGGTATCTGTTATGTGGACTGGGAAGTCTGCTTTGTTGTCTTCAGCCGTCTTCCTGAGGGCAAAGCTAGCACAGCTGGGCGATGATACTGCACCAAACAGATGGACAGTCATTCTGTACTCAGTGAGCGGCTGTGTTAGATCACCTCCTGGCCACCAGAGGAAGCGAAGGAAGTCCACGTCCCGTTTTGCCACGTGGACTTGATGGTACATAGCCTTTACATCAGCCATAACTGCTATAGAGTTTAGGCGAAACCTTGTGAGAACTCCAAGCAGGGAATTTGTCAAGTCGGGTCCCTGGAGTAGCTTGGTGTTGAGTGACACCCCCTTGTAGCTTGCTGTACAGTCGAAAACCACT
Organism: Notolepis coatsorum; assembly: GCF_963971535.1. NCBI lineage: Eukaryota > Metazoa > Chordata > Actinopteri > Aulopiformes > Paralepididae > Notolepis > Notolepis coatsorum. The sequence goes on along the minus strand of NC_140174.1, from coordinate 82,959,259 downwards.
CTCAAGTCTTTCTTTTTAGGATGGTGTACCCCGTGGTGAGGGATATACCACACCTTTCCCTCTTTTCCTTCCAACTGGTGCTCTGGCACTCTCTCTGCATAGCCGTTGCTTATGACGTTAGTGAGAAAGTTAGTGTATTCTTCTTTGAAGATAGGGTTTTTGTTTAGTTTCTTTTTTAGGCAGAGGACTCTTTGCTCAGCAAGGTGGCGGTTGTTGGGCATGACAACGTTGTCCTCTCTAAAAGGCAATGGCAAGCAGTAATGTCCATTCTTTAGTTCGGCTGAAGTATTGACAATCTGCATGAACTTGAGGTCTTCTATGGACATTTCTGGCTTGTCTGCTGTTGATTTCTCATTGAAGTCATGGTTGTATTGTTCAACCAACAATTCCTCTATCTGAGCAATGGAAATGCGGTTGGCTGTGACTGTGGGTCAGCCGATCCCACTGTCACGCCTTCTCTCAATGGTCCGTTAACAACCCATCCCAACAGGGTTTTAACAGCGTAAGGTCCTTTACCCCTGCTGTTTATCACCTCCCATGGCTCCATTGCGTCTGGAGTGTTAGTTCCAATTAACAACTCCACGTCAGCGTCAATAGCAGGAATTTCCACAGTGTTTAAGTATGGCCAAGCATACAAGTCCTTCTGTCGCGGGATGCTATCGCGAGTCACAGGCATCTTGTGTTGGGTGTACACATCAGGCAACTCAATGTAGGTGTCACTGTTTAGTGCCGCAACCTCTAGTCCCGAGATGACGTGACTGTTGACGAAGTTTTCTTGGTTCATCGTTTTCATTATAATCTAGTGTTCCTTCCTGTCACGTTGAGCTTCCTCATGAGTTGCTCGGAGCAGAAAGTGGATGAACTGCCGGGATCTTGACAGGCACAATAGACAAGACGCAATTCTGTGCTCCGGCCCCTATGTGGCCACAAGTTTTGGGAATGGTGACTTGACTCATTCTGTTTTCATCTCGTGTGTCATCTTGTCGTGATCTTAGTTCTTTCCATTCCCTTTCATGAATATGGAGAATGGTAGGATGTCTTAGGTTACATATTTTACAAAACAGCCTACTATGGCACTGTGAACTTATGTGCCCGACATATAGACATCCAAAGCAAGCACCCTTTCTTTTTAGAAAATCTATTTTTTCACCATGCCGCTTCTTCTCCATCTTAGAACATGTTTCCAAACTGTGGCCCTCTTCACATAGCAGGCAGGATTCTCTTATTGGTGTGTCTCTCTCCTCTTGATTGTCAAACTCAACAGGTGCCACAGATGTAGCAAAACTGCTTCCTCTCTCCTGCAGGCGTCCTTGTGAAGTTTTGTTTCCAATCTTCAACTTTGACATTGAGACAACAGTGTCTAGAATGTCCCCGTACAGTGAGTCAGATGCAATAGACACTTGTCTTTCAATGAAGGTGACAACTTCACTGAAACCTGCTTGACGATGGTGTCTCTCCTGGTATTCAAAAGCAATGTTTCTCCATCTGTCTCTGAGTTTGTAAGGTAGCTTCATGATTATTGCCCGTAGGTTTGATGGCATGTTCATCTCAGACATGTAGCTGATGTCCTCCATAGCATTACAGCAGATGCGTAGAAATAATGAAAATGCTTGTAAGGCCTTGATATCCTCTGATTTTACAGGTACCCATCCAAACGCTCTCTCCATATATACAGTGGCTATTTTCTGCTCATTTCCAAAACGTTCATGCAGAAGCGGTCTAGCCTTTTGATACCCCCTGTCGGATGGCATATGTTGACAGCTCTTTACCAGCTCTTTAGGTTGCCCTCTAGTGTACTGCTCTAGGTAGTACAAGCAGTCCACACTGTTAGCAGCCTTTCCTTCCACTCCATGTTCAAAGGCTCTAATGAATGTGTTGTACTCAAAAGGGTTTCCATCAAAGATTGGTATATCCCTGGGGGGGTAGTGATAAGGAAGCTTGCTGTTGCACAAGTAATGCTGTGATGTCATTTTGCTTCTGCATGATCGTGAAAATATTGCCTTGATCCTCACTGCTTTGAATGGGTTGCTGTGGTAGATATACAGCATGAGGTAGGTGTTGAGATCTTTGTGGCATGCTTGCAGTGAGAGTTGGAGCACTTGGTTTTGTTTTGGTTCCTTGAGAAATGATTTCTTTGTGCCGGGTGGCTACAGTACTGAGCTGATTGTATGGCTTTTGGTGTGATTGAGTTGGTCTTGCAGGTTTGCTGCCTCCTGTTGGTAGAAATCTGTATTGCTGTGTTGAATCCATTGGCTGTGCATCAATTGCCATTGCAGGTTCACTCCCTCCTATTGGTGGATAGCTGACATGACAATCTGACATTGATGGAATGAATTGTACAGCAGAGGGGTTGAGAGCAGCCTTTTCTTTTGACGCATAAGAGTTCATTCCATCTGTAACTCTGCTTTCAATGTCAGACCCTCTGTTCCTGAGAACATTCACCTTAGCTGTCTGAGCAGCAATTTGACTTTGTATTTGAAGCAATTGTCTTTTTTTTTCTTATTTGTGCCTCCTGGGCTTCCATTTCATGACTTTCCTTTAAAGTCATTTCCAATACCACGAGTGCCGCCACCTCGGCCTGTGCCAAGATGGATGCAGAAATGTTTGATGACATTGAGTGTCTGGTAGAACTACCACGTGACACCCTTGATTTACCCGTATTGGAAACACTGTCATCTGGCCCAATACTATCCACCTCCTCATTTCCATTTGACACAAAGTTGAATTTTGAACCGTCATTATCAAGAACCTCGTTTGTATCTGACACAGCATTGTTATTTGAACCGTTGTTATTCAGAACCTCATTTGTACTTGACACAGCATTGTTCTTTGGGTCAACCACAACCTCAGTTGCATTGGGCACACCACTGAATTCCTAATCATTGTCATCAACTTGTGTGGGCGTGCACTGCTCCCTGTTAGCACGCACCCATTTCTCCATTTTGTCAATGATTTGATTAACATTGTGCATGTGACCTTGAAACCATTTAGTTTGTTTAGACATTTCGTCGTCAGGCAATAGAGGTTTTAGTGATTCATGCAACCGTGTAGTTTCACCAAGCAATTTCCACAGTGTGTCGTGCTTAATTTGCATGACGGAAATATTTTCATTTGAGCCCATCATTTGATCCAACTCTTTAGCCATTTTACACAACTGTTTCAGTCCAAAGTTCCTTTCTTTATGCAACAACATGATTTTTGTTTCCAAAGCTTTAAATGTGGGCTTAGAAAGCCTTTTGCCAAGTTCATTTTCTGTTTCATCTTGAATGACAGCTGCATCCATTTCAACGTTAATTTCCTGATTCCCCACGCTACTCATGTTTACAATGTCAAGCAAGAGGCGGAGGTTTTACTTAGAATTCTTGATAGGATTTGCCTATATCCAGTTGCGCGAGGCCACTCCTTCCACAACTTTATTCCATTCATTCATGAATCCGTCTCACCGTAGCTTCTTTGATGTGTTGTTCCGCGTTGTGCTGCGTGCATGTTGATATCGTGGTTGAATCGGCAGAAACGTCAGTGAAAGGGGCGCTGTTCCTTGACTCCTTCCGTGTCCGTCTGTCTTCGAAAAAAACAATCTTGTTTAGAAGCTTATCTTTTTACTTGTGTAAGGGCAACCTAACAAGAAAAGATGCCAGTGAGGGAATACTGGGTGAAGCTCTTTCCAACGCGTGATGCTTGTTGATAATAAAATGATGTCTTCTCCTTGAGTACTTTTGAGAGTTTTTATTCTTACTTGCAGTGTGGACAAATATAAGCATACTGTAAACTCTGCGTTTAAACTGGACTTTAAACACAGGATAAATGCTACAAAATAAACCCAAAAAGTGACTCAATATAACTGAAAACAAAACAAACGAGCACGGTAAAAAGATAGTGTGGCTTCCCTGTGATAATTACCCAATTCCCTCCCGCTGCACACCTGTGAACACATACATATAGACTGCACCTGAGCACACCTGAGCCCCGCCTCCTGTGCCCACTGCCAGCTAATTGGTCAACACTTTCATGGTGACACGGTGCCTTCATACAATAACGTAATGGCAGAAAATCATTAAATTGGCTACAACAAAGCCTGTCTCCAAACTGAAATTGAGAAGATTTGCAGAGGTCATGTTTGGTGTGTAAAATATTGCCTGTTATGTAATATTGACTGCCATATTCTTTTGATGTTTTGAACTGTATTCTTTTCTTTGAAAAGTTGTTTTTGGAAAAGTTGTATACACGTCATCCATAAGTGGGAGTGTTGAGTTTATGTGTTAATATGATAGTATGTAACTGGGTGGTTGACGTGACGTGGCCTTTTTGGAGTCCTTAGTGTCAAAGATAAGTAAATAATGAAAAAATATGAGAACATTTTGTTATATTGCACAGAACATTTAGTATTATATGAATGCACAGAGCATTTTTGCTAATATTGTTCCAGTTATTCAAAAATGTCAGCCAAATGAGTAAAAGCTCATATGGTGTTACTGTCCCACGGACATTTTGCAAAGTTTGATTTTGAATAAAAACAAGAACATTTTTGCATTTGTTATTTATTTAACTACATATTGACAACTCAGATGTCTACTTGTTAGTGTGATCTTCTAAAAGTCCAGGGCCCTCATTCATCAACCTGACTTACGCACAGATTTATGCTTAACCTGTGCGTACGATCATTTCTAAGCAAAGAATGGGATTCATCAATTTCAACTTGAACTTGACTCCGTGCTTACATGTACGCACAGGTCAGAGCACACTTAGCTGACGCCCAGTGGTAGAATATCGTTACTACGCATAAGCACTCCTCAGTTCTGCATTAGTTTCAAGGCGGAAATAAAGACACTGGCGCGTGTTCTGTTACAACTTCTGTATGACCCCGTAATCCATTATAGTTCATTGTGAAATAGCGATATTAGTGTAATTATTGTCAAACCCTAAATAGCATGTGGAATAGGTCTTTCTCTCCGAATGAATGCAGGTATATAGCGTTATGGGGTGCACTGACTGCGCTCGCAGGAACTGTTTTCAGAGATAGCATCAGATAGGGATGAATGAGGGGCAGTCTAATTGCAGAGAGAACATAATATTAACTAGAGTCCACTACCCGAGACACCTCCTTCATTTGTACCGCAATTTGGGACCCAAATTGGAGCTACGAGCTTAAAAGCTTTTCCGTGCTTATTTGATCAAGGTCCAGCTGCAGAGCCGGAGAGACAGACAGCAGAGAGACAGACAGACAGACAGATAGACACTGTTCCACAGTGTGTGTGTGTGTGACCACTAGTCTCCTAGTAGAGACCCCCCCCTCTGGACCACCTCCCAGTAGAGCCCCCCCCCCCCCCCCCCCCTCTGGACCACCTCCTAGTAGACAAGTTTTCTGAAATTTATGTTTATATATGCAAATGAGGCACTTCCCCATTAAATATGTGGACATTTATGGATGCAATAAGGCAAAATGAAGTAAAATGAACAACTAAATGTGTGTTATTGACGTTTTATTGTCACTAGTTTCATAGAAGACATGTTTAGGTAGCAAAATATAACAGAATCTCAAAATCAACAAAAAAGGTATATTTGCCTATTCACCTGCAGTGTCTCGCCTTAATCCTCATCTTCGTCTTCTTCCTAGAGAAGTCTCTACTAGGAGGTGGTCCAGAGGGGGGGGGGGGGGGGGGGGCTGAGTCTCTACTATTAGACTAGTAGTCACACACACGCACGCACACACACACACACACACACACACACACACACACACACACACACACACACACACACACACACACCCTGTGGAACAGTGTCTGTCTGTCTGTCTGTCTCTCTGCTGTCTGTCTCTCTGCTGTCTCTCTCAAAATAGTATAAGTGCTATCTTGGCCCTGAGAGTTGCTCTCCGGCTCTGCAGCTGGACCCTCTCAAATCAGCACGAAAAAAGCTATAAGCTTATAAAACGATTTAATATGCTAAACTTCGTTTTAAATTCCTTAATTCACTTTTGTTTATTTCATAAAGATTTTCCCGACATAATGATACCTGCCCCGACCAGATCCGTGACTCTGTTGCGATACAGATGAATTATCTACTCAGAAAGCTTATAAAACAATTTAATATGCTAAACTTTGTTTTTAAATTCTTTAATTCACTTTTGTTTATTTCATAAGGATTTTTCCGACATAATGATACCTGCCCCGACCAGATCCGTGACTCTGTTGCGATACAGATGAATTATCTACTCAGAATAGTATTATAAAGTGGCTATCTTTTATGCTGTAGATCACTGCTGGTATGTTGCGTGCAGAACCTTTATTTCAGCGGGGACTGTAGTATTTATTTGACGTTACTGTACAATATATGTGTATTAAAAGACGGAGCTGTCTTTTATTGTATTATAATAATTATTAATATTAAAAATAAATTAAGAAGGGCATTCTTATTCCAGCATGCATTAATGACACTAACGGGCAATGGCAAAACAGTGGTTGATGGTCTTTATTAGTGTTTGCGGTGTCCAGGCAGCAATGGTCTTTTAGGAAGTTAATAGGTATAATATCCGACAGTGTACAACACCAGTGGTGCAGTGGCAAATTGACAGTAGGTCAAACGCGCACGCGCGCACAGTTTTTTTGGCTGCTCTCGTCCTGCAGCTGGATACTATTGCCTCACAGCGCGGCCATCACCCAGAGAGCACCGCTGGCTCTGCGGCTCTGCAGCTGCATGCTTCTCCGGGAGTCCGGTTGGATAATGCCATGTAAAAAGCGATTGCGCGTACTTCAGCCTCAGTGACCGAGGTATAACGCTGTTATACCGAGTTATACCAGCACTGCACCACTGTACAACACCCTCGGTTTAGTCCATTCTTCCACATTTCATGGGGGTGTCCATTACCGTATATGGTTAATCGGGGCGGTTCTGGTATGCAAATACTTAAAACAGTGCACGAGCTCAAATGTAGGATCAAAGTCATATTCATCATGACAGGTGTGCGTAGAACCTGCGTACGCACGTGTGGTGAATCCCGATTTTCCTGTGCGTACACTCATTCTAAATTCTGTGCTTATGTGTGGAAATAGAACATGTTCTATGCACATGTTGATGAATGAGGGCCCAGGCATAATATTTTGAATGCTCCAGAAACAAAAAGGTTTTACTTTTGTCCCAAAATTGGATATCATATGGTGTGACACCATTTTCATATTTTTCAACAGGCAATTGTTTGGAAACCTTTGGGGTGGAGGGGTCCTTCATCTTTTCAGGAAGTAGGACAACATCTCTGAAAAGTCATTACAAGGTTAGAAGGTGAGTTACCCCTCTTAGTTTTCTCAATATATAAGGTATATTTTGGCACTTCCACTTTTAGACCTTTCACACTGGCTTTTGGTGTGATGCATTTTACGCAAAAATGCCAAAAATAAGATACTTTTTAGTCAATACTAAACTTAAATCTATATTGCCATGTGCCAATGAGCATGTTGTTAGCATGCTAGCATATAGCCCCAATGCACAATGGTGTGCTAAGTTCATGAAACATCATATGGTGTGACACTTCATCATATGGTGTGACAGGGTTTTCTCGTCACACCATATGATTCATGTGTCACACTATATGATATGAACTGCATTTAACTACATATATAATGCTATTTCATACATATTTTATAACTAATACCTGCATATATAATGCTATTTCATACATATTTTATAACTAATACTTAAGTTTAATGAATATTTTGTCCTTTTAACACTTTGTCACTGTATTATAAACACGTTTTCTTTTTTTTTAAACTTTATTTTTTAGCGTTTATCGCTTTTCTGGTCAAGCATGACCGACAGAAACAGGTTGAAATGGGATGTAGAGCAGGGGAAGACATTCTGAGAAATGACGGCGGGTCCGGGAATCGAACTCGTGTCCCCCAGATCCGTGACGAGCACGGTTTTCCCCGACGCAGAGATAGCGCCGAGATATGCGGTGAGCTACGGGAGCTCCCCTATAAACACGTTTTCTAAGGTATACCTACTTGTATCCCTACTTCCCTACTATTCCATTTCTCAAACTAAATCCATGTCTATCTACAAGATGTTGTAGTTGAAATATTTCCCTTTCACTTGTTTTTCAGTTTGAGACAGATTTCATAGAGGAATGGCAAGTACAGACAGAACAAGAGAATACAGGGAGAGGCTAAATGGAGATCCTGTAAGGAGAGAGGATGTCCTGAGAAGAAGACGAGAAAAGTTCATTTAACCATTAAACGTATAAAATATATTACTGTAGTTGTACAACATGTGCTGTACACAGGTAGAAAAGCCCAGTATATCTAGAAATCTCATAGTGTAAACACGTGTGTGCGCGCACACACTTGGATGAAAAAGGTGATGATTTGACATGGGGTCTGAGAAAACAGATTGCTACCAGCCAACTCAACTTGAGTTTGACCACAACACATCGGATGTGCCCCGTGCAGTCAAGTAGCTCTCCTGCTGATGTGCCACCTGACCCATCAAGCAAAGGTCCCATCATCATTCAAGTTCAGTCAGATCTCATTGATGAAGATGGTGATGATGATGATGATGATGATGATGATGAAAAGTATGTCGAGGGGCTATTTGTAATAGTGAAGTATGGAGAAAGGCCATATGTGGGGCAGATAATGGAAATAGATGAGGATGAGCTGAAGGTGAATTGTCTGGAGCAGCTTGGGAGGCAGAATGCTTTTGTGTGGCCAAGGAGGCCCGACTGCATTTTCTACCACCAAAAATAAATACTGAGTAAAATCACACAACCCCAGCATTGCAGTCGGTTTGCCATGCTTGCCAACTACGGCTGGCTTCTGTTCAATCAGTATTGAGCCGGCAATACATAATTGAGGCTTGTTGTTCAGTCACTGTTCAACTAAATTGCCTTGACTTACAAAATAAATAAATGTTCAATGATTATTAGAATTGATAAGACAATATTCAAATGAGACAGCACCTTGGAATTAATACAGTTGGACGATGTTTCTTCAGGTTCTTCAGTTGTTCAGAACCCAAGTGCTATTAATGTCTTTTGTGAGACACTGTTTATAACATTTTATAACAGTTTTTCTTAATTTGAACCCATGATATAATTCATATGTTTTTGGTTGTTTGTTAAATTTATTAAATACATGTTTTTGCATTACGGGTTGTTGTGTGGTGTGATTCATCATATGGAGTGACAGCATATCATTTGGTGTGACTTTCAGAATTATGAAATTATGAAGGCTTTTTGGTAAGACATGTTAAAATCATCAATGGGACAGATAAATAACAGTGTCACCAAATATTTCTAGCATTTTGGTGTTTTTATAAGAAGGTTTGCCAAAATGAATTAGAAATACATAGTCAAATTTAGTGCAATCGTCTTACCATGAGTTTTGATTAAGAAAAATTATGCAAAATGTAACTAATTTGCACAAGGAAGAGCTAGAAATGTGTAGAGTAGTGATGAGGAATGCTGATAAATAAACATACATAATAAAAAATACACCCCTTTTCAATTTTGTACAGAATAACCTTCATGTCACACCATATGACAATTTTACTCACTAGCACATTATACTAATGGAAAAAAATATATCACACGAAAAAAATCTACAATACCACACATATTTTAGAAAGATACGAGTCCGTAAAACAGAACTGAATGATTTCCATTATGCGATATATTTAAAAAATAAAATGTTCAGCCTAAAACGTCAACCACCCAACTGCTTAACTGTTCCACAAGAGGGCGCTATAGGCGGAAGGAGACGTAGCTATTGTAGCTGACGTCAGGTAAGCGGGTATAAAAGGGATTGTTCCCTCCCCCTCTGTCTCTTTCCCATCTTCCTCATCTACCTCTCACAGAGAGAGAAGGTCTCATGGTGCATATACAATGTGAAAATAAACCACGCCGATTAAAGGCTAAAGAAGGACCTTGTCGTCATGAACCTATTATTGTTGCTCCCCAGGTGACTCTGTCAACAAGATCATTCTGAACGTACCCTATATAAAAGATAGCCCGTGAAAATTGCTTATTAAACATCCATTGCTACAATCTGGTTAAACATTTTAAGTTTAGTAGATATCTATCATAGCTTAGTCATTGATTTAACGTAATTTGAATGTATACAGTATAGCCATTGAAATTATGTTGAAACAATGCCATGTTTAGGTCTGATCTAGATGTCTAAAGAACTTTCACTTTTGAACCAAATTAACCTGATTTTAGCCAGAGATGGCTAAACCATTTAGACTAGACGTTTAATCAATAGAAACCTGCTCTGTGGGACCTTATGTTTATTAACACAGTTATTAGAGCTGGCATGTTTGTGGCTTCCAGCCTTATATTCACAACAATGAGCCAGCAGCTCCCGCATTGCTCTCCTGACTGTCCTCTGTCCTCTCTCCCCCTCTCTTGATTGCATTCCTGTCTTTGTATTTAAACATCCGGGTTTCCCTCTCTCTCTCTCTCTCTCTCTCTCTCTCTCTCTCTCTCTCTCTCTCTCTCTCTCTGGCTGACTCCCCCTCTCAGAAGCCATTTTGGACTCAGTTCAGCTTCTTGCACTAACAGACCCTCCTATATGCCCGACTATAAGCGAACACACGGGAGTGAAAAGGTTTCAGGGGAAGAGGAGAAAGAGATATATGTAGGAGGGGGGAAATGCTGCCTTCCTTTTAGTCTTCACTTCAGATCTCATTTTTATCACATTATCTTACTGCCGGAATTCATCTGATCATTTCCCGATGAATATGCAATTTTGAAACTTATTTTTTAGCAAGTGCAATTCTGTTGCATTGGAAGGTGCTTTGCGGCGCGCGCGCACACACGCACACACACACACACGCACTGACTGGACACAGCGAAAAGGGCCCTTTCGTCCCCCTGCCTGCCTGGCTTGGTTTAATAATAACCAGCTCAGCTCGTCTTGGTTGTTGTGTGTCCGCGACGCGTCGCCAGATTTTGTTTCTAAATGTTCGCAAAAGAGAAAAAGAGCGTCAAGAGGAGAAAACCGCTGCGGTGCTTCTGAAAGAAGAGGAGGGAACATGTTTGTCTCCTGGCTGCTGACTTCTGCACTTCTGCTGGGAACTTTCTGTGCAGGTAAGCAGCGACATTTCTGCAACACACCGCTCGATTTGTGTGTGTGTGTGTGTGGGGGGGGGGGGGGGGGGGGTGTTAAGTTATAGTAATATTATGAGTTAGACGTAAATCGTGGCAATGACAGCCTACATCACAGGCGCACAGAAACACGCGTGCTTTACAGTGGGGATGGACGGTGCTGCCTGTGCGCACTTGACTTGTTTGTGTACTATTACATTCTAATGGCATCACCCTACTAATCGGTAGCTGTTTTATTATAATTGTTACTCCCCTTTTTATTACGGTGTCTCGGTCCAGAATGAAATGTGCAGTGATGTGGTTCCTCACCGGAGCGTGTAGTGTAGTAGTGTTCCATTGTCTCGCCGTTTACGGATCAATACAAGATATTGCAACCGAGATCATGTCAGACTGGAACCGATATTTCGACATTTCTGCCAAGAGCTTATTAACCAAAAAATAACCCCTTCTAATTTTTACTATCATCCGATCGTTCCGTGTGTGTGATGATGGCGATTGGCGAGGCAGGTTATTTGGATACAGTGAATTATGCACCGTGTTATTATTACCTCTACGAATCCGGTCATGTGGCCTTTTCTCCAGTGTAACTGACTGGTAGGAGGTGAGGAGAAGCAAGGTGGGTCTGAGATGAAGTATTATTACACAGTATGGCTTATACAATATGTCTTCTTCTTAGGTAATATCTTCCCCTCACGCTCCATTTATAATCTTGAATGTTTGAAAATGTAAATATCTTAAGCATCACTATAATGTTGCATTTGAATGTGTTGTTGTAGCGGGGACGAGCCCGTTTCAGTCCGTATCTGGAAAAGGCTATTAGGCATTTATATAATAATGCCGTTAAATAATAAATAGTAGGTAGATAATAATGGTTAGACCAGTGAGCAGCAGACAGGACTGGCATGCGGTATTTTGACAAGGTTCATGTTTATTATGATCTGCTGGTTTATGGATCATCTTTGTTTGCTGTGCAGTTTCCCCCTCCACGCCCACGCTTAAGTGAAAGTGTAGTCTACGTATCTTTGTGTGTGCGTGCGTGTGTGTGTGTGTGCGTGTATATGCGCGCGCGCGTGTGTAATAGACAGACAGCAGGTCGTGTGGCGGAGACGACGCTCCTCGTATCCTTAAATGTCCTCAAAACCACGCTGTAGTCTGGCAGTGGTAGAGATATCTGGATCTTATGTAGGTTCCAATGTAATTGTTGGATTCAAATAAAGCATTTTATTGCATGCAGTGTGAGTGAGTGGTGTTGGCTGTGTTGCGCTGACATGTGTTTTGGGGGTATTTGGGGAATTAAATGATAACCTATTTCTGCCTCTTTTCATCACTGTTGTTAAGCACCAGCTACATAACAACTGTATTATTATATTGTTGGGAAATTACTTTTAGTACAACAGAACAGGGAAACTAAAGGGATAATAGGCTCGGCTATAACTATAACTTAGTAAGTAAGTAAGTATAAGGTTATTTAGGAGAGCACCTTTCACAGAGCAGAATCACAAAGTGCTTCACAAAGAGTTTTTGTGTTTAACAAAACATTGTTAAAAATGAGGCCATAAAATTGTAGAAAATAAACAATCAAACACAAGCAACAAATACCTTAAAACAAAACACTCAACATTACAAGACAAATACAGCTGTTTTTTTTAAGGGTCAACAGAGACTGTAGATATGTGTCTATTGAAAAAGTGTGCCATTATAACTTGCAGAATTACGATTCTGACAGTGCTTACTTCTAGCATTGGTGTCTCCTTCCTTGATGTAAACCCTTTTGATGAGATATCAGTATCACACATACATATATAGCAGGGGTCAGGAACCTTTTTGACTGGGAGAGCCATAAAAGCCAAATATTTCTAAATATATTTCATTGAGAGCCATATAGTATTTTTAACGTATAATGAATTAAATATGTCTTACTTTTAATGCGACTTCTGGTGCTGCATGGTTTTGCTGATGGCCTTGTAATCTGGTTCATACGTGGTGAGGTTGAGCTTCATGCAGGCGTTGAGGCTTCCATCAGTTAAACGTGAGCGTAGGTTGGTCTTAATGTTCCTCATATGCAAGAATGACTGCCCACATGCATATGTAGAGCCAAACATGGTCAATACGGCAATACTCACGCTGCATTGTGTGGTATGTCACAGGAAGCTCGTTCCAAGTTTTAAGAATCAGCTGGTCTTCAGGTTTAAGATTTTTAATTTCTGTCCACTTGTGTTCCCTCGCCAGCTCTGCTCGCTATATCTTCAGCTACAGATACTATTAGCTGTATCTTCAAAACTAATTTCTGTTTACTTTTAAATGACACAGTATTATTAAGAAATATCACAAGTATTAAAAAAAAAAAAAAAAAAAATTACTCAAAATTCTGGGAGCCATATGCTGTCACCAGAAGAGCCATATATGGCTCGCAAGCCATAGGTTCCCGACCCCTGGTCTATAGGCTGATGTAGGCTATACGGATATTAGACGCATGTGGGCTAACCAGGGGTTTCCAGCCTTCTTGGCAAGTGACCCCATTCTGAGGTAAAACTATTTAAACACATGAAAATAATTTGTTCACATGATGTGATTACACATGATGTGAATACACATGATCTGGTTACACATAGAGATGTTCCGATACCATTTTTTCCTTCCCGATCCGATTCCGATACCTAAGCTTTGGGTATCGGCCCATACCGAACTGATCCGATACCAGTGCATACATAAAAAAAAAAATAATAATATAAATTATAATTTTTATTTATTTATTTTTTATACAGCTACTGTTTTATATATACTGTTTTTTAGTAATAACTATAAAGTAATGGTATTTATTCAACAACAGGTGATTGTATAGATTAGTATTAGTATCAGTAATTGAAAACTATCTCAATGAGTTCACCCACGGAAAGGTTGTTGGCACATTAGTTCCACACGGACATTATTCGTTGCTGCACTTGCTTCCACAAGGCTCCGTTTAAGTAGCAGCTGTTGTGATTTTTGCACAATAAATATTCAACATTCTCTTTTGAGACTCCGCCTCAGACTCTTATCATTTGGCACTAAAAGCTAAACATTGTCACCGATATGGCTGTCCGCAACATGTCATTAATTGTGTACGCGAGGTCGATCAGTGACCACGTTAGCGTGAGCTAGGTTAGCATGAGCTAACGTTAGATGGAAAGACTGTAACTTTACTGGTGAAAATGTGATTTACGTTGGAATACTCCTTTGCCAACTTGCTGTACTTTGCTTGCAGGTCTGCAGCCATTATTGCTGGATTATGAATAGCCCCAACTTTAGCCAAGGTAACGTTAAAGCTAAAACTTTAATGTTAGTTAACGCTAGCTTTCGGTTAGCTGTTCAATGCTAATAACACCACCAAGCGAACCCATCAGAGCTCCCCGTCAACACCGCTTTGTCGGGAGGATGGCATTTAAGAAAGTATCTGCTGTTAAAATGACAAATAGCATTGACACTTTAATTCACGGTCGGTTAAAAACACGTTTGTTTTATAATGCTCACTCAGCAGACCGCAGTGTTGTTGATAAATTACGTCATATGGTATCGGAGCGCAGAATTAGAGGGTACTCGCCGATACCGATACCAGCATTTTACCCGTGTTACCAAGTAAACAAATCACCGAACGATGGCCGGCTCGCAGCATCCTAGTAACGTTAGCTCTCAGAATGGTAGCCAGAAGCCTGCAGCATCCTAGTACTACTAGGATGCTGCAGGCTTCTGGCTACCATTCTGAGAGCTAACGATAGTAGTACTAGGAGCTGCAGGCTTCTGGCTACCATTCTGAGAGCTAACGATAGTAGTACTAGGAGCTGCGGGCTTCTGGCTACCATTCTGAGAGGTAACGATAGTAGTATTAGGAGCTGCAGGCTTCTGGCTACCATTCTGAGAGCTAACGATAGTAGTACTAGGAGCTGCAGGCTTCTGGCTACTATTCTGAGAGCTAACGATAGTAGTACTCGGAGCTGCAGGCTTCTGGCTACCATTCTGAGAGCTAATGATAGTAGTACTCGGAGCTGCAGGCTTCTGGCTACCATTCTGAGAGCTAACGATAGTAGTACTAGGAGCTGCAGGCTTCTGGCTACCATTCTGAGAGCTAACGATAGTAGTACTAGGAGCTGCGGGCTTCTGGATACCATTCTGAGAGCTAAAGATAGTAGTACTAGGAGCTGCGGGCTTCTGGCTACCATTCTGAGAGCTAACGCTTTACGGTATTTTCACAGCACTGTCGCAACATTACCGTAAAGCGTGAACACCGTTGTGATCCACATCCACAACAGTTAGCTCTCAGAATAGCCAGTTAGCCCGCAGCACCAGCAACGGTAAGCGTGTCGTCCTCCTGTGTGTAGACAACCAGCTCTGCGTGTGCTCGCTCCACTAGTGAGGACTGGTCTCGCCCTCTGCTGGCGCCAGCTGTTTGTGCACTACAACCAACCACTGTCAAAACTCTGTTTCAGTGTAATGGAAACTGAAACGCATCTGTGATTTTGACGGTATTGATTTTCAATACCGTCGGTATTTCTAAATACCCTGGTATACCGTAATACCGTCATACCGCCCAAGCCTAATCTGGTTACACATGATCTGGTTACACATGATCTGGTTACACATGATCTGATTATTACACACATGATCTGGTTACACATGATCTGATTATTACTAGAGTTGTTCCGATACCGATACTAGTATCGGAAATGCCGCCGATACTGCCTAAAATGCTAGTATCGGTATCGGCGAGTACACGTAAATTCTAGCCTCCGATCCCATGATGTAATTTATCTCCTGCCGAGTCCTGCGGAGAGTGAGGATTATAAAATGAACATGTTTTAAAGTGTGATGCTGTGTCATTTTAACAGCAGATACACTTTCTTAAATTCCATTGTCCCCGACAGTGCGGTGTGACGGGGAGCGGGATGTGTTTGGCTGGTGTTATGATAGCATTAGCTGGAAAGATAGCTAGTTGGAACAACATCCGCTTTTAACGTTACATCAAATCAGATGATCGCCTGTCCGTTCTCCAGGACCTAACACTGTCCGTGACCGTCTATCAACAATAATGCACCCACGGTGAATTGTATTTAAGTTAAGTAGCTACGGACTAGCGTTAGCTGACTATTACTAACGTTATCTTAATGTCGATGCGGGAAGGCGAGCTAGGTCAGTTAGCTTAGCTTGATAACGTTACCGTGTCTAAAGTTGGTGCTATTCACATAATCCAGCAATAATGGCTGCAGACCTGCAAGCAAAGTACAGCAAGTGCCAAAGGATAAGAGTCTGAGGCGGAGTTTCAAAAGAGAATGTTGAATATTTATTTTGCATCAAAAATCACAACATGAACATGCCACTAGCTTACAGACTGAATAGGGTATATCTGCAGAGCCACTGAGTAGCGAGTGCAACACCGTTTAATGTCCGTGTGGATCATTGGAGTAGGGTATATCTGCAGTGCTGCAGCCCATACTCATTGATTAATGATACTAATACAAATCTATACAATCACCTGTTGTTGAATAAATACCATATGTTCTAGTTATTACTAAAAAACAGTATAACAGTATCTAAAAAAAAAAAAAAAAGTATAATTTATATAATTTATTTTTTAAATTTTTTTTTATGCACTGGTATCGGATAAATATCGGTATCGGCCGATACCCAAAGCTTAGGTATCGGAATCGGATCGGAAAGGGAAAAATGGTATCGGAACATCTCTAATTATTACACACATGATCTGATTACACATGATTAAACATGATCTGATTACACATGATCTGGTTACACATGATCTGATTATTACACACATGATCTGATTACACATGATCTGGTTACACATGATCTGGTTACACATGATCTGGTTACACATGATCTGGTTATTACACACATGATCTGATTACACATGATTACACATGATCTGATTACACATGATCTGGTTACACATACTCTGATTCAGGGTTAGAAATTAACATTTTTTTTCAAGGGCTTTTTTTGCCCCCCTTAATTGCTTTTCGGGGGCTTTTTTTTGTATTTCGGGGGCACAACATTTTTATAATGAAAATTAATAGGGATGCCCCGATCACGTTTTTTGCCACCGATACCGATCACCGATCGTTGTGAGCCATATCGGCCGATACCAATCCGATACCGATTGTTTTTGATTAAAAAGAAATTAAAAATTATTTTATATAATTTTTTTTTATTTTTTTTATAAAATATATATATTATATAATTAGACTTGTACTTGTATTATCTGCGAGACATCGCCACCACGCAACAAGTCAAAATGCTCACTATCTGCAAACAGCTCCACTGTCTGTGTGTACTCTAGTAGCCCAGCTCCAAAAAGGATTCTCCGGCGCTGCAGCGGGACCCCATTGGTAACGTTAAGTGCTTTGGTCATTTCACATTCAGCAAGCCCTCAGCTCGAATACGCATTAAATCAATGTTATAAGACATTGATATCAAGAGCTATCTGTAGCTACTGCTAGCCGGCTAAATGACGTTAAGACAGAACTTTAGTTCAATGGGACATTTCGTTTTGAACAGTAAACGAACGTCAGCTAACGCAAGCTAACTGAGGTATGAACATGAACTACTAGACTTTCTGGATCATTTGTTGATATCAGGAGCTATCGGTAGCTAGCCGGCTAAATACCGTTAGACAATGCCTACTAAACGTGAATAGTTGACTGGGTAATTTTGTTTAAACAGTAACGATAGCTAGGTAGCTAACGTTAGCGCAGGTCGAATGCAGTGCACTACAGACTCGAGCAGAGGAGCCGCACCTCTTTGTTTACAAACTCTACACGGGGGCGGGCGGGGCTAGGGAGGAGGAGCAGCGGCAGTTTGCAGGTCGTGTGTGTCTGAGACAGACAGCGAGTGAGAGCTTCGCTTGATCGGTTTCCGCTATCGGCGAATATGACTAATTATCGGAATTCACAGATTGCATATTTATACTGAGTATCGGCCGATAACGATCGGTGGCCGATCGATCGGGGCATCCCTAAAAATTAACATAAAGATTATAAAACATTGTTGACACTTTTTTTACAGTCTTCGTCCCTATGTTTGATAACGTAATGTTAATGTCTCCATATATAGGGCTCTACGCTAACCTTTTTCCCAAGGAGCACATGTGCTCCTAAATAAAATGTTAATAAATAAAATCTAGACAAAAATTTTTTTTACTTCTGTGTGTGTGTGTGTGTGTGTGTGTGTGTGTGTGTGTGCATGGGGCCATTGGGTGGGGCCGGGGGACAAATACACTGGAGGAAAGTAACCCAGCTCAGCACTGCCCAAATTATATCATCACTATTGCCTGTTTGAAGGATATCATCCTCAAACACATATACACCACCTACACGCCTATTCTCAGTCCTTGTCCCACAATGGTGGAATGAACTACCCACCCCAGTTAGGACAGCCGAATCCCGTCCAATCTTTCGCCGTCGACTAAAGACGCACTTCTTCAACCATTATCTGAAATAAAATAAAATAAATAAAATAAAATAAATCTAACCCTAACTAACCTTACTGTCATGCACTTGTCCTAATAAACTAACCTACACTGTAACACGCAACACTTTGATGAATATTGTTACTCAGCTGATAGAGTTGTATCCTTCCTGATGACCTGTCGTACAGAACTTGTAAGTCGCTTTGGATAAAAGCGTCAGCTAAATGACTAAATGTAAATGTGAATGTAAATGCCTTGTAGAATTCCACATAAGAAAGAAAGATACTGGGATGAATAAACAAAATAGGAAATAAAATGTAGAAATGCATGCAATACATAAATAAATATGAATCTCCATATATGAAATAGAACATTTAGATAAGGTGCTACTGAGATGTTTTGGTGAGTTCTTTGTTTTTTTGTGGAAGTAGCCCTTCTTAAAAATGCATGAACATTCACTGATAATTGGTCTGTAGTGGAGTCTACAAGGTCTACATTGCCGGACCTTGTAGACTGACATAATTCTGTGCATAGTTTAGTTTACACAGGCAGGGAGCGAAATTAACTTTTTGACTCACCGGCCAGTGGCGGGTAGATGGGAAGAGTCTACCCGCCAAGCATATTTCTTACCTGCCAATATATATTTTATATATAAAATTTTTTTTTAAATAAAATATATATTATATAATCATATAGGGCTGCGCGATATGGAAAAAAATCATATCGCGATAACGATATGATAATTTTATTTTATTTCTCGATATCGATAATTATCGAATTGTTATAAGTATAAAAAAAAAACATTTTTTTTTTTTTTTTTTAACAACAGATGTATGTTTATTTTGCAGCAATTCTTTGTCATTGCCGCCATTTTTTTTTTTTTTTTTTTTATATATTTTTTTTATTATTGCAAAACAAAAAATTATTAAAAGTCAGTACTCAACACACAATGCATAATGAAACTTTCAGTAAAGGTGGTTAAAATATATGCAAGTACAGAAACAGGATAAAACAAAAATAGTCTATAATAACATTTTAACCGTATACAGTGTATATCCAGCGAAATTACAATTATATAAATGTTAGTATATAATATACCCCTAGCTAATACCTATTTTCTAAAACCCTACACACATATGCTCCAGCTCAAACCCCCCCCTCCCGGACCCCCTCTTGGATAGTACCTCCATTATCCCTCACTCCTAACCAGACACTACCATTATAAGCTAGCTTTTATTCTCTCCACCACTTCTAACCACATTGACATTTTGGATTCATTGAGCCCCAGAATTCTTGCTGTAGATATGTCTTGATATATCACATCGAGATATGTAAGAAACCACACTTTTCGGCACATTTTTTCCGGTTGAAACCAACGTGATGCGATCAGTTTTTTAGCTACTGTGATACCCGATAAAACCAATCTTTTTAGTTGTGGATTCACTGCAAACTCAAAAACATCATTCAATAGTAATACCGCGGGGTGTACAGGTATATTCCAAAATACGAGTATTGATAATTGTTGGGACACATCTTTCCAGAATGCCTTAACTGGTGGGCAGTCCCAATACATGTGCATAAATGTTCCTTCGTCCCCATTTGTACATTGGGAGCATTTGGAGTCTTGTATAAGCCCCATTTTGCACAGCCTTATAGGAGTCAAGTATGTCCTGTGAATATAGTTCAGATTGATTTGTTGATGATCCGGGTTCCTTGATGTAAGTCGGACATTTGCCCAGGCTCCTTGCCAATCAAAGTCATATTCCAGGTCTGGTATATCCCTCCTCCAGACAGTGTCTAGTTGAAGGGTTTCATACGAGGACGTTAGTAATTGCCGCCATCTTTAGTGTTACATCCCCTCACACTCCAGTTCTCAGGCTGCAGCTGGTTTAAAAGCTAAAGTAAACCGGCTTCTCTGCTGGCTGTGGCTCCAGAGGAGTTGAACAGTTCTGGCTCTGCTAGTTTATTTTCGATCTTTTGGCGCTTTTTTGGTGGACAAACCACCGCACATGTGCACCGTGACTTGTGACTGGAGTCTAGTTCTGCTAGCACACATAGCCTACTGTGTACAGACGGTTTCAAAATGTATTTTAAATTAGAAAGCAAACAAAATAAATGGACAAGAGAAAAATAAATCTGAATTTGGTCAGTATTGTCATTTGGACAAGCAAAGCCATTACTTTAAGTTGCAGGCAAGAAAGACAAGTCTGTCCACTGTCTCTGGTTTTAAAACTGCCCTGTTGCAGGTAAAAAAAAAAATCGTTATCGTTATATCGCCCAGCCCTATAATCATACTTGTAGTTGTATTATCTGCGAGACATCGCCACCACGCAATAAGTCAAAATGCTTGCTATCTGCAAACAGCTCCACTGTCTGTTTTGGCTGTGTTGCTCTTCTAGAAAAATAATCCTTTCAGGGTTGCCTATTGAAATACTGTACACTTTCCTACTGTA
The DNA here is from genome assembly GCF_963971535.1 of Notolepis coatsorum. Classification (NCBI taxonomy): domain Eukaryota; kingdom Metazoa; phylum Chordata; class Actinopteri; order Aulopiformes; family Paralepididae; genus Notolepis; species Notolepis coatsorum. The sequence continues at coordinate 82,938,255 of NC_140174.1, read as the reverse complement.
CACTTTCCTGATTAATTGAAATGGGGGACCCTGATGTAAACAAGACGAAAGTCTTTCTCTGGTCTGCATCCCCTTAACAATTGTGTGTATTGAGCTGTACTGTATTGTACCCATTCTGCAATCTGTTAATAAAGTTTTCAATCAATCAATCAATCACACCTCCAGTACAGAAACATTGTTTGAGTTTGCGTGTCAGGTAGACCATTGATTGACAGTCGAGTCTGCCAATTACATCACATCGCTTGCACTCCGGTGCTGCAGCTGGACCCATTGCCCACCTCTGCTGTTGATAACGCTAGCCAAGTTATTATACACACAGATACACAGTGGGCCAGTGACTTTGGTGTAGGGGTGTAACAATGCATCGATCCTAAGGGGTAAATTCAACTGCATCGATTTGAAAATGTTAGAATAGATTATCGCAATTTTAATGTGTACACGTTATGTTATTGTCATGTCCGTTACAGCCAACACACCGACATACGCTACTGCATCAACGTTATGATTAACAAAGCAAGGCATTCGTTTTGTTGCATTAACGTTATATTACTATTGCTATCGATAAATCTAGGTGTTCTAAAATCTATTGCTATTGGTAAGAGAGACTATAATAAGTTGGTGTCTCGGAAAACGAGAGCCCTGATCGCGGAGTTTCAGGAAGTAAACAAGAAAAATGAGAGCTTCCGATTGGTCATTTGCTTTATTTCCCATGAAACCAGTCACTTCACTCTACTGTGATTGGACCGTTGGCTTGAGTGCAATGTGGGACTTGTAGTTTTTTAACGATCTCGCAGCGGAGGAAAAAAAAGACGAGAGAGGCTATAATCTGTATTCGCACAGTGTGCGCGTAATTGATTTTTACCGTTCGCATACAAATATTTTTAGGGGCCTGCTTATGAACTACACGTCTACACGCCACACGGCGGGCAGCCCTCTAAGTGTCATGCGCCAAAGGTAAAAACAGACCGCCCCTGGCGGGCGGCAGGCTTTAGTTTCGGTCCCTGTACACAGGCCATATTTCAAATAATCAAAATATTGCACATTTAAAAACAACAAAGTTTACCAAAGTGCCGTACAAGTCCCACAACATAAGATAAAAAAAAATAAAAAATTAATTAATACTTTTTTTTTTTTAATTCGAAGCTTCGAATTAAAATCGAAGCTCGCCCCCGAAGCTTCGATTGCCAAAAAAATATTCGAAGGTCAGCCCTAGACTCTAGTCACCCAAACTGAACTGCTGCGGTCAGGCAAGCGCTACCAGAGTCTCATGGCCAGTACAGAGAGACTCAGAAGGAGCTTCTATCCCCAGCCCATCAGAATGCTCTATGACTATGTAACAACCCATCATCTACACTCATTGCACACACATCCACATGCACACATCCACATGCACACACTCACTTTAAACAAACACACACCTCAACACTTACTTTAGACACTTTAACACTACATTCTATTTATCTATTTATTAAAGAGATTTTCACTACATTCATACCTCATTTGCATTTGCACCTTACCTTACATTTTTGTACCTCATTGTCTGCATTCGTACCTCATTGTCTGCATTTTCACTAATTTTTACTCATTGTACAGTTTAGATTGTACTTGGGTTGTACTTTATATTGTATATTGTATTGTATATTGTATATATCTGTATCTTTTATTTTTTCAAATTTCTTATTTTTACTTTCCTTGTATAGTGTCCTGGGCCCTCATTCATCAACGTGTTCTACGCACAGATCTGTGCTTACCCTGTGCGTACGATCATTTCTAAGCAAAGAGTGGGATTCATCAATTTCGATTTGAACTTGACTCCGTGCTTACGTCTACGCACAGGTCAGAGCACACTTACCTGACGCCCAGTGGTAGAATATATTATTACAACAAGGAAATGAGCTTCTGTGCATAATAACACTGGCATGTTCTGTACGAACCGTAGTTCATTATAGTTCATTGTAAAATAGCAACAGTAGTGTAATTATGGTCAAAACCCTATAAATAGCATTTGGAATAATAGATCTTTCTCTCAGAATGAATGCAGCATGGTTTATATAGCGTTATCGGAATATACGGGGTGTAGGCTACTGACTGACTGCACTCCGCGTAGCTTGATTGATTGATTGATTGAAAAGTTTATTAACAGATTGCAGAATGGGTACAGTACAGTACAGCTCAGTACATACAATTGTTAATTGGGGATGCAGACCAGAGAAAGACTTTCGTCTTGTTTACATCAGGGTCCCCCATTTTCAATTCATCATAAATCATAAAGCTCAACTCGTTATTATTTTGCGCAGACCGCAGAAACACGGGAACGTTTTGATTATATTTAAAAGGCTTTACGTTAAACGAAACAAGTGGAATTTCGAAGCTGTAAGCAGAATACAAGTCATATGAATATAGTGTTCTTCCCCCTTTTTACTGTATAAGAAAGAATAGAAAACGCATTGCAATGACACCAGATAGTGGACAGACTATGTATATGATGGGATTCAAGTTCGCGTTTTTGTTGATCATAGGCATGCTGTCAGAGTATGATATCTTAATCAAACATTCTAGAACATTTGTCGTCACAGATCATGTCCTAATAGAACATAGGCTATGGCATGGATCGTGATATTGTGTGGACTGTTATTATTACTGTACCGGTACCACCCATTGTGACAACAGCCTTGTGAGTCCCGCACACAAACATGATGGAATTCAAGTTCATGTATTGAAAGGCAGGCTACATCATACATGCAGTGAGATTCATTGTTCTTGTATATGCTCTCGTATTATTGTTTATATAGGCTACCCAATACTGACATCAAAATAGATTGTAGTATGCCTCTAGAAATCATATGCAGCAGGTAGAAAATTGACGGGAGATCCATCGCGATTTGGAATAAAATTGAGGAGAACTTTAATCCCTGGGTATTAATCAAACAACACGGGAAAAGGCAGTCATATTCCAGCGCGGTATTTATTAGTGTTTGCGCTGCCCAGGCAGCAATGGTTAATAGATATCATATCCGACATCACCGTAAGTGTACACGTCTGTCAGCCTGTCTCATGACACGCTTCCCTCGGCTTAGTCCATTTTTCCACATTTCATGGGTGTATTCCATTACCGTATATGGTTAATCGGGGCGTTTCTGGTATGCAAATAGGTGAAAGTGTGCACGAGCCTCGGCGCAGAGCCAAGGTGGGATTCATCATGACAGGTGTGCGTAGAGCCTGCGTACGTACGTGTGATGAATCCCGACTTCCCTGTGCGTACACTGGTTCTACATTCCGTGCTTACGCGTGGAAATAGAACATGTTCTACGCACACATTGATGAATGAGGGCCCTTGAGTCTGAGAAAGGCGCTTCTCTCTTAAAATCCAATTTATTATTATTATTATTATTATTATTATTATTATTATTATTATTATTATTATTATTATTATTATTATTATTATTATAGTGTTATTCCTCTTCTACTTATTTTTTACTGTATGAAGTACACTCTCAGGGGCTCATACAGAACCAAGCATTTCACCGTAAAGTACATGTATTTTATAAGTGACAAATAATAAACAAACTTGAAACTTGAAACTAGACTACAACTACAAAATACAACAGCGAGGCACATTGATTCTAGGGATGCACGATAATTATCGGGCCAATAATTATCGGGCCGATAATTATCGGGCCGATATCAGCAATTATGACGTCATCCCGATAAACCCGATAACGTTATTAATAGCTCCGATAATATAATATATTTTTTGGTAAAAAGAAATGCGGTGTGGGTGAATTGGAATGAAGTGCGTTTGTTTTGACTGTAGGCTCCTCCCGTTTTGTCAGTACTGTGCTACGACTGACAGCGTGTGGTTTAGGAACAGGGCGTTTTACACAAATCCAGTGCTCCCTTTCTTGGCTGTGACGTAGCCACGCAAGTTAACGTTAACAACAAAGATGGCCGCGTCGGTACTCGGAGTTTCAGAGGAAAAAGATCGCTTGCTATTTGTAATAAATGCAATTCAGAAGTTCCACAAGGAGGGAAAAGGGCAACAACTTGCAATACATCCAGCCCGACGGGTCATCTGCGGCATCACCACCGCCACGACGGTGTGTTATTGTGTTAACTTAGAAGCCCACGACGACGCGAGGAGCTAAGCAAAGCTAGCCCCTTTCGTGGCTGTGATGCAACCCTTGGTTGAACGCAGTCACTTATTGCTCCGTAGTAGCCAGGTTAATTTGCACCACCAAGGACTGCTTAAAAGCTAGCGGCTTGAGCCCTTGGGTCATTTCTGTCAAACTTCTTTAATTTAGCAAATGACTCGTCAATAGGTACAAGCGTGCTCGCGCCGTCGTCGCGGGCCCCCAACACCGTGGCAGTGGTGATGCCGCAGCAGGTGACCCGTTGTTGTGGTGGTGATGTGTCCACTCAAAGCCTCTTTTTCAAGGCTCCGCTTTGAAAAAAAATAACAAAAAGCTTCGAGCGTCTTAGGTTGGATGCACCACAAGCTGTTGACAGATTGTGAATTTTCATTTGGAAAAATAAATATGGTCACTTTATCAGTCAAAACTGTTGTCTTGGCTTTTGTTTCTGTTGTCTGGTTAGGTCACATTTAAGTTGGTGTTAAGTTATTGTCCTGGGAAGTCTTTGTAACTGCAGCTGTGTCAGTGTAATTCCAGTTAAGCTGCAGTGTGATGTCATAGTAGAACCGGTTAGAACAGGCTAGAACGTTCTGGAACATTGTGAGGTCATAGAGGTGATGTCATAGTAGACCCGCCCAAGGGTATAAATAGAGAGCCGCTACAAACTCTCTTTATGTATTATTATTGTATTGTGATATGTTTTGTTTCATGGTGAAAAAAAAAAAGTTAGATCAAAAAAAATATATACATTAAAAGAAAAATTATAATACAATAAATATCGGTTATCGATATCGGTTATCGACTTGAGGAGCATAAAGTTATTGGTATCGGTGTCAAAAAAGCAATATCGTGCATCCCTAATTGATTCACTATACACAAACCCTCACTTCACACGCAAAGTATATATATATATTTTATATATATGTATATTTTAAAATATATATATTTCTTTGGCCTGGCAGAGGTTCTCGTTGGTGGCCCACCAGGCCTGTACACTTACAGAGGAAACGCTGGATTAGGGCTGGGCGATATGGCCAAAAATGATATCGCGATATATTTTGGCTATATCGCGATACACGCTATATATCGCGATATTTTTACATTTCCTCTAAATCAGGGGTGGGCAACTTTGTATATGGTGAGGGCCACAAAATGTCCACAATCAATCTGGGGGGCCGCATTGTTTATCGGCAGTCCCGCCAGTAGTACCCCATCACTCAAATAGCCCATAATAGTCACATATGTGATAAATAAGGTATATAAACAATTATAATTTGTTGTAACTTTGTTTTTATTCCATTTCAAATGCATTTAGTAATGCAATTTCAACTTTATGAATTTATAAACAGCTGAATTTAAAAGTATTGCTGTAACCCCAAATATATACAAAAATGATCAATTATAATTAAGGCTTCTAATAAAATAAATGTATGAACTTAAAGCCCACTGCTCAACAAACACAAAGCAGCATTCCTGCTGCATTTCACTACAACAGTAAATCAAAAGTGCAATAATAAATTATTTTGTTAAATGTATAAACTTTTATCCTGCTACTAAACAAAACATTATAACACTGAAATGCATGTTATGGATATGAAGCACTCAGGAATGTTTTGTTTAGTAGCAGGATACAAGTTTATACATTTAACAAAATCATTTATTATTGCACTTTTGATTTACTGTTGTAGTGAAATGCAGCAGGAATGCTGCTTTGTGTTTGTGTTATTAGTGTTATCTGAACACTACAAAAGTAAACAAGTAAAGTGCAAGTAAAGTAAAGTGCAATACTACATGCCTCCCATTGACCCTTTATCAAACTGGCATGATATTCACCCTCGCCCCACAGTGGGTCAATAATGGTTATAATAATAATAATAATAATAATAATAATAATAATAATAATAATAATAATAATAATAATAATAATAATAATAATAATAATAATAATAATAATAATCGTCCCCTCTCTACACCTCTCCATCATCTCCCCCCCCCCTCTCTACACATCTTCATCATCTCTCCCCCCCCCTCTCTACACCTCTTCATCATCTCCCTCCCCCCCTCTACACCTCTTCATCATCTCCTCCCCCCCCTGTCTTTAATGAGACACTTGTGGTCTCTCCATTTGGCGCACAATAGCAGGAATGTCAACTTCAATGTTTGTGCATGCAATCTGTATCAGATGAAATAATGTTTCATCCGACAGCCTGTTTCTCTCCTTTGACTTGATGTGCTTCATGTTTGAGAAATTGCTCTCACGTATGTATGTGCTCCCAAACATACTGGCCATAGAGAGGGCAAAGTCCCTGAGGAGTGGGAAGCGGGGCTCAGGTAGCAGTTTCCAAAACGAAATTCCCCTCTCATTTATCTTTGCTTGAAAAAAAGGATCTGACTGTAGCTTGCACAGTTCAAGCTGCAACGGTGGGGGCTGCTCTGACACCGTAGCGGTGAGGGGGCCGGCAAACAGCGCTATCCGTGACTGCATGCCGTTGAAATCTTCAAACCGATCATTGAATTGCATTTGCAGTGTTTCAATGTCGCTCCTGTACTTTCCGACGGCTCAGCCATCGGATTTCTGTGTGTAGCTGCAAGTCGCCATAATCAGTGTCCATCTCTTCCAAAAAGGAGACAAACTTTCTATGGTTTAGTGACCTGTTGCCTCCACGAATTAGATTGGTAACCTTGGTAACCAAATCCATAACATGGCTGTATTCAAGCTTCTTGGCACAGAGAGCCTCCTATATCAGATAAAAAAAAAGAAAAACGATTTAACGACTCTTGCATATAATTTGACTACACTCGACTCGCATTGGTCATTATAGTGACGCACAATAGATGGAAATTATGTTAGCGAACTTACCTGATGTATAATGCAGTGCAGCATTGGACACTCAACGCCACTCTGCCTTAGAAGCCCGGCGAATCCATCGGTAACAACAGCCGACAGTTTATCAAAACCCCCATATTGCTGCACGGCACTTTCAACAGCGTTGAATATGTGCACACTAGGGCTGACCCCTATTAGTCAAATAGTCGACTAATCGATCGAAAGGAGCCATAGTTGACTGCCAACTCTTCTTAGTCGAATACAATACAAAAAAATAAAAAAATAAAAAAATAAAAAAATAAAAAAAATAAAAAAAGATTATAATTTTATTTTTTATTTTTTTTATTGGCCTGGGGCCGCATGGAACGTCGGTGAGGGCCGCATGCGGCCCGCGGGCCGCCAGTTGCCCCTCCCTGCTCTAAATCACTTAAAAATGCTTGATTTAACCCTTTGATGCATACAGTCACGCCAATATGATGATTATAATAAGTCCCTGCAACATATGTTTGCATTATTAAACCATGAAGATGCTTTAAAAAATTATTTAATGAAAATGTACTAAGAGTAGTCTACTGACACACTAATAAAAAAAATTATTTACATCTAAGACAATTTATATAAAAACTCTTGGGTGCCTAAGACTTTTACACAGTACTGTGTTTTCTATCCACTTTAGCCAAACACACACACACACATATATATATATGTATATATATATACACACCCTACTGTGAGAAAATAATAATCACACACAAAAGGTATAATGGCTTATAGCAGACTTAATGATTTTAGAATATTTCAGATAATGAAATTAAATGTTTATATCATCAACTATCCAGTTAGTATTTATACTGTCTGTAACGTTTGGCTACTTTAAATCATTGAATGTAGAGAGAGAGCGAGAGAGAGAGAGAGGGGGCGAGAATGAACAAGAGAGCCAGCCCCCCCCCCCCCCTCGGGGTTTGTTCTAGGTTCACGTTTTGATCGTCTAAGCTGCCGTAGGTGATAACGTCACACTCGAATGTAAACAGGAAGAGATGGAGATGGAGACACATGGAGATGGAAATTGAATGATATACAGAAACGAATAACTAATAAATATGAAGTTATGTTTAAACTGCTGTTGTCAAGCGTTGTCAATATAACCCACCCCATTTCCTCACGAATGGAACTAGTCTTGTGGAGTCCGCTTTGAGCATTTACCAGGGTTAGCAGCTATCGCTAGTAGCTTAGCATAATCCTAATGGATACCTTGGTTAGCAGCTACCGTTAGCTCATTGCTCGTGTCAATTAAATTACATGTTATTAAAGGTCCGCGCTGGTCTGTCTAATGAAATTACAACCGCAACATTATATCGCACTGTACAGCCCTGACTACACTAACGTTAGCCTATAGCTCCGCCGTCCCTTCTCGAGGAAAGCACTGCGAGTGTCTCTCGGCCGCGGGCGGCGCCATATAAACTAAATACTCGATGTTCGCGATATAGTACAGTACTACATCTCGGGTAGAACAATCCGCGATACATCGAGTATACTCGATATATCGCCCACCCCCACACTGGATACAATCATGAAAGTCTGATCAGGATAGCTGCTAAGGCTGTAAGTTAGCTCCACTGTGGCTTAATTTAACACTCAACATTGTAGTGGCGGGTAGATGACAGAAATGAGAGTTGGCCATCTATCTATCTACCTACCTTCCTACTTACCTACTTACTTACCTACCTACCTACCTACCTACCTACCTACCTACCTACCTACCTACCTACCTACCACCAGATTAGTGCTCATATCCAGAAGTTGGGTTTTAATCCAAAATAGGTTGAAACAAGTCAAACAGCCATAGCCTACTGTTGCTAAATTATGCTAACCCTAACCCTAATTTAACACTAACCCTAATCCAGGGGTCAGCAATTAAGTTTGGCAGATGGCAAAAAAAATTCCAAGCCAGAAACAAAAACAATGGTTAATTTAATATATTGATAGTGAAAACATTTTAACTCTGTGATAGACCATCTAACTAAGACATACATTTGTGGCAGAGGCAGAGAATGGACAAAATAAACGAGCTGCATAGGTGGCATAATAAACTGTAAACGACATACACATTTGCACTGACCATTATACCTTTGTCTTTTTGCCATTTTATTATAAAACCAGAGACAAGCGCCTCTCTCTTATCGGTCTTTTTTAAATTATGCGCAACCAATGCGTCTATCTGATGGCCCTTTCTGTGGAGCGCACTGGACTATTGGGAAACAATAGGAATTTTCCATTGGTTCTCCCAGTCCACGTGACAATTTCTAGCATTTCCATTGGCTATAGCAGGGGTGGCCAACCCGCGGCTCGCGAGCCGCATGCGGCTCTTTGCCCGTCAATGTGCGGCTCTTCCATCCATAAAAAAAAAAAAAAAATACCTTTTTTTTTTACCTTTTTTTTTTTTTTTTTTTGCTTTTTTTTTTTTTTGTCACTCATTCCATAAGGACGTAGAATAAACATTTACAATTTTTTTTTAAATGGTCCATTTGCATGTTCTTGGTATCTGAATCTAGGGACATATATGGATCAGTGTCAGAAATAGTGTGTCTGTTACTAGGCTTGAGTAAATTGTAATGAACCAAAGGAGAATATCAATTCTATTTAAAAAAAAAAATTATCTTTGACTGTAAATAACACCATGCTAAAATTGACCAGACCTGAATAATCTAAGCAAATGAATAAAGGGAAGATGATTAAACAGAAGGTTTTGTAGATACAGTACTGAATTCTGCCATCTTTTTTATAATGTAAATTTCTCCACCATTTTTCATCATATTGCAACACAGTTTTTTGCAAGACGTTCACAGAAAGGTAGAGAAACTAACTGCGTTCTGTTTTATGGCAATAACGTTCAGGTTTGTGGGAGATAATCCCAAAAAATAAGAGAAATTAAAAAGTTAATCCAGAAGTCAGATGATTGACAGGGGCTGGTGTGAGCTGGGTAGGGTAGTTTTTCGAAATTTGAAAGCCCTGAGTCTCTTCCTTCAAAAGACTACACTCACTTTTGGCTGTGCCACTTCCTCCTGTCAATATGCGCCGGTTTCCGACTCAATGCCCTGAGATTTCTATAATCTTATATTTCACTAATAACAGTTCAAATAATTGGTAAACAAACATAATGCTGAAAATATACACTTTTACTGTATATCTCAGGCTTAAGAGGTTAACCCTGTGAGGCCCAAATTAAAAAGAAATTAGCAACTTCAGAGGCCAGAGGGTGGGACATATAAACACATTTACTATCAAATAGCATTGTGAGGCTGAACAACAGGACCAATTGACTATACATGTGCTTAAAGGGGAACTATCTTATAAATGGCTTTTTTCAGTGTTTACCATTGTTTCTTAGCTATGTGGACTTATATTAATAGGATATATGTCTCTAATTCTCATATTGGCGAATTCTTCCAATTCTCCTCTCACAATATTCACCCTCACTGAACTGAGTCATCTGAAAATGTGCATATCTGTGATGTCAGAGATTTCTCAGCTGCATAATAATGTGGCAGTTGATGTGGCAGTTGGCACCAGGCCACACAGTGGTTGGAGCCCAGCCTCAAAACGGCTTAAGATCTTAAGGTAGAAAAATGCGGTTTTTAGTACTTGATTAGAAATACAAAACAATGCATTTTTTTTGAAAAAAAAACTAGGTGTTCCATAGACTCACAGGAATTGTGTAAAAGTGCCCAAATAGTGAAAGAAATTGTAAAATAGTTCCCCTTTAACATTTTTTAAATAAACATAATTTTTTTAAATGGCTAAAAGTGATTTTGTAATTTTGCAACCGTGGGTCTCACAGGGTACTTTTAACCCTGTGAGGCCCAAATAAAAAAGACATTAGCAACTTCAGAGGCCAGAGGGTGAGACCTATAAACACATGAAGGGTGCCGTGACTGAAAAAAAAGGTTGAGAAACGCTGGTATATGGTGTGGCTCTTTGTGGTACCACAGTCATTTTTTTGTGGCTCTTAGTCTCTGACTGGTTGGCCACCCCTGGGCTATAGTGACAGACATAGATATATGATAAATGGATAGATACAGTGAATTAGATGCAGTCCAGAGAAAACAACCAATCTAGATATTTAAAGATTCTATGCTTTACAGCCACGCAATCTCGGAGAGATGCACTAAATCTTTAGATGACAATCGATTCCGATACAATAAAGCAAGTCTTTATCACAAACGGATCCAAAGATATTTAATGTTTTACAAAACACAGTCTAGTGTTGCGCCCGGCTTTAGAGTTTTTTTTATTTAGTTAATAAATGTCTTGTTGTAATTCCTTATATACCTAATGTAGCGCATATTCTTGAAGCAGATTCAGCTTTTTTCGCTCTGATTTGACTTCAGTTTAATTGCATTGTTACTGTTCAAATGTGTGGTGCCGTCACAATCATATATAAGTAAAGATACAGTTTGAATGACTTACTCAACTGGTGTTTTAATTTCACACCACACTGCTTGTTTGTTATTTCAGCACCAGGCGCTGTCCACAGACTTTTTTCATGTTGAGCAAGTGCTACATTGCACCTCGCTGCTTACCTGTTATTCACTCTCAACATGGATAAAACAAAGTATAATAAGTATTCTTTAGGTGGTGGTAGTTTCTCTGTTTGGACATTATAGCTAACATATAGCCTAGCCTAGTTGGTCTGATATATATAAAAAAATTTAAATAAAAGATTTATAATTTTTTCAAAATAATCTGACGGGCCAGATATTATTGCTGGCGGGCCAATTTTGGCACGCGTGCCGCCTATTGCCGACCACTGCCCTAGTCCCTTACCCTAACCTAAACATAACCATAGGCCTCTAACCTAACCCTAGCCCCTTACCCTAACTTAACACTAACCATAGTCCCTTACCCTAACATAACCTTACCCTAACCTAACCCTTGTCCCTAACCTAAACGTAACCATAGCCCCTTACCTTAAATCTAACCCTAGTCCAAGGTAGGGGTGGGACGATACATCGATCCAGATCGATATATCGATCTATTATCAATAATCAAATAGGATCGATGCAACGTAAAAAGATCGATTCATATTGCGATACTCTTATTTTGAAAATCCCGCAAGTCATATCCGCCCAGTAATCTGAAACTCTGTGTAGACATTACAGCAGAACAGCGCTACAGAGCGTCTATTTTGCGACCCGATATAAGTCTGTGCAGTTTTTTCCCCGCAACGGGTCAAATGCATCTAACATGCTTTGCATCGTCGCCATTCCTTTATGCCCACGTCGCGTTAAATGCCTAAATTAACGCTACGTTGGCTGCTTAAGCTAACTAAGCTAAGCAGCTAACCGTGAGAGAGAACAGGAGAGAGGAGAGGGGAAGGAGGAGGGGCATTCTACCTGTGGACTGGGGGAGGGGCATTCTGTGTGTGTGTGTGTGTGTGTGTGTGTGTGTGTGTGTTACTGAGGATGGACAGATAATGTTGATATTTAAACATGAATACATAATAAATGTATTCATGATCATCATGCAACATAAAACAATTGTAGGAACAGTTGGGAGAGGAAGGGTTTTTAGCTTGCGTGTTGTGAGTTCCAAAACATTTTACTTAAAAGTTTAAAGCTCAATATATAAAGGTCTATTTGTATTAAAAACAATAGATTGTTTTTAATTTAAATGTCTGGAAGAGCTCAAAAATAAAAACGTCAATTGATATTTCCGTAGCCTTTTTTTGACTTGATCTAAATGTGACTGATTGTGTTAAATGGGCACATAATATCGCCTCATATCGATCGCAGGCACCTGAATCGAATCGTATCGTATCGTGGCAGACTTTGTGATATCGGCAAATATCGTATCGTTGTCCAAAGAATCGATATCGTATCGTATCGTGATGAAACTGGCGATTCCCACCCCTAGGCAATATTTATACTCCAACAGGGAACAAACTGTTTATTTCTACATACCTTCGTTCCTGTGCAATCCCAGGCTAAAAACCGTCCCATTTCAAAATACTCCAGGCTCGTTTCCTGGAATGCGAGATATTGCGTGTTTTGTGTGCACATGCGCATTTCGTGCTTGTTGCTCGCCTAACACCTATATTATTTCCAGGTCAAAGGTAAACATGGTTCTATTCACAAAGCCACCATGGGGGGGTGGGGGGGGATCCCTCGCGGACTCGTTTTCTGACGTCTGCCCAACATAGGACCCGGGGAACATAGACATGCTCCCATGGCTACTGTGCCCAGCAGTGAGTGAGCAAACCCCCCAATTCAAAAGGTAGGCGATACTGCCACCTATCGGGATTCAATCGTCATTTCAATTCGAATTCACTCAGAGGTACCAGGATCACACAACAAGGTCCGGCTGACTGTTTAGTATAATAATAATTAATTAAAAAAATTAACTAGTATACGTTTTTGGCGGTGAGCGCATGGGAGGCAAAAACGAGTATACTAGTTCTGTTTCATGCTAGCTTCCGCTCAGCATCATATTGCATATATCTCGCTTCAGTGGATATGCACTGAATACATTTCAAAATGTACCTTTACATACCAACATCTGTCTGACCACACCCCCATCTGCTGCCTACATAAGCAGGGGTGGGGCCACACACTCATCTCCTTCTCAAATTTCATCCACAAGATAGTGCCTGACTTCCGGTTTAGCGTTAGAATGGAGTAAGTCGCATGTGACACAGCTGCTCACCCGTTATTTTTTTTCCCTCGTTTTAAAAACATATTTATAAACCATTAATGCGTTTAAAACTTGACGCATATATCAACTGAGATTATCAACTAACTATATTGACCAAAAGAATCGAGATGCCAACAACAAGGAAAGACACAACGAGACCAAAACCAGTCGCAGAGGACCCGCCTAAGGAAGCAGGATTCGTGCGGCAAATAGCAGAAAATATAGACGTGACAGTGGCCGCTTCAAGTTCAACCCCTTCAAATACCTCCGCGGACACCGAATATATCATCCGGAGAATGGAGAAAATGGAGATTACAATAACCCAAAAAGTAGATGCTATCAAAGAATCTATCGAAGGCAAAATAGAAGCGCTAAGAGCGGACGCCGATGCACATATTAAACGCACCGAGGCTCTGGAAACAGGTATGGAAGTCCACCAACAAAATTTCATTCGAATCTACAAAGACGTAGATGATATCAACGTTAACCTAACTGCTGAGATGAAGGGAAACTACAAAGAACTCAATACGGAGCTCAGCGATATAACGATGGAGCTTAAGCGAATCAATGAAGAACAGAAAGCCAAAATATTCGAGATGGAATATCAAAAACGCAAGCTGAATATTCGTATAGTCGGTCTGGACGAGTCGGTGAGCTGCGCACACCCTGAAGAGTTTGCCACAGAATTACAGAAAATCTTGGGAACAGAGATCCTTCCTAAAGTACCAGAGGTGGAACAGTGCTACAGATTGGGGACCCGATCCAATGACAATAACGTTAAGCCCAGAGTGATATTGGTTATCCTGCGCCAAGTCAGAATAAAATAAATTATTATTCGTGAAACTCGCAGGATGAAAGGCAATCTGAAATACAAGGATATACCAATACACTGCTTTTTTTTTTTTTTTTTCAAATAGTTTTTCTTTATTTTCCCTTTTCAACATGAAACAAGACAATACAATACAATAACAATACTAATAAACAAGACATCACAGGACAATAACAGTAATAATAATAATACACTGCTTTGAAGATTATTGTCGTGAGGTAGTGGACCTGCGTGCCAAGTTCAAGACGGTGATGTCTCAACTCTATCTGGAGAAATACAGACCCCTATTAATATACCCTGCAATACTTCGCATCGTCGATAAACAAGGAGCAAGGGTTTTCCTCAACTCGCCTGAAGATGCAGCCAAATACATGTCTGCACAACACGCAGGATAGTGTATAAATGGCCTTTTAATCTCTGTTATGCATGGACACCATATAGTATAAATTTTAATGAACCGATGATTTGGGACAGAGAGACCTAGAGTTATTGAATGCTTTCCGCGTCGGGATTCTATTATTGCGGACATATTGGATTCAAAATTGGAACACTCCAGAACATACTGGAACATTCGAACACTGTAAAAACGACATATTGGAATAATCTAGAACATCTAAAGCATTCTTTGATATAGGGAACATTCTGGAATAACAGCAATACGTGGCCAGACATACTACCAGAAGCCCTTCGGGGGAATAATCAACAGCATCTAGCTGCAGAACCACAGAACCATCATAGCAGCGGCCGGCTGGAATAACATTCTACACAACGGATCATCGCCCACCCCTGGCCAGGGGAAATGCTGCATATACGTATTTAAAAACGGCTTTTTATTAATTGGAAATATTTCCACTACTTCTCCAATTTATACTTTAGATGTTTAAGCATAGCAAAGCTCTTTTAAGATCTAAGTTAATGTTCTCTTCCTTTTACTTGTTTTTTTTCTTCTGTTTTCTCTGATTTATTGAGGCTCTCTTTTCAGTTCAATACCTCCATATTATTCATGGGTTACTATAAATTACACAAGTTCATATGAAATGTAAGTGATTAGGGCATGATAATTGAAGCTTATTTATGGTCTTTATTTTTAATTTTATCTTATTTAAATTTTTATTTAACGGGAAAGTGGCCAAGCCACAGTCGACATTCTACTTATGGTAGAATTTAGAGTGTTAGATCCTATGGTATACATAGGAATGTTAAGGATAATTGGATCATTCTGGGATATCCGGTGGTGCAAGGGAGGGAGTCATACGCAAAGGTTGTGTTCATGGAACACAATCCTGTATGACTCTCGGTGGGAGGGGAGGGAAGGGGATTTTTATTTGTATATATGTATGTTTTTAAGCTCGGCTCTCAACGGGACCTCACTAGTTGGATGTATATCTATTATTGCCACGCACTCCAGAAGCATTACCAAAAACTACACTACAACATGTATAGATTATGGCTAGTTTGAATATAATGATATGGAACACCGGGGGAATAAATAACCAACTCAAACGCAAAAGCGTGCTCACACTGATGAAAAAAGAACATGTGGACATTGCTCTGCTAAGCGAAACGCACATTCTAGAGAAAGACATAGATAAATTAGCGGACAACACATCATAATATTAGTCACTCTTCTATTGGTACGAGAACTCAGGGTGTAGCCATAGTCGTTAAACGTAAGTTGAATATTGTATTAAAGGGAGTATGGTCTGATGTAGAAGGTCGGATAACTATAGCTAAGATTGTACATAAGAACAGGAAAATAGCGTTGGTAGCGGTATACGCCCCAAATTTGTACGAAGAGGATTTCTTCACTACACTAACCAATGCAATGTTAGACATTCCCGATTACTCATTTATAATAGGTGCGGATTTTAATGCCATCTGGAACCCAAGGATGGACAAATCTTACCTCGCCTTTTCCAGCGAACAAAAGAATTCATCTAAGGCATTAAAGGATTGGTCGAAGATTACAGGTGTAAATTACTTATGGCGATTACTTAATCCCACGACCCGAAAGTACTCTTGTCGATCTGCGAGACATAACACATTATCCAGAATAGATTATGTCTTTGCATCACAGAGACTATTTGATAATTATGAAGTGGAAATTATACCCAACGCACTATCAGATCACTGTTATTTACTCCTTAAAGGAACATTTGGTATACTATCCTCCCGAGCCCCAAGATGGCGATTTAACTCGATGCTGCTTAATAACAAGGAATTCATTACACAAATCAAAGAAGCTCTTATAGTATTCCAACGGGAGAATGCAAACTCGGTGCAAGACCCCAGAATAATATGGATGTCGGTAAAGGGAATGATCAAAGATTTCACTGATAGCTTTTCCTCCAAAATGCGCAAGAATCAATGCACAAAACTGGCTGAGCTGGAAACGCTTTACTCAACGTTATTTAATTCTCTAAAATACAACAACTCAACTCGACTAGAGAATCAAGTTAACGTACTAAAAATAGAGATCAATGCCATATACAGACAACAATCGGAAATACAAATACGCAGCACAAGACAACAGCAGTACTCCCAAGGTTCTAAACCTAGTCACCTATTAGCCATGCGATTAAGAATTAATGCAAAATTTGCAGATATAACTACCATTAGAGCACAACAAGTACTTGAAACAGACCCTGTAAAAATAAACGATACATTCAAAGAATTCTACTCCGACTTATATAAATCAGAAACGACCTTCGATCAAAACAAAATGGACACATATCTTAATCAAATTATTCTCCCTAAACTTTCAGAGAATGACGCTAAACAGTTAGAAACACCGATCACACTAGAGCAGGGGTGGCCAACCAGTCAGAGACTAAGAGCCACAAAAAAATGACTGTGGTACCACAAAGAGCCACACCATATACCAGCGTTTCTCAACCTTTTTTTTCAGTCACGGCACCCTTCATGTGTTTATAGGTCTCACCCTCTGGCCTCTGAAGTTGCTAATGTCTTTTTTATTTGGGCCTCACAGGGTTAAAAGTACCCTGTGAGACCCACGGTTGCAAAATTACAAAATCACTTTTAGCCATTTAAAAAAATTATGTTTATTTAAAAAATGTTAAAGGGGAACTATTTTACAATTTCTTTCACTATTTGGGCACTTTTACACAATTCCTGTGAGTCTATGGAACACCTCGTTTTTTTTTCAAAAAAAATGCATTGTTTTGTATTTCTAATCAAGTACTAAAAACCGCATTTTTCTACCTTAAGATCTTAAGCCGTTTTGAGGCTGGGCTCCAACCACTGTGTGGCCTGGTGCCAACTGCCACATCAACTGCCACATTATTATGCAGCTGAGAAATCTCTGACATCACAGATATGCACATTTTCAGATGACTCAGTTCAGTGAGGGTGAATATTGTGAGAGGAGAATTGGAAGAATTCGCCAATATGAGAATTAGAGACATATATCCTATTAATATAAGTCCACATAGCTAAGAAACAATGGTAAACACTGAAAAAAGCCATTTATAAGATAGTTCCCCTTTAAGCACATGTATAGTCAATTGGTCCTGTTGTTCAGCCTCACAATGCTATTTGATAGTAAATGTGTTTATATGTCCCACCCTCTGGCCTCTGAAGTTGCTAATTTCTTTTTAATTTGGGCCTCACAGGGTTAACCTCTTAAGCCTGAGATATACAGTAAAAGTGTATATTTTCAGCATTATGTTTGTTTACCAATTATTTGAACTGTTATTAGTGAAATATAAGATTATAGAAATCTCAGGGCATTGAGTCGGAAACCGGCGCATATTGACAGGAGGAAGTGGCACAGCCAAAAGTGAGTGTAGTCTTTTGAAGGAAGAGACTCAGGGCTTTCAAATTTCGAAAAACTACCCTACCCAGCTCACACCAGCCCCTGTCAATCATCTGACTTCTGGATTAACTTTTTAATTTCTCTTATTTTTTGGGATTATCTCCCACAAACCTGAACGTTATTGCCATAAAACAGAACGCAGTTAGTTTCTCTACCTTTCTGTGAACGTCTTGCAAAAAACTGTGTTGCAATATGATGAAAAATGGTGGAGAAATTTACATTATAAAAAAGATGGCAGAATTCAGTACTGTATCTACAAAACCTTCTGTTTAATCATCTTCCCTTTATTCATTTGCTTAGATTATTCAGGTCTGGTCAATTTTAGCATGGTGTTATTTACAGTCAAAGATAATTTTTTTTTTTAAATAGAATTGATATTCTCCTTTGGTTCATTACAATTTACTCAAGCCTAGTAACAGACACACTATTTCTGACACTGATCCATATATGTCCCTAGATTCAGATACCAAGAACATGCAAATGGACCATTTAAAAAAAAATTGTAAATGTTTATTCTACGTCCTTATGGAATGAGTGACAAAAAAAAAAAAAAGCAAAAAAAAAAAAAAAGGTTTTTTTTTTTTTTTTTTTTTTTTTAATTTTTTTTTATGGATGGAAGAGCCGCACATTGACGGGCAAAGAGCCGCATGCGGCTCGCGAGCCGCGGGTTGGCCACCCCTGCACTAGAGGAACTCAAGAAGGCCATATCCGAAATGCAAAGTGGTAAGGCTCCTGGAAGAGACGGTATCCCATCAGAAATGTACCTTTCTTGTTGGGACATAATTGGACCTTATTACTAAATATGATCTTATACTCAGTCAAGGAGGGGAACTTCCATAAGAATGACAATATTGCACTCATAACAGTCCTCCTTAAAAAAGACAAAGACCCCAACGAGTGCGGTAGTTATAGACCTTTAAGCCTCCTCGGAACCGATATCAAACTGTACTCTAAGGTATTAGCCATCAGATTACAAAAGCATATGACGTCTTTAGTTCACCCGGACCAAACTGGCTTCATAAGAGGCCACCTGATCACTGATAACATAAGACGAATACTGCACATACTAGATGCCGACAAGGATGACACCATACCTAAGGCGATGCTGTCCCTGGATGCTATGAAAGCCTTTGACAGGCTGGAATGGTCGTATCTATGGGCAGTATTAGAAAGGATGGGGTTAGGAAAAGGATTCATTGATATGATTAAAGTATTATACAAAGACCCATCGGCCATGATTACAACAGGTACAATCATCTCCAAAATCTTTCCGGTATCACGCTCAGCCAGACAGGGTTGCCCTCTTAGTCCCGGACTATTCAATCTATCATTAGAGCCTTTAGCACAATATATATAAGACAATCCCAATCCATAGAACCAATCGTAATCAAGGGCACACAACATAAAATTTGTTTATATGCGGACAACGTAATATTGTTCATGCAAAACCCCAACACCACATTGCCTCATCTGCTCAAGTTGATTGAGAACTTTGGTGATTTATCGGGATTTAAGATAAATTGGCCGAAGTCAGCTTTCCTTCCACTTAACACCCCTGCAAAAAAAGATATAACCCTCCCAGGAGAGATACCGATGGTAAAACATTTTAGATGCTTGGGAGTGGAAATATTCCCCACCATAAGACAACCGGTGAAGCACAATTACACAAAAATCCAAAACAAAATCAAAGACGACCTTGATAGGTGGGCAAAACTTAAAAACACAGTACAAGCACGGATATCAATAGTTAAGATGGATGTACTACCTAGAATCAACTTCTTCAGTTCAATGCTACCGTTACCCCCTCCAGAGGGTTACTGGAAAAGATTACACTCCTCCACATACAAATTTATTTGGAATAACAAACCACCACGTATAAAAAGATCCACCGCACAGAGAAATAAAGCAGATGGTGGCATGGCATTTCCAGATTTTTTCCAATATTTTAAGGCGTACACATTAAGACCATTGACAACATGGTTTGACCCCCAAGCATTAGTATCCTGGAGAAAATTAGAAGAAAACATAGTAGCCCCACATAGACTGAAGGACATAGCATACACTAAACTACCAATCAAGCACTGTGAACGGAAATTTGGCCCCATAATTACTCATGCGATCCGGATATGGCGTGAAACACAAAAAAAAAATCCTAACCCACATAAATGGCACAATCATACTCCCTTATTCAATAACAATGCACTCTTAATTGAAAAACGACCTATAAGATTCCCTATATGGGAAGAGCAAGGCATACACTCATTAGGGGATGTTTTTAACAAACAGGGTTTTTGTAGTTATAAAGAAATACGCAATTTTTTTTATCTCACCACGTCCACATGGCTTTTTTACATACAGTTACAGCTATGTTTGAAGTCTCACGGTGTTCCATTAGACATACCAATTTAACACCACAGATACCACAAATTCTTCTATGAAAGAGAGACATCGAGAGGTTTTGTTTCAGATTTTTATCATCAATTACTAACGTCCTCGTATGAAACCCTCCAACTAGACTCTGCCTGGAGGAGGGATATAACAGACCTGGAAAATGACTTTGATTGGCAAGGAGCCTGGGCAAATGTCCGACTTACATCAAGGAACCCGGACCATCAACAAATCAATCTTAACTATATTCACTAAGGCTGAGCCCGAACCCTGTTTTTAGGGTTCGAACGTTCGCCAGGGTTTATCGAACGAACGTTTGAACGTTCGTTTTAAAAAAAAATTTAATAGATTTTTTTTTTAATAATTTTTTTTTTCATTTTTTTTAATAATAATTTTTTTATTTATTGTATTATTATAGATCCTACGGAGGGCGGCATTGCATAGTCTATTGGTGAAAAACATGTTGTTTACAGTGGTGGCTGTTCATGTAAACATGTAATTAAACAAAGCACTCAGAAGAAAATAAACAAGCTACTGAATCAAAGTATGATAAACAATAGCCCTTGCAGTCACGTAAGGGGCTAGATAAACAAATGCATTCGTTTTGTGGCATTGACGTTATATAGTTAGTGTTACACGTTCAATAACAGCCGGTATTCACTCTTGGACGACGGGGAGGGGAGCCGGGAGGAGAGGCGCACGCCTCGGCTCAACAGACCCGTCCACCGTGTACCTCGGAACGGCCGGGCTCCCAACACGCCTGCCGCCCGTCTGCCCTACCACCGTTCCGAGGTACAGTCCACCGTGCGCCTGCTGTTGTTTCCAACGCAACCACCTCCCGCCATGAAGCTCGCGCTATTACTTCCTCGGCGAGGAGCTAACTACGGCTCCCCGGTAGCTACGATAAGTCTGTTGAGGCTTGCCGATTGGTGGTAACAGCAGAGGCGGGTGCAAGCGGTGTGACGTAATTGGCAGAATCGCCTGTCAATCAAAATAGAGCTCTGGTTGAGAAATAGTATCCCGCTGCAGCCCGGCAGACCATACTGGTTGAGCCGAGCGCCTCGCATTCACATCACCTCAACCCCGTGCGCATCCTTTATTTTTTTTTCACCGAACGTTCAAACCTATTAATTAAAGTCCAAATGTCAGCGTAACGAACGAACGTTCGAACGTTCGAACGTTCGGGCTCAGCCTTAATATTCACAGGACATACTTGACTCCTATAAGACTGTGCAGAATGGGTCTTAAACAAGACTCCAAATGCTCCCAATGTACAAATGGGGACGAAGGGACATTTATGCACATGTATTGGGACTGCCCACCAGTTAAGACATTCTGGAAAGATGTGACCCAACAATTATCAAAACTCGTAGCTTGGAATATACCTGTACACCCCTCGGTATTACTATTGAATGATGTTTTTGAGTTTGCAGTAAATCCACAGCTAAAGAGATAAGTTTTATCGGGTATCACAGTAGCTAAAAAGCTGATCGCATCACGCTGGTTTCAACCGGAAAAAATTTGCCGGAAAGTTTGGTTTCTTACATATCTCGATGTGATTTATCAAGAAATATCTACAGCAAGAATTCTGGGTCTCAATGAATCCAAAATGTCAATGTGGTTAGAAGTGGTGTAGAGAATAAAAGCTAGCTTATAATGGTAGTGTCTGGTTATGTGCGAGGGATAATGGAGGTACTACCCAAGGTGGGGTCCGGGAGGGGGGGGTTCGAGCTGGAGCATATGTGTGTAGGTTTTTAGATAACAGGTATTAGGGGTATATCTTATATAAGACAATTAACTAAAATGTGATTTCATTGGATGTGCTCTGACAATTAATGCTTGTATATCTTATCGTGTGTTGTCATGTTTGTTTATGTGTTTGTTTAAAAAAAAAGAAAAAAAAAAGATAGTGCCTGTATACCAATCACTTGGCGAGGAAGAAAGTATTAGGCCTGCCGCGATAAGCAATAAATCGATTAATTGCCGCGATAATTAAAATGAATGCAATGATTTTGACGGGCGCGATTAATTGCTATTTGCGCGTTTGTTTTAATGAGGCGGAACCAGTACCCGCCTCATTAAAGCACGGGAGCTCCGTGGGGCAACGCCACATATAGCTTAACTACATTTCTCAATAGTGTTGCTCCTTTTAACCAAGTAGCGTTATTTGTAGTGTAACGTTAGCTATTTTTAGACCCAAGTAGTTACTCGCTACTGCCCGGAGAAACTGGACTGCTAAATAAAGATGAAAGATCGAGCGTTGATGCTCATTCAATGCTAACAACATTAGCTAAATAGCTAACAAACGAAATACAACGTATAGCATAGCTACAACACAGAATAACGTTAATACAATTACATGCATCATTGTTTACAATGAATGGGTGGGGCTAGTCAAAGGACTGGACACGGGGACAAGTTAAACATGAATTAATTTATTATAACAGGTAGTTTCGAGTCGTGCCTACGCACCACAGGGCTACTATTCTATTGTATACGGATTTGACGCTTCCTCCTCATCATTGATTGCCTGTAGTAGCTGCATCTAACGTTAGTAGCTAACGTTAAAACTAACCTAAAGTTAGTTGTTCAAGTCAAGTCAAGAGTTTTAATTGTCACGGCATACAAGTATACAATGAAATGCGGGTGGTCTTGCCCGCGACGATGTGCAATACAGTGGTACAAGATATAATAGAATCCAATAAAAAAACAACATTGTGCAATAAACATGTAACAGGTAACATGACATCTCGGTATCTGTACATAGTATTTACAGAGCATATAGGACATGCTAGGTAGCTTTAGTAGTGCAATACACTGTTCCTGTTGTTATACTAATTTAAAGTGGCCTTTCCTCTTGGCCATAAGTGTGCGTGTGTGCGGCGTGAGTGTGTGCCCGCTCGTGTTAAAGTGGCTGCTAGTGTGTGAGCGTGCACAGCGTGCGTGTCGTGTGTGTGCTCGTGTGTGCTTGTGTGTGGATCAGGGTTTCCGTTAGAATTTTTTTTTGCCGGCCTCAGTGTCCGGTAGATTTCAATCTACCGGTCAAATGAGATAAATTCCGGTCAGAGTTTATTGAGCTTAAAAACAATTGATAGGCAAAAGAATGACAACAAAACAAAAGAATGACATCATCAAGGCATGTAGATTTATAATATTTTTACTTAAAACTAGGCTACCTTTGCGTATAAAGTCATTATATTCCAAATAAAATAAGTCCCGAGACTCGTGCTGCTGCCGACTTTAAATCAAATAGGTGTCCGTGGGCAGTCGCCCGACATTAATAAACAACAGTCTGTTATAATTAGGGATGCACCGATATGAAAATTGGCCGCCGATACCGATACCGATTGTTCAACTAACACTATCGGCCGATACCGATACCGATATTTGTATATTTGTATATAAGTATTTGTAAAAAAAATATTTTTTTTTTTTATTTTTTTTATTTTTTATTTTTTTTTAATGAAACTACTGTATATTTGTATGTGTATGTTTGTATTTGTAGGCCTCTTTACTTACTTAAAAAAAGGAAACATCAAGAAATATGTTTATGGTATCACTATCTCTCTCCCAGTATCGTCTTGCGGCCTGCAGAGGGATACTATTTTCTCAACCAGAGCTTTCAACCAATGCAATGGAACCATTCTTGCGGCCTGCAGCGGGATACTATTCTCCCAACCAGAGCTTTCAACCAATGCAATGGAACCATTTTGATTGACAGTCGATTCGGCCAATTACGCCACACAGCTACGCCACTCCTGCTGTCCTTACCACCAATCGGCAAGCGTTTATAAATGTTTCTCCTTCCGGGCATGCCGCCATTGTTCTGTTTGCGAATGCGAGTCTTGCGAGAGCAGAACACACTTAACGTAGCTACGTTAGCTGCCCGGCCCGCCGACCGGCGCTCCACGCATGACCAAATGAGACATAATGATTTTACTGCAACAAATGTTATAATAAAACAAAGCCTTTCTATACATTTGTCTGGTTGAAAACTTTATTAACAGATTGCAGAATGTGTAGTTGGGTACGGAATGAGCAACGGAATGGAACCGAGCTATGAACGGGCTAACGGAGTAATGCCTTGTTTACTGCTATCTTCGGGTAAATAATATGCTTGTTATTGAACGTGTAACACTTCATTTTAACAGCAGATACTTTCTTAAATGCCATCTTCCCGAGAGAGGGTGTTGACGGGGAGTTGTGTTATTAATAGCATTGAACAGCTAACCGAAAGCTAGCGTTAACTATTGTTAAAGGTTTAGCCATAACGTTACCTTGGCTAAAGTTGGGGCTATTCTTAATGCAGCAATAATGACTGCAGACCTGCAAGCAAAGTACAGCAAGTTGACAAAGGAGTATTCCAACGCAAATCACATTTTCACCAGTAACGTTAGTCTTGCATCTAATAGCTAATAACGTAGCTACGTTAGCTGCCCGGCCCGCCGACCGGCGCTCCACGCATGACCAAATGAGACATAATGATTTTACTGCAACAAATGTTATAATAAAACAAAGCCTTTCTATACATTTGTCTGGTTGAAAACTTTATTAACAGATTGCAGAATGTGTAGTTGGGTACGGAATGAGCAACGGAATGGAACCGAGCTAATGAACGGACTCGGAGTAATGCCTTGCTGCTATGGGTAATAATAATATGCTGATGTTATTGTCCGTGTAACACTAACTATATAACGCTAATGCCACAAAACGAATGCCTTGTTAATCATAAGTAGTTACTTTGATGCAGTAGATTGTGTGTGTGTGTGGGGGACGGCAGGCGTTGTGTGTGTGTGAGTGAACTTTTTTTTTTTTGCCTTTTGACGCTACACAAATTGATGGGTATTTATCGGCGACTGCTATCGGCACATTTGAGCTTATCGGCCGATAGGCCGATAGCAGTCAACAAGGCACTTATCGGCCGATACCGATACCCGACCGATATATCGGTGCACCCCTAGTTATAATCACATTTTTATGAGCTAACGAATTCCGTTATATTGGACATTTGTATTAATTATATCAAGCGAAGAACTGAGAAATTTGGCAGAGAGTAGAGCCATATGAAATCCGTTTTATTATTTTCCAAATTCCATTTTATTTTTTCCCAAATTCCGTTTTTTCCGTTTTAATATTGCAGAATTCTGTATTTTGCTTTTTACGCTCATTTTACCATCAGAAATTGTGTCTAATAAGTGGGAATGAATAAATGTCCACAATTCAATAAGATATAACAGTCTTTTTTAATGTTTTTAAGTGCTGCAACTCAGAAACACAGTTCAATTTTACACAATATTTTTCAATTAATATTGTGACAAAATAAAAATACATATTTCAAGTGTAAACAATAGATACAGCTAGCTACTACTGACATTATCACAATGACAACGTCAGTAACCTAGCTATATCTATTATATTGTGATGAAATATAGTAATGCATAATTTAGGCACCTTTAGTTTAGTTTATTTCGATTATAAAGGACGGTGTATAATGACAATCGTTTGCATTAAACAAATGGATGGGTGCACTAGATTTAGCAAGAAGCTATCATTTCCATCTATAGTCCTATGTACTGTAACGTTTCATAGCTATTTAAGTTTATTTAGATTGTAAAGGGCAGTGTATAATGACAATCGTTTGCATTAAACAAATGGATGAGTGCACCAGATTTAGCAAGAAGCTATAATTTCCATCTATAGTCCTATGTACTGTAACGTTTCATAGCTATTTAAGTTTATTTAGATTATAAAGGGCAGTGTATAATGACAATCGTTTGCATTAAACAAATGGATGAGTGCACCAGATTTAGCAAGAAGCTATCATTTCCATCTATAGTCCTATGTACTGTAACGTTTCATAGCTATTTAAGTTTATTTAGATTATAAAGGGCAGTGTATAATGACAATCGTTTGCATTAAACAAATGGATGGGTGCACCAGATTTAGCTAGAACTTCTAGAAGCTATCATTTCCATCTATAGTGTTTTGGGAAGCACGGTGTTTCCCCTTGTTTTTGACATGCCCTTTCGAGACCAAATGATCATCGCACGTATTTTTGCGGGTCCAATCACAGTATGTTGACAATATTTACAAAACAACTTATCGCCGGAGGCATAAAAATCATTCGGATACTGCTCTGCTCTGAATTTAGGGTTTAGTGTGGTATTTCGTAGCTTTTTGGATGCTGTTAATACCGGAGCAGCTACACGCTTGCCTTGGACATTGCTGTGTTGTTGTGAAGCAGTGTGGAAGTGACGCGCGCGGTGTAACACGCTTTAGCGTCCCGGTCATGTTTGCTTTGCACCAAACGTTCCACCGTTATCCCGAAAACGGAATTACAGTCCAAATTATGGCAAATTCTGCAATATTCCACGTTTAACAGGTAATTCCATTTTTATTGCTCAATTCCGCGATTCCGTCCGCGATTCCGTGATCGCGGATTTCATATGGCTCTAGCAGAGAGAGACGGCAACATTATCGTCGTGGGTTTGCGTGACGACTCTCTCCACCTCGCAACGACTTATTTGCAAAGAGTATGGCGCTGCAGAGCAGCTGATTCAGCTGTTATTGGCTCTTTTCTGGGGACCGCACAGCAGCGCCCCCCACCCAACATTGAATTGAAAATGGCTGAATTGGAGTACTGCTGGAATACTGCATTGTGCTGCTGCTGCTCCGGCTCTACAGCTTCACAAAAGTTCGCACACCCAGCACTAAGCTCTCGCTGACAACGTCGTTGTCATTATTAGAAGCAACGAGGAAACAAATGTAATTGTAACTGAGGGGTACAATTCCCTGACTGTATTGAGAGTATGGTATATTAAACCACTACTTAGTTATGTACTTTAATTACTGGCCATACAGTACATGAATATATATGGTGAACACCCACACAAGAATACGGCAATGACACATAAAGTTCTATTTAGAGGGTATTTATTATTATCAAAGCAAGCAACGTTAGGTTACAGATTGAGAATTATACTTGCGCTTGTAAGGCGAAGAACACACGTAAAGTAGGTCAAGAGCGTAAGTCAATGAGAATAGTAAGATGGGTCTAAACTGACGCCACCTGTAGCATAGCAATTACATAAGGCACACTAGTACCAGCTGGAGACACTGGGGGGTTCCCTCCGGGTGTAAGGCCGGCAGGGTAGAGGAATGTTCGGGTGCAAAGTCTGGGTCAACGCGGAATAACGAGGCTCCAGATACAGGAGCCAGTGCAGTACTCCCTTGATCCGTAGACAAAGCAACAGCTATAATCCAGTATGCTCGACAGCATGGATGAAAGCTAGCCAGCCTCTTCCTAGAGGCGGGCTCGAGTGATGCTCCTCACGGGGGGTAGATCCCACACGATAGTGGGGTAGACGGTTCTCTGCTCCAGCAGTCACGGTACCAAAGCAATATAATCCAACCAGAAAAGGTTCTGCAGTCGCCGGTGTAGATTCTCCTGTGCACTGTACTTCACATTAAACTAGGTTGAACTTGACGTTACTTCACTAAACTCTGACACTTTTACTATCCTATTCGCACATGTTCTAAGTGCTCTATTTAGACGCAAGGTTGCTCACTTCACTTGGTCGTTGACTCGTGGTGAAGGCTTTACTAGTAATGAACGAACTGCTGCTGTTTCCACCTGCGCCGTATTTATACGTAAGGTGAATTATCTAGTGCCAACCTCAGTTCTGTCTCGTATTACTGCGCAAACCTGGACATGTTGAGACATGCCTTGGCGTTGCCTTTGAACTTGCCATTGGGGGTATGGTCGTTGGCGCCTAGGGGTCGCTGTCCAATAGGAGAGCGAATATTATGGTCTGGTTTGTACCCAGGTAAAGGGATATTCCGTGTATATATACAAAGAATATACAAGGGATATCAAACGATATACAAATATTATACAAGGGATCTCAAGCAATAAATATATATATTCGGTTTAATCTGACCCTTTGTAACAGTAATGATCGTTTCGTTCATCGCATAAGCTATTTAATTTTAGCCTATTTTAATACAATTCAAATAATCAAATTGTGCTTAGACTCAGGGAATTATTTTCACCGGACATTAAGACCGGAGAGATTAAATATGTCGGACTTCAAGAGATTTTGCCGGTCAAATACCGGTAATTACCGGCTAACGGAAACGCTGGTGTGGATAGTTCAGTGTTCTGTGGCACTCAATGTTCATTGTTCAAGGCTCTGATGGCCTGGGGGAAGAAGCTGAGCGTAAGCCTCTCCGTCCTAGTAGCTGGGGTTCGCAGGCGTCTGCCTGACCTCAGCAGCTGGAACAGGCTGTTATTGGGGTGGTGGGGGTCTTTCATTATTCTGCAGGCTCTGGATTTGCACCTCTTGTTGTATAGAACCTGCAGGGGAGGTAGCGCAATACCCGTGGTACGCTCGGCTGAGCGCACCACTCTCTGTAGGGCCTTCTTGTCCTGTACCGTGCTGTTTCCATACCAGGCAGTGATGTTTCCGGTCAAGATGCTCTCTACAGCTCCTGAGTAGAAGGACTGGAGTATCTTCCCCGATACTCTGAACTTCCTTAACTGTCTCAGGTGGTAGAGGCGCTGCTTCGCTTTCTTTACTACTGTGTCTATGTGTGTTGACCATGTCAGATCCTCTGAGATGTGGACCCCCAGGTACTTAAAGCTGCTCACCCTGTCCACGGTAGCCCTGTTAATCATCAGTGGTGTGTGTGTCTCCTGCTGTCCTCTCCTATAATCCACGATCAGCTCCTTGGTTTTACCAATGTTCAGGAGCAGGCTGTTGTCCTGGCACCAGCGTTCCAGTACCTCAACCTCCTCCCGGTAGGCCTTCTCGTCGTTGTCCGAGATCAGCCCCACCACCACCGTGTCGTCTGCGAACTTCACTATGGAGTTGGAGCTGAACTTGGCCACACAATCGTGTGTGTAGAGTGAGTACAGCAGGGGGCTTAGAACACAGCCCTGGGGTGACCCGATGCTCAGGGTGATGGTGTTGGAGGTCTTACCCCCCACCCTGACCGCCTGGGGTCTTTCACTCAGAAAGTCCAGTACCCAGGCGCTCAGGGCAGAGCTCAGACCCAGCTCGATCAGCTTGTCCACCAGTCTGGTGGGGACTATGGTGTTGAACGCTGAGCTGTAGTCAATGAACAACAGTCTCACATAGCCCCCCTTCTGACGGTCAAGGTGGGAGAGAGTGCTGTGCAGTACCTGGGAGACCGCGTCGTCAGTGGACCTGTTTGTCCTGTATGCAAATTGCATAGGGTCCATATCACTGGGGAGGGAGGCACAAATGTGGTCCTTGACCAGCCTCTCGAAACATTTCATGACCACAGAGGTGAGTGCCACCGGTCTGTAGTCATTTGGACATGTTGGGGAGGGTTTCTTCGGTACAGGGATGATGGTAGACATCTTGAAGCAGGCAGGGACCACTGACTCCGCCAGGGATTGATTAAATATGGCGGTGAACACCGGGGCAAGCTGGTTGGCACAGGACTTAAGTATGCGTCCTGTTATACCATCTGGGCCAGCAGCCTTCCTGGTGTTCACCTGCATAAATGCTCTTCTCACACTGTGTTCCGACAATGAGAGAGCGCCCCCGCCCCCCCGCGGTGCCCCCCCCCCCCTGCACAACAGCCGGCGCGCCAGTTCACCAACAATCTCAACATTTGTTTTATCATTAGCTCAAAAACACAGAACCGGACGAGACAAGTTGTCGGCTCATAGGTTCTGCTAGGATAATCACAACAATACTTCCGGTCCGGTCGGTGGGCTTCAAAATAAAAGTCTAAAACACCGGAAAAGATGGAGCGGTTGGCTTCAAAATAAAAGTCTAAAACACCGGAAAATACGTTTATTTTGTACAGCGTTTTCCTCGACGAGTACTCGAGTACATCATGTGATCAATTGATCTGGATTATTTTTGCCCATCCCTAATTTATCCTGTGCTGAAGTCTCCATTCCAATAGAGATAGTATATATTTTGGTCTTTATTTGATTATTGTTTCACTGCCTTTTTATTTATTACGTTTCCAGTTTTTTCCTCACACTTTATTAACATTTTGTACATGGTACCGCGGCGCAAGGTACATTAATAATACATGTACATGTTAAAAGGATGACACAAAAAGCCAGACAGAGGGCTTGTTTTCAGTTTCAGTTTGTTTTATAATAAACAATCAAACTGAGCATTTTTTTATTTAGGATATTTAAAAAATTTCTTCCCATGTTAAATAAAAGTTTATTGCACTTTGAAACGGTGTCCTTGCATTATTATGCTATTATCATTATATTAGTGAATTTTTAAAAGAAAATTGAGAACTTTTGGGAAATAAATGTCTCCAAAAAAAAATGCTCTAACCGGTCGCAATAATATCGCTTATCGCGATATTTTCGGGGGCAATTAATCGCCCAGCAAAAT
This sequence comes from Notolepis coatsorum, assembly GCF_963971535.1. Taxonomy (NCBI): domain Eukaryota; kingdom Metazoa; phylum Chordata; class Actinopteri; order Aulopiformes; family Paralepididae; genus Notolepis; species Notolepis coatsorum. The sequence goes on along the minus strand of NC_140174.1, from coordinate 82,907,162 downwards.
GTGTTATCGTGGCAGGCCTAGCTGGAGAAAGGAAAACAGAAGAACAAGGAGATACGTTGACATTATATCTTTATTTTCTCTCTCACTATTTTCGAGAAAATACGGCGATATTGTCTTCGTCATTGGAGTGTCTGGAAGATGATGATCATTCTGAGTGACCTCCACCGGCTTTTTCGTATTAGGGGCTCGCGCCGCTGACATGCTCCCCAACTGCAGTCCTCCTTGCTGCGGCTGGATGGGTTTGGCCCTCCGGCCATACAGCTGGACTGTGGGAAGCACCGACTGTTGTGAGGAAGCGGTGGCTTCCAGGGTGGGGTAAGTACTGTTTTGCTTGCGAGCTCTGGTTGTCTGTTGATGTGGGGGTTAGCTGACAATTTTACGAACGCCGGCCCCAGATTGGGGTCCTCTGCTCGGCTTCTTAAGCGGCGGATGGAGGATCTTGGTCTGAAGCCCATGATGGTCAACTAGTGGGCCGCAACAGAGGCCTGGTTAAAACCCGGAATTCTCTGGACAAGCGGATGCTTCTCTGTCCCATGCAGGCCCCATCTTTCACTTGAGTGGAAGTACACCCTAAACGAGGAAATGTGGGCATGGATTTTCGTTATCGGAAGATCCATGTTCAAGTCGGCTGCAGCCCAGATGGGAATTGTGCCGGCTCCGCCGTATGTCTGGTAAAATCACTGTTGAAAACTGTGTTTGACATTTCTTTTTCTCTTCTCTCTTAAGGATGAGGAGGGTTTCAGACGGCGGCCTGTCTGAAGTGTGGCTTGTTATGTCGTTGTGTACAGTTCAGGTGATAGCTGCTTAGCTTGCGTGCTAGTTGTGGCCTACCTGTTAGCCAGTCAGCTGTTAGCTGCGGCGCTAGCCCGTTATGTCACTAGGCTAGGAAACGTTAGCTTGTTGCTATCAGTCGAGAGCGGCTGTTAGCTTAATGCTACACTGTTGAACGTTGCTATGACTATAACATGCCTTAAACACTCTGACTACGACGTCATCTTTGACAGAGGATGTTAGTCGAACCTACACCGGGAGCCCTGCCAGCGAGGACTGCGTCAACATGGAGAAACGTAGCGGCTGGGTGGCGCAGCGACGCTACCCTCGTCGCCAACGCGGGAGATGCCGTGTTCGACTTCGGTGTCCCGTTAACCAGATTGCAGTTCTCTCGGCCTGCGCTCAGGGTAGGAGTCCCGACCGGACTTTAAACACTTCTTCTTTCCTTCCCTTCTAAATGTTTTGTAATAACGATGTTTTCCAAAACGTGTGTTGCTGCAATACATTGAGGATACGACGCGTGTTGTGTGTGAATTGTCTTGTCACTGGTATAGCTTCTCTCTCCATAGAAATCGGTGTTGTTGTTTACATGTGTAAAAATGATCTGGTTACTTGTGACGAGAACATGTGAAGCTATGCTTAGTGACATGTTATTGAGGAATGAATTCTTTTCTCAGCCTGTGATGACAATGAACAGTGTGTTCACATATTAACAGGGTTACCTGTTCAACTTGGTCGTATCAAGGGTAAGGTAGGAGAGGTGATCCCCCCCGGTTTCCCTGGGGCTTCCCCCCCCCTCCTCTCAGACATTTTTGGTTACAATATATTGTGTCACTGTGTTTGTGGTGATACGATATAACCCTTAGATTAATTGCTGGGGTTGTGCTTTCCGCTTGAGAAACAATTTTTTCCTAAAGAAAAGATTGTTTGGTCTCTTATCATGTGTGCTTAGCAAGGCCTGTGGCCAATACATAATCGAGGATTCTGTCTTCTCTCGTTATGAAAAACGGCGTTCCTCTGTAGTAGGAGTGTACTGTGCCATTTTTTGTTGTGATGAAGGGTTGTGTGTGTCTTTGTGATCTACAACTGGGTTAGGTTGGCCCACAGAAGCACATGTGTAAGTCTGGACCGGGGCTCTTAAATTGGCCCTCTCTGTTCTGTGTTTTCCTTAGTAAAACTCAGGTAGCAGGTTATCACATGAGCTATGTGAAGCTGTTAAATGCTTCATGTAGCATGCTATGACTGGTGTCATGGCTCTACTTTGTCATTACATCGTATCAGGGGTGAGGGGTCATAAAGGGGTGAACTGGTAAACCTTTCCTCCCCTTTTCTGATTGGCAGGGGTTAAAACCACCTGTCTTTCAGGGTTCCTGTCACGTTGCTGTTCGGCACGTTACAGGGTAAGGGGGGGGGGTTCCTGGTCCCACGCCCTGAAAGATTGGGCGTGTGCACCGCGGAAATTCCCCCGCCATAGAGTACGTCACTGAGCGCGTCTCTGTTGGTAAGACTTCCGTGGGTTGTTCAGGTCCATGTTATGGATCTGTTTCAGGGAGTTGTCAGAGCTCCTCCTCACGAAGCTCCTCCTCTGGGAGAAGTGCCTTCTGTGAGTTCGGACTCTCCTTCCCTGTGAGGGAGCCTCCTCAGAGTTTCAGAGCCTCCTCCTCAGATTGTCAAGGTGAGTAGAACTTCAAAAAGGAGTTCTGCTCTATTGTGTGTGTATTCGATTTAATTCGATTATTGGGTGTGTATTGATTCAGTGCCTCCTCCTCGGAGAGTAGTGCACTGCAACATTGCCCAGGCCCGACGGGGCCCGGCCCGGCCCGGCGGGTTCGGGCTGGGTAGGGCTTTTTTTTTAATAAATAATTCGGGCTCGGCCGGGCCCGGGCACCGCCGTTTTTTCATATAACTAGGGTTATAGGATAACCTTCGTTTTAAGATTCGCTTTCTCTTTTGCGCCAGAGAAACATTTGTATGTAATTACTGCAGCGCGCAGGGAGAACTCAGGGGACAAGTTCAACTCGATTGGTTTTGTTGGAATATAGCCAGTTGGCGAACGTTTTAATTTGTTCTTGGGATGTATGTAGCCGGTTTTGTTAACGGTGTTCAACGCGTTGCTGACGTCGTGGTGAGTGATTATTATTATTATTATTTGCTGGGTCGCAACTCGCTACCTGTTTTGTTGTGATTTTCATTACGTTGCTCTGCTCGAAATCTGATTTCAGTTTTCTGTTTGTTTGTTTGACTGAGTAGTGTGTGTGTGTGTGTGTGTGTGTGTGTGTGTGTGTGTGTGTCAAAGAAGATTCTATAGCCTTCAGTACATTTTACGAGGCTGATGTGTGAGTCAGTCTATATAAGCGAGCACTGGGAGAGACGGCATTGCGAAACAGGCTATGTAAATGCTTCTTAGTTTTGTTTATTTATTACGTTCATATAAAACCGTGTTTCGAATATTTAAAACAAATACAAAAAAAATTATATTTTAATAATAATAATAATAATAATTTTTTTCGGGTTTTCACGCGGGCTAGGGTTTAAAATATTATTTACAGTCAGGCTTATTTTCGGGCAGGGCCTGAAGTTCACGGGCTCGGGCAGGGCTCGGGCTTTATTTCAAGGCCCTTGCAGACCACTATCGGAGAGCCCTAACCCAAGTGTTACATAGCTCAATGTTGCAATATATTCTTTTCAATCTATACAGCTCGCGTGGGAAGTCTCTCTGGGGATTTCCATCTCCTCCCTGTGGCGAGGGTGGCGGGATGTAAAAATGTAAAAAAAAAATACCCTCAGCTGCGTCACGTGGGATTCATGTCAGTCTATATTTCTTTCTTTTTTAAATAAAAAGAGGAAGGAACATGAAGCAAGGCGGCTCCGTGTCGTTCTCCCAGGCGACTTGGAGGAACAATGTCTGGTGTCTTGCTAGACTATCCATTGATGTGTTTGGGTCTCGACGCATACATAGTGCTGGCTCGGGGTGTTTCTGTTAAGAATCACGCAGGGGGCTAAGTGCGCCTTGGTTGCTCGTTATTAAAACAGCGTTTTTATAGGGCAACTGGGATGGAGTTTTGTCTCTTCCGAGCGCCAGTTTACTAGGTTGTCTCGATGAATTCTCGTTCATATCTGGGGGATGTTAACGGAATAGATCAGAACATAGGTAGAGGGGTCTCACGCCCTTGGGGTGGGCCACTGAGCGCGGTACAAATGGGACCGTCTGGGTGGCGCCCTCTTTTCATGTTTCAGATCGACATGCATACCTACCCCCTCTTCTGGAGTGGGCATGTCGGCGTGGTTAGGGCACGGGATTGGTTCTGGTCGCGCTGGTCCAGGTCCGTTAACCCGTTGTCCGCCGGGGATGCAGATCTGCTGTTCTGGTACCCTGAGGGACTTGTGCTTTTTTCGGGGGGAAAAATGCCGGGTCGGCCCGGGTGTCACAGGGTTAGGCGTTATGGAGACCCTTTGTTGGGTACATGTTGTACTCTGCACTATCGTAATGGCTTACGGCCATACCAACCTGAACGCGCCCGATCTCGGAAGCTAAGCAGGTTCGGTCCTGGTTAGTACTTGGATGGGAGACCGCCTGGGAATACCAAGTGCGGTAAGCTTAGGGCTGGTTCTCCATTCTTTTCGCTCCTCTCTCACGCGTGGCGAAGAGGGGGCTGTTGGGGTGGTCTTTTGGACCTCCTCTGGTAACCCTGTGTGCTTCCGAGCCGCCGGGCCCGGTCCGAAGTAATGTTTCATCGACCCGTAGGCCTGGAATAACCCTTTTTTGAAAACTGAAACACTTGTACTGCGGTATAGCCAGTGTATACCCGCAGGTGTGTTTGAGTTTTTTCTTGAGGGGTTATAGGAACAACAACTGTCTGTGTACCGAGAGGGTGGTTGAATTCTCTACGGGAGGTTTTCCAGTGTTCCCACTCCAGACGTCAAGCCGGCTCGTCATCGCTCCCGATTCCACGGTAGGAAGGCGTCTCTTCGTGATCCTCGTTCCTGGGGGTGAGGCTCGTCGTCGCTCCCTAGTATCCCACGGGAGGACGGCGTGTGCCCATCCCGTTCCCCTTGGACCCAGGCTCGTCGTCGCTCCCTAGTATTCCACGGGAGGACGGCGTGTTCCCATCCCGGTCCCCTGGGACCCCCTTTGTTCTGCGCTGCCCGTCTGTAGCATCCGAAGAGGAGGAGGAGGATCTCCGTGCCAGGCCCCGCTGTCGGGCCCCTGTTCCCGTGCCAGGCCCCCGCCGTCGGGCCCCTGTCCCCGTGCCAGGCCTCCGCCGTCGGGCCCCTGTCCCCGTGCCAGGCCTCCGCCGTCGGGCCCCTGTTCCCGTGCCAGGCCTCCGCCGTCGGGCCCCTGTTCCCGTGCCAGGCCCCCGCCGTCGGGCCCCTGTCCCCGTGCCAGGCCTCCGCCGTCGGGCCCCTGTTCCCGTGCCAGGCCTCCGCCGTCGGGCCCCTGTCCCCGTGCCAGGCCTCCGCCGTCGGGCCCCTGTTCCCGTGCCAGGCCTCCGCCGTCGGGCCCCTGTTCCCGTGCCAGGCCTCCGCCGTCGGGCCCCTGTCCCCGTGCCAGGCCTCCGCCGTCGGAACCCTGTCCTCATCCCTGTAAGCAGCTCTGGCCCTCGCCCTGTCCAAGGCCTTAACCCTGTTCTCTGTCCCTGTCTCCAGCCCGCCTCTCCGGGCCTCTGTCCCTATCCCCCTCTCCAGTGCCCCTGGTCATGGCCCTGACACTTAGCCCTGGTCCTTAGCCCTGGCCCTTAGCCTTAGTCCCTTAGCCTGTTCGCCTCTTAAAGGCACAGTGCCGCATTTTCCAGTTTTCCTTGTCTCTAGTGTTTTTGTGTTCTCCCTTAAAGGGACTGTGCCGCTTTTTGTTCTATAATAAATATTTGCCCTGTTTTGGCTTACTCTCATACCTGTCTTGTGTTGTGCGATTGGGGTCGGTTACAAACCATAACAGTACGACCCGACCAGTCGACGACCCCAGCCAGCACAGACAGTGTATGTGAGTTTGCCCTTTTTAGTTCCCCTGTTAGTTCCCCTGTTGACTCCCCTGTTAGCTCCCCTGGTAGCCTCGTTAGCTTCCCTGTTAGCTCCCCTGTTAGCCTCGTTAGCTCCCCTGTTAGCCTCGTTAGCTCCCCTGTTAGCTACCCTGTTCCCCACTGCTAGGACTGCCCCTTCAGCTAGCAAGGTCAGTCTCCCCACTGCTAGGACTGCCCCTTCAGCTAGCAAGGTCAGTCTCCCCACTGCTAGGACTGCCCCTTCAGCTAGCAAGGTCAGTCTCCCCGCTGCTAGGACTGCCTCTTCAGCTAGCAAGGTCAGTTTCCCCACTGCTAGGACTGCCCCTTCAGCTAGCAAGGTCAGTTTCCCCACTGCTAGGACTGCCCCTTCATCTAGCAAGGTCAGTTTCCCCACTGCTAGGACTGCCCCTTCAGCTAGCAAGGTCAGTCTCCCCACTGCTAGGACTGCCCCTTCAGCTAGCAAGGTCAGTGTTCCCCACAGCTAGGACTGTCCTTCCAGCTAGCTTGTTCTCCTTTGCTAGTCCAGCCCTGTCTGCTAGCCTAGCTCCGGCAGCTAGCGCAGCCTCTATGCTATTGTAGCAGTACAGCTAGCATAGGCCCTGTAGCTAGCAATGCTCTGGCAGCTACCCAGTCCCTCTGCTAGCCCCACTTTAGGTGTAGCTTCCCCTGCTAGCATGGCCCAGTTTTTTTTTTGTTTGTTGCTTTGTCATGTCCCCTGCCCCGCTGTCTGATTTTTTGGGTCGCCCGGTGGCTCCCGTGGAGGGGGAGGTACTGTGAGGATTCGCCTGTCCCTGGACCTTTTTCCTGTGTTTTCCCTGTCTACTCTCCTCTACTCTTCACCAGCCCCCACCCTTGCGATGATTTACTCTCCTCTACTCTTCACCAGCCCCCACCCTTGGACATCCTTGATCCTCTACCTTCACGCACCTGTTGGGAGTTTGCAATCACCTCGGGAGAGTACATAGGTTGCAGACTCCCCTCCAGTCCTTGTCGGGTCGTTCTGTGTTCTGGACTCTGTGTTCGTTCTGTATCTGTATCTGTGTACACTCTGTGTTCATGGAGTTCTGTACGTTACCATCCTGTACGTTACCATCACCTGCCGCGTCTCCGGCGTGAGACGACGTGCCAGCCATCACCACCTGTCGCCGTTTGCCTGGAGTGGGACACCGTCTTCGCTCTCTAATTCTCTACGGGAGGTTTTCCAGTGTTCCCACTCCAGACGCCAAGCCGGCTCGTCATCGCTCCCGATTCCACGGGAGGAAGGCGTCTCTTCGTGATCCTCGTTCCTGGGGGTGAGGCTCGTCGTCGCTCCCTAGTATTCCACGGGAGGACGGCGTGTGCCCATCCCGTTCCCCTTGGACCCAGGCTCGTCGTCGCTCCCTAGTATTCCACGGGAGGACGGCGTGTTCCCATCCCGGTCCCCTGGGACCCCCTTTGTTCTGCGCTGCCCGTCTGCAGCATCCGAAGAGGAGGAGGAGGATCTCCGTGCCAGGCCCCGCTGTCGGTCCCCTGTTCCCGTGCCAGGCCTCCGCCGTCGGGCCCCTGTTCCCGTGCCAGGCCTCTGCCGTCGTGCCCCTGTCCCTGTGCCAGGCCTCCGCCGTCGGGCCCCTGTTCCCGTGCCAGGCCTCCGCCGTCGGGCCCCTGTTCCCGTGCCAGGCCTCCGCCGTCGGGCCCCTGTCCCCGTGCCAGGCCTCCGCCGTCGGAACCCTGTCCTCATCCCTGTAAGCAGCTCTGGCCCTCGCCCTGTCCAAGGCCTTAACCCTGTTCTCTGTCCCTGTCTCCAGCCCGCCTCTCCGGGCCTCTGTCCCTGTCCCCCTCTCCAGTGCCCCTGGTCCTGGCCCTGACACTTAGCCCTGGTCCTTAGCCCTGGCCCTTAGCCTTAGTCCCTTAGCCTTAGTCCCTTAGCCTGTTTGCCTCTTAAAGGCACAGTGCCGCATTTTTCAGTTTTCCTTGTCTCTAGTGTTTTTGTGTTCTCCCTTAAAGGGACTGTGCCGCTTTTTGTTCTATAATAAATATTTGCCCTGTTTTGGCTTACTCTCATACCTGTCTTGTGTTGTGCGATTGGGGTCGGTTACAAACCATAACAGGCGCAAAGTTTAATTTAGCCTACTGAGTTGTTACAGCTGTACAGCTTACTAAACTATCCTTGCTCTTTCAATGCTGCCTTGCGCACAGTCAAAACAGTCCAGCTGCAGTTCCGTAGGTTAGGTTTAGCTGGGGCCAATCTCAAGTTTCTCAAGTTTCTTTATTAGTTGTCATACAGAAGTACAGAATACTTTTATACAAAATGCTTCTTTCTGTTACATTTTGTATAAAAGTATTCTGTACTTCTGTATGACAACTAATAAAGAAACTTGAGAAACTTGAGATTGGCCCCAGCTAAACCTATCCTACGGACCTGCTGCTGGACTGTTTTGACTGTGCAATGCAGCAATCTCTGATTGGATTTTCAAGGCTGTCAATCATTCAACCTCCGTGTATTGGATTGCAAGGCTGTCAATCATTCAATCCCCCATTCAATGGCAAGAGTTTAAATGCACAGACCGTGCTTAGATGACGTTAATAGCCTATTTTGATTGGCTATTATTTATTTAATCTTGGGTCAACCTGTGCAGCCATCTGCACAAATATTTACTGCAGTCATTACTGCAGTCCAGGCCTGCTCAGAGCTGTACATTTTGGCAATTTTTGAAAAAAAAAAACTCACTGGCATTTTTTTTACAGAGGAAAACATTTATAATAAAAATAATAATAATAATAATAATAATAATAATAAAAAAAAAAAATATATATATATATATATATATATATATATATATATATATGTAAATTAATAATAATTATGAATTATGAGTGAATTTGTGTTTCACGTGTTGTCATAGAGAAACCTCCACTGATTCACTGTCACAGAGCTGTATTTTGGCTGTAAAAGGCATATTGGGAGTCCGAAGGTGCAGTACCGGCCAGATCCTGTTATGAATGAATGAATGAAAACTTTATTTAACAGATTGCAGAATGGGTACAATACAGTACGGCTCAATACATACAATTGTTAAGGGGATGCAGACCTGAGAAAGACGTTTGTCTTGTTTCCATCAGGTTCCCCCATTTTCAATTCATATAGACATTTATGACATACACAACATACATGACATTTATGGCATAGGGACATATAGGTATTTAGTACTGATACATTTGTGACATAAACGGTATTCCAATATACAGTACTGTTACCCCTAGATCCTGACAGAGTATATACATATGATGGGGAGGGGACTGTACATTAGGGGGGGGTGGGTGGGTGGGAGAGAAATATACATACGGCGGGGAGGGAATATATACATGCGGTGGGGAGGAGACTGTCTATTAGGAGGTGGTGGGGGTTTTGGGCATTTACGGTGGCCAGTTTCGAATTGCAGTCTCCCGTAGGTGCTCTTTAAGAGCGGTTTTGAATGTGGGCAGGGATTCACATTCCTTTACAGCTTTGGGTAGGGCGTTCCACATTGTTGTGGCATAATTGCGAAACGTGTTTAGTCCCTTGTTTGAGCCGAATCTGGGTTTAACATGATTTGTTGAGCTTCCTCTGGTGTAGTGGTTGTGGTATTCACTGACCTTTGGGAAGTATTTTGACATGTACATGGGCACCCCGGTCGTATAGTGTATCTTGTAGACCAGGCCCATTGCAAGTTGCTGTACTCTGTCGTCTACTCTAAGCCATCCTAGGTTGTCAAAGTGGGCAGGGGTGAGGTGGGTTCTGGGGTTCAGGTCAAGTAGTAGTCTGACCAGTTTGTTTTGTGATGTTTTTTTATTTTGTTTTAAGCGCCTTTGAGGTGCTTTGGTACCATGAGGTGCACGCATAGTCATAGTACCCTTGAATGAGTGCTCCTGCCAGAGTCTTCAGGGTATTCTTGTTTACCAGAGAGGAGATCCGGTACAGGAATCTAGTTCGTTGGTTGACTTTTTTTATTACATTGGATGCCATTTTGTCACAGGAAAGATTTGCTATCCCGAGAATGCACCCTCCTTCCCAGTCCCCACTTCTCTCTGCCTATGGCTCTGGGTTAGCTTGTTAGCTTACACTAACGTAACGTTATCTTGGATCATAATGGAGTGGCGAGGATTGCAAAGCAGGTTAGATGCATTGGACCCGTTGCGGAATAAAACAGCAGGGACATGTTTTGGGTTGCAGAATAGGCTCACTAGTCTTGCTCTAGTGACGCTCTAGACGCTACTGCTGTGTGCTGTTGATCCGAGCCGAGCGGATACGACACATGGGATTTTCAAAATAAGAGTATCGCAATATGAATCGATCTTTTTACGTTGCATCGATCCTATTTGATTATTGATGATAATAGATCGATATATCGATCTGGATCGATGTATCGTCCCACCCCTACAAAGCATGTGTGTACTAGTATTAAAGTTCTGACATTCATGTACGTATTTAAAGCGCAGAACAATTGAAATGTCAGTTTTTTTTTTTAAATGTCAGACTGTCATTCACACCTTTTGTGCCAATATTCTGATCATTCAATGGAGAGATTGAAAGATGAGCTCTAGAAATTGCCACTGCCCGTCAAATTAAAGAAGAAATATTTATGTATGTTATTAAAACGAGTCAGATCTAGGAATAGAATGAAATCCACAACCAGATATACCACACCTCCGACTCCCAGCAAAAAGCTTTTATTATATTAAATACCACACATGTACTAAAGGTTAAAATACAAAGACACTGTACTACAAAATTACAAAATTACAATGTACAAAGGTAGTAGTATTAAAAATGCCACCCCTAAATATACTCACTAAATATCCCGACGTCAGAGAGCTGTGCAAATATTGTGAAATACTTGCTTTTTATATATTCTCATTCTTGACATGGACTGCACTTTTTTACTATTTAATTAAACTTGATTGTAAAAAATATTATCTCAAATTCATACTATTACAGAAACAGTGCTTGCATGAAAATGAAACGTACTGTAATGTTCTGGGGTTTTGTGTGTCACTGTTAGCTGGGGGTGTGTTTCCGCCCGGGAGAGATAGGGGGTGGCACCGGAAGTTAGTTTGTTGTCGTGGAATACACGTGTAAGCATGTAGCTGTGTGTGATGACGCTTTTTTGGTGGACAAACCACCGCACATGTGCACCATGACTCGTGACTGGAGTCTAGCTCTGCTAGCACACATAGCCTACTGTGTACAGACGGTTTCAAACTGTACTTTAAATTAGAAAGCAAACAAAATAAATGGACAAGAGAAAAATAAATCTCAATTTGGTCAGTATTGTCATTTGGACAAGCAAAGCCATTACTTTAAGTTGCAGGCAAGAAAGACAAGTCTGTCCACTGTCTCTGGTTTTAAAACGGCCCTGTTGCAGGTCACAAAAAAAGAAAAAGAAAAAAATCAATATTTCTTTTTCGATATTTTTTTTTCTCGATATTGATTATTAAAATATATCGCGATATTTATCGTTATCGTTATATCGCCCAGCCCTAAATAAGAGTATGACAGAACGCTACAGTCCATACAGAAAGAAAGACAGACAGAGACTCGTTCCATTTTAGTAAAATAGTTAACTCACCGTCACCAATTCTGAGCCTTGGTTTGTGCTCGCCTGGACAGAAAACTGGTTTGGAGGCTCTTGATAATGGCATTCCTCAACTCGTCTTTTTTATTTTGTTCAGTTCTCAGTGGAGGCAAATGTATACGTTGCTGTGCACGAAACAGCAAGTCGAAGGCAGACTGAGTTGTGGAGGGTACAGGTTCTGGCGCTGGAGCCTCGCACTTCAGTGCTAAGTACTTGAATTGAAATAAGCTTAACACGCCGCCGGCATGGGACCCAAGCTGGGTGGTGGTTGACAATACATCGTTGGCAATGTCTGTCCATTTGTCCGCTCTATCCACTTTTCCAGCTGTTGATATAAAGCGACAAGTGCACTGTTTTACTTTTAGGAGCACATCTTCAAATGTTTTTGCACCCAGTCTGACAATTTTAGGAGGCCCACCGCACCGCACAAACAAACAATGGTTACCGTACACACATCCATGTTGACACTGTAGCTCGCGGCCATTTGCTGGAGTCTGGCGTTCTCTACTGGAACAAAGGGCGCTCTACAAAATGCGTATTTTTTTCCGCCAATAAAAACTCCCATAAAATAAATTGGGTCGCACATAAATCTGCAGGGTCGTCGGCAACCGGAAACAAACCATAATTTTTTTAGGCCTAACCTGGGCCGAGGGCTTTACCAGTTTGAATCGTTTTCGGGACCCGAGATTCATTATGATGTGGTGGGTTATGTCGTGGCTCAAATGGACATACGATCTACCAGATGGCAATCAAATAATTGGAATATTCTTTTTGGAATCTCACCGGCCACAGGTAAGAGCAATTTAACGTCAATTTCAGCTTGATCGTGCCTTGTTTTCATAGCCATCGCCCTGATCAGCGTATGCTGTTGTACTAACAAATGCCATTATTGACAATCAATTAATAAGAAACGACCCCCCCCCCCTTTCATGCATTCATGATGGAACATAATATACCGATCATATGCATTTGAATTTTTTATTGTAGCGTGTATAGGGACGAAATGCCAATGGATTAAGTATAATATGCGTTGCGGCCTATTACTAGCCTCCCAGGAATGACCCTAAACCGCTCTAAAACCATACTTATATTCACCACGGTATAAAATGCGAATGTATGGATGGAAAAATTTATCCTTTTTCACATCTTGAACGATAGATACTCGATGTCAAATGGGCCATACAGGGCTGTACACTGCGACGAGGTTATCGCAAATTGCCCCTATATTTGGCCCGTGCGAGTGGAAAATAATATTTGGGGGCAACCTTGCGAGTAGTGATTTCAACCCTTCATTCGCATTTCACTCTTAAATTAATCCATACGAATTGGATAATAAAAAAAAAAACATTAGCCTACAACCAGGGTTGTACAGTGCGACATAATGTCACGGTGCTATGAAAGAATCTATCGGCGATGAATGAATTTACTACGTAGCCCCCCGTGCGATAATATTTGCGTGTACTGTGAAGTGAATCTGGGCCTCACTATTCTACTTGGTAGTTGTAGTCTATCGTGCGATTAAAGACCATGTCCCTGTCTGCGTAGAGTCCATACATCCAACACCAAATCCCAGAATTCCTAGCAAACAATCGAATCGAAACTGAATGTGGCCTATTGCAGCAGCATCGCCAAAGAAGAACTTCCTTTCAATAAGTTTAAGCCGCTAATTTTGCTCTGCAAGAAGAACGGAGTGGATATCAGTCCATCTTATGACAACCATGTCCGATGTGGAGAGGTGATAAGAGACTATAGCCGATTAAATTAAGTCGGATCTGGCAGTGATGATTGACGGGGACACACTTCTAACGTTCAGCCATGCATTAGGTGAGTAGCCCACTATTAGGACGTTTTTCAATACTTAAATTAAATACTGTCTACTTAAATTTCCCTACGGGGACAATAAAGTATCAACCTATCTATCTATCTAATAATGAGACAATATGCAAATAAGATAATACTAATAATAATTGTAACTTACTGCTGGTAAAATCACTGTTTATTTCTCGTTTTGCATAGTATTACATTCCTCTTCTATAAACAATCAAAGTCCTACCGTAAGAGCCTCATACGGGTAAATTAAACCTTTTTGATTAGAGTCTTTCCTTCGAGCTAAGTTGAACTGAACATTTCACTGTCAAAAGCGCAAACTTAAAGGATAACTCCACTTTTTTTTTAAATTAGCTTATTTAACATCTTCCCTGGAGTTAGACAAGAAGATGCATACCTTTTTTGTCTCTGTGCGTGCATTTTAGCTTTGGGAATAGACGCTCCGTTAGCATAGCTTAGCTTCATCACTGGAAGTGAGGCAGGACAGTAGCCTTACAGTGCCTTACAGTGTATTGCAAGGTCTGACATTGACCAAACTTGATATGCATGACCTTGGTGGGCTCTAGGTCAACTCCTGAAAAGGGGGTCAATGTCAGACCTTGCAATCAAAAGTTAGGGGCGCACTGAAATTATGGCAAGGGTTATTAGCCCCCTAACTTTTGATTGCAAAGTCTGACATTGACCCCCTTTTCAGGAGTTGACCTAGAGCCCACCAAGGTCATGCATATCAAGTTTGGTCAATGTCAGACCTTGCAATACACTGTAAGGCACTGTAAGGCTACTGTCCTGCCTCACTTCCAGTGATGAAGCTAAGCTATGCTAACGGAGCGTCTATTCCCAAAGCTAAAATGCACGCACAGAGACAAAAAAGGTATGCATCTTCTTGTCTAACTCCAGGGAAGATGTTAAATAAGCTAATTTAAAAAAAAAGTGGAGTTATCCTTTAAACAAGGTTGCGTCGCAACACGGTTTTCAAAATAAAGGTCACATATACAAATCCGTAGTAGGCCTCTCAATTCTTATAAGAAAAGTCCCGGATATACATAAACATTAATTGGCATAGATCTCTATAAACGGCCCAACACATTGATCACTTTAGGCACACCCTGAAACCAGTAACATCACAAATATGAAGCGGATAATTACCCATAAAAATAATAAACCTTTCATGGGGTTATTTACAATAATAATAATTCATTTTATTTATAAAGCACTTTTCATTGTGAAACAAAGGTATGCAGAGTTTCTTGTCCTCCTGATTAATGCAATGGTGTGTGTGTTGTGATGATCTCATTCAAGGAGCACTACAAACGCGCACACACACACACACACACACACACACAGTTTGTTGTTTTTGTTCTATTAGTGATTTACACACTTTCTCAGTTGGTTCATTATAAAAGATACAACCCTGAAAACAAAAGCACTTAAATGTTAAATAAAAGGACCACAGTAATGAGGCAGGAGAAACATATTTTTTTGCACTATAATGGTAAAATTGTTATTTAAAAATGTGCCCCTAAAAAATATTCTGTGCCCCTAAATTTCTCATTTAGGGGCAACTGTGCCCCTAGTGAAAAAGCTTAGGGTACAGCCCTGCCATAGTATTGCATCCATAGCTATAATACAGGTGCAGCTCAATACATTTGAATATCGTGGAAAAGTCTATATATTTAGCTGTATTGATGCAGTCATTTGTGCAAAAGGAGCCCCAACCAAGTACTGAGTGAACATACATGAACATTAATAGAGCTGACCCCCCTCCCCCTGCCCCAGCCCTCCTCATTCGAATGCCTTGCTGCAAGGTGCAAACCCCCCTTCCCCATGACCATACTGGTCATCTACCGGCCACCCAAACCAAACCCAGCATTTATTCCCGAAATACATGACCTCCTAACCACCCTCTGTACTACATCTGCAAACATGGTAATTCTCGGTGACATCAACATTCATGTTGACACCCCCTCATGCCACTCTGCTTCAGAGTTCCTACAAATGCTGGACAGTGTCAACCTGACACAGCATGTGCACGTCCCCACACATGACAGGGGGCACACACTTGACCTTGTGATTTCCGACCCTGCTGCCCCTATTAACAACTTGTGTGTATACGACCCGGGCATGTCGGATCACATGGCCATTTCCATGCATATGCTGTTCCCCCCCCCCCACCCATTCAAAGTCCAAGCACCAGATATGTTTCAGAAACATAAAAAACATCAACCTGGATGCTCTGGCCTTGGATCTTCAACATCTTGCCCCTCCTGCCCTCTCCTCAGCCAGTGACTCAGTAGGCTATTACAACAAAGCCCTGAGTGGCCTCCTGGATGTTCACGCCCCCGTGAAATCCAAGATGGTCACCTTCTCACGCTCTGCCCCCTGGTACACCAGCGAGCTGAGGGAGATGAAGGTGGCTGGCCGTGTCCTTGAGCGACGCCTCACTGCGTCGGGACTCACCGTGCACAGAGAGGTCTACAGAGAGCACCAAAAGGCCTACTCCAAAGCCCTGAAGGACGCTCGGTCACGGTTCAACATCATCAACAATAGTCCCGGCAATTCTAAACAGCTTTTTTCCACCATACACCACCTCCTCAAACCCCAAATCCAGGCACACAGAGAGACCATTGAGAAGCGATGTAATGACTTCATGTCATTCTTCACATCCAAGGTTGAGGGCATCCGCTCTCTCCTCCCCGGCTCCTTTTCCTCACCTGCTCCACCTGCTGTCTTACAGCCTGAAGTCTCCCAGCTCCTCCGCTGTTTCAGCGACACCACGCAGCGTGAGGTCGAGGCCATCATGAAGTCATCCACGTGTGCTCTGGATCCCCTCCCCACAGCCCTGGTGAAAGCCAACATCTGCACTATTGGTCCCCTCATGACCAGCACCATCAACCTCTGCTTGCAGGCTGGCCACGTTCCGCCTGCCCTCAAAACTGCCATCATCACCCCCCTCCTGAAGAAACCCACCCTGGACCCAGAGGCCCTCGTCAACTACCGGCCCATCTCCAACCTCCCGTTCCTTTACAAGGTGCTGGAGAAGGTAGTTGCGAAGCAGCTCCAAGCACACCTCAGAGACAACAACATCTTCGAGAAGTTCCAGTCTGGTTTCCGCTCCGCGCACAGTACAGAGACAGCCCTGGTCAGGGTAACCAACGATCTACTGATGGCGGCGGATGCTGGAACCCCATCCATTCTGGTCCTTCTCGACCTATTGGCAGCCTTTGACACGGTGGATCATCCCATTCTACTGGACTGTCTCCACTCCAATGTCAGACTCCGCGACCTAGCCCTTGGCTTATTCCAGTCCCTCTTGGCTGGTCGGACTGAGTGTGCCTCCCTCGGAGGCGCAACATCCTCCAACCACCCTGTCACCTGCGGTGTCCCCCAGGGATCCGTCCTCGGGCCCCTGCTGTTCACCCTGTACATGCTCCCCCTCGGCCGCATCATCGGCCGGCACGGTGTGTCGTTCCACTGCTACGCTGACGACACCCAGTTATATATCCGGATCACACCATCATCACCTTCATCACCCCCCACACTGACCGCTTGCCTGGAGGAGACTAAGGCGTGGATGAACCACAGGTTTCTCCAGGTCAACAGTTCCAAAACACAAGCCATGCTGATCGGTACCCCACAACAGGTCCGGTCAACCACCATCACCACCATCTCCTTCTCCGGTCAGGACATTCCCCTCTCCACCCTTGTCACCAACTTGGGCGTGAAAATGGACCCCCACCTCAGATATGAAACACACATCAAACACCTCTCCAAGACCTCTTTCTTTCACCTCCGAAACATCACTAAACTCCGCCCCTCACTCACCCTGGCAGATTCCGAGAAACTCGTCCACGCTTTTGTTTCCTCCAGGCTGGACTATTGCAATGCACTCCTCATCGGGATCCCTAGTAAAAGCATTAAAAAACTGCAAACCATCCAGAATGTCGCTGCTAGGATCCTGATGAGGGTGCGCAAATATGATCACATCACCCCCACCCTCAGATCCCTTCACTGGCTCCCCGTGGAACACAGAATTGAGTACAAGGTGTCCCTCCTCACTCACCAGTGCGTACACGGTGGTGCCCCTGCCTATCTCAAGGAACTCCTCACCCCCCAGTCCTCCTCACGTTCCCTCCGCTCCGGCACAGCCTACCTCCTCAAAGCCCCCAGGACTAAGCTGCACACCATGGGCGATCGCGCCTTCTGCTCTGCCGCACCCAGACTTTGGAATGCTCTCCCCATCCACCTGAGAGCACCACAATCCGTCGAGGTTTTTAAAAGGGGCCTAAAAACATTTCTTTTTAACAAGGCTTTTGCCTGAATTTTCTTTTACTTTTATTTTTACTTCTATTCATTTGACTATTATTTTTATTTTATTTTACTCTTAGGTTCTTCCATTTCACTGGTTGTTAGTCTTTTTAATTGTTTTTATTCATTTTAAATTGTTTTATTCATTTAACTTTTGTCTATATCTCCTGTAGCACTCTGAGATTCTCACGAATGTAGAGTGCGGTACAAATTGAATCCATTATTATTATTATTAGGGGTGGAACGGTTCACAAAATCGACGGTTCGGTTCGTATCACGGTTTTAGGTTTACGGTTTTCGGTTCGGTTTATGTTGTTTTTTATTTAAAAAAAATACCATACATCAACATAAGATATATAGCCTAAAAGGAATCCAACTTTTCAGTTATTCTCAAGGACGTAGTCATGCAAAAACTGAAAGAATGAGGCCATTTGACATCAGGCACATTATTGACAGTGACGGTTAGAGCTAGGAGAGATTTTGGTACAGCAAGAGGGGAGCTGGGAGGCATTGCTGATTTAAACATGCTTCTCATTTATTTGGTAAAAAAAAAGGTTTACCTTTAAAGGAAAACTCCAACATTTTGGGAAATTAGCTTATTTAACATCTTCCCTGGAGTTAGACAAGAAGATACATACCTTTTTTGTCTCTCTGCATGCATTAGGCTTAGGGAACGCCCGCATCGTTAGCGTAGCTTAGCCTCATCACTGGAAGTGGGTCAGACCTTTACCCTGAAGTTCCCTACAGTCACGAAATACACTCCAAATACAACTCCAAAACGTTCCTGTAAACATGTTGTGACCTGTGTATTTACCATGTGGAGAAATAAAAAATAATTGAATTCGACATTTACATTTTCTAAGCAGATATACTCTGAACAATTTTTTGCCGAACCACTCCTCTCTGGGCTCAGTGATTTCACGTCACCAGTGCTACTTTCTAACGTGAGGCCAGTGTTTGTTTACATTTTCATTTCATTCAAAGGATCCGAACCGATTGAAGTTATTATGGATACCATGACTGTGGTAAGTTTTAAGGGGCTAGCGTTACACAATAAATGAGTTATAATAATACCACATGTGTGGATTCACTCACCCAAACCCTGTAGCCGTTAGGGATGGGTACCGAATTCGGTACTTTTGAGGTACCGAACCGAAACACGTCGGTACTACCGAGTATCGAATCAAGTCAGATACCGAAAAAAAGAAAAATCTTTTTTTTTACTTTTTTCTTTTCATGTCAACGTTCACACGCACAATATATGCTTACCTAGGATTTGACTTGATTCAACAACAAAGCAGTCGGAGCAATGACAAGCCGAAAACTGTCGAAATTGTAGTTATTTGAAGTACGTATTTTTTACGACTGAGGTAGGTAAATAAAATTTCTTGAGACTAAAGTACCGAAAAAAGGTACCGTTGGGTACCGGTATCGATTCACAGGTACCGGTATCGGTTCAAATGTGAAAGGTACCCATCCCTAGTAGCCGTGCATCGCAGTCACGAAAGGGGCTAACTAGGTCGATAGTCCAGCAACGTTATGTTCATCAATCTCACAATATTTGCTAACGTTAGACAGATGGAATACAGCCTTCCATCTAAAAACATAAATGAAAACTTACCACAGTCATGGTATCCATAATAACTTCAATCGGTTCGGATCCTTTGAATGAAATGAAAATGTAAACAAACACTGGCCTCACGTTAGAAAGTAGCACTGGTGATGTGAAATCACTGAGCCCAGAGAGGAGTGGTTTGGCAAAAAATTGTTCCGAGTATATCTGCTTAGAAAACGTAAATGTCAAATTCAATTATTTTTTATTTCTCAACGTGGTAAATACACAGGTCACAACATGTTTACAGGAACGTTTTGGAGTTGTATTTGGAATGTATTTCGTGACTGTAGGGGACTGTAGGGAACTTCAGGGTAAAGGTCTGACCCACTTCCAGTGATGAAGCTAAGCTACGCTAACCTAGCTAGCTAAGCTTAATGCATGCAGAGAGACAAAAAAGGTACCGGTATGTATCTTCTTGTCTAACTCCAGGGAAGATGTTAAATAAGCAAATTTCCCAAAATGTTGGAGTTTTCCTTTAATAATGTTTGGCACACAAAGACCGAACTGACTGAAAAATATAGGCAACATTTGTCAAAGTATTAACACTTTGGCTGCCTAAGGTTAAATTCATGATATACCATAGATTGCCAGCGCTATTTGTCTATGGAGAAAGTCCCCTTCTTTGCAGGGCTATAACTTTTTAAATTCTATTGCTACATTGCCATTATTAGGGCCCATTCAAAGTCCTATATGTATTGTTCATTGTGTAGCAACGTTAAACTTTTTCATTCACATATTCATAGTAAAGTATGGTCTAATGTATAAGTATGTTTTCATCTCTTTCTGCAGCTTTCTCCAGAACGTGATATATAGCCCCAAATGCATTATATTGATGATGAAATACAGTTTGATGGCAATCAGCGCGATATAAAAAATTCCAACTAGACGTACTTCTAGAAGTTACTACACGTCATCTGATGTTGACCGGATGGGCGAGGGGGCGTTTATAATTCCGTGGGCAGCGTTATACCAATCATCTAATGTGGGTCAAATGTTGATAATAGCAGTTAGTATCGAAGACGGTAACGGTACACGCTGAAACTCACCCCAGTCTCCGCGCGCCGTTGGGCGATCATCGTAGAGTAGAAATCTTATCATTATGGGATATATTTTTACCCGGTCCATCTCCAGCTTGTATAATGGTATATACGTCCAAATCATGTTGTTTATCGAGTTATTGCCAATCGATCACCGTGTAGCGTGACGAGCCAGAGTCCCATGACCTATAGCGAGCGCCCGGAAGTACTACGGGCGTCTAGCACAACCTCTATGCCACATCCTGTTTGGCGATTGCGCCGATCGGCCACCAGATGGCGCTCCTGAACCGCCAGAGAGCTCAGTGGGTCCTGCTGGTGGATCTCAGGCCAGCGGAGGGGACATATGAATCCGATCGCAGATTTTTGAAATATTGATATAAGGACGACGTAACGCGTCCTCCGGCAACTTTAGCATGGCCAGCAAAGACGTCTAAAGACGGTTCCCGGCAGCCAAAGTGTTAACTTAGTGCAAACAAACAAAATAATTAAACCTTTCCATTTTTGTGGCCACATTATAGACAAAGGCCAACATAAAGTATGCATAATGTTCAACCAGCACTAGACTTTCTTATCAAAAAGTAAAAGTCACAGAAAAGATTATTAGGGTTTTAAATAAGGACGTTTATGGGGTTTCTTGTATTAATAATAATTTGCACTAAGGAATGTTGTAACTGTTGTTATCTTTAAAAAAAAAAAAGGGGGGGGGGATTTTACAAGGGAATGGGGAATATAAACCCCCCCACAGTGGTGTGTGGAGTTGGTACGTCCCAGCAGCAGGGACCAGGATGTTATGGGTTGGCAATACAGACGCACAGTTGATACACACACTCTAGTCTCCTGGCTTGTTATTGAACACAAACATATATATTAGAACCTCTGTTGCCAAGCCTCATCAATATACCCCCCTTCCCCTCTGTTGCCAAGCCTCATCAATATACCCCCCTTCCCCGCTAAACCCCCTCACAGTGGTGTGTGGAGTTGGTACAGTACGTCCCAGCAGCAGGGACCAGGATGTTATGGGTTGGCAATACAGACGCTAGGGATGAGTACCGTTCACATTTGAACCGATACGGTACCAGTACCGGTACCTGTGAATCGATACCGGTACCCAACGGTACCTTTTTTCAGTACTTTAGTCTCAAAAATGTTATCTACCGACCTCAGTTGTAAAAAAAATCCAAACTTAATATTTAATAAATAAATAATGTATTATTATTACTTTATTATTATTTACATCTTACTGATGTAAAACACTTTGAACTGCAATCCTCTGTATGAAAGGTGCTATACAAATAAAGTTATTATTATTTATTTAGAACAACATATATATTCAGTCAGTCACACACATATCAAATTATATGTATTATCTGCGAGACAGCGCCAACATGCAATGAGTCGAAATTGTCCGCTATCTCAACTGCAAGCAGGAGCAGTGTCTCTGTCACTCTGCTCCACTGTCTGTGTGTCTGTCAACTGAACTCTGCTTTGGTCCAATCACATTCCCCCACACACAGTCTGCGAATCAGAGGCAGAGTAGGGCAGGTCTTCACGACATTTTGGTTGTCTCTCACCTGGGGCAGTGCAAATAAAACTCTGTGGTGAATAATGAATCTTTTTAGAAGGCTCTGGGGCAGTGTAACGCATAATTATGTTTATTATATATATCTATGGTGTAGCGTATGTTAGCGGGCCTCCGTCATCTTACTACACTTAGTAAGTAATTTACTCTCATGCTTGCTCGCACACACACACACACTCTCTCTCTGTCTCTCTCTCTCTTTCTCTCTCTCTCTCTCTCTCTCTCTCTCTCTCTCTCTCTCTCTCTCTCTCTCTCTCTCTCTCTCTCTCTCTCTCTCACTCTCACACGTGCACACACACACACACAAAGTGCCAACGCTTGATTTGCACAAGCTGAACCAACGTGTGGTTTCGTTTTGCGGTAAACTAAATAAATAACCGAAAATTGGCACCGTTGGATCTCATGTGAATCGATACTCGGTAGTACCGACGTGTTTCGGTAGGTACCTTTAAAAGTACAGAATTCGGTACCCATCCCTAACAGACGCACAGTTGATACACACGCTCTAGTCTCCTGGCTTGTTATTGAACACAAGCAGTTATATTTGAACCTCTGTTGCCAAGCCTCATCAATATACCCCCCTTCCCCACTAATGGAACTGGTGTCGTGGAGTCACTTCGCTGTGAGCGTTTCCACGGTTAGCTTGCGGCTAACGTTAGTTAGCTCGTAGCTAACGTAACGTTAGCCTAGCTCGAGGCTAACGTTATATAACCGAACAATACACACATGCGCCAAACCGTGGAGGTCGTATCGAACGGTGTACGGTTCGAATGCATACCGTTCCACCCCTAATGAACATACTTTTCAGAAGGCCGACATTTCTATATACAAAAGAAAAATACATCTATTTTTAATTTTGTATTGGTGATACAGAAGTTTGGGCTTTCATGAACTGTAAGACATAATCATCTAAATTAAAACAAATAAAGGCTTGAAATATTTCACTTTGTGTGTAATGAATCTATAATCTGAATTGAATTACTGAAATAAAATCAATTTTCCACGATATTCTAATTTATCGAGCTGCACCTGTATATATATAGTTATAGCCCTGCAAACATTGGTTTTAATGCGTGGCAGCACATAGTCATATCCCGTTCCCAGCGTGGCGGTCAATGAGTTAATGACCCACACAGGGCTCGAGACTAACGATGTCCCGTCGTCCCGGGGACGATCAAATATTGATTTGGGACGAACAGAAATCTTTGCTGGGACGCATCCGGGACGGAGAGGATTTTATTTTCACAGGAAATGTCAATTGGCCGACTGTCAGTGCGCGCATATATTGCTGTCAAATGAAGTCTAAACGTAGCGTGATTTGCCAAATCCAATGACTATCTCCGCCTCCCAACGCAGCAATACGCTCATCCAGCATCAAGTTCCTACCCACCTCTCCTCCGGTACAGTACGCGCTGTGCACCGTACGATTGCAACGGTGCGGAACCTTTTTTTGCGGAACTTAAATCCCCACGTAATTTATCAACAACACTGCGGTCTGCTGTGAGCATTATAAAACAAACGTGTGTTTAACCGACCGTGAATTAAAGTGTCAATGCTGTTTGTCATTTTAACAGCAGATACTTTCTTAAATGCCATCCTCCCGACAGAGCAGTGTGACGGGGAGCTCTGATGGGTTCGATTGCTGGTGTTAGCATTAGTTGAAGAACTAGTTTTAGCTTAACGTTACCTTGGCTAAAGTTGGGACTATTCATAATCCAGCAATAATGGCTGCAGACCTGCAAGCAAAGTACAGCAAGTTGGCAAAGGAGTATTCCAACGTAAATCACATTTTCACCAGTAAAGTTAGTCTTTCCATCTGCAGCTACATGCTAGCTAACCTAGCTCATGTTAGCGTCGTCACTGAACCACCTCGCGTACACAATTAATGACATGTTGCGGACAGCCATATCGGTGACAATGTTTAGCTTTTAGTGCCAAATGATAAGAGTCTGAGGCGGAGTCTCAAAAGAGAATGTTGAATATTTATTGTGCAAAAATCACAACAGATCGTCTCCAACGGAGCCTTGTAGCTGAGTAGGGTGGGTATATCTGCAGAGCCACTTGGTAACGAGTGTAACACCGTGTAATGTCCGTGTGGATCGTTGGAGTAGGGTATATCTGCAGTGCTGCAGCCCCATACTCAGTGTATAGATTTGTATTAGTATCAATGCAATGACATTATGTAGTTTAAAGCTAAACTTGATTTGATCTTTATTTATCTCTAACATTTTCAACCATAAACACACATTTGTAATAACAAAAAAAAACGAAATAAAATAAATTTAAATATATTTCCCTATGGAAGGAATAATCAACATGGCTCCAATTGGTTGACTATAACAGCACCGTGACCAAATATAAAAAAATACCTTGTTAAACACTTTTTTTTATATTCATTTTTTATCATAATTATTCTTGTGAAATCTTTCCACCATGGGAGCCTTTTGACTAAATCAATTTATTCTCCCCTTCTCTGAAAGGTGTTTCTTATGGCAATAACAACTATAGACAACAAAACCAAAGTAAAGAAACTACATTTGATTTTTGGGACGGTTACATTCACTTTGGGACGGTTAAAATTGTATTTCGGGACGGTTCTGGGACGGTGGTGAAAGAAGTTAGTCTGGAGCCCTGGACCCACAATAATGTCTGATTTACGGGATTCTGTGTTACTTCTTACACCCAGGGTCAGAGTCACCTAGGGCTAGAGTGACCTATCCGTTACTGTTCCTAATTTATGCAAAGGACATGTTATCAGCTTGTGACTGCAACTTGTTCCTGTTCGCGGACGACTCAGCCCTGCTGGTCTCTGACAGAGACAAGTTGCAGGTTGAAAAAGCCCTCAGCTCTGAACTAAGCAGAATCTGCACCTGGCTCGCCGATGACAAACTATCATTACACCTGGGTAAAACAGAGTTCATTCTCTTTGGATCAAATAGCAAACTCAGCAAGGCCAACGGCAAATCTTTCCTGTGACAAAATGACAACCAATGTAATCAAAAAAGTCAACCAACGAACAAGATTATTGTACCGGATCCAGGGAACAAAATAAGCACACGCCATTCGCCAATGGCTTGTAGATTTAATGTTTGGCGACTAGAAATTAAGATCTGCCCGCCACCTGGCGGCTAACAAAATCCACTGCATCAGCGGGAGCTTGGTGCTGGATTTTGCGAGAAGCATGCAGCTGCAGAGCCACAGAGCAGCAGTGTTTTCAGCTCCGGTCTGGGGACCGCTCAGCAGCGCCCCCCACCCAACAGCTGAATTGCCAATGGCTGAATTAGAGTACTGCACCGTGCGGGCACCGCTGGTGGGTTCTGTGGCTCTGCAGCTGGATGCTTCTCGCAAAATCCAGCACCAAGCTCCCGCTGACAACATCGTTGTCATTCCTGCTTGGTGAAGCAACGATGAAACAAATGTAATGATTGTTTCGTTCATCGCATAGGCTATTTAATTTTAGCCTATTTTAATACAATTCAAATAATCAAATTGTGCTTAGAGGGAATTATTTTCACCGGACATTATGACCGGAGAGATTTAAATGTTCGGACTTCAACAGACTTAAACTTTTTTTCACAACGGGTCAAGTGCATCTAACATGCTTTGCACCGTCGCCATTCCTTTATGCCCACATCGCCCGAAATGAACGTTACGTTATCAGAGGCAGAGCAGAGCCATAGAGAACAGTGTGGACTGAGGAAAGGGAAATGGGGGGGGGGGGGGTGCGTGCGTTTGGAAAGACGATGAAGTCAGTCAGGAGTATATTATAGTAAACTGAGGATTACTGAGGATGGACAGATAATGTTGATATTCAAATATAAAAAAGTTTCGAGAGGAGTGGAAGTTTGAAGACAGACTAGACTACAATATGATGCTGGGGTGGTGAGTTGAAACAGTGTGTGTGATTGATTGATTGATTGAAAAGTTTATTAACAGATTGCAGAATGGGTACAGTACAGTACAGCTCAATACATACAATTGTTAAGGGGATGCAGACCAGAGAAAGACTCATCTTGTTTACATCAGGGTCCCCCATTTTCAATTCATCATAACATAATATGATGTGTCCCGACCCCACTTCTATGTTTCAATAAATTATTTGCATTTAAAACTATTAACACTGACTCATTCCTTCAGTCCACTCAAAATTATGCTAATATTCCTTATGTTGTTTATGATATTAATTGAAAATAGCATATGAGAGTATTATAGTAATAATAACACATGGCGATATCAGGGTTTCCGTTAGAAAGAATTGTTGCCGGTCTCCGTGACCTGCAAGATTTCAATCTACCGGACAAATGAGATTAATTCCGGTCATAGTTTATTGAGCTTTAAAACAATTGATAGGCAGGCTATATAAAGAATGTCATCCTCAAGGCATGTAGATTTATAATATTATTACTTAAAACTAGGCTACTTTTGCGTATACAGTCATTAATATATTCCAAATAAAATAAGTCCCTCGATACTCCGTGCTCAGGGAGCGAAATTAACTATTTGACTCACCGGCCAGTGGCGGGTAGATGGGAAGAGTCTACCCGCCAAGCATATTTCTTACCTGCCAATATATATTTTATATATACAATTTTTTTTTAAATAAAATATATATTATATAATCATACTTGTAGTTGTATTATCTGCGAGACATCGCCACCACGCAATAAGTCAAAATGCTTGCTATCTGCAAACAGCTCCACTGTCTGTTTTGGCTGTGTTGCTCTTCTAGAAAAATAATCCTTTCAGGGTTGCCTATTGAAATACTGTACACTTTCCTACTGTACACTTTCCTGATTAATTGAAATGGGGGACCCTGATGTAAACAAGACGAAAGTCTTTTTCTGGTCTGCATCCCCTTAACAATTGTGTGTATTGAGCTGTACTGTATTGTACCCATTCTGCAATCTGTTAATAAAGTTTTCAATCAATCAATCAATCACACCTCCAGTACAGAAACATTGTTTGAGTTTGCGTGTCAGGTGGTAGACCATTGATTGACAGTCGAGTCTGCCAATTACATCACATCGCTTGCACTCCGGTGCTGCAGCTGGACCCATTGCCCACCTCTGCTGTTGATAACGCTAGCCAAGTTATTATACACACAGATACACAGTGGGCCAGTGACTTTGGTGTAGGGGTGTAACAATGCATCGATCCTAAGGGGGAAATTCAACTGCATCGATTTGAAAATGTTAGAATAGATTATCGCAATTTTAATGTGTACACGTTATGTTATTGTCATGTCCGTTACAGCCAACACACCGACATACGCTACTGCATCAACGTTATGATTAACAAAGCAAGGCATTCGTTTTGTTGCATTAACGTTATATTACTATTGCTATCGATAAATCTAGGTGTTCTAAAATCTATTGCTATTGGTAAGAGAGACTATAATAAGTTGGTGTCTCGGAAAACGAGAGCCCTGATCGCGGAGTTTCAGGAAGTAAACAAGAAAAATTAGAGCTTCCGATTGGTCATTTGCTTTATTTCCCATGAAACCAGTCACTTCACTCTACTGTGATTGGACCGTTGGCTTGAGTGCAATGTGGGACTTGTAGTTTTTTAACGATCTCGCAGCGGAGGAAAAAAAAGACGAGAGAGGCTATAATCTGTATTCGCACAGCGTGCGCGTAATTGATTTTTACCGTTCGCATACAAATATTTTTAGGGGCCTGCTTATGAACTACACGTCTACACGCCACACGGCTGGGCAGCCCTCTAAGTGTCATGCGCCAAAGGTAAAAACAGACCGCCCCTGGCGGGCGGCGGGCTTTAGTTTCGGTCCCTGTCCGTGCTGCTGCTGACTTGAAATAAAATAGACCGCGTATGTGGGCAGTCGGTCCGACACTAAACAGCAGTCTGTTATAATCACATTTTTATGAGCTAACGAATTCCGTTATATTGGACATTTGTATTAATTATATCAAGCGAAGAACTGAGAAAGCAGAGAGACGGCAACATTATCGTGGTTTGCGTGACGACTCTCTCCACCTCGCAACGACTTATTTGCAAAGAGTATGGCGCTGCAGAGCAGCTGATTCAGCTGTTATTGGCTCTTTTCTGGGAACCGCACAGCAGCGCCCCCCACCCAACATTGGCTGAAAATGGCTGAATTGGAGTACTGCTGGAATACTGCATTGTGCTGCTGCTGCTCCGGCTCTGCAGCTTCACAAAAGTTCGCACACCCAGCACTAAGCTCTCGCTGACAACGTCGTTGTCATTATTAGAAGCAACGAGGAAACAAATGTAATGATCGTTTCGTTCATCGCATAGTGTAACTGAGGGGTACAATTCCCTGACTGTATTGAATAAGTATGGTATCATTAAACCACTACTGAGTTATGTACATTACTACTGGCCATACAGTACACAGGTATATGAGATGAACACACCCACAATAACACAGCTTCACAACAAATACTGTTTAGAAGAATATTTATTAGCAGCACGAAGATTATCTTACATTACTTATCAAGATTGAGAGTTGCGCTTGTAAGGCGAAGAATGTGCATGAATAGGTCAAGAGCGTAAGTCCATGAGCATATTACGCAGGAGATAATTAATACCACCTGTATCATAAGAATTATATATGGTACACTAGTAGGTTAGCTGGAGATACTAAAGGGGTCCCTCCGGTTGTAAGCCAGCAGGGGAGAGGATTTGTCGGTAGCAGAAAGTCTGGGTCAACGAGGAATAAGGAGACTCCAGGTACAGGAGACAGTGCAATAATCCCTTGATCCGTAGACGAACAACAGCTATTCTCCGGTATGCAGTGCCGCATGGAGGAAAGCTAGCCAGCCTCAGAGTACTAGAGGCGGGCTCGACGGTGCTCCTCACAGGGTAAATCCCACACAACAGTGGGTGTAGACCAGGGGTCAGCAACCTTTTTGACATAGAGTGCCTGTTTGAAATATAGTTGTAACTAGTGTGCCTCAACAATATTCCATGCATCGTACATTTTTTTTCTCTCATAATCAGGTATTACATCATTATTGTTATTGTTATTATTAACAATATTATTATGATGGTTGTATCAACCCTACATCTGAGTTAGGGGGGGGGGAATGCAATGCAGACAAACAGCTGCATACAGTGCGACCATTTCATTCACATTTGCCCATTAATTTTTGGACACATCACACACCATCGGTGTGTGTACTGTACGTGTGCTGTCATAGCTCCACCTACAGGCCTAATGGAGAACACCAGGAGAACACCAGGATGTGAATGGAGGGTGGATGTGAGGTATATCGTGTAAATAAGTTTTGATTGATTGCAAGACTACACTGTAAAAGAAATAATAATTATAAGTTACCAGATCTTAAAAATATTGAGTTCAGTTACTGTGCATTAAGGTTTTCAGTTTTCAATCCATAATAAGTTAACAGAAAAATAAGTACACAACCACATTATTTCAACCTAATAAAACGTTTATTGTCATTGTTTTAAGAACACAAGTTGACTTGGTAATACTCACATTTTGAGTAACAAAAATGGCTTTTAACATGTGCAATGTTCAATGAAATAGAAAAATAAATAATAAAATGTGTTGATTAATCCCACTGGTCACAATGGTGACCGTAATAATGTTTTTGTTATAAGGCTCTGCAAATGTTACTGAATTATGTAGCAATGTATTTCCAGCTAAATTGAAATAATAAACAAATAAAGGGTCTCAATTAAATATGTGGTAGTAAAAAGAACCTGTGGGAGGATTTCAAACAGATAAATGCGACAACAGTGCAAAATATTTCACTATAATATTTCAATATATATTTTTATTTATTTTTTTTTTTTATACTGCTGCCCCCTGTGCCTATGCAAATGCCCCCGGTTGCCTAGGGTTGCCTACCCCTGGTGTAGACGATTCTCCGCTCCAACAGCTACAGGACCAAAGCAAATATAATCCAGCCGAAAAGGGCTCTGTAGTCGTCGGGTAGGTTATCCAGTGTACATATCCACACGGTTCTCGTCTAGGGCTCCTCGGATGACGGCACCAGGTTAAGCCGCCCAGCCTGGATAAGCACACTAGCTCGGTACGATGAAACGTTGGTAATGCTGGTCACTGTAGAACGGTAGCCGCACGATACACTATACATAATAGACTATTACTTAATAATAGAATAGGTCGAACTCGACGATCCAGCGTTAAACTCTGACACTTCAGCTATCAATTCGCACGCGGTCTCAAGGCTCTATTTCGGGGCAAAACGGGCCCACTTCACAGCACGTTGTATCGTGGTGTGAGGCTTCAACTTATTGGGTAACTAACTGCTGTATCCACCTGCGACGTATTTATACGTAAGGTGAACAATCTAGTACCAGCCTTATTTCTGTCTCGTATTCTTGCGCAGAACCGGGCATGTCCAGGCATGTCTCAGCGGTGACTTTGAACTAGACATTGGGGGTATGGCCGTGGCGCCTAGGGGATCGCTTCCAATAGGAGAACGAATATTATGGTCTGTCCTGTACCAGGTAAAGGGATATTCCGTGTATATGTACAAAGAATATACAAGGGATATCAAACGATATACAAATATTATACATGGGATCTCAGGCAATAAATATATATATTCGGTTTAATCTGACCCTTTGTAACACATAGGCTATTTAATTTTAGCCTATTTTAATACAATTCAAATAATCAAATTGTGCTTAGACTCAGGGAATTATTTTCACCGGACATTAAGACCGGAGAGATTAAATATGTCGGACTTCAACAGATTTTGCCCGTCAAATACCGGTAATTACCGGCTAACGGAAACGCTGGGCGATATACTAAAAAGCTATTTATAATTTTTGGCTGGTAAGTCAAAAAGTTAAGTTTGTTCCCTGACCGGATCTCCTCTCTGGTAAACAAGAATCCATTGAAGACTCTAACAGGAGCACTCATTCAAGGGTACTACGACTATGCTTGCACCTCATGGTACCAAAGCACCTCAAAGGCCCTAAAAACAAGACTACAAACATCACAAAACAAACTGGTCAGACTACTGCTTGACCTTACTCCTAAAACCCACCTTACCCCTGCCCATTTTGACAACCTAGGATGGCTTAGAGTAGACGACAGAGTACAGCAACTTGCAATGGGCCTGGTCTTCAAGATGCCCTACACCACTAAGATACCCATGTACATGTCGAAATACTTCCCAAAGGTCAGTGAATACCACGACCACAACACCAGAGGGAGTTCCACAAATCATGTTCAACCCAGATTCGGCTCAAACAAGGGACTAAACACGTTTCGCAATTATGCCACAACAATGTGGAACGCCCTACCCACAGGCCACAGCCATAAAATAATGTGAATCCCTACAATTGTTTGCATTGAGCCATACTGTATTGTACCCATTCTGCAATCTGTTAATAAAGTTTTCAATCAAAGGTTTAGAGTGACCTAGGTTTAGAGTGACCTAGGGCTAGAGCAGTGCTTCTCAAACTTTTTCTGTCAGGCCCCCCTTTGGCGGACCAAAATATTTGCAAAACAGCAGATCTTCACTCAGTGACTGGGAATTTACAAAGCGAACATAGGAAATAAGCAAACAGTCTTTATTGCTGTCAGTCTTTGACAAGGCAACACGCATGTCATCCTCAAGGCTCAACTTGGCCCTATATTTTGTTTTCAGAGCTGTCATGGATGAAAAGCCAGCTTCACACAGATATGTGGTATCAACACCTTAACTGCTGCATCATGAGATACTTGGTACTCAGCACCACACTCTGAAACTAGCTCTCCAGGTGGTATCAGATGAGATTTCAATGAGTTCTTCCAAGAGTTTGGATGGAGATGTGTCAGGAAGCTTTGTCTCAATGTTGTCTGTAAAGTGGCAATGTTTTTTTTTATCCAGAGTAACTTGGTGATCCTTTTCTGTGTTTTATTAAATAATGATTTTCAGATTTTGAGAAATGGTCAAACTTATCCAAATATGGTATTTTCATGGAGAACAGTGCAGCTGCAACAGATAGCACTTTAGTGATAATTTTCTGTAATCCAATTTTTATTTTAATTTAAAAAAGATTTAATCTCAAGGCATGCCTCTGCGCCCCCCACACTTTGAGAAACACTAGGCTAGAGTAACATAGGGCTAGAGTAACATAGGGTTAGCATAGAGCAGCGGTTCCCAAACTTTTTTGGCCGTGCACCCCCTGTCACCTCCCGACCTAGCTGACGCACCCCCCAATGGGTTTCTGTTAGAAAAAATTGTTGCTGGTCTCCGTGCACAGATTTTATTTTTTATTTTATCTCTTCCCACGGCGACTATGATAGGGAATTTCCTTATTTAATTAAAATGTTCACGACAACATGGATGCATGTACTCTGCCAGCATGTTTAATATCCATAATACTAAAGGTTTGACTAAGATTTGTATGAAATTCTATTGTAAAAAGAAAAGGGAAAAAAAATATAATTTTTTTTACCACCATTAGCCTTTTCATGTCACGCACCACCTAGAGGGCGCTCGCGCACCACAAGGGGTGCGCGCACCACAGTTTGGGAACCACTGGGTTAGAGGAACCTAGAGTTAAAGTAACATAGGGTTAGAGCAGTGGTTCTCAAACTGTGGTACGCGTACCACTAGTGGTACTTGGTGGTACTGCTGGTGGTACTTGAAAACATTTACAAAAAAGCACTTTATTTTCTTTTTTTTGCAGTCAGGCCACTGAACTTAGAAGCAGGCCAGGCCAGTGTTTCTGGTTGCGATGGTTAGATAACCTAAGTGGGGAACAACCAGGAGATCACTGTGACAGAGCGTAATGCAGTCTAAACAGTCATAAATCTTTAATTCAACTTCAGCCCTGATCATAACATTTTTTTTATTTTTTTTGTAATGTCAGATAAAAAATGAATACTCACACTTTTCTGAAAAGAGTTGGTGTTAAATCTGACATTACAAAAAATCCATCAAAATCTGTGTTGCTGCTAATCATTGACACATGCCTAGCCTGTAATAATCTCCCCCAGAAAAATTTACTTTGCATTTGATATATTGAATATATTTTACTTTGTGTTTTTTTTAACAATAATTTGTGATGCCATCACACAAACTGGCATTTAAAGGGTAAACATTCAAAAATGTATTGAATATGTGTTTTCTTCTTTTTTACAATAATTTGTGATGCCCATCACAAACACTGGCATTTAAAGGGTAAAGTGTGAGTGTGAGAGAGAGAATGACGGACAATTGCTTGCTGAGAGAGAGAGAGAGAGAGAGAGAGAGAGAGAGAGAGAGAGAGAGATA
Source organism: Notolepis coatsorum (assembly GCF_963971535.1). Taxonomy (NCBI): domain Eukaryota; kingdom Metazoa; phylum Chordata; class Actinopteri; order Aulopiformes; family Paralepididae; genus Notolepis; species Notolepis coatsorum. The sequence goes on along the minus strand of NC_140174.1, from coordinate 82,874,197 downwards.
TCTTAATTTTCTCACTTGCTATGTGAGAATGTTAGTTATTATGTTCTCAATGCCCCTTGCATTGTACGAGTTATGTGGAAGCGTTTGCTAGTTCTAGTGCTAACCCTTTGTACATTGTGGCTGTGTCTGACAAAAGTTAACAATAAATAATGGTATTAGGAATAGGGCTGCAACGATTAGTCGACATAATCGACGACGTCGATTATAAAAAATCGTTGACGAGAAATTGTTGCGTCGATTAGTCATTTATATAAAAAAAAAAAAAAAAAAAAAAAATCTTTTTTTTGTGCACTACCTATCTTTGTGAGAGTGGCTTCTCAGGGTTCCAGACAACATCATAACATGATGATCCCATAGCAAATTTTGGACATTGAAAACATTGTTCCCCTGCAGGAGATGATGATCAGACTAGACACACAATACATTACACACGTACTCCTCTCACTCACACACAGCGATCAGAGTAAGACACACACATACACACTCCTCTCACTCACACACAGCGATCAGAGTAAGACACACACACATACACACTCCTCTCACTCACACACAGCGATCAGAGTAAGACACACACACATTCACACTCCTCTCTCTCACACACAGCGATCAGAGTAAGACACACACACATTCACACTCCTCTCACTCACACACAGCGATCAGAGTAAGACACACACACATACACAAATTACACAGTACACACCTCTCTCACTCACACAGCGATCAGAGTAAGACACACACACAAATTACACAGTACACACACTCCTCTCACTCACACAGCGATCAGAGTAAGACACACACACATACACACACACACGGACTCCTCTCACACACAGCAAACAAAAGTACACTTCCACTTTAATTTGTATTATTTAATTTATTTATCTTGTTATGAGTGATTGCTGTATTGTTCTTCAAATACATTTTCATTTAAAGTGGCTTAAAGATCCAAATTCAAATGTTTCATGAGTCATTATTTTAATTTGCTATGGGATCATCATGTTATGATGTTGTTGTTTGGTCCTGACAAGAGTCTCAAAGTCTGGGGTGATGGTAGACAAGCAACTCTGAGGTCATGCTCAATGTCCAATCTGTTCCTCTGCTCTGTCTTCAGCTGGACCAGAGCTGAGAAGCCACTTTCACAAAGATAGGTAATTAAAAAAAAAAAAAAAAAAAAATCATTTTTTTTTTTTTTTTTTTTGGTTTGTTGTTGTTTACATTGGTTTTCGATTAGTCGACTAATCGAAAAAATAATCGGCAGATTAGTCGACTACCAAATTAGTCATTAGTTGCAGCCCTAATTAGGAATACATTTGCCTCCTGCGTGAACTGTGCATTAGGGATGCCCCGATCGATCGGCCACCGATCGTTATCGGCCGATAATCAGTATAAATATGCGATCGGGGAATTCCGATAATGAGTCATATTCGCCGATCGCGGAAACTGATCAAGTGGATATCTCACTCGCTTGTCTCAGACGCACAGGACCTGCAAACTGCTCCTCCTCCCTAGCCCCGCCCGTACCCGTGTAGAGTTTGTAAACACAGAGGAGGCGGCTCCTCTGCTGAGTCTAGATAGTGCATTCGACCTGAGCTAACGTTAGCTACCTAGCTATCGTTACTGTTTAAACAAAATTACCCAGTCAACTATTCACTTTTAGTAGGCATTGACTAACGGTATTTAGCCGGCTAGCTACTGATAGCTCCGGATATCAACAAATGCCCCAGGAAGTCTAGTAGTCCATGTTGATATCTCCGTTAGCTTGCGTTAGCTGATGTTAGTTCACAGTTCAAAACGAAATGTCCGATTGAACTAAATACCGCAATTCCTCTAATAGTAACCCCGGCTTGTATTTGTTTCAACTGTAGCTGATACCAGGCTTGTATTAGGAGGAGGCGTGTATAAGAGAGAGGCCTATATTTCTAATTTTCAAACAGATCATAATGAATAAATCAACATTTTGTGTCAGTTTGAACCCAGTAAAATGTACTGGGTTCATTTATTGAAACCAAGTACTGTATGAAATACAAGTGGTCAAAAAAAGTTAAATAAAGTAAAATAGTGCAATCACAATACTGGTATAATAATAATAATAACTTCATTTTATACAATTCTGAGGTAGGCTTACTCTCTTGGTAAACATTAACACCATACCATTATATGGTATTTACTGCACAGCCAGGCCAGCATATAACAACAATAACAAAATATATTGAATATGGTAAATCCGTTGAGGGAAATACCGTAATTCCTCTAATATACATGAAACCCGGCTTGTATTAGGAGGCCGGCTTATAAGTGTTTAGCTCAACAGCGCACCCGGTCATTAATAGAGACCCGGTTTTTAATTGAATACCGGTTACTATTAGAGGAATTACGGTAGTTGTCTTAACGTCATCTAGCCGGCTAGCAGTAGCTACAGATAGCTCCTGATATCAATGTCTTATAACATTGATTGAATGCGTATTCGAGCTGAGGGCTTGCTGAATGTGACAGTAGTAACGTTATACCAATAGGGCCCAGCTGCAGCGCCGGAGAATCCTTTTTGGAGCTGGAGGCTACTAGAGTACACAGACAGTGGTGCGGTTTGCAGATAGCGAGCATTTTGACTTGTTGCGTGGTGGCGATGTCTCGCAGATAATACAAGTACAAGTCTAATTATATAATATATATATTTTATAAAAAAAAAAAAAAATTATATAAAATAATTTTGAATTTCTTTTTAATCAAAAACGATCGGTATCGGATCGGTATCGGCCGATATGGCTCACGACGATCGGTGATCGGTATCGGTGGCAAAAAACGTGATCGGGGCATCCCTACTGTGCATAGCTGAATAGACTGTATTTTAACGCCGGTTATATGGTGGTACTTGGAGAGGCAGGTTCCAAGTACGTTCTCAGGTGGTACTTGGTGTAAAAAGTTTGAGAACCACTGGGTTAGAGTAATCTAGAGTTAAAGTAACATAGGGTTAGAGTGACCTAGGGTTAGAGTGATCTAGGGCTAGAGTGACTTAGGGCTAGAGTGATTTAGGGTTAGATGCCTGATACATAACGGTAAAGAAAGTGTTTTTCTCTAAACATGATTCAACTCTTATTCAACATGTTTCTTTCCTACTTTCCTCTTTTGTTTCATCGTAACGGAGGATGTCACTTCCTATACCAAGGGGCAGAGCAAAAAAAAATAAATAAAAAATTGTATCCTCTCTTTCTCAGATTTCTTTCTCTGTTTTCTCCCCGTCCCAATTTAGTCGTTATGCCAATTCCCCCCCTCCCCTACCTGTTTGTTGTGCGCATGTTCTCCTACTGGTCGGTACAAGGGAACCCTGAAGTCATCCGCACGCTTCCTCCGACACGCGCGGCGACAGCCAGTGACTCTTTTTTCACCTGGCAGCGAGGACTCTCATTGGTGAAGTGTAACGCGTGGGAGGGCACGCTGCCTCCATCAAGTCCTGCCTCCGCTGAGCAAGCGCCCAGACCTGACCTGTAGGTCCACAACGCCAGATTCCCACCCATGACTTGCCCTCCCCCTAACCCAGCCAAACGGGTTAGTATAGCGATCAGGCCAAGCCTCAAGCAATGCTGACTCCGGGAGTCAAGACCGCAGCCTCTTGCATTGGTGACGAGCGCAATCTCCGCTACGCCACCTGACCGCCCTCAATCACACGTTTTTGAATGTGTTCAAAAGAACCCACATCACCAATACATTTTTACAATCTTCATCACCTGATGAAGGTCCCCGACCGAAACATTGACTGAATGAAGCGGAGAAAAATGAGTGCAGGTCGTATGCAACTTAATTTGAAGAAGTTCTCTTACATAACTTGGCTTTACTCCCAGCACCACACAAACGTACTCAGAGAATGTGCACGTTGAGAGTGCAGTGTTGATCGCTTCTTTACAGACCAGCAGCGTAGCCTGGATTGTTTTGTGACGCAGTGACAGACGGCGACTAGTAGACAAGCACACTTTCAAGTGGAGGGGGGGGGGAGCAGATGGGTGAGAAAAGGGTGAGTTGTGGTTTTAGAGCCTCTCTCTTTCACTGATTGATGGCACTCTGGGTCCCAGACTGCCCCCCCCCCCCCCCCTTACTCCTCCTACTTCACCCTCAACCTCATCCCCCCCCTCCCGTGAGATCTATTGGAATGCCCCCCCCCCCCCCCCCCCCTTCTCTAGCTATTTCTTTCTTTCTCAGTTTCACTCTCCCACTCCCCGGTCTCTTTCCTCTTCTCGTCCTTAGAGACCATTTGTTATGGAGAAGAGGGGGCATGTCTCTCTCTCTCTCTCTCTCTCTCTCTCTCTCTCTCTCTCTCTCTCTCTCTCTCTCTCTCTCTGTTTGTGTGTGTCTGGCCCGCTACAGATGGCGGGGCAGATGTTGTCTGGACGAGTGAGCTCTGGGTCAGACGGAGTGTATTCTTATTGTTGTAAACCTTTTGAAAGACACAAATATATTTGTCTAGAAGCGGTGCGGCAGAGACTGATATTCTGTTCATTTTTGCCTTTAATTAACCTCTTAAGCCTGGAGCCCTATTTTCTGAAAATCCGCCTAAAATACATACCTAAGTAAATGGAATATTGCTCCACTTCTACAAGGTCCATTTGCATGTTCTTGGTATCTAGGGACATCTATGGACCTCAGTGAATGTATTCCCAGTGTCAGAAATATTGTGTCTATTACTAGAGATGTTCCGATACCATTTTTTCCTTCTCGATCCGATTCCGATACCTAAGCTTTGGGTATCGGCCGATACAGATACTGATCCGATACCAGTGCACACATTTATTTTTTATTTTTGATATTATATAAAATTATAAAACTATTTATTTTATTATTATTATTTTTTTACAGCTACTGTTTTATATATACTGTTTTTTTGTAATAACTATAAAGTAATGGTATTTATTCAACAACAGGTGATTGTATAGATTAGTATTAGTATCATTAATTGACAACTATCTCAATGAGTTGATTGATTGATTGATTGAAAACTTTATTAACAGATTGCAGAATGGGTACAGTACAGCTCAATACACACAATTGTTAAGGTGATGCAGACCAGAGAAAGACTTTCATCTTGTTTACATCAGGGTCCCCCATTTTCAATTCATCAGGACATACATGATGACATACAGATAGACAGTACTGCTACATCTATACATTTATGACATACCAGATTTGCAAATACAGTACTGTTTGTGATACAAAAAGAGTCCAGAAGGGGCGCCCCAGTGGCGAACCACATAGCGTGCTCAGCCGCGACACGGCCGACCCGGGTTAGACTCCCGAACCCGTCGTTATTTGCCGAATGTCTTCCCCCCACTCTGTCTCCCATTCCTCCTCTGTCTCTCCCTACTGGACTGCCCAGTAGAAATAAAGCGATAAAACGCCAAAAATATTATATTATATATTATATTTTTAAAACATCCTCCAATGTGTGTGACAGTAGTGGCTGGTGAGTTCAAAAATTGGGGAGGACGGGAGAGATTAAAAAAAAATGAATAAAGAAGTACAGACACAGTGTGGTTATGAAGACAGCAGACAGACACTACAGTTAAGACAACAGGCACTAGTAGTAAATACCTTGGAGTAACTCTTGACACACACCTCACTTACACACATCACAACAATAGCTTAGTCAAGAAGGCAAATCAAAAACTATTTGTTTACAGCAAGATCAGACCATTTCTCACCCTCACTGTTTCAAACACATCTACATGCAATTTGTTACCAATTTCATGCAAAAAGAGCTTATAAAATACATGGTACATTTCCACCCTGGACTCACCACTGTACTGCACTCTCACACTTCCCTGCTACAACCTTTCAGAACTACACAAAAAATCTAGCCACTAAGTTCTATTTTATGCTCAGAAATAACACTTCCCCAACACTTTACTGCCAAGACACAATAGGCTACAAGTCAAGAAGTATCACCACATCAATCCCACATGCACTCATTCCAGTACCGGCTTACACAAATAATTATGGACTAAGATCATTCTTCCACACAAACAGCTAAATCTGGAACGAGATCCCATTACACATCAGAGCAATAACCTCCATCTCACACTTCAAACAGGCCTACAAACAACATCTGATGCTAGAAAACCTCTGCACTCACTGTTTATAGCATTTAGCACAGACCCAATAGCATTGATTACTACAGCACACACACACACACACACACACACACACACACACACACACACACACACACACACACACACGCAGTGCACATAATAAACACAACGGCCACAGCGGGCCAACAAATCGCAGCAGCTATTTACAATACAATACACAAATATACAAAATAATGCTCAAAATATGCACACTTCCTACCTTATTTGTACATGAAGTCCATCCTCCGATCATTCTTTGTGAATTCTGCGATGACTTTGTCATAAAAGCTGTCGGATGTCTTCATTCTAATCTGTGCAGCATCTGTGCAGTCAAACGCTGCTGTCCGACAACAAGTTCGGGAGTTGGACGTCCTCTTGCAATAATAATCCTTTTCTCTTCAAAAGTCATAATTGCATGCTTGAGCAGCGCTGGTCTCCTCCGTTGTAAGTCTGGTCTCCTCCATAAACTGGATGCTTGCAGACTGCAGAGGGGAATTCCTCGCGTTACGCACTCGCATAATGCCCATATATGGACCAAGTTGCCAACTAAGATAGTCTCGAAATGTCCGCAGAAAGCAGTAGCACTCACTCACCAAAGCTGTGTGCTGCTCACATTAAGAGGAAGGCAGCACAGCGGTTCTTCCTCTGGGCGAACGTTTCGATGACTTTGGGAACAAAAATTGAGAGAGACCGGACAGGAGCTTACTAAGCTACTAGCTTGCTAAGCTAGTAGCTAGCTACAACAAGTTAGCTTACAGAGTCCAAGACGGCACGTTCACATCAACTACACTACTTCAACTGAGATAAAAAAAAAATATATATATATATCATCAAACGATGCACAATAAGTTCATGAACAATTGAATAAAGATCTTAAAATATGAATTATTATATTAGGCCAATGAATCTTCTTTTCTCGATGTCAGTATCTTTCAAGGCAAATTGCACACAGTGGTGAGATGATGACAGAAAAATCTAGAACATTAGATGGCTATTGACGCCACAGTCAATAGGGTCCAACTGCAGTTCCGTATCATTAGCTGGCACCATTCTCTGATTGGATCTCAAGGTTGTCAACACAATGTAACACGGCGTGAATGCCAATCAATCAAGTGTGCATGGCCTCACTAACCGCTTTAAAAAAAAGTTACTTTTTTTTAATACCCTATTTTGATTGGATTATTAGATTCAAGATTAGACATAATGTAAGGTAAAAAAAAATTGCTAATGTTTTTCTATATTTGGGCTCTACATGGTTAAGCCCTGCCCAGTGGAAAAATGTGCAGTGACTGATTGACAGCTGACAGCCTGACCAGCATCAATGTGTTATGGGATCAGGGTTGAGACAGAGAGCTGTCACTTGGACATTTTTGAAGAAAAAAATAATTCACTGGCATTGTTTTTTTCACAGAGGAAAACATTTCTAATAAAAAAATATATAAAAAAATAATAATAATAAAAATATGTAATAATATATATATATATTTTTTTGTCTGTATACTAGTGAAGCACTGCCTCACTAGTAGTCATGCAATAACCTCCACTGGATTAAACCATAATACACAACCCAGACCGGGGGAAGACATCATACCAGGAAGGGGAGTGACAAAGACAACATGAACAGAGGCAGAACATTAATCATAGCATTAATCATAGCCAGCCAACCTAGGCATAAATGCATGAGAGGGTCCAGTATCTGGAGTTGCCCGCCAGAGGGCAGCAGAAGGCCACTGTTCACATTGTTCAGGAAGGAACCCCGGCTGGGACTGTGACAAGCTTGAAACCCCATAGAGGCCTTTGGGAAGTGTCGTTCGGGAAAATTCCAACACTCATCAAAAGCTCTTTACAATTCCAAAATGGTCGACTTAGAAAACAATAGAAAAACGAAAATGAAAATCTATCTAACACTTTAATCTATTGGTAAACTAACGTATTGATGATAATATACATTATAACTGCTGTTGTGACATGGTTATGATGTTTATACTTGAATATGTTTGAAAAATAAAACGACAGATTGATTTATGACGTGATGTCATTTGCGGTCCGCCGATGGACCGCATGGGTGGAAGAGGTTAAAGGGGACCTGTTGTGAACTAGGGCTGTAGCGGTAACCGCATCACCGCAATCCCGCGGTTTGTCAAGGCACCCGCGGATGGGGAACAGACAACCGCGACAACCATGGGGGGGAAAAGGGGCGTCATAATTTTTTTTGATCCACTTTTTCTCCTTATTTTCTATTTTTCTCCCATCACAATTTCGCCTCGCCAATTCTCCCCTCCCCTGTCTCGAACGTTGCTAGACTATGCCTCCCACTGGTCGGCTGCAGTGAGGACCAAGCCTTGCATCACGTGTCCCCTCCGGTACACGAGGAGGCAGCTGTCGCATCTTTTCACCTGAACAGCGCGATCTCTCAGTGGCGAGGAGTAACGCGTGGGAGGCTCACGCTGCCCCGGATACTTCCTGATTCTGCTGTACAAGCGCACCAACCGACCTGTAGGAGTCGCTGTCCACAACGTCCAATCCCCACCCACCGGCTTTCCCACCCTCTAATACTGCCAATTGTATTAGTATGAATGACCAGCCAAGCCGGTAGCAACGGCGAGAGCTGGGCTCGATCCCAGCATCTACTGCGTTAGTGGCGAGCGCCTTGCCCACTGCGCCACTTAGCCGCCCTTTGGGCGTCATCATTTTTAACTCAGTTAATTTACTGACGAGGCGTCCGTTTTCCAGTAGCATGAGCTAACTTCACGTTTCCATACAGTTTACAACTCACAGAGGAAATCAGGATTTATTTTCATATACAGGACTCGAGCCCCCAATGTATACCTTTTCCTGTATTAATCTGAACCGTAGTAGAGTACAGGGGAGCGTTCTCCCTCCCGGGCCGAAGTGCCGGTTATGTAACTTGCTCAATGTTATTGACTAACGTTACACGCAGATTGGGTGCTGCCTCTCTCTGCCGTCCCCGCTGCACTCGGGACTGTTACGTTTCCCTAATCCCTACTCTCACTTCGTTAACGTTATCATAGATATTATGATCTGTAATGTCAACTGGATAACGTTAGCTTTGTTTGCAATCTATAACGTTAGCTATTGGCTAGTTTCCCCCAATGATGAACAATGACACAAGTTGTGATATTTAACTAGCTATGTATGTGCATTCAAATTCACTAACGTTAAAATAGTGTTATAATAACGTTAAATGTTCGCTCAAATAACGTTCGTTTTAAGTTGGAGAAGGGATGCTTGCATAGACCAGACCAGAGCCATATCTACAGTATATATCCCGCAACGCATCACTCTTAACACTTTGAGTGCCAGCCACGAGAAATCTCATTAGTTCATGCCATGCGTTGAGTGCCAAGAACGAGAAATCTTGTTATTTAATTGTTATTTTTTTTATTATCGATTTCCATTAGGGATGCCCCGATGACGTTTTTTGCCACCGATCACCGATCGTCTTGAGCCATATCGGCCGATACCGATCCGATATCGATTGTTTTTGGTTTTATTTAAAAAAAAAAGTGTGTATACTCTGCTTTGATCAAATCACATTCAGCATGCCCTCAGCAGGGTATATCTGCGGCTCTGCAGATATACCCTACTCCCTCAGCTAGCCCCTTTTGTGACTGCGATGCAAGCCGGGGCTTGAATACGCATCGAATCAAGTTCAAGTTCAAGTTCAAGTTCTTTAATAGTTGTCATACAGAAGTACAGAATACTTTCATACAAAATGCGTCTTACTGTTACGCTCCAGAGACTGTGCTAGACAAGATAGTATCAAATAACATAATAACATAATATAGCATGAATTTAGAAGAAGAAAATGAGGTCACAGTGTTCGGTATAGACATATGTACAATGTTCTGAGTTACCATATAATATACAATACACAATACTATGCAGTGTACTAATGTACAGTACTATCTAGTGCAAAGCAGAAATGGGATGAGGTACAATTTTAGGTACAATTTACAGTAAGGTGTACGAGTTGTAGTGCAATCCTTCATCCATAAATATAAAGTGTGGGGAGTGGGTGCTACAGTGTGTTTGTTTAAAGTGGGTGTGTGCTATAAAGTGTGTGGAGTGGGTGCTACAGTGTGTTTGTTTAAAGTGAGTGTGTGCGTGTGGATGTGTGTGCTATGTGCGTTTGGTGGTTGTTGTTGTGTAGTGTTCATTCATTGTTCGTTTAGCAGCCTGATGGCCTGGGGATAGAAGCTACTTCTGAGTCTTTCTGTGCTCGCCTTGAGACTCCGGTATCGCTTGCCTGACCGCAGCAGTTCAAAGAGGCAGTTGTTCGGGTGACTGGAGTCTTTAATGATTCTCTTAGCCTTGCCCTTGCAACGCTTGTAGTAAATGTTCTGGAGGGTGGGGAGCCCCCCTCCAATTGTGCGTTCGGCTGAACGTGTCACTCTTTGTAGTCTGCTTCGGTCTTTTGCAGTGCTATTCCCAAACCAGGAGGTGATGTTGCCGGTCAAGATGCTCTCTATTGTACATGAGTAGAAGTTCTTAAGGATCTTCTGGCTGACTTGGAACTTCCTTAGGCGCCTGAGGAAGTAGAGGCGTTGTCGTGCCTTCTTCACCACACTGTTAATGTGTGTGGTCCATGTCAAGTCCTCGGATATGTAGGCTCCGAGGTACTTGAAGCTGTTGACTCTCTCAACCGGTGCCCCGTCGATGCTGAGGGGGCTGTAGTCCTTGACCCCCGACCTCCTGAAGTCCACAATCATCTCCTTTGTTTTGCTGACGTTCAGGGAGGTGTTATAAGTGTTATAAGACATTGATATCAGGAGCTATCTGTAGCTACTGCTAGCCGGCTAGATAACGTTAAGACAACGCCTCAGTGAACTATTAAGTTTAATGGGACATTTCGTTTTGAACAGTGAGCTAACATGAGCTAACGTGAGCTATCATGCACTACTAGACTATTGCTGGAGCATTTGTTGATATCAGGAGCTATCAGTAGCTAGCCGGCTAGATACCGTTAGACAATGCCTCATGTATTAAACAAAAAGTGAATAGTTGACTGTAGGGCTGGGCGATATGGCCTCTAAATGATATCGTGATATTTTTTGGCCATATCACGATACACGATATATATTGCGATATTTTGACATTTCCTCTAAAGCACTTAAAAATGCTTGATTTAACCCTTTGATGCATACAGTCACGCCAATATGATGATTATAATAAGTCCCTGCAAAATATGTTTGCATTATTAAACCATGAAGATGCTTTAAAAAAATTATTAAATGAAAAAGTAGTCTACTGACACTAATAAAAAAAATTATTTACATCTACGACAATTTTATATAAAAACTATTGGGTGCCTAAGACTTTTGCACAGTACTGTGTTTTCTATCCACTTTAGCCAAACACACACACACACATATATATAGATATATATTTATATTAGTGCTGTCAAACGATTAAAATATTTAACTCGATTAATCGCATGATTGTCCATAGTTAACTCGCGATTAATCGCAAATTAATCGCATTTTTTATTTTTATTTTTTTACCTTAAACGGATCTTTTTCAAGTTCCAAGTTTTAATACTCTTATTAACATGCGAGTCAACAAATGCTTGCTTTATGCAGCCATTTAACACAAAAGGATGACCTTCATGCATTGCAAATTTGCATCAAATTCAAAACAGAGTGATGCACAAAATAACTTTAAAATAATAATTTAAAACAATGAATAAAGTGTGCATGAAATAATATGGGAAAGAAAACGTTAGGAACTTGTTACATTCACCCACACAAGGGCTGATTAATCACACACCCCCCTCTCTCCCTCACACACACACTCTCCCAGCTCTCTTTCTCTCTTGCCCCTTCCTCATCTCTCTCACCCCCCTCTCTCTCTATATCTCACACACACACACACACACACACACACACACACACACACACACACACACACACACACACACACACACACACACACACACACACACACACACACACACACACACTTCAGAAACAAACATAGTATCAATGAGAGCATCAATAATACACCTGAGTGAAGTCTAGTAAAAAAAAAAAAAAAAAAATTTTTGTTAGTTAATCTTGAGTTAAAAAAATTAGTGGCATTAATAGAATCGGGAGTTAACGCGCTAATATCGCGTAAAATTTGACAGCCTTAATTTATATATATATTAGGGGTGTAACGGTACACAAAATCCACGGTTCGGTACGTACCTCTGTTTTGAAGTCACGGTTCGGTATTTTTCGGTACAGTGGGGTGGGGGGGGGGGGGGGGGGGGGATACCAGTGCATACATTAAAAAATTAAATTAAATTTAAATTATATAAATTATACTTTTTAATTTTTTTTTAATACAGCTACTGTTTTATATATACTGTTTTTTAGTAATAACTAGAAAGTAATGGTATTTATTCAACAACAGGTGATTGATTAATGATACTAATACAATGAGTATGGGGCTGCAGCACTGCAGATATACCCTGATCCATTGATCCACACGGACATTATACGTTGCTGCACTCGCCACCCAGTGGCTCTGCAGATATACCCTACTCAGTCTACAAGGCTCCGTTGGAAGTAGCACAGAGGATCTGTTGTGATTTTTGCACAATAAATATTCAACATTCTCTTTTGAGACTCCGCCTCAGACTCTTATCATTTGGCACTAAAAGCTAAACATTGTCACTGATATGGCTGTCCGCAACATGTCAATAATTGTGTGCGTGACGTGGTCGATCATTAGTGACGACGACGTGAGCTAGGTTAGCTAGCATGAGCTACCGGCAGATGGAAAGACTGTAACTTTACTGGTGAAAATGTGATTTACGTTGGAATACTTCTTTGCCAACTTGCTGTACTTTGCTTGCAGGTCTGCAGCCATTATTGCTGGATTATGAATAGCCCCAACTTTAGCCAAGGTAACGTTATGGCTAAACCTCTAACGTTAGTTAATACAACTTTCGGTTAGCTGTTCAATGCTAACACCACCAAGCGAACCCATCAGAGCTCCCCGTCAACACCGCTCTGTCGGGAGGATGGCATTTAAGAAAGTATCTGCTGTTAAAATGACAAACAGCATTGACACTTTAATTCACGTCGGTTAAACACACGTTTGTTTTATAATGCTCACTCAGCAGACCGCAGTGTTGTTGATAAATTACGTGGGGCCGGGGGGATTTAAGTTCTGCAAAAAAAGGTTCCGCACCGTTGCAATCGTACGGTGCACAGCCCGTACTGTACCGGAGGACCACATTGACGCGGTACAGTACGTATCCGTGTACCGTTACACACCCCTAATATATATATATATATATATATATATATATATATATATATATATATATACATACATATATATATTTTTTTTTTATCCACTTTTTCTCCCATTTTCTATATTTTTTCTCCCATCCAATTCAACCCTCCCCTGTCACGAACGCTGTTTCTTGCCTCCCACAAGCCGGCTGCAATGTGGACTAAGTCATACATAGCACAAGTCCCCTCCGGTACTTGAGGTAACAGCAGTCGCATCTTTTCACCTGCGCAGCTCGATCTCTCAGTGGCGAGGAGTAACGCGTGGGAGGCTCACGCTGCCCCCGACACTTCCTGATTCTACTGCGCAGGCGCACCAACCGACCTGTAGGAGTCGCTGTCCACAACGCCCGATCCCCACCCATCAGTTTCCCACCCTCTAATACTGCCAATTGTATTAGTACGGACGACCAGCCAAACTGAAAACAATGTGGAGAGCTGGATTCGAACACGCGAACCCAGCGTCTCCACATTGGTGGCGAGTGCCTTGCCCACTACACCACCTAGCCGCCCTATATATACACACTAGTACTACTGTGATAAAAATAATAATCACACAAAGGGATAATGGCTTATAGCAGACTTAATGATTTTAGAATATTTCAGATAATGAAATGAAATGTTTATATCATCAACTATCCAGTTAGTATTTATACTGTAACGTTTGGCTACTTTAAATCATTGAATGGAGAGAGAGAGAGAGAGAGAGGAGAGAGAGAGAGAGAGGAGAGAGAGAGAGAGAGAACGCGTTTGCGTTTTGAGCGTATAAGCTGCCGTAGGCGATGATGTCACACTCGAATGTAAACACAGGAAGTTGAATACACGGAGATTGAAACTGGATGCAAGAAACGAATAACCAATAAATATGAAGTTATCTTTAAACCTCTGTTGTTAAGCGTCGTCAATATAACCCACCCCCTTTTCTCACGAATGGAACTAGTGTAGTGGAGTCCGCTTTGAACGCTTCCAGGGTTAGCAGCTAAGCGATAACGCTAGTTAGCTTATCCTATTTATGGTTTAACTTAGCAGCTAACGTTAGCCCATTGCTCGCGTCGACAATTATATTGCATGTCATTGAAGGTCCGCGCTGGTCTGTGTAATGAAATTACAATTGCATGTCATTTAAGGTCCGCGCTGGTCTGTCTATAATGAAATGAGAGGAACGCTCTGCACTAAAGCAAGTCTCATATCAGCCGCGACGTTGACAACATATACTCGATGTTCACGATATAGTAATTTACTACATCTCACGTAGAACAAGCCACGATACATTGAGTATACTCGATATATCGTCCAGCCCTAGTTGACTGGGTAAATTTTTTTTTTTTTTTTTTTAAACTTAAATTTTTATTAACAGTTTTTAGACAGACAGCACTTACAAAAAATAAATAATAAAAAATAAAGAAACTAGCATCACAATAAAAACAAAAAGACAAAACAGTGCACATAAATATTTACATGGGTATCATGGTTAGTTGTCTGGTTCCCCTACTGTTGTTTTCTAGGTATTTGATACAAAGGCTGATTGTGTATCTCCCTTAAACAGGCATAAACAGGTAATTCCTACTCAAAGATGATAGATGCTGACTAAGGCTTGTATGTGTGATCTGGGTCCAGAGACCCTCCTTGAGCTTCTTTCTTCCCTTATCCTTCGTCCTTTCTTTTTTTTTCTCTTGTTTATTAACTTTCACTTTGCCTTTTGGTTCACCCATACACAAACCACATCATCCCTGAATATTTAATATCACACCGTTAAACAGACATAAATAATAAGGTATAAAAACATTCAGCAATTGTAATTTCCCAAAAAACAAAATAGAAAATACTAACTAAAGCACAGGTGTGTGACATGGGTTCATAGACCCTCCTTGAACATCTTTCCTCCTTTACCCTTCGCCCTCTTGTGTTGCATTTGGTTCTTCCTCTGTGATGTCGTTCTCGTTCCTTTTATAATCCTCCCACTTTCCCCATCTTTCCCCAAATTTCTCTTCCTGTAACCTCAGCATGTGTGTTATCCTTTCCATATCCTGTATTTCTTCCACTATTCCTACCCATTTTGCTATTGTCGTGGGTCTTCCTTGTACCACAGTCTCGTTATTGCTTTTCTGGCCGCTATCAACATTATCTTTATTAAATATTTGTCCCCCCCTTGTATTCCCTCGTGTGTCAGGTCTCCTAAGTAAAGCACCAGTCCTGTTTGTGGTAGCCCGTATCCTAATATTCTGATCATTGCTTCCCCTATCTCCTCCCAATACCCCTTCAGCTTCTGACATCCCCAGAATATGTGCGTGTGATTTGCCCCCTCCTTCCCACACATCCTCCAGCATGCTCTTTGTGTTGGTGCATATTTTCCCTTCAGCTCTGGGGTTATAAAGAATCTGATTATGTTTTTCCATCCAAATTCTTTCCATATTCTCGATCCTGTTGTTGAATGTTGTACCTCGCATATGTTCCCCCATTCCTTCCCTGTTATTCCTATCTCTAGTTCTCTCTCCCATTTCTCCCTTATATAATCGGTCGTGTGTCCCTTGCTGGTCATTATAGCCCGGTATATTGCTGATATTACTCTTCCTTGCCCCCCTTCGTATGCCCATACTATCATCTTTATTATTCCATTCTGTTCCTCGTCTTTGGCCCCCCTTATTTCTTTGTTGTAGTAGTCTCTAACCTGTAGATATCTGAAGTGGTCCCTGTTTTCTAGTCCAAATTTCTCCTTTAATTTTTGTAGTGTCTGCATTTCTCCCTTCTCTATCATTTTGCATATCGCTGTTGCCCCCCCCCCTCTCCCACCTTCTGAATCCATGGTCTAACCTCCCTGGTTTGAATCTCTTGTCATGTGCTACCCATCTCAGGACCCCTGACTGCTTCTCCAATTTGTGTGTTTTTACTACTCTGTTCCATATGGTCAAGGTGCATTTGGTGATTGGATCTAATAGTCCCTCTTTTTCTTTAAATAGTTCCCTATCTCCCACCAGAGCTTGTACCTTGTATCCCTCCCCTTCTTTTTCAATGTCTTTCCATCTTGCCTCATATCTGTCGTTACACCAGCACGTCACTGCTCTCAGTTGTGCTGCATAGTAATAATCTTGTAGGCTGGGTACTGCCATCCCTCCCTCTTCCTTTGGTAGTTGTAGTGTTTTATATCTGACCCGTGGTCTTCTCCCCGCCCATATGAACCTCGATATCAGTCTGTCCCACTCCCTGAATTGATTCTGTGGTATTTGTATCGGTAGTGACTGGAATAGGTACAGTAACCTTGATAGTATGTTCATTTTAATGACCTCTATTCTTGAATTGAAGTCCAAGGGCATTACTGTCCATCTCTCTAAGTCTCTCTTGATGTTCTGATTTATCTGTGTATAATTCGCCTCAAACAGTTTCTCCACCCCTCTCGTGATGTTCACCCCTAAGTATTTAATCTTGTCCATGTCCCATCTTATCCCGTACTGTTCTCTAATTTCCGTCGTTGGAGAATAGTTCCATGCTAAGGTCTGTGTCTTTGTCACGTTTAGTTTGTATCCTGAGTAGTGGCCATATTCCTTCAGTAGATCCATCAGTGCCGGGAAGCTCTTTTCTGGTTGCCTCATGTATACTATCACGTCGTCTGCAAATAGGCCTAGTTTATATTCCGTTCTCTTTATCCTTACTCCCTTGATGTCCTCGGTCTGTCTGATCAGCTGTGCCAGTGGTTCTATGAAAACGGCGAAGAGCGTCGGTGAGAGACAACATCCCTGTCTGGTAGCCCTCTCTAATCTGATTCTATCCGTCAAGCTGCCATTCACCTTAACCCTCGCTGTCGGTTCTTGATATAGCGCCTTGATCATCTTCATCGCCCTCCCGTTCAGTCCGAACCTCATCAATGTTTTATATAAAAATGTCCAGCTCACACTGTCGAACGCTTTTTCTGCATCTAGGCTAATCAGTACCGCGCTACCCCCTTGTTTTTGTATCTCCTCTACTATGTGTAATGTCTTTCTCACGTTGTCCTGTGTCTGTCTCCCTTTAATAAATCCAGTTTGATCTTCATCTATAATGTCTGGCATAAACGTCTCAAATCTTTTTGATATTATCGATGTATACATCTTGTAATCTACGTTAAGTATGGACACAGGTCTGAAACTACTACATAATTCCCTATCCTTCCCTTCCTTCGGTATCGTGGTGATTATGGCTTCCTTCCACGAGGGGGGCATTTTCCCCTCTTCCATCGTGTGTCTGAACGCCGCCCCTAACATGGGTGCTAATTCAGTTCTAAATGTCTTGTAGAATTCCGATGGGAATCCGTCGCTCCCCGGAGACTTGTTGTTTTTAGCTCTACTAATTGCCTCTTCCAGTTCTTGTTCCGTAATTATTTTATTTAATTCTTCATTCTGTTCTTTCCCTATCGATGGTAACTCTAGCTTCTCCAGATATGTTTCTATTTCCTCTTCTCCCGCTGCTTTTGGCTGTGTGTATAATTTATCATAGTATTCTCTAAATGTCCTCTCTATTTCAGCTGGGTCCCTCAATATTTCATTAGTCTTTGTATCCCTTATTGTGTGTATCGTGTTCAACTTCTGTTGCGTTCTAATTCTCCTAGCCAACAGTCTGGTCGCTTTTGGTCCCCCTTCATAGTACGTTTGTTTCATGAACCTCGCTTTCTTTTCTATTTCCGTCAATAATTCCCTATTTATCCTGGCCTTTACTTCTTTGATTTCTCCGAGCGTTTCCTGTTCTTTTGATATCTGGTGTCTCCCCTCTAGCTTCTTCAGCTTCCCTATCAGATTGTGATATGTCTCTGTTCTGGCCTTCTTCAGCATTGCTGTTTTTTCCATCAATTTCCCCCTTATCACCACCTTCAGTGTGTCCCATAGAATGTTCGGGTCTACCGCCCCGTTGTCATTTTCTTCCATATATCTGGCTATCTCCTCCTTGATCTGACTCACCACCCCCTTGTTATTTAATATTCCTACATTTAGTCTCCAAATCGTGTTCCTCCGTCTCCCTTCTAGATCTACTGTCAGATATATGGCACTGTGATCCGATATGTCCGCCACTCCTATACTGCTCTCCCGTGCCCTGTAACTGTCCCCCGTCGTCATCAAAAAGTAGTCTATTCTCGCATATGTCACGTGTGGGTGCAGGGAGCGAAATTAACTTTTTGACTCACCGGCCAGTGGCGGGTAGATGGGAAGAGTCTACCCGCCAAGCATATTTCTTACCCGCCAATATATATTTTATATATACAATTTTTTTTAAAATAAAATATATATTATATAATCATACTTGTAGTTGTATTATCTGCGAGACATCGCCACCACGCAATAAGTCAAAATGCTTGCTATCTGCAAACAGCTCCACTGTCTGTTTTGGCTGTGTTGCTCTTCTAGAAAAATAATCCTTTCAGGGTTGCCTATTGAAATACTGTACACTTTCCTACTGTACACTTTCCTGATTAATTGAAATGGGGGACCCTGATGTAAACAAGACGAAAGTCTTTCTCTGGTCTGCATCCCCTTAACAATTGTGTGTATTGAGCTGTACTGTATTGTACCCATTCTGCAATCTGTTAATAAAGTTTTCAATCAATCAATCAATCACACCTCCAGTACAGAAACATTGTTTGAGTTTGCGTGTCAGGTAGACCATTGATTGACAGTCGAGTCTGCCAATTACATCACATCGCTTGCACTCCGGTGCTGCAGCTGGACCCATTGCCCACCTCTGCTGTTGATAACGCTAGCCAAGTTATTATACACACAGATACACAGTGGGCCAGTGACTTTGGTGTAGGGGTGTAACAATGCATCGATCCTAAGGGGGAAATTCAACTGCATCGATTTGAAAATGTTAGAATAGATTATCGCAATTTTAATGTGTACACGTTATGTTATTGTCATGTCCGTTACAGCCAACACACCGACATACGCTACTGCATCAACGTTATGATTAACAAAGCAATGCATTCGTTTTGTTGCATTAACGTTATATTACTATTGCTATCGATAAATCTAGGTGTTCTAAAATCTATTGCTATTGGTAAGAGAGACTATAATAAGTTGGTGTCTCGGAAAACGAGAGCCCTGATCGCGGAGTTTCAGGAAGTAAACAAGAAAAATTTGAGCTTCCGATTGGTCATTTGCTTTATTTCCCATGAAACCAGTCACTTCACTCTACTGTGATTGGACCGTTGGCTTGAGTGCAATGTGGGACTTGTAGTTTTTTAACGATCTCGCAGCGGAGGAAAAAAAAGACGAGAGAGGCTATAATCTGTATTCGCACAGCGTGCGCGTAATTGATTTTTACCGTTCGCATACAAATATTTTTAGGGGCCTGCTTATGAACTACACGTCTACACGCCACACGGCGGGCAGCCCTCTAAGTGTCATGCGCCAAAGGTAAAAACAGACCGCCCCTGGCGGGCGGCGGGCTTTAGTTTCGGTCCCTGTGTGGGTGTGAGTAATGTGTGTATTCCCTGTCCATGGCGTGCATCCCCCTCCAAACGTCTGTAATTCCCATTTCCGTCGTCTGAATATTCATATATCTACTGATGGGTGCCCGTCCTTTTCTAGTACTCGTGGTGTCTAGGTCGTGATTCAGTACTACGTTAAAATCTCCCGTACATATCAATATCCCTTCTAGTTCCATCACTATCATATCAAAAATGGTCTCATATAAATCCCTCTCACTCTCTGGGGGTGCATAAACATTTACTAACGTAACCATTTGGCCCTCCATTTTCCCCTTCACCAGAACAAACCTTCCCTCCTTGTCTCTTACTTCCTCGATCAATTCAAATTTGACTGTGTTTTTGATTAACGTGATTACTCCTCTCCTCGGGTTTTGTTCAAAGGAACTATAGTATGCATTTTCATATCCAAATCTCTTCAGTTTCTCATGACCCTGTGCTACCAAATGTGTCTCCTGCAGAAAAATCACTTCCATCTCACTTTTTTTACATTTCAACATCACTTTGCCCCTTTTTATCGCATTATTCATTCCATTAACGTTTAAAGACATCATTTTTATACCTTTAACCCTTGTCATCTTTCTTCTTCTTTCGTCTGTCAGTCCCCCCCATGTCACACTCATTCCCCCCTCCGGTTGGAGCCTCCGCTCTCTTCACCGAATACATATAATGATTAACATAAATAAAAAACATAAACTTTACATAAAGTGCTCCCAAGGCGTTCGGGGGGTCCCTGTGTCCCCCCCTGTCCCCTGCTGGTGGGTGAGGGGTAATTGCCCTCCTAGCGAGGGGCCCCCTCCTGACGGCTTGGGGGTTTGAAATAGGGCTGGGCGATATGGCCTAAATATGATATCACGATATTTTCTGACCTTTCGGCGATACACGATACACATCACGATGTTTTTCTTTTTTACCCCAAACAATTCATTATGAGGCTTACCAAGACAGTATTTGATTTTGCAAGCTAACATTAAAGACAAAATAAAATACCCATGCATTTAGCATTTTTATATTATATATTAGATTTAGATTATTAGATTATATATTGCATATATTTAGCAATGAGATATTATATGATTTAGATATGAAATATGATGAATTGAAAATGGGGGACCCTGATGTAAACAAGACTAAAGTCTTTCTCTGGTCTGCATCCCCTTAACAATTGTATGTATTGAGCTGTACTGTACCCATTCTGCAATATGTTAATAAAGTTTTAAATCAATCAATCAATCAATCAATCAATAGCATTTTAATGAAACTACTGTATATATGTATGTCTCTAAATGTTTTGATGAATTGAAAATGGAGGACCCTTATGTAAAAAAGTCGAAAGTCTTTTTCTGGTCTTCATCCTCCTGTACTGTATTGTACCCATTCTGCAACCCTTTAACAAAGTCTTCACTCATTCATTCTGACGGAAACATATAATTTTGATTGACAGTCGAGTCTGCCAATTACGTCACAGCGCTTGCACCCGCCCTGCTGTTCTTAGCACCAATCGGCAAGCTCCTAGTTTTTTACTTCCTGAATGTCCTGTGGCTGAACAACGTCAACAAAGCTACTAACGTTAGCTCCCCGCGGCCGTCGAGTAGGAGACCAGTGCTCAACAGGATGACTAAATGAGGCATAATGATTTTACTACAACGAATGTTATAATAAAAGCCTTTCCATACATCTGTCTGATTGAAAACTTTATTAACAGACCGCGGAATGGGCATATCTCAGCACGGGCTGAGATATGAACGAGTAACGTGTGGACAGATTGACGCGACACAATCCTCTTGGGCAAAACATCACGATATCCACGATACGTTGAAAAAGTGTATCGTTAATGAACTGTACCCGATATTTATATAATATCGTCATATCGCCCAGCCCTAGTTTGAAACCCTTGCCCCCAATCGCTCGTCATATTTGTCCAGCTTTCTTACTGTTTTTTTTTTTGCTTTCGAGCTCCTGGTCAAAAGCGCTCTGTCCTTCCTTTTGATCAAAGACCCTCTTTTCTTGGTCCCTCTCAATGTGACTCATATGTTTCATTGTCCCTCCTTCCTCCCATATCCGTGTGCGGTGTCTCCCGTGTACCCCTTTTTACTTTCTTTTCCTCTCCTCTATTTTCTATGTGATGTCCATTTATCCCCTTAATCCCTCCCAACTGTGTTACTCACAGCGTGTGTCTATGTATCTGTTTCAGTATGTTCTGTGTCTCGCCTATCAAACCTAGTTATATTTCCATTTATTTCCTCCATCAGCTTGTGTATTATGTGTCCATGTATACGTTACGTTCATTTCTATATCCTGCCTCTACCTGGGAATGTGTGCTTATGCATATGTTATTTCAGTTTCTATACTTTGTCTCTATTTGAATAGTTTTTTCAATCTCTTGTGCGTGTACTCATCCGTTCGCCTCCTCCCGCCTCCTCTCCGTCTCTGGCCTCCTCATCCGTCTCCGTCCTCGCTCCGTCACGTTTCACCTCGGCCTTCTCCTCTCTCCGGTTTCGGTCTCCCGCTCTGATCCATCTGCGGGCTCCCTCCAATCTCTGCTGCAAGCTCCGCGTCTGGTCCTCCTGCCTCCTTCCTTCTCCGTCCTCCGTCATCCGCATCCCTCGTCGTCTCATCTCTCGTTCCGCTTCTCGTGCCGTCGCGTACGTCGCCGTCCCTTCCTCCCAGTGAATCCTTAGCGAGGTCATGGGTGACTGGAATCTCATTCCGTTTTCTTTCAGAGTTTTCTTCAGTCCCGCGTAGGACCTGCGTGTTATCGCTACCGCTGTCGAGTAATCGTGATCAAATGATAGTCTTTTCCCTTCGATTTCAATCTTCTTGGTCCACGCGGTTCTGAGTACCAATTCCTTAACCTCGAATCTCAGAATGTTAATAATCACCGCCCTCGGAGGTCTGTCCGGTTGTGGCCTCGGAGCCAACGCCCTGTGGGCCCTCTGTATCTCTATTTTTTCCAGTCCCGTTTCCTTCAGTTGTTCTTTGATAAGCTTTTCCACATATAGGGTCACCGATTCCCCTTCGACTCCTTCTTTCAGTCCCCATATTCTGATGTTATTTCTCCGTGACCTCCCCTCCATGTCTGACATCTTTGTCTCCATCTGTTCTTGTTTCTGAATCACACATGTTAATACCTCGTGTATCTCCGTGTTCCATTCCTCCGCGTGTGCCTTCCTAGTCTGTAACTCGGTCACGTTTCTGTCCTGTTCCGCCATCTTCTCCTCCACCCTTTTGATTTCTGTATTCATTTCACCTCTGAAGTCCTCCTGTTCCTTCCTCAATTCCTCCCGTAGCTTCCCAATATCATTCCTTATCGTGTCCGTGTTCAGTTTTATCGCCGCTGTTATGTTCTCCAGTATCCCGGCCTGCATGACCACGGCCCATCCTGGCATTCCCGTGTCTGCCTCAGCGGTACCTCCCCCTTCTTCCGCCTGTCTTTTCTCGGCTTCGCTTCGGGGACTCTGTTTCTTCAGATTCTCTCCTTCTCGTATGTTCTCCATTTCTATTTCCTTCACAATCGTTGTCTCTTCCTTACTTCTCGTGTGCATTTTCATTTTTAATTACTTTTCGGGTCTTTTTTTATCCGTTTTTTCGCTCATTTGACCAGGAGCTCTATCGCACGTGTGTTACCCGTCTGCTCTCATACCGGAAGTCCTGGGTAATTTTGTTTAAACAGTAACGATAGCTAGGTAGCTAACGTTAGCTCACGGTCCCATGCACTGACTAGACTAGAGCAGACTATTGCCCGAGGCAATAGGAGCCGCCTCTGTGTTTACACGGGTGCGGGAGGGGCAGGGGAGGAGGAGGAGGAGCGGCAGTTTGCAGCTCTGTGTGTCTGAGACAGAACTCAGCGAGTGATATCTCCGCTAAGAATTGGATCATGTTTTTCGATCGGTTTTCACGATCGGCGAAAATAAAGCATTATCGGAATTCACAGATCTCATATTTATACTTAATATCGGCCGATACCGATCGCTGGCCGATCGATCGGGGCATCCCTAATTTCCATTCATTTTTCATCAATCTAGCCTCACGTTACCAGTGGGGATCTGTCTGAGCTCGAACAGGGAAAATACCGCCCCCTATCGTCTCTCCGGATGGTACTGCACCCATTGGATTGGACTGAATGAAATGGATGGGAAAAGAAGAGTCCGGAATCCACATTTTACTTGTCGGGCATGTAAACGGAGACGATCCCACTCATTGCAGACCCTCAGAACAGCGTGGAATATGTGTTACCAGTACCCAGCGTTGGATCAATAAACGCGATCGATAGTTGGAATGGCGATCAGGAATTGGAATAATCTTTTTGGAGAACATCTGATCTGAGGTAAGGAATCTATTTTACCAGTCTTGGGATAATCAGAGCTCTTTTCACCTATATCTCAACGTGTCCCATATGTGTGTGTGTGTGTGCTGATCAGGAAATAAGATAATAGATGTTTCAGCCCGCTTCCCTTGCGTGCATAGGTACACATATACTATCGATAATCTAGCGTTTATTTGAAAACGATTCACAAATAGGCCGAAAAATGACAACGTGTTTTGTGTATTCCAGTAAAGCGCGATTCCTGCAGAATATTTTCATTTTTTTCTGGAAGTTTAAAAAAACAAGCGTTTTTCAAAATGGTATAAAACGGAAATGAACCGATTAAAAAAAAACAATCCGTTTCGACAATGTTGACTGGAAACAAGTCATTGATAAGCGACTGGCGTATTAGACACAGCCATAATTTAAGATATAGTTTATGCGTTCGCAAATGTGATCGCCCTTCCATTGACTACAGCGCTGGCACTCAAGCGCTATTTCTGGCACCCCCTGCTGGCACTCAAAGTGTTAAAGGAGCAGGCAACACCCTAATCTACTTTCATCACATTTCAGAACGTTGAGGGACAAATGGATAGATTATCAAACATGTTTAAAATAGTTTCAGGACTCCTACGACCTTAGAATTTTTGTCTAATCACGATCGCGGGTAAACTCGCATGTCTTAATAATAAAAAAAATATATACAGGTATATAAAAAATTTAAAAAAAAAGTGAAAATGTATTATTATTATTTTTTAATAGAAGTGCGATACCACCGCATTCCGCTGTGATTAGCCACACACAACCGCGGTGGGAACATTTCATACCGCGACCCTATTGTGAACATGTATTTTCCTGTGTGTTGCATTGTTTTTACAGAATGAGGCCTTTGCCCAACACTGAGAATATGTTAAATATGTGCATTGTGCCTTTTCTATAGTTCAGCTGTGACAAGAACTCTCCCTCTTGAAACAAGCTATTCATAATTTCAGCCACAATCAACATAGGCCTAGTTAATAACGTGCACATGTAATGTATGTGCATGTGAAGACATTTTGATAAAATGCATGTGTACAAGATGTATAGGGAGGTGTAGTGGTTACTACTTACATCATTGTTGTTTCCCCGCGCGGTCCACCCCACTTGAAATTGCAATGTATTCTGGTGATGAGAGGGAATACCGGGAACTGGTAGTGGACTTCGTCACATGGTGCGATAAAAACCAGAGTGGAGCTGGGGAGGAGGAGGAGTGCACCTGGGCTGTGAGTGACCCCCATTTCCATCAGGGGAGTCGATGTGGACATGGTTGAGGATTACAAATACCTCGGTGTGCACATGGACAACAAACTGAACGGGTCAAAACACGCAGAGGCACTCTACAAGAAGGGCCAGAGCCGACTCTACTTCCTCAGAAGGCTGAGATCCTGCAATGTCTGTACAAGGATGTTGAGAATGTTCTATGAGTCGGTGGTGGCGGGCGCCTTCTTGTACGCTGTGACCTGCTGGGGCAGTGGACTGAGAGCAGGGGACGCAAAAACAGGCTGGATAAGCTGGTCAGGAAGGCCAGTAGCGTGGTTGGGGTGGAGCTGGACTCTGTTCATCGACTACAGCTCAGCATTCAATACCATAGTCCCCTCCAAACTCATAGCCAAGCTCAGGGACCTGGGCTTGAACTATGACCTCTGCCAGTGGGTCTTGGACTTCCTGACGGGCAGACCCCAGGTGGTAAGAGCAGGCAACTACACCTCCTCATCCATCACGCTCAACATAGGGGCCCCCCAGGGCTGTGTTCTGAGCCCCCTCCTCTACCCCCTGTACACACATGACTGTGTGGCACAGCGGAACAACAACACAATCATCAAATTTGCTGATGACACAGTAGTGGTGGGCCTGATCTCTGCCAACGACAAGAGGGCCTACCTGGAAGAGGTAGAGAATCTGTCACAGTGGTGTCAGGAGAACTGCCTCTCCCTGAACGTCAGCAAAACAAAAGAGATGATTGTGCACTTCAGGAGGTTGGGGGTCAAGGACTACAGCCCCCTCAGCATCGACGGGGCACCGGTTGAGAGAGTGAACAGTTTCAAGTACCTCAGAGCCCACATATCCGAGGACTTGACATGGACCACACACATTGACAGTGTTGTGAAGAAGGCACGACAACGCCTCTACTTCCTCAGGCGCCTAAGGAAGTTCCAAGTCAGTCAGAAGATTCTTAAGAACTTCTACTCATGTACAATAGAGAGCATCCTGACTGGCAACATCACCTGCTGGTTTGGGAATAGCACTGCACAAGACCGTAGCAGACTACAAAGAGTGACACGTTCAGCCGAACGCACAATTGGAGGGGGGCTTCCCACCCTCCAGAACATTTACAACAAGCGGTGCAGGGGTAAGGCTAAGATAATCATCAAGGACTCCAGCCACCCAAACAACTGCCTCTTTGAACTGCTGCGGTCAGGCAAGCGATACCGGAGTCTCAAGGCGAGCACAGAAAGACTCAGAAGAAGCTTCTATCCCCAGGCCATCAGGCTGCTCAACGAACAATAAACACTATGCAACAACCATCAAATGCACACAGCACACACACCCACACGCACACACTCACTTTAAACAAACAACACACTGCAGCACCCACTCTCCACACTTTAGATCACCTAAACACACTTTATATTTATTGGTAAAGGATTTGCACTACAACTCGTACACCTTACTGTAAATTGTACCTCATCCCATTTCTGCTTTGCACTATATAGTATTGTATATTAGTACATTGCATAGTATATTGTATATTGTATGGTAACTCAGTTACTTCTATTCTGCATCGAACATTGTACATACTGAACACTGTGACCTCTATTTTTACTTCTATTTTACATGCTATACTATTTTATTTCATACTTATATTGTCTAGCACAGTCTCTGGAGCGTAACAGTAAGAAGCAGGCTGGGCGATAAAACGATAACGATAACTATCGCGATAAATTATTTCCTCGAAATAAACATGAAACGTGGTCGCAAAGTTTCGATATATCGATTTTCCAAGCTTGGATATGAGCACACGCACTAACAACCAATCAGTGAAGGAGATGGCCGACAGCGGAAGGAGACCCGCGCTGCACCTCTGGGTAGAGAGGTAGGACTCAAGTAGTAAACAAGGCTGGCTAGGATAATTAGCTTGCACGGCGCTATTTTATAGTTTACGTGCCGAGTGGGTGTGTGGTGTGAATTTTGAGGCCACGGTTAGAGTAGTGTGGGGTATGCGGTGGACGTTGTTGCAATGTATTGGGGCGGAACGGAGTATTTTAGGGTCATATTTAGTACATTGTCATGGGATACACCGCTTGCTCTGGCTAACTGCTAACGTGCGCGCCTGCGCGGACTGATGACGACATCAACTCGAGACATTCGCAGCAGCAAAACAAGTCTATTAATAGCCCGTCCATCGGCGCCGGGCATAAGAAGTTAATTAAACTTGACAGACATTATATCGACGATAATTATCGATATCGAGTTATATGAAAATAATTTTATAATTTTAACGCGATAACGTTTTTGGCCATATCGCCCAGCCCTAATCGAGCCTCAGGTTAGTGCTGTAGAGTCTCTCTGAGCTCAATTGGGAAGATACCGCCCCCTATCGTCTCTCCCTATGGTACTGCACCCCATTACTTTACACTGATGCAGGGGGGGTGGCCAGTTTGCTCATTTTACTTTTCCCTCAAGCCAACTGAAGGATCGATTGTGCTCGCCGGCCCGGAAAACGCGTGGATTATGTATTTACAGGACCCAACACTGTAATCAATAAGCGTGATAGATATTTGGAATGGCGATCAGGAATTGGAATAATCTTTTTGGATAACATCTGATCTCAGGTAAGGAATTTATTTGACCAGTTTTAGGATAATGAGAGCTGTTTTCACAGAGATATCAGCGTTTGCCCTATGCGTGTGTGTGTGGCTGTGATCGCTGATGAGGAAATGAGAGAATCGATTTTTCAGCCCGCCTCTATAGCGTGCATAAGTACACATATACTATCGATAATCTAGCGTTTATTTGAAAACTATTCATAAATATGCCGAAAAATGACCGTTTTTGTGTATGCTAGAATATTCCAGTAAATGACTTTTATCACGGAATCTATATATTTCCCTGAAAAACTAGGGCTTTTCAAAATGGTATAAAACTAAAATGAACCGATTAAAAAAAACTATCCGTTTCGACAATGTTGACTGCAAACAAGTCATTGATAAACGACAGGCAGATTAGACACATCTAAGACAGAGATTATGCGTTCACAACACTATCATTGAAGTGGGTCCTGGCATTTAACCATGTTTCCCATGTTAATGGCTGGCACTCAAACTGTTAAGAGATGTATGCGAGTGCCAGTTGATCATAACAGGAAAGGGGATAGGATGAAATGGATTAAAGAACCGGCAATAACCTAGTTCAAGTTATTTATTTGTCAAATACACAACAATACAGGGGCATTGCAGGTAATGAAATGTTTGTGTTTGAAGCTCAGACTCAACAGTGCACAATTAAGAAACAACAATGAATCTAGAATAGAAGACACTGTACACTCTCTCTCTGTTTCTCTATTTCTCATTGTTCTGGAGCTTTGTCAGTGTAAACACGTGTTTGTTGTCATTATACACCATATCACACTTTTTGTTCACCTTCACCTTTTTGTGACAGTTGTGTCTGGTGGTTTGCTATAAATATAAGTGTTGTGTGTGTGTGTGTGTGTCTGTGTGTGGTTGGAGAGGGGGAAACCCTTTTTTTCATCCAGCTGGCTAAATGCCGGAATTTGGCAACAAGCTAGCAGACGAAAGGGGGTGGGTGGGGGTGTGAAGGGTTTAGAAAGCGGAGGGAAGGAGAGAGGGATGAAGCGGTGAAGGAGCGAGAGAGCAGGAGTGTGTGAGTGCGAGGGGACAGGGGAGGGGACCAATCAATTCAGTAAATTGACGCTCAGCCATCTCTGCTACACTATCATGAGGTACTAATGTGAGTCTACTGTATGAAGAGGTCATCTCTGAGTGTCGTTGTGACTGAGAGGTCATCTCTATGAGTGGTGTCGTGACTGAGAGGTCATCTCTCTGAGTGTCGTTGTGAGTGACTGAGAGGTCATCTCTATGAGTGGTGTCGTGACTGAGAGGTCATCTCTATGAGTGGTGTCGTGACTGAGAGGTCATCTCTCTGAGTGGTGTTGTGACTGAGAGGTCATCTCTATGAGTGGTGTCGTGACTGAGAGGTCATCTCTATGAGTGGTGTCGTGACTGAGAGGTCATCTCTATGAGTGGTGTCGTGACTGAGAGGTCATCTCTCTGAGTGGTGTCGTGACTGAGAGGTCATCTCTATGAGTGGTGTCGTGACTGAGAGGTCATCTCTCTGAGTGGTGTTGTGACTGAGAGGTCATCTCTATGAGTGGTGTCGTGACTGAGAGGTCATCTCTCTGAGTGGTGTTGTGACTGAGAGGTCATCTCTATGAGTGGTGTCGTTGTGACTGAGAGGTCATCTCTATGAGTGGTGTCGTGACTGAGAGGTCATCTCTCTGAGTGGTGTCGTGACTGAGAGGTCATCTCTATGAGTGGTGTTGTGACTGAGAGGTCATCTCTATGAGTGGTGTCGTGACTGAGAGGTCATCTCTCTGAGTGGTGTTGTGACTGAGAGGTCATCTCTATGAGTGGTGTCGTGACTGAGAGGTCATCTCTCTGAGTGGTGTCGTGACTGAGAGGTCATCTCTATGAGTGGTGTTGTGACTGAGAGGTCATCTCTATGAGTGGCGTCGTGACTGAGAGGTCATCTATGAGTGGTGTCGTGACTGGTGTCGTGACTGAGAGGTCATCTCTATGAGTGGTGTTGTGACTGAGAGGTCATCTCTATGAGTGGTGTTGTGACTGAGAGGTCATCTATGAGTGGTGTCGTTGTGACTGAGAGGTCATCTCTATGAGTGGTGTCGTGACTGAGAGGTCATCTCTCTGAGTGGTGTTGTGACTGAGAGGTCATCTCTCTGAGTGGTGTTGTGACTGAGAGGTCATCTCTATGAGTGGTGTCGTGACTGAGAGGTCATCTCTCTGAGTGGTGTTGTGACTGAGAGGTCATCTCTATGAGTGGTGTCGTGACTGAGAGGTCATCTCTATGAGTGGTGTCGTGACTGAGAGGTCATCTCTATGAGTGGTGTTGTGACTGAGAGGTCATCTCTATGAGTGGTGTTGTGACTGAGAGGTCATTTCTCTGAGTGGTGTCGTGACTGAGAGGTCATCTCTCTGAGTGGTGTTGTGACTGAGAGGTCATCTCTCTGAGTGGTGTTGTGACTGAGAGGTCATTTCTCTGAGTGGTGTTGTGATGAGAGGTCATCTCTCTGAGTGGTGTTGTGACTGAGAGGTCATCTCTCTGAGTGGTGTTGTGACTGAGAGGTCATCTATGAGTGGTGTCGTTGTGACTGAGAGGTCATCTCTATGAGTGGTGTTTTAGGGCTGTACCGAATGTCATTTTTTAACATTCAAAGCTTCTATTGAAGTATTCGAACGAAGCTTTGAATGTCTGTCATATTTTATGACGTAATAAAATAAAAATAAAAAGTTAAATAAAAAAATATATATCCTCAAACTAAATCATCAATTTGAATAAAGTGATTAATCTTAGGGCTGGGCGATATGGCCAAAAACGTTATCGCGATAAAATTATAAAATTATTTTCATATAACTCGATATCGATAATTATCGTCGATGTAATTTCTGTCAAGTTTAATTAACTTCTTATGCCCGGCGCCGATGGACGGGCTATTAATAGACTTGTTTTGCTGCTGCGAATGTCTCGAGTTGATGTCGTCATCAGTCCGCGCACGTTAGCAGTTAGCCAGAGCAAGTGGTGTATTCCATGACAATGTACTAAATATGACCCTAAAATACTCTGTTCAGCCCCAATACATTGCAACGACGTCCACCGTATACCCCACACTACTATAACCGTGGCCTCAGAATTCACGCCACACACCCACTCGGCACGTAAACTATAAAATAGCGCTGTGCAAGCTAATTATCCTAGCCAGCCTTGTTTCCAAGCGGTGTATCCCATGACAATGTACTAAATATGACCCTAAAATACTCTGTTCCGCCCCAATACATTGCAACAACGTCCACCATATACCCCACACTACTATAACCGTGGCCTCAGAATTCACGCCACACACCCACTCGGCACGTAAACTATAAAATAGCGCCGTGCAAGCTAATTATCCTAGCCAGCCTTGTTTCCAAGCGGTGTATCCCATGACAATGTACTAAATATGACCCTAAAATACTCTGTTCCGCCCCAATACATTGCAACGACGTCCACCGTATACCCCCACACTACTATAACCGTGGCCTCAGAATTCACGCCACACACCCACTCGGCACGTAAACTATAAAATAGCGCCGTGCAAGCTAATTATCCTAGCCAGCCTTGTTTCCAAGCGGTGTATCCCATGACAATGTACTAAATATGACCCTAAAATACTCTGTTCCGCCCCAATACATTGCAACGACGTCCACCGTATACCCCACACTACTATAAACCGTGGCCTCAGAATTCACGCCACACACCCACTCGGCACGTAAACTATAAAATAGCGCTGTGCAAGCTAATTATCCTAGCCAGCCTTGTTTCCAAGCGGTGTATCCCATGACAATGTACTAAATATGACCCTAAAATACTCTGTTCCGCCCCAATACATTGCAACAACGTCCACCATATACCCCACACTACTATAACCGTGGCCTCAGAATTCACGCCACACACCCACTCGGCACGTAAACTATAAAATAGCGCCGCGCAAGCTAATTATCCTAGCCAGCCTTGTTTCCAAGCGGTGTATCCCATGACAATGTACTAAATATGACCCTAAAATACTCTGTTCTGCCCCAATACATTGCAACGACGTCCACCGTATACCCCACACTACTATAACCGTGGCCTCAGAATTCACGCCACACACCCACTCGGCACGTAAACTATAAAATAGCGCCGTGCAAGCTAATTATCCTAGCCAGCCTTGTTTCCAAGCGGTGTATCCCATGACAATGTACTAAATATGACCCTAAAATACTCTGTTCCGCCCCAATACATTGCAACGACGTCCACCGTATACCCCACACTACTATAACCGTGGCCTCAGAATTCACGCCACACACCCACTCGGCACGTAAACTATAAAATAGCGCCGTGCAAGCTAATTATCCTAGCCAGCCTTGTTTACTACTTGAGTCATACCTCTCTACGTCTCCTTCCGCTGTCGGCCATCTCCTTCACTGATTGGTTGTTAGTGCGTGTGCTCATATCCAAGCTTGGAAAATCGATATATCGAAACTTTGCGACCACGTTTCATGTTTATTTCGAGGAAATAATTTATCGCGATAGTTATCGTTATCGTTTTATCGCCCAGCCCTAATTAATCTGATTAAATTTTTTATTAAATCAACTTTCTTTAATGAATATAACTCGTCAGTTTCGTCAACATAAATAATCCACGGTTGGTACAAAAGTGATGGTGACATCTTGATGGAGCGCCAAGCGGATGCAGATAGGCTACATCATTTATGAGAAATGTTTTATTTACATTTTTATGACGAGTCATATACTATAATACTATAATATTAGTGTCGCCTAATCTTTATCTGCAAATGTGAAGAAAAACCCCATTGGTTTAAACAGAATGAATAGACACATACAAAATATTTATATAAAAAAATATATATACTGTATATTAAATTTGTTTACACATTTTTTTTATTCGAATGTTGATTTAGAATTCGAATGTCAACATTATGAATGAAGCTTTGAACTATTCGGTACAGCCCTAGTTGTGACTGAGAGGTCATTTCTATGAGTGGTGTCGTGACAGAGAGGTCATCTCTATGAGTGGTGTTGTTGAATTGTTGTGACTAGGTGCTTTACCCCTGCCTCAAGGCCATATATTCCCTGCTCCTGCTTCAAGGGCATATGTTCTTTACCCCTGCCTCAAGGCCATAGGTTATTTACCCCTGCCTCAAGGCCACAGGTTATTTACCCCTGCCTCAAGGCCACAGGTTATTTACCCCTGCCTCAAGGCCACAGGTTATTTACCCCTGCCTCAAGGCCATATATTCCCTGCTCCTGCTTCAAGGGCATATGTTCTTTACCCCTGCCTCAAGGCCATAGGTTATTTACCCCTGCCTCAAGGCCACAGGTTCTTTACCCCTGCCTCAAGGCCACAGGTTCTTTACCCCTGCCTCAAGGCCACAGGTTCTTTGCCCCTGCCTCAAGGCCACAGGTTATTTACCCCTGCCTCAAGGCCACAGGTTCTTTACCCCTGCCTCAAGGCCACAGGTTCTTTACCCCTGCCTCAAGGCCACAGGTTCTTTACCCCTGCCTCAAGGCCACAGGTTCTTTACCCCTGCCTCAAGGCCACAGGTTCTTTACCCCTGCCTCAAGGCATTATTAAATGGGGTTTGACTCTGTAGTCTGTACTTGTGGTATACCACTGTATAGGCTACTTAGTGGTATTTTGTTGTGGTTTGGTCATGTGCTGCTGTTTCCTGGCTCATCCTGTCTGCATGTGTGCACGTTCACGCCAGTGTGTGTGTTTGTACATGTGATAGAGGAGAGAGAGCATTTAGGTAGGCTGCAGTGCAGATCTGTGTGTGTACCTGTGTGTCTGTGTGATGATACAGGGTGTCTCTTTAATGTGGTTGAGGCTGAGTCACCATTCGCACATAAGAAACAGGAGAGGAGAGAGGAAAGTGGAAAGTACAGTCACTTAAAAAGGATCCCCACTGCATGTTAACAGCTCATTTATACTTGTCGTTTTTCCAATGCATTTCTTATTTGGATAATATCCAGTTTCCTCTCAAACCTCTCTCTCTCTACTCCTCCTGCTCCACCTCTCTCTCTCTCTCTCTCTCTCTCTCTCTCTCTCTCTCTCTCTCTACTCCTCCTGCTCCACCCCTCTCTCTCTATTCCTCCTGCTCCACATCTCTCTCTCTCTCTCTACTCCTCCTGCTCCACCTCTCTCTCTCTCTACTCCTCCTGCTCCACTCTCTCTCTCTACTCCTCCTGCTCCACATCTCTCTCTCTCTCTCTCTCTCTCTCTCTCTCTCTCTCTCTACTCCTCCTGCTCCACCCCTCTCTCTCTACTCCTCCTGCTCCACATCTCTCTCTCTCTCTCTCTCTCTACTCCTCCTGCTCCACCTCTCTCTCTCTCTACTCCTCCTGCTCCACTCTCTCTCTCTACTCCTCCTGCTCCACATCTCTCTCTCTCTCTCTCTCTCTCTCTCTCTCTCTCTCTCTCTCTACTCCTCCTGCCAAAGAATGCCATAAAGTTGATGTGGTCTATGAAAAAGCCAAAAAAACAAAGAACAAAAAAACATAAAAAAATCATATCTTCCACATGTCCAGACAGAAAACATCTTGGCCATACAGGCCTACCAGAAAAAACTCAGTCAATAAGGTAAACAGCATGAATGAAATCCATGCCATCAAGTCATCGGTCCCAAAAAAAACATATACTGTATAGGCATTGTCACTTGTATTGCTCCAGATCATTCAGATTTCGTACCGCAACCACCCTGGCTTGCTCTGGTGGTCCGTTTAACTTTATAAATACTTTTCCATTTCTTGACCAGGTTGCTTGGATCTTTTTTTGCTTTCTGAGGGCACGGCCATACCAAGCTATTTCAGAATTCTTCTTTGTTAGGTGCTCGTTTATATACACTCCAGTATCTTTAAGTTTTTTGGATTGTCTCAACACTTCAACCTTATGCTTTCGATTTGCAAGCTTGACAACAATCGTGGTCTTGGTGTTTTTTTTGTCCTTGCTTGGGAGAATGTGACAAGCCGAGATGTGCTGGCTCTCTAAGGGAATGTTCTTACTTCTCATGTATTGAACCACTTGCTGCTCTACTGTATACAGTTCCTCAGGTGGTGCATCCTCACCTTGTCGGTCACCGGCTGTTGCTCTGGCATAGCTGCAATGTTTGATTTCCAGCCCAGTGATGATAAGGTCATCAGCACGAGAGTACTGCTCCAAGTCGTCAATCCTTTGTTCCATCAGTTCGATCTTCTGGTCCCTTTGGTTGATTGTGGCCTTCAACTCACAAACCTCCTTCATTAGTTTCATGATGTTGTCACCTTGTTGTTTTACCACTTTGCTGATCTCCTCAGACATAAAATTTAGTGATTTTTTTAATTCTTCAAATTCCTCTGCCAGTTTTTTGATCGTCATAGTCATCTTTGCTCCAGCCGGTCACAAGTAGACAAAGAAAAAGGCTTAATGAGATGCTACTATGTTTCAAACCACCATGTGCTGCTCCCAGGCCTTTAACAATGTCCTTGTTCAAAATACACCAACTTGCAAAGATCTACCCAAAAACTGGAAATAAACATTACTTTGCAGTAATGTGCTGATTTAATTCTGTATGGATGGCACTGTATTTTGGTGATTTCTAAAGGATTGTAAAGTATTTCAGGAAACCCTGAGCAGAGGAAAGGTAGTGGCAGCCATCTTGCTTTCCAAAAAGGTTATTTACCCCTGCCTCAAGGCCA
Source organism: Notolepis coatsorum (assembly GCF_963971535.1). NCBI lineage: Eukaryota > Metazoa > Chordata > Actinopteri > Aulopiformes > Paralepididae > Notolepis > Notolepis coatsorum. Next base: position 82,838,458 of record NC_140174.1, on the reverse strand, counting down.
CAGGTTCTTTACCCCTGCCTCAAGGCCACAGGTTATTTACCCCTGCCTCAAGGCCACAGGTTCTTTACCCCTGCCTCAAGGCCACAGGTTCTTTACCCCTGCCTCAAGGCCACAGGTTCTTTACCCCTGCCTCAAGGCCACAGGTTCTTTACCCCTGCCTCAAGGCCACAGGTTCTTTACCCCTGCCTCAAGGCATTATTAAATGGGGTTTGACTCTGTAGTCTGTACTTGTGGTATACCACTGTATAGGCTACTTAGTGGTATTTTGTTGTGGTTTGGTCATGTGCTGCTGTTTCCTGGCTCATCCTGTCTGCATGTGTGCACGTTCACGCCAGTGTGTGTGTTTGTACATGTGATAGAGGAGAGAGAGCATTTAGGTAGGCTGCAGTGCAGATCTGTGTGTGTACCTGTGTGTCTGTGTGATGATACAGGGTGTCTCTTTAATGTGGTTGAGGCTGAGTCACCATCCGGAACAGGAGAGGAGAGAGGAAAGTGGAAAGTACAGTCACTTAAAAAGGATCCCCACTGCATGTTAACAGTGTGACACCTGGCAGCGCTACTGACCACAACTCGGCCCGCCCCCTTCTCGTCTAGACGTTATAGAGTTTTTTTTTGTTTTTTTTGTTTTTTTCTTCATATTATTATAAATTGAATGTATAAGTACTTGTTTACTATAAAAACGAACAGTTAGAATATCTAAAATAGTATCATTCCTTTGTTTAAAAATAGGTTGTTCACAGACTTTATTTCAATGAAACGGGGGCGTAATTACTGTATTTGCATGTGAATCAAGCCCGCAGAGATTAACATTTTGGGGGGGTGTTAGAGCGACGCACTGGCTGTCTTAGTGTTTACACTTTCAATGGGATTATCATCACGTTGGTTGGAGCAGCTGCACTCTGGGTCAGAAAGAGATGAATGCATTGGATCTAATGAACGAGTACAGGAACTTTGTTAAACCAGTTGATTCAGTCTCGGCTCACCGGTGAAAACACCGCGCTATTCAACGGAATTAACTATGAGATCGGTCGAGATGCGTCTGCATGGGTATGTTTAAGAATGTTTGTTTACAGTAGCATCCAACTCTTTACAATTCCGCATCTTTGATAAAACTACACCAAGTTTTTCTGCCGACCACAAGTCCAACCATGTCACGTTTATTGTGTTATTACGACGAGCCCATGCTACATTAACGTTAGCGTTAGCTAGCTAGCTAGCCACACAGCCATGTAAGTTAAAGTTGCTAACGTTATATTGATAGCTATTGTTTCAGATAGCAAGGTGGAGAGCTGTAAACAAGACGAAAGTCTTTCTCTGGTCTGCATCCCCTTAACAATTGTGTGTATTGAGCTGTACTGTACTGTACCCATTCTGCAATCTGTTAATAACATTTTCAACCAACCCCCTCAAGACCCAACACACACACCAGCTAGACACTGATGTGCTGACAGCTAGTTTAAGATGCTCATCACCTCTCTTAGACACTGATGTAGCAGTACTGTCTACCTGTATGTCATGTATGTCAATGTTATGATGAATTGAAAATGGGGGACCCTGATGTAAACAAGACGAAAGTCTTTCTCTGGTCTGCATCCCCTTAACAATTGTATGTATTGAGCTGTACTGTACTGTACCCATTCTGCAATCTGTTAATAACATTTTCAACCAACCCCCTCAAGACCCAACACACACACCAGCTAGACACTGATGTGCTGACAGCTAGTTTAAGATGCTCATCACCTCTCTTAGACACTGATGTAGCAGTACTGTCTACCTGTATGTCATGTATGTCAATGTTATGATGAATTGAAAATGGGGGACCCTGATGTAAACAAGACGAAAGTCTTTCTCTGGTCTGCATCCCTTTAACAATTGTATGTATTGAGCTGTACTGTACTGTACCCATTCTGCAATCTGTTAATAACATTTTCAACCAACCCCCTCAAGACCCAACACACACAGCAGCTAGATACTGATGTGCTGACAGCTAGTTTAAGATGCTCATAACCTCTCTTAGACACTGATGTTTGCGGACGACTCAGCCCTGCTGGTCTCTGACAAGAACAAGTTACAGGTTGAAAAAACCCTCAGCTCGGAACTAGGCAAAATCTGCATATGGCTCGCCGACAACAAACTATCATTACACATGGGCAAAACAGAGTCCATTCTCTTCGGTTCAAATAACAAACTCAGCAAAACAGACGGCTTCTCAGTTACAGTGGGTGACAATATTGTCACAAGGAAATATGAAATTACCTACCTGGGTTCCATCCTAGAGGCTAATCTTTCCTGTGACAAAATGGCATCCAATGTAATAAAAAAAAGTCAATCAACGAACTCGATTCCTGTACCGGATCTCCTCCCTGGTAAACAAGAATACCCTGAAGACTCTAGCAGGAGCACTCAGACTATGCTTGCACCTCATGGTACCAAAGCACCTCAAAGGCACTAAAAACCAAATTACAAACATCTCAAAACAAACTAGTCAGACTACTGCTTGACCTGACTCCTAGAACCCACCTCACCCCTGCACACTTTGCCAACCTAGGATGGCTTAGAGTAGACGACAGAGTACAGCAACTTGCAATGGGCCTGGTCTACAAGATACACTACACGACCAAGGTACCCATGTACATGTCAAAATACTTCCCAAAGGTCAGTGAATACCACGATCACAACACCAGAGGGAGCTCCACAAATCATGTAAAACCCAGATTCGGCTCAAACAAGGGACTAAACACGTTTCGCAATTATGCCACAACAATGTGGAACGCCCTACCCAAAGCTGTAAAGGAATGTGAATCACTACCCACCTTCAAAAACACTCTCAAAGAACACCTACGGGAGACTGCAATTCAAAACTGGCCCCTACAAATGTCCTAACCCAGTTGTACAATAAAGACCAAGCATGGCTTTGTCAGTATTCCAATGTACAGCCCCACCCAACCCCACCCCACCTACCCAACCTCCTCCAATGTAGTCTCTATGTCAAATGTATGTCAGTATTCCAATGTACAGTGTCCCCCCCCCTACCCAACCCCCCCCCCCCCCCCACCTCCAATGTACAGCCCCACCCCACCTACCCAACCTCCCCCAATGCACAGTTTCTATGTCAAATGTATATACACTCTTCTTCTGGATTTTTTTAGTATCACAAACAGTACTGTATTTGAAAATCTGGTATGTCATAAATGTATAGATGTAGCAGTACTGTCTATCTGTATGTCATGTGTGTCATATGATGAATTGAAAATGGGGGACCCTGATGGAAACAAGACGAAAGTCTTTCTCAGGTCTGCATCCTCTTAACAATTGTATGTATTGAGCTGTACTGTACTGTACCCATTCTGCAATCTGTTAATACACTTTTCAATCAATCAATCAATTCAGTACTGTCTACCTGTATGTCATGTATGTCAATGTTATGATGAATTGAAAATGGGGGACCCTGATGTAAACAAGACGAAAGTCTTTCTCTGGTCTGCATCCAGGGGAGGAAACTAACTTTTTGGCTTACCAGCCAACTGGCGAGTATCTGATTTTTTTTACCAGACAAACAGATTTTTTACCAGCCAAAGAAAATCGCTAATTGTGATCATTACTTCTTTGTATGTCTTTGTCTAAATTGATTTTCAATCATAGTAAAAATCACACCGTGTCTCTACTCTTTAAAATATTTATTAGCATAAAACATTAATAACAGTCTCTACTCTTCACAATATTAGCATACAACATGTATTAATCACACTGTCTCTACTCTTCAAAATATTAGGATATCACATATTAACATGAAAGAGGGAACTATTCTGGACTGGGTTGGGCTGAACTAGGCAGTGAAAGATGCTGGGCTGGACTGGACTAGGTTGGACTGGTCTAGGTTGGACTGAGTTGGGCAGTGAAAGAACCAAGCATTTCACTGTAATGTAATAGCTAAATAAAACAACTTGACTTGTTACATTTGCACTCTGGTTGTATGCCAAATGTATTCTGGTTGTACTGTACTTGTGCTGTAAGATGACAATACATTGGAACCAAATCGACAACGCTAGGGGTTCAGCAGGTGTATTCTGAATGCCAAGTATGACAACATCACCGTTGTGAAGGGCATATGGGCGAGTGGTGATATGGGGGGAAACCCGGTAATAATAAAATGTCACTCGGCTGCATTTAAGCAAAGCCGCTCAGTATAGTCCACTATGTTGAACGCGCGTTATGGTAGCTTGTTACATGCTAGGTAGCTAGCCGGCTAATGCTGGTTGACTTGTCATTCTCATCCGACTCGAAGGAGACGCGTCGCATGCTATTGTTCGCCCCCATGTCAGACCGCACTGATATCCGAAAGCGACGACTCTACATGCAATTATTTTCATCCACTGATGTGTTTTTGTCTAAGTTTGTCTACGTTGTCAAGCCGGTGGCAGGAGTCTGTAGGTCCGCGCGCAGTGATCTGTCCACTTCCCCTAGATGGGCGGCATCTTCTAGAAAATGAGTGTTCATTGGAGGAGCTTAGAGCGCATCTGTACAACGATGATGTTCATTGGTTATGGTTGGATTGAGGCGCAAATGGGAGGAATCAAGGGGGGAGTCAGAGTTCGGCTTGTGCCAGTGAGCGAATCAGCAGATTGCAGAATGATTTTTTTGTTTTGTTTTGTAATTACTAGTACTCGCCAGACTGGCGAGTGCTCTTCATGAATTACTCGCCAAACGTAAAAAATACTCGCATTTGGCGAGTAAAGTGGCCTAATTTCCTCCCCTGTCTGCATCCCCTTAACAATTGTGTGTATTGAGCTGTACTGTACTGTACCCATTCTGCAATCTGTTAATAACATTTTCAACCAACCCCCTCAAGACCCAACACACACACCAGCTAGACACTGATGTGCTGACAGCTAGTTTAAGATGCTCATCACCTCTTTTAGACACTGATGTAGCAGTACTGTCTACCTGTATGTCATGTATGTCAATGTTATGATGAATTGAAAATGGGGGACCCTGATGTAAACAAGACGAAAGTCTTTCTCTGGTCTGCATCCCCTTAACAATTGTGTGTATTGAGCTGTACTGTACTGTACCCATTCTGCAATCTGTTAATAACATTTTCAACCAACCCCCTCAAGACCCAACACACACACCAGCTAGACACTGATGTGCTGACAGCTAGTTTAAGATGCTCATCACCTCTCTTAGACACTGATGTAGCAGTACTGTCTACCTGTATGTCATGTATGTCAATGTCATGATGAATTGAAAATGGGGGACCCTGATGTAAACAAGACGAAAGTCTTTCTCTGGTCTGCATCCCCTTAACAATTGTGTGTATTGAGCTGTACTGTACTGTATAGGGCTGTCTTAAATGCTTCGAAGCTTCGAACGTTCGATTCGATGGCACAAGCTTCGAACATTAAAAAAAAAATCGAATTTTTTTTTTCTTCGATTTGTGTGTGTAGGTGTGTGTGTGTGTGTGTGTGAACTACCCATCCCAGTTAGGACAGCCGAATCCCGTCCAATCTTTCGCCGTCGACTAAAGACTCACTTCTTCAACCATTATCTGAAATGATTAAAAAAAATTAAATAAAAATCTAACCGTGACTAACCTTACTGTCATGCACTTGTCCTAATAAACTAACCTACACTGTAACACGCAACACTTTGATGAACATTGTTACTCAGCTGATAGAGTTGTACCCTTCTTGCTGTCTTGTCGTACAGAACTTGTAAGTCGCTTTGGATAAAAGCGTCAGCTAAATGACTAAATGTAAGTGTGTGTGTGTGTGTGTGTGTGTGTGTGTGTGTGTGTGTGTGTGTGTGTGTGTGTGTGTGTGTGTGTGTGTGTGTGTGTGTGTGTGTGTGTGTGTGTGTGTGTGTGTGTGTGTGTGTGTGTGTAGGTGTGTGTGTAGGTGTGTGTGTGTGTGTGTGTGTGTGTGTGTGTGCGCGCACCTTGTAGAATTCCACACATAAGAAAGAAAGATACTGGGATGAATAAACAAAATAGGAAATAAAATGTAGAAATGCATGCAATACATAAATAAATATGAATCTCCATATATGAAATATAACATTTAGATAAGGTGCTACTGAGATGTTTTGGTGAGTTCTTTGTTTTTTTGTGGAAGTTGCCCTTCTTAAAAATGCATGAACATTCACTGATAATTGGTCTGTAGTGGAGTCTACAAGGTCTACATTGCCGGACCATGTAGAATCCGGACCTTGTAGACTGACATAATTCTGTGCATAGTTTAGTCTACACAGGCCATATTTCAAATAATCAAAATCTTACTTCATTCATCTTAAACATTCTTGATTTGGGGGATTGGTAGTTCCCATGAAATCTAAAGTTGTTCAAACGACAACAGCGATCCACCTTGAATTAAATCACACAGCCGAGTGAAACCTTGTTGGATGCGTCAGTCACGAAAGGGGCTACTTAATTAATTAATCCAACCCACTTTATTTATAGAGCACATTTAAAAACAACAACGTTTACGAAAGTGCTGTACAAGTCCCACAACATAAGATAAAAAAAAATTTAAAAAAAAATTAAAAAAAAAATTTAAATAAAATGTTTTTTTTTATTTTTTTTTGTTTTTTTTCGAAGCTTCGAATTAAAATCGAAGCTCGGCCCCGAAGCTTCGATTGCCAAAAAAAGCTTCGAAGGTCAGCCCTAGTACTGTACCCATTCTGCAATCTGTTAATAACATTTTCAATCAACCCCCTCAAGACCCAACACACACACAGAGATACAGATACAGTGCTGAGATTATAAACTTGTTGTTATTACACACACACACACACACACATGGACCCTGCATCCATACACTAGAAATTGACTTTTATTTTATCTTCTTAAAATTGTTTATTTTTTATTGTGATGTTACCTACTAAGATAAGATGATCCTTTATTAATCCCCTTGGGGAAATTCTGGTGTCAAAGCAGCATGGGGGGAGGGGGGTACATAGCTTCACAGTCCTATACACTCCAGATAGGGGGTCCTGGGGAGACAGGGGTCCTGAGGAGAGAGAACTATCATGGCAGCACTTAATTATGTTAATGCCATGCAGGAGATGGGCGTTGCTGGAGGGGGATTTGTTGACGCCCCAGCTCACTTTGTCTGAAGTGTGAAAAGTGGCCTTCCTTTGAGAGGGCTTTCACCCCCTTAAGTATTCTAGAATACAACCAGGTTTACAAGTTATAATTGAGCACATCGTGTTAAAAAATAATCTCAGATTTCAACATATGACACATCATTTGAAAGCTTAGATTCTGTACTTTAGCAATCTGGAATAATCTGAAAAATGAAAATGTAGAGATCTGGCACAAAGCGCTGTGAGGTGACATTTTATACTTGTCGTTTTTCTAATGCATTTCTTATTTGGATAATATCCAGTTTCCTCTCAAACCTCTCTCTCTCTACTCCTCCTGCTCCACCACTCTCTCTCTCTCTCTCTCTCTCTCTCTCTACTCCTCCTGCTCCACCCCTCTCTCTCTACTCCTCCTGCTCCACATCTCTCTCTCTCTACTCCTCCTGCTCCACTCTCTCTACTCCTCCTGCTCCACATCTCTCTCTCTCTCTCTCTCTCTCTACTCCTCCTGCTCCACCTCTCTCTCTCTCTACTCCTCCTGCTCCACTCTCTCTCTCTACTCCTGCTCCACATCTCTCTCTCTCTCTCTCTCTCTACTCCTCCTGCTCCACTCTCTCTCTCTACTCCTCCTGCTCCACATCTCTCTCTCTCTCTATTCCTCCTGCTCCACCTCTCTCTCTCTACTCCTCCTGCTCCACTCTCTCTCTACTCCTCCTGCTCCACTCTCTCTCTACTCCTCCTGCTCCACATCTCTCTCTCTCTCTCTCTCTCTACTCCTCCTGCTCCATCTCTCTCTATCTACTCCTCCTGCTCCACCTCTCTCTATCTCTCTCTCTATCTACTCCTCTTGCTCACCCTGCCTCCTGGTTCTGAGAGGAGGGGTGGGGGGGCTGTACAGAGAGGAAGGATCGCTATTAAAGCTGAGTGAGAAAAATGATGGAGACTTTAAGTGAGGTAAAATGAGGAAACAGTGAGTGATGAGAGACAGTGTGTATGTGTGTGAGAGAGAGGGAGGGAGAGAGAGATGAGATTTGCTTCACAATATGGAGGCATCTTTACAAGATACAAGAGTTTTATTTGTCACGGCATACAAGTATACAATGAAATGCGGGGGGTCTTGCCCGCAACGATGTGCATAATTACAATAGTAATATATAATAAGAATCCAATAGAACGACATTGTGCAATAACAAGTAACAAAGTAGGGCATATCGGTATCTGTACATGAGTTATTTACAGAGCATGGTAGGACAGTTAGTGCGGCTGCCTTTGGATCCTATGGTCACAGGTTAAAAAATAGTTTTTATTAATAAATGTATGCATTTATTTATTTCTGGAGCATTTATCTATCCACTCTGGTGTATTGTACTTGTGCTGTATAATGACAATACATTTAAAATCTAATCTCATTTTGAGATCAGTCGCAAATCGCTTCCTGTTGAATGGATCAGCATGGTGCAGATGCCATGCCGAACCTCTGCTGTTTTGCACACGCCTCATTCGCCTTATAAGGAGCTGGCGGGGCGTGTCTGTATGCAAATGAATTGAACGGGAACGCGCATTTCAGTTTAAGAATGAGTGGGATTCATCATTCAACACACCTGGGTAAGAACAGATTTGGACGTTAAGAACGGGTTGATGAATGCGGCGGTGACTTTTATTATTTTTCTCTTAACAGACAGTTAAGAACTATAAGAAAAATATATAAGAGGCGGCTGGGTGGCGCAGCGGACATTGCGCTCGTCACCAACGCAAGAGACACCGGGTTCGACTCCGGCTGTCGGCGTTGCCTCTGGCTTGGGCCAGCCGTCATACTAATTCAATTGGCAGAATTAGCGAGTGGAAGTCGATGGGTGGTAATCTGGATGTTGTGGACAGCGACTCCTACAGGTCGGTTGGGGGACGCCTGCACAGCAGAGACAGGAAATGGCGGGGGTAGTGTGAGCCTCCCACACGTTACACCTCGCCAATGAGAGTCTGCGCTGGCAGGTGAAAATATGTGACAGGCTGCCTCCTCGTGTACCAGAGGGGACACGTGATGCAAGGCTTCTATCCTCCCTACAACCGGCCAGTGGGGGGCATATGCGAGCAATGTTCAAGACATCCCCTTAACAATTGTGTGTATTGAGCCGTACTGTATTGTACCCATTCTGCAATCTGTTAATACAATTTTCATTCAATCAATCACAGTGCAGATTGATTGATTGAAAGAAACTTTTTAATAATTAATCTCGGCCCCGAAGCTTTGAATGCCAAAAGAAAATTCGAAGGTCAGCCCTACACAATACACACACACACACACCAGCGTTTCCGTTAGCCGGTAATTACCGGTATTTGACCGGCAAAATATGTTGAAGTCCGACATATTTAATCTCTCCGGTCATAATGTCCGGTGAAAATAATTCCCTCTAAACACAATTAGATTGTTTGAATTGTATTAAAATAGGCTAAAATTAAATAGCCTATGCGATGAACGAAACAATCATTTGTTTCATCGTTGCTTCACCAAGCAGCCGGTCTAATAATGACATCCTGTTGTCAGCGCGAGCTGGCTGCTGATATATTTGCGAGAAGCATCCATCTGCCGGCCGGCAGGGTGCAGTACTCCAATTCAGCCATTGGCAATTCAGCTGTTGGGTGGGGGCGCTGCTGAGCGGTTTCCAGACCGGACCTAAAAACACTGCTGCTCCATGCTTCACGTAAATATATCAGCAGCCAGCTCGCGCTGACAACAGGATGTCATTATTAGACCGGCTGCTTGGTGAAGCAACGATGAAACAAATGATTGTTTCGTTCATCGCATAGGCTATTTAATTTTAGCCTATTTTAATACAATTCAAATAATCAAATTGTGTTTAGAGGGAATTATTTTCACAGGACATTATGACCAGCACCAAGTCGTTGGGAGGTGGAGATATACATCACGCAAACCCACAATAATGTTGCCGTCTCTCTCTGTCAAATTTCTCAGTTCTTCGCTTGATATAATTAATACAAATGTCCAATATAACGGAATTCGTTAGCTCATAAAAATGTGATTATAACAGACTGCTGTTTATTAAGGTCGGGCAGACTGCCCACCGACACCTCAAGTCGGCAGCAGCACGAAGTCTCGAGGGACTTATTTTATTTGGAATATATTAATGACTGTATATACGCAAAAGTAGCCTAGTTTTAAGTTAAAATATTATAAATGCCTTGATGATGTCATTCTTTATATAGGCCTATCAATTGTTTTTAAGCTCAATAAACTCTGACCGGAATTTATCCCATTTGCACTCAGACCTGCAAAAAAAAATTCTAACGGAAACCCTGACACACACTCACATTTGAAATACTTTTGCGTCCGCAGATCAAATGACAGGTGCATAGTCTTTACAAAGAAGTATCATGGTAGTTTGGTGGTATCTTTTCTTTTACCATGGTAGCAACCACTATAAATACTTTACCATGATGGTAACGTTGATAAATGGTAGTGACCATAAAACTAATACAATTCCAATACAACAAGAGGTTCAATATGTTTTTAGAACATCTACGGATACAAAGAGCATCTGCTCTGCAACACGGCCTGGCAATAGAGCAACATCTCACAAGCTGTTTGGCCCGTTTGTTTGATAGCCTAGCCCTGCCATCCTCAGGCAAGTAGGGGCAGGTTTATGCACACACCAGAGGCTGCCAGATATTAAAATCATTAGCTTACAATTATAGCCATGGCTTCTGATGGAATCTTGGAACCTATTCTACACGTTCAAATGTTGGTTGTAAGCGTTACTGTCTCTGTATTTGAGTGTCTCTGTCTCTACATCTGAGCATTTACTGTCTCTGTATCTGAGCGTTACTGTCTCTGTCTGAACGTTACTGTCTCTGTATCTGAGCGTTACTGTCTGTATCTGAGCGTTACTGTCTCTGTCTGAACGTTACTGTCTCTACATCTGAGCATTTACTGTCTCTGTATCTGAGCGTTACTGTCTCTGTCTGAACGTTACTGTCTCTACATCTGAGCATTTACTGTCTCTGTATCTGAGCGTTACTGTCTCTGTCTGAACGTTACTGTCTCTACATCTGAGCATTTACTGTCTCTGTATCTGAGCGTTACTGTCTCTGTCTGAACGTTACTGTCTGTATCTGAGCGTTACTGTCTCTGTATCTGAGCGTTACTGTCTCTGTATCTCAGCGTTACTGTCTCTGTATCTGAGCGTTACTGTCTCTGTATCTGAGCGTTACTGTCTCTGTATCTGAGCGTTACTGTCTCTGTCTGAACGTTACTGTCTCTGTATCTGAATGTTACTGTCTCTGTCTCTGTATACTGTCTCTGTATCTCAGCGTTACTGTCTCTACATCTGAGCATTTACTGTCTCTGTATCTGAATGTTACTGTGTCTGTATCTGAGCTTTACTATCTCTGTATCTGAATGTTACCATCTCTGTATCTAACCGTTACTTTCTCTGTATCTGTTACTGTTTCTATATCCGAGTGTTACTGTGTATCTGAGCGCTACTGTCAGTTTTAAAGCTTGAATAAAGATTAGGGATGGGTACCGAACTCGGTACTTTTGAGGTACCGAACTGAAACACGTCGGTACTACCGAGTATCGATTCAAGTGAGATACCAAAAAATAAATAAAAAATATCTTTTTTTATTTTTTATTTTTTTTGCTTTTTTATTTTCATGTCAACGTTCACACGCACAATATATGCTTACCTAGGATTTGACTTGATTCAACAACAAAGCAGTCGGAGCAATGGCAAGCCGAAAACGGTCGAAATTGTAGTTATTTGAAGTTTGGATAATTTTTTTCACGACTGAGGTAGGTAAATAAAATTTTTTGAGACTAAAGTACAGAAGAAAGGTACCGTTGGGTACCGGTATCGATTCACAGGTACCGGTACCGTATCGGTTCAAATGTGAAAGGTACCCATCCCTAATAAAGATAGACATTGAGCTATCCGTAAAACACTAGTCTTTTTATGCTAGTTCAACAGCAAAGGGAAAAGTGTGCTCCGCCTCCAACCCACATAATTTAATGGGTCTAAAATGGTCGTCATCTTTTGTATAGGTAGTAGGCTTGGGCGGTATCACTATTTTCATACCGTTATACCTTGATTACATAATACCCCGGTGTACGGTATTGAACGGTATGACTAATTTTCATCAGCGGGGGGGGGGGGGGGGGGGGGGGGGTAGCCACTAGACAGAAGCCCGCAGCATCCTAGTAATACTAACGTTAACTCTCAGAATGGTAGCCAGGAGCCCCGCAGCACCCTAGTACTAGTAACGTTAGTATTGTGTATTCAAAAACGCACCGGACTGTGACGTAACGTTTTACCGTTTATTTGCTTGCTCCACCAGTCCACAACAACACACACTCTAACTTACCACAACGCTTTACGGTATTTTCACAGCACTGTCGCAACATTACCGTAAAGCGTGACCACCGTTGTGATACACATACACAACAGTTAGCTCTCAGAACAGCCAGTTAGCCCGCAGCACCAGGCAGCAACGGTAAGCGTGTCTCGACTCTCATTTAATTTCCAGTGAAGCGGGGTTTCCCCTCCTCCTCCTGTGTATAGACAACCAGCTCTGCGGCTCGCTGCCTCGCTCCACTAGTGACTCGAGGACTGGTCTCGCCCTCTGCTGGCGCGTGTGTGCAGTGCACTACAACCAACCACTGTTAAAACTCCGTTTCACTGTAATATAAACTGAAATGGATCTGTGATTTTGACTGTATTGATTTTCAATACCGTCGGTATCTCTAAATACCCCGGTATACCGTAATACCATCATACCGCCCATGCCTAATAGGTAGCACCTTTATTACCTGTGTTTTTCAGGGGTTTGAGAACCCCTTGACTCATCTTACTTGATCTAATCTCTCCCACTTCCCTCTCCCTTTCTTTTCCCCTACCTCCTCACTTTGACTTTCTCTGTCTCTCTCTCTCTCTTCCATCCATCCTTCTCTCCTCTCGCATCTCTCTCCCAGGGCTGAGCCAGGGGGAGGTGGACACGCAGGAGTGTTTGTACTACAACGTCAACTATGAGACGGAGAAGACTAACCGGAGTGGTGTGGAGCGGTGCGAGGGGGAGAAGGACAAGCGGTCCCATTGCTACGCCTCCTGGAGGAACAGCTCTGGGACCATAGAGCTGGTGAAGAAGGGATGCTGGCTGGACGACTTCAACTGCTACGACAGGTACACACACAGGCGCACGGATGCTAGGGATGAGTACCGGTACTTTTAAGGGTATCAACCGAATCACGTCGGTACTACCGAGTACCGATTCACGTGAGATCCGCCGGCGCCACATTTCGGTACTTTTTTAAGTCCGATGGCGTCAACGTTTCATTTACCGGGAAACAAAACCTATGAAGTGTGCCACACGTTCACGTCAACGTTCACGCGCACAATACACGCTTACCTAGGATTTGACTTGATTCAACAACAAAGCAGTCGGGGCAATGGCAAGCCGAAAACGGTTGCAAGTGTGGTTACACTTACTTTACAAAGCTAGATGCAGACAACGCTCGCTGCAATATTATATATATTAAAGGGGACATGCATTGCTATTCCTTGCACTATTTGGTAGGGGTGGGAATCGCCAGATACCTCACAATACGATCGCGATACTTGCGTCACGATACAAAATATATCACGATACGCTGAGTATTGCGATTTTTTTTAATTTTTTAATTTTTTAAAATTTTTTATTACATTTTATTTATTACCTTTTTTCAACTGCAAAGTAAAACTTTGTCAACCTGTTTTATCTAATAAAATAAAGTTCAGTCTGTTCATCTCACTTCAATCATTTTTATTGCAGAACATGGTATTTTCTCAAGCAGACAGATACACTAATCTGTGTTGCATGTACCTGACAAACTGAACTGTTTGTATTACAGTCATATTCCACCTTAACTGAATGCACGTGTGTGTGGACTACTGTACTATTACAGGTATTGAAATGAACAATGCAACTTGTTTTTTTTTATGAATAATCAATACTTGGCGTCCCTGTATCGATACAGTATCGCCACGCAAAGTATCGCGATACTACTACGTATCGATTTTTTCCCCCACCCCTACTATTTGGACAACTTTACACAATTCCTTATAGTCTATATGGAACACATCAGAACGTTTTTTTTTCTTCAAAAAATTCATTGTTTTATATTTTTTATCAAGTACTCAAAAGCATAATTTTTCAGCCTCAGGATTTCAGGCTATTTTTGGATGGGCTCCGCCCATAAGCGCTTTGAGTGAGAGTCACCCACACAGTCTGCAACTGACAGAGAGAGAGATAGAGAGAGAGAGAGGGAGGGAGGGAGAGATAGAGGGAGGGAGGGAGAGAGAGAGGGGGACAGGGAGAGGGAGAGAGAGAGGGACACGGAGCATAAAGTTATCTCTCCACTGCTTCCCCCGCGCGGTCCAGGTTGTGTGTGTAAATGCGTGCGTGTTTGTGTTTCACACACTCCTGCACCGCGGTCACTCTTTCTCTCTCTCTCTACCAGGGAGAAGCCCCGCACGTTTGTTTGTGTTTGTTTCCCCGACAGAAGCTCCTCTCTCTCTCTCTCTCTCTCTCTCTCTCTCTCTCTCTCTCTCTCTCTCTCTCTCTCTCTCTCTCTCTCTCTCTCTCTCTCTCTCTCTCTCTCCCTCTCTCTCTCTCTCTCTCTCTCTGCCGTTTGAGGAAGTGTCGGGTTTCACTGTGCGCTACAACCCTAGAGGGGGTGTTAGTTATGCAAATCAATGCTATGTCGACGTCACAGAAACCGTCTAATCAGAACAGTTTAGTTGAGTGAGGGAGGATCTCGTGAACTCGAGACTACACTGATGAGTCAATATGGTTATTAGAGACACAGACCTATTAATACTAACCTGTATTAATACAACCATGCTAAACACAGAAAAAAGGCATTTATAATGCATGTCCCCTTTAACAAATTGTTCTAAATAAATAATAATGATAATAAATAATTTGAAGTTTGGACTAATTTTTTACAACTGAGGTAGGTAGATTACCTTTTCTTAGACTAAAGTACCAAAAAAAGGTACCGTTGGGTACCGGTATCGATTCACAGGTTCAAATGTGAATGGTACCCAACCCTAACGGATGCACATGAGCAGAGTCACATGCATGTGTTAATGTGTTGATTACAGCTCCATGAATTGATGTAGATGAAGGAAATAGCAATGCCTTGTCTTATAGGGGACTGCTACCAGTCCATGAGCTGTAATTGACACAACGCAAGGATTCAGTGTCCCCGATATGTCTTTCTCCATATCTCTCATTCTCTGTCTTTGTCTTTCTCCATATCTCTCGTTCTTTGTCTACTCTGTCTTTCTCCATATCTCTCGTTCTTTGTCTTCTCTGTCTTTCTCCATATCTCTCGTTCTTTGTCTTCTCTGTTTTTCTCCATATCTCTCGTTCTCTGTCTTCTCTGTCTTTCTCCATATCTCTTGTTCTGTGTCTTCTCTGTCTTTCTCCATATCTCTCGTTCTCTTTTCCCACACCCTTCTTTCTATCTGTCTCTCTCTCTCCCAGACAAGAGTGTGTGGCAACAGAGGAGAATCCTCAGGTCTTCTTCTGCTGCTGTGAGGGGAACTTCTGCAACGAGCGTTTCACACACCTGCTTGATATTGAACCAGGTGAGTGTGCGTACATGCTGTCTGAAATCAAAACCTGTCCTTTCTTTCTTTCATCTGACCGTCCTCGTCCTCCTCCCTCACTAGGTCATACACCTTCCTCCCTCACTAGGTCCTATACCAGGGGTAGGCAATTAAGTTTGGCCGAGGGCCACATTTTTTCCAAGCCATTGTATGGGGGGCTGGAAACAAAAACAATGGCTAATTTAATATATTGATAGTGAAAACATTTTAACTCTATGACAGACCACCTTATAACTAAGACATACATTTGTGGCAGAGGCAGAATGGACAAAATAAACAAGCTGCATAGGTGGCATAATAAACTGTAAACGACATACACATTTGCACTGAACATTATACCTTTGTCTTTTTGCCATTTTATTATAAAACCAGAGACAAGCGCCTCTCTTATCGGTCTATCTTACATTACATCTTACATCTCACTAGGTCCTATACCTTCCTCTTCTCTCACTAGGTCCTACACAGCCCGCCTGGCTGTGTAATGCAATCTTGGTCTCTAGGACCTTGGGCTGACACCACCCCTGGGTGTGACCTCTAGGACATTGGACTGACACCACCCCTGGGTGTGATCTCTAGGACATTGGGCTGACACCACCCCTGGGTGTGACCTCTAGGACCTTGGACTGACACCACTCCTGGGTGTGACCTCTAGGACCTTGGACTGACACCACCCCTGGGTGTGACCTCTAGGACATTGGACTGACACCACCCCTGGGTGTGACCTCTAGGACATTGGACTGACACCACCCCTGGGTGTGACCTCTAGGACCTTGGACTGACACCACCCCTGGGTGTGACCTCTAGGACCTTGGGCTGACACCACCCCTGGGTGTGACCTCTAGGACCTTGGGCTGACACCACCCCTGGGTGTGACCTCTAGGACATTGGACTGACACCACCCCTGGGTGTGACCTTTAGGACAGGCATTAAAGCGTTCCGTCTTGAGACGGATTTCCATCAATTTGATTATATTTATATAATATTTAGATACATTTAGGGCGGCTACGTGGCGTAGTGGGCAAGGCGCTCGCCACGAATGCGGAGACGCTGGGCTCGCCTGTTCGAGCCCAGCGCTCCACATTGCTTTCAGTTTAGCTGGTCGTTCATACTAATACACATTGGCCGTATTAGGGGGTGGGAAACTGATGGGTGGGGATCGGGCGTTGTGGACAGCGACTCCTACAGGTCGGTTGGTGCGCCTGCGCAGTAGAATCAGGAAGTGTCGGGGGCAGCGTGAGCCTCCCACGCGTTACTCCTCGCCACTGAGAGATCGAGATGCGCAGGTGAAAAGATGCGACTGCTGTTACCTCAAGTACCGGAGGGGACTTGTGCTATGTATGACTTAGTCCACATTGCAGCCAGCTTGTGGGAGGCAAGAAACAGCGTTTGTGACAGGGGAGGGTTGAATTGGATGATACGAAATTGGGATGGAAGAAAATATAGAAAATGGGAGAAAAAGTGGATAAAAATATATGTATCAGTAGTATTGGCAGTGGTAGTAGTCGTAATAGTAATCCAGTCTATTTTTTTATTTTCTAAAAAATAAACAAGTTCAACACAGGTAACCATTTTGCTTAATTTCTTTGATGGCTCAAATGTATGCTCTAGTGTCTAGTCGATTTTGTGTTTTGAGCACAAAGTTCATCATAGATCTAGCCTCTTAATTTTGCTCTCAAAGTGCACCAGATTGATGCATTTAACTTTAAAACTTAAAAAGAAAAAAAGTTCCTAGAGGGGCAGAGGTTCACCCACCACCACAGTCTCACTAAATCCTGTGGGAAACACTGACGATTCAAATTTGTTTACGCCTGTGGGTAGGGCGTTCCACAGGGCTAGCCACAAGACTTGCATTCACACTCTCCAGCACACAGCCTCCCTGCCTGGCACAACAACCACAACAGTAGGGTCTATAGTCACAGTCAGGACAGTAGCTCTACAAGTAGGCTCCCTTAAAACGGTAACGCTATTAAAAAAAAATACAGTGGAGGTTAAAATAAGAATATGACTTGGCCTGAAAAAAAGTTCAGTCAGGAGATTTTTTTTTGCTTTAATCCCTGCATTTAGGACCTTGGGCTGACACCACCTTGGACTTAGGGTTGGGCGATATATCAGTATAGTCGATGTATCGTGGCCAGGCCATGTGAGCGGATCGGAGCGTGAGCGGCGCGGGGCGCGGAGCGGGCGGTTTTGACGTGAGCGAGGAGTGGGTTTTAAAATGAGTCGGCGCGACGTCCGGAGCGAGAGTTCTCCTCCGCTCCAATCCACTCCAGGCCGCTCACAGTGGTTTAACACTGATGTAATATATACATGCAGTACAATGCCAAAGCAACAGATGGCGATGTACAAACATGAAGGCCATTTTCAACCAATGAGAAGGGTTCAGGCTTCGTCACTGTAGAGACGCCCACCATAGATATCTATGACGCCCACACTCACTCCTGTTAGAAAAAGAATCGACGCCATTGTTGTTGACGTTAGCTTACATGCTAACGTTAATGGCAGCGACCATAGCATTGTGGCTCGGCTAGCCTATCATCGCTTAATATAGCTAGTGAATGGATAAACAACGTTATTTAACATTGCAGAATGGCTACAATTACAATGCGGCTCAATACAAACAATTGTTAAGGGGCCCAGGGGGTGTAGACTGTTGTAGTTTGAGCTCATTTACACCATGCTCCAAAAAAGAAAAAGAAAAACTGCCGAGCGATCTGGCGCGGGGAGCGGGGAGCGCTCGATTCAAGGTGAGTGGGGAGCGAGCGGAGAGCGACTTGGGGGCGGGGTCAACATGAGCGATTAGCGGAGCGGACCAAGCTTTAAAGAGCGAAGAGCGGATTTATCGGCCGCGCCGATCCGCTCACGTGGCCTGATCGTGGCTTGTAAATTACTATCGTGAACATCGAGTATATGTTGTCACGTCAGTTTCTAAGCCGCCGCGGCTGAGATGAGACTTGCTTTAGCGCAGCGCTTTCCTCTCATTTCATTATAGACACAGACCAGAGCGGACCTTCAATGACAAGCAATTGTCATTTCATTAGATACAGACCAGCGCGGACCTTCAATGACATGCAATTGAATTTAATTGACGCGAGCAATGGCCTCTAAGCTAACTAACGTTCTAACGTGACTCCGCGGCACCAGTGCCATTAGTGAGGAAGGTTCAAAGATAACTTCACATTTATTGGCTATTCGTTTCTTTATATCGCTTTATCCATCGGGCTGCTCCAGGTTCCAACTCTGTGTGTTGACAATGACATCCTGGTGTGACATCATCAACTACGGCAACTTAGGACGCTCAAACCTAATACATCATGCTCTCTCGCTCTCTCTCTACGTTCAATTATTTAAAGTAGCCAAACGTTAAACACTATAAATACTAACTGGATAGTTGATGATAAACATTTAATTTCATTATCTGAAATATTCTAAAATCAGTCTGCTATAAGCGACTGTGTGTGATTATTATTTTCTCACAGTAGTGTGTATATATAAAGTGTGTGTGTGTTTTTGGCTAAAGTGGATAGAAAACACAGTACTGTGCAAAAGTCTTAGGCACCCAAGAGTTTTTATATAAATTGTCTTACATTAGATCTTTAAATATTTTTGTTATAAATTCTTTAAATTTGTGTCAGTAGACTACTCTTAATTATTTTTCATCATCTGCGATGATGAAAGCAGAGCCAGAGGAGTGTGTGTTTCAACACCTCTCAAGTACCTTTAATGAATGAATGCCAAGCCATTCTCAATTTCCATTCTCAATTTCACGCCAGACCACACCTCACTACAGCCCAGGGCCCTCATTTATCAATGGTGCGTACGCACAGATATGTGCGTAACCCGTGCGTACGATCATTTCTAAGCAAAGTGTGTGACTTATCAATTTGAACGTGTGCTTGACTTTGTGCGTATATTTACGCACAGCTCCGACCGTGCGTACCTGGCCCCGGTGGTAGAATATTATTATTGCAACGCGGAAATAAGCTTCCGTGCATTACTTCCAACACTGGCGTGTGTTCTGTATGACCCGTAATTCATTATAGTTCATTGTAAAATAGCGACAGTAGTGTAATTATAACGTGCTCACGCGCGAACAAGAGGTTTGCCTGCTTGTTTGGCACGGGGGGCAGACGCAGAACACCCACCTCCAAACGCTATTAAATATTGTTTCAAATAAAAAGCGAAATACTATTATTTTGTGTGTCATGTTTCCAAATAAGATTTGGTCACAACGAAATGCTTTCTACTTAAATTTGTTGGTTAGAATAGATTACCTCTGTTGAAACTTCACTGAGACTAACAGTCTATTTGTGAGCTCCCGCACAGACGTGATAATAATAATAATAATAATAATAATAATAATAATAATAATAATAATAATAATAATAATAATAATAATAATAATAATAATAATAATAATAATAGCTTCATTTTATATAGCGCCTTTCAAGAGAACCAAGGTTGCTTTACATAGATAGGGGGGGGAAATAACAAAGTAACAAACATAGTGGACAGACACAACATATAAATATGATGATGGAATTCAAGTTCAAGTTTGTATTGATCACATAATAGGCAGGCTACACATGGTGTAGGCTACATCATACATGGCAGTGAGATTCATTGGGTCTCATTCCCAAACGAATTTACGACCAAAAATGTCCTCTTAGGCAGATTTCTGCCCATTTAAGACATATTAGGGCTGGGAGTGCGAGTCCCCAAATTTTCCTGAGATCAGATTTGAGCGTAGCTGAGAGCAGATTTAAGAGTGCTGAGGAGCACTCTTATGATTGATTGACTAATTGAAATTTTTATTAACTTGACTTCATGTTAACGCTACAGGCCTCCTTGGAATTAATTACTTAATCATAATTAAAATAAATGACTATTTGTACGATAAGAAATTACGCATTTGATGTCGGAAAAATAAATAATATGGATTCATCTGATCACAGGGCAGCTGCTTAACCATATCTGAACCAGCTATTTTGGACAAATGTATAATTACTTTAATTACTCAGATATTCAAACACAATTATGCAATTATTGTGAAATGATTGAAAATAATTTATTTAATGCCTTCTGTGGAATTTGTATTTCTTATTTGTTACACATCTGTTTTAATGATTAATTATATACATTTGAAAGAATGCAGGTCAACATGCAATGTATCCCATTGATTGGTATACAATGGGACAGACCTTTGTTTGATTGATTGATTGAAAACTTTATTAACAGATTGCAGAATGGGTACAGTACAGTACAGCTCAATTACATACAATTGGGGATGCAGACCAGAGAAAGACTTTCATCTTGTTTACATCAGGGTCCCCCATTTTCAATTCATCATAACATATATGACACACACGACATACAGATAGACAGTACTGCTACATCTATACATTTATGACATACCAGATTTGCAAATACAGTACTGTTTGTGATACAAAAATAGTCCAGAAAAGAGAGTACATTTGACGTAGACACTGTTGGAGGAGGTTGTGTAGGAGGGGTGGGTGGGGGACACTGTACAAGCGAAACTGTACATTGGAATATTGACAAAACCATACTTGGTCATTTACTGTACATTGGAGGGGGTTGATATAGCTATAAACCTGCATTCCTTCGAATATATCATGAATCAATTAAACTTATATTGAAATACACTATATAGCCTATACACCAACACTGAAATGACAGTGGATAAATAAATAAATAAGAACTAAAGCTAATCGGTGGAAATAGACTGCATTAATATTCCATAACAAGTCTTGTGTGCGCCTACGTGTCTAATGAATGAACAGTATAGGCTTAATATATTCCAGTTACTTGTTTCATTAGGATCCAGAACTATACACATGCTCTGCCCCACGCACAGTACAAGCACAGTCCGCATGTATACAGACTGTACCTATACTATACGTAGGGCAGAGCACACATACAGCATCTACCAAATCCTAATGAAACAAGTCATTAATGGAATAACAAGCCATACTGCGTTCATTCATTACGCCGTAGCAGGCTATATATATTATATTTCATTCATTCATTCATATACAGTACTGCGCGCGTGCGTGTGTGTGCGCGCGCTGCGGCAGGTGTACCACGAGCTGTATATGATGCCAATACATTAATCTAATCTAGTTTTGATGGGTCGCAAGACTCGCAAAGCACTTCCGCCATTCCATTTTCACACAACTGCGTCACTAGTTGCTTTATAAGGAGCTCTGGAGGCGTTGTTTTGTATGCAAATGACCTGAACGGGAACGCGCTTTTGAGTTTAAGACAGAATCACATTCGCCAATGTTAGATCCTGATCAATCTGGCCAGTATCACGTCTTCTTGTGTTATCCTCTCTCCATCCAATTCCTCTGCGTTGTGTACTTTTAATGGTCCTGACGTCTCAGACACTGGCTGATTATAATCCTTATCTCTCCCCGTTAGTACCATCCGCAAACCATAATAATTCTCCACCTCCGTAAGAATTCGACACTTCGACACAGCGTAATACGTTATGAGGAAAAGCGTTGTTTATTGATATAAACAGAAACCTCAGCTCAGATGTTAACAGATGGTATTGTCCTTGAAAAGTCTATTCTAATGATCTTTCGGTGTGTTCAGTCTATCTAATGATCTTTCAGTCCAGTCTATTGTCCCTCTGCTATTCAGTCCAACAATGGTCAGGCCTGTTCGTTAGCCAAGACCATCCTCGTGGTAGCCGAAGCTAATGATGATGTGTCATTCTTCCTCCCCCCCCCCCTCCTCTCTGTGATGAGAGGAGAGAGTATCTTGGTCTCTTCCCTCCTGTGGGATTCGTTTCTTTGGTCTGACTTTTGTCTGGCCCTACCCGGAACCACCGTCAGCTTTATAGGATCTTCGTCATAGCTATGATAGCCCACCCCTTTCTGGTTGTCATGTGCCGCGCTGTCATGACAACCGCATTTAACCTTTACACACATCTCAAAACGTTTCTCTCTGTCAAAACCTCCATCGCGCTGCCTCTGTGTCCACGTTATCTTGTTATGTCTTCGATCGGAATTCAAAACAAACACCCTCGCAGGCAGTGTGCTGCTATCCTGAACCACCGTTCTATCACTGTCTGCTAGAGCCAAACACATTCCTGCCCTCTGACCTGGCACCGTTAGATGCTACCATCTTCCCCCAATCTATACATCACATACATTGAAAAAGCACCCCAAATCCCTCACCAAGCAGGTACCAGATCTTGTCACAGGTGCGACCGTTTCAGCCACTTAACACTTTCAGCGCCACGCCTGGTTTTCCGTTTTACCGCTTGAATGCCACCATCGGCGCCAATGTTAACGTTAATATCGCCTAATCTATGTTTTAAATTATGGCTATGTGTCTAATCTGCCCATCGCATTATCAAAGACTATTTTCCAGTCAGTGCTGTGAAGGCAGATTGTTTTTTTATCGCGTCGTTGCCGTTTCAGAGCAGTTAGAAAAGCCCCCGTTTTGATATAAAAAACAGCTCATTCTGGAGCATTCTATGAAAATCGTCTTTTAGTGGAATATTCCACAACGTTGATATTCGTCGGCCTTTTTATGAATCGTTTTCAAATAAACGCTAGATGAACAATATTATACGTGCACGCACGCACATTACGGCCGCGCACTGATAATCGCTCCGTTGATTTCCTCACAGACTTTTACAGTGAAACCGAAAGAAGACATTTCACAAAACAGCTTATAACTTCATCAAACTTACTCTGATTATCCTACCACTGATAACATAGAGTCCTTACCTGACATCAGATGGTATCCAACTGGTATATTCCAATTCCTGATCACCATTCGAAAAAATCGATACGTGTATGGATCCAACGCGATACAGAACTCAGAACTCCATGATCCGCGGGGATCTGAGGCTCCAGAATGAACTCTAGTAACCCCGGCTGGATCAGTGAACTGGAAAATGTGGAGTACCGGATTTTTTTCCCCATTCATTTTCATTGAGTCCATTCCAAAATCACTTATGTCATCTGGGAGACGACAGGGGGCGCTTTTTTCCACAGTGATCGCCGGCGCCCCTCGGCTATACTCGGGTAGGCTCGGGTGATGCAATAATTTTTTAGATCGCAAAAAAAATTAAAAAAATAATAATTCCGAGAAATCTCGTGACTGGCATGCAACCACCTATAAAAAAACCCGAGAAATCTCGTGAGTGGCACTGAAAGTGTTAAGACATATTACCAGCACGTTCGGGACTCAGAGTGAACTTGTCATTGATTCTGTCTCAGTGGTTCCAAGATAAGTCTTCCAAAAGAACTCTTTGAAAAGATTTTGAGAATGAGACCCATTGTTCTTGTATATGCTCTCGTATTATTGTTTATATATAGGCTACCTAATACCGACATCAAAATAGATTGTATGCCTCTACAAATCATATGCAGGTAGAAAATTTACAGAAAATCCATCGCGATTTGGAATAAAATTGAGGAGAACTTTAATCCCTGGGTATTAATCGAACAAAACGGGAAAAGGCAGTCATATTCCAGCACGGTCTTAGTGTGTATTAGTGTTTGCGCTGCCCAGGCAGCAATGGTTAATAGATATCATATCCGATATCACCGTGTACATGTCTCTGTCAGCCTGTCGCGTATTTCTCCCATAACACGCTTCGCTCGGCTTAGTCCACTTCTCCACATACGCTGTATTTGGGGGGCTTTGCCATTGTTGGGCGAGGTGGGTGGAATTTCGGGGCTGTGGGCAGAATACGGGTCATATGAACACCCACGATATAGTGTTCTTCCCCCTTCCTACTGTATAAGAAAGAATTTAAAACGCATTGCAACGAGAACAGAGGTTATTTGTTGAGTTTATGTGTATTACAAAACCCTTGCAATAAATGTGTCTTAAATGAATGAAAAGCATACATGCTCTGGATACAGGTAGCATGTATCGTGTGGGTGATATATGGCTTGTATTCTGCTTGCAGCTTCGAGGTTCCACTTATTTAGTTTTGCAATGTCAAAGCCTTTTGAATATAAGTCGGGGCGTTCCCGTGTTTCTGCAGTCTATGCACAAAATAATAACGAGTTGAGTTCTAACAAAGAACGTATTACATGCTGGGTAGGCTGATAGAGTAAACTGTAAATAAAATAGCCCATAACATTATAAAGGATAGGCTATAGCAGGGGTTCCCTTTCTTCCCCAGAGCCCCACGATTCCCTGGAGACATATATGAATATGATATAGGCCAGTGTTTCTCAACTGGTGGGTCGCGGGGCCATTTTGAGTGGGTCGCGGATGTGTGTTTTTTTTTTTTTTTTTTTTTTTTTTTTTTTTTATATATATATATAAATATTTGTTTGCACTACCTATCTTTGTGAAAGTGGCTTCTCAGCTCTGGTCCAGCTGAAGACAAAGCAGAGGAACAGATTGGACATTGAGCATGACCTCAGAGTTGCTTTGTCTACCATCACCCCAGACTTTGAGACTCTTGTCAGGAGCAAACAACAGTTCTGTATCGTTAGTGGCTTAGCTTGGCATCGCCTTCTGCACTATCTCGCGTACGTGCACGCGTACTGAATAAACCACAAATGTACCTCTAATACCAGTATTAGTCTGACCACACCCCTCATCAGCTTACCTTCATAAGCAGGTGTGTGGTCACCTGCTCTCCTCCTTCTCGCTTTCACCACAAGGAAGAGGTGCCTCGGTAGATCCCCACACTTGACACCATGATGGAAGAAATTGGATTAGGAACAGCTTGGGAAACAAGGATACGTTGACATCATATCTTTATTTTCTCTCTCACTATTTTCGAGAAAATACGGCGATATTGTCTTCGTACTGGAGTGTCTAGAAGATGATGATCATTCTACAAACCCTCCACCGGTTTTCGTATTGGGAGCACGCCGCTGCATGCTTCTCAACTGCAGTTCCTTGCTGTGTTTGTTGGGGTGAAACCTGTCAGGCCACAGCTGAACTGTCGGACATGCCGCTGTTGTGAGGAGCGGTGCGTTCCAGGTTGGGTGAGTAGTGTTTGCTGGCGGGCTCCACTTGTCTGTTAGTGCTATGGGGGCTACTAGACAAAGTTTATGGAAACCGGCCCCAGGCTAGGGTCCTTTGTTTAGCCGTCTAGGCGACAGAAGGCCTTGGTCTGGCGACCATTATAGTTTTAACTAGTGGGCCGCGACCATTGACACTGGTGATCCCTGTGTGTTCTGGACGAGTGGATTCTCTCTGTCACCGTGTTAAGACCCCATCTTTCATATCCAAATGAGAGTATTCCTTCACGAGGGGATATGTGCATGTAATGTGCGATAGCGGCAGATTCATGTTCAAAGTCAGCTATACAGGCCAGTTGGTACTGTGCTGATTCCGCCGGACGTGTTATTGTCACCGTTGTGAAGCGGTGTTGACGTCTTGTTTTCTCTTTTCTCTTAAAAAGTGAGGAGGGTTCAGAACGGCGGCCTGTCTGGGTGAGTGTTATGTCATTGTTTACATGTTCATAGCTTACGGTTAGCCGGTCGGTGGTCTGGCGCGGGGTAGCTTGGCTTCTCGCGCGCCGCCGGGAGCTCGCTCCTGATCGCGTGCGTCGTAGATCGGCGTCTCGCGAGCGGAAGCGATAGCACCCGAACGGTTGGAGCAGCCGTTAGCTTGATGCTATTCTGTTGAACGTGCTTTGATTTTTAACATGTTTTACACTCTTGACCACGACGTCATCCTTGACAGGGGATGTTCGTCAACCCTGCCTGAGCCTAGACGGGGATTGCGTCAACAAAGAGGGCTGTGTTCTACGGTGGCTTGTGACTGCACTTCGCTGATCTGCGTTCCGGGCAGGTACGGGGTTGGCCAGACCCTCATAACACGTCTTCTGGTTTTACCTTGCTAAATGTATTGTGAATGACGGTGTTTTTTCCCAAAACGTGTGTTGTTGCAATGCATTTGAGATACGTTGCGGGTTGTGTGTGAGCTGTTTTTGTCACTGGCAGTAGCTTCTCCGTGCAGGTCGTGATGTATTGATCTGGTTGTTGTGTGAGAAACATCATGGTGTTTATGTGTACCGTGTACTCACTACTAAGGCAACTAACCTATGAAGCTATGCTTGGTGACGAGTGAGTAAAAGAATGTTCTTTCTCAGACTGTAATGACAATGGACAGTGAGTTCACACATTAACAGGTTTTCCTGTTTTAACTGGCCGTATTGAGGGTAAAATAGGAGGATTGTGTTTTTCCCCCCCCGGTTCCCTGGGGACTTTATCACCTCCTATCAGACATGTTGTGCATTAATTGTGTCTTTTGTGTGGTAGGGATACGATGTAACTCTCAGCTTGATTGCTGAGGTTGTGCTAAATCTGCTGGAGAAACTTATTTCCTAAAGGGAAATTGGTTTGGTTGCTGTCATGTGTGCTTAGCAAGGCCTGTGGTCGATACTAATCAAGAATGATGTATTCTCTCATTGTGATGATGATGGGTTGTGTGTGTCATGTGACCTACAACTGGGTTGTACTGGCCACAGAAGCACATGTGTATGTTGGACCGGGGTTCTTAGAGCCCTCTCTATTCTGTGTTTTTCCTTAGTAAAAATCAGATAGCAGGTTAGCTCGTGCGCTGTGTGGAGCTGTGAAACGCTTCATAGAGCTGACTATGACTGTGTCATATTCTCTTTTTGTCGTTACGTCGTATCATAGGTGTGGGGTCGTAAAGGGGTGAACTGGTAACCTTTCCTCTCCCCATTGTTCTGTCGGTCAGGGGTACACCCCCTGTCCTTCAAGGTTCCCGTCACGTGGCGGTTCGGCACGTTACGGGGGGGGGGGGGGGGGGGGGGGGGGGAGGGAGTTCCTGGTCCCACGGCCTGGTATATTGGGCGTGTGCACCGCAGGAATTCCCCCGCCATAGAGTACGTCACCGTGCGCGTCTCTGTTGGTAGGACTTCCGTGTGCTGTTCAGGTCCATGTGATGGATCTGTTTTCAGGGGGGGTGGTCAGGGCTCCTCCTCACCAAGCGCCTACTCAGGCCTTCTGTGAGTTCGGACTCCTTCTTCCATGTGATCCATGTGAGGAAGCCTCCATCAGAGTACAGAGCCTTCCTCCTCAGATTGTCAAAGTGAGTGGACCCTCTAGAAGGGTCCTTTTCTATTGTATGTATATTCGATTCAATTCGTTTATTGAGTGTGTATGGGTTCGGTGCCTCTTCCCCGGAGGCCCTAAAACCAGTTTTTTACATGGCTCAAGGTGCAATATATTCTTTTCAATCTGTACAGCTCGCGTGGGAAGTCTCTCTGGGGATCCCCGTCTCTTTCCTATGGGAGGGTGGTGGGATGTAAAAATGTGAACATTTTTTACCCCGGCTGTGTAGACTGGGATACATACTGTTGATGCTTCCTTCTTTCTATTCCAGAAGTGTTGGAGTTAGGGAGTGTCACACCCCTCTTGTCGTTCCCCTGGGCGCCTTGGGGATTCAATGACAGGTCTAAATAGCCTGTTCATTGATGGGGGTGTGTCCCGACGCACGTATAGTGCTAGCTCGCTGTAAACAGGCGATTGACTGGCACGCCTTAGTTGCTTGTGGTTGAAACAGCGTTTTTATAAAGCAACTGAGATGGGGGTTTTTCCTCTTCCGGCGACCACATCCCATGACCTGGGTGGGTTGTCGACGGATCCTCGTTCATGTCTGGGGGATGATGACGGGATGGATCTGAACATATGTAGTGGGGTCTCACGCCCTTGGGGTGGGCCACCAGGCGCGGTTCGTCCCGACGTCTGGGTGGCGCCTTCTTTTCATGTTAAGATCAACACGCATATCTGCCCTTCTCCTGGAGTAGGCATGTCGGCGTGGTTAGGGCACGGGACTGGTTCTGGTCACGCTGGTCCAGATCAGTTGAACCCGTTGTCCGCCGGGGATGCAGATCTGCTGTTCTGGTACCCTGAGGGACTTGGGCTTTTTTCAGGGGGAAAAATGCCAGGTCGGTCTGGGTGTCACAGGGTTAAGCGCTATGGAGACCCTGGTTGGGTATGTTTTTACTCAGCACTGTCGTCATGGCTTACAGCCATGCCATTCTGTACGCGCTCGATCTCGTCGGATCTCGGCCGCTACACAGGTTGGTCCTGGTTAGTACTTGGTTGGGAGACCGCCGGGGAATACCAGGTACGGTGTGCTTAGGGGCTGGTTCTCCATTGTTTTTCGCTCCTCTCTCACGCATGGCGAAGAGGGGCCTGTGGGGGTGGTTTTTTGACCTCCTCTGGTGACCCTGTGCTTCCCGTACCGCCAGGCCCGGTCCGAAGTGATGTTTGCGACCCGTAGGCCTGGGTTAACCCTTTTTGGAAACTGAAACACTTGTACTGCGGTATAGCCGGTGTATACCCGCAGGTGTGTTTTGGAGTTTTTTCTTGAGGGGTTATAGGAACAACCACCGCATTGGGTAACACCGAGGTGGTTGATTCCCTGGTGTGTTGGAGCAGTGTCAACTCCCGGGTTCACCGGTTGAGGGTGCCCCTGCACGTTCATGACGTCTGCCAATCGTGTCAGCCTTCTCTGCCTCGACCCCTCTGGGTGGGGGTTGTTAAATGGAGGCTTGGTCATGCAACACCGCCAGCTTACGCTCCTTCCGCCGGGGCGGCTGTGTTCAGCTGTCCCCTCTGGCGCCTGTCTCGTCCGCAGTCTCCAGGCTAGGGTTAACAGCCTGTTGCCTGGTTTTTCCCCGGTGCGCTGCCTGCTTCCGTTGGTTAACCTTTTTTGTGTACTTACGGCCATGCTGACTGCCTATTCTGCAGGGTCAGTGTGCCAGGCGGTGTACTATTGGGGGGACGGGGCCCGCTCGGCTTACTGGCCTGGTTGGTTCCGCCTGGGAATACCAGGTGCAGTAACTGAGGGGCCTTTGTCCGAATACGCTGGCGATGTGGGGGGCGGGGCACTACGTGCCCACCTGGTGGGGTCTTGATGCTGGCATCATGGACTTCTCCGGGCCCCCATTCCAGGGAGTCCAGTCCTTTTGGTGGGTCTGGGTCTTCCTTCGTGCTCCGCTGCTACGGCCTTGCCACAGGGTTGGGTTTGCCCTTGACCCCGTGATTCTGGGGGCAGTAACGAGGTTGTTCCTCCGTTCGTTCCCGGGTGGCATGCGGGTTGTGCGTGTGTGTAGTCGTGGGTCAAGCCACGGTCTGCTCACCCTGTGCGTTGAGTTGCTTGAGTGCCTCTTCGCACGGTCGGGTCCGTCGCCCTCCCGTGACGTCCCTAATAGGGGGGCTACCCTCCATTAGGGGGGGTCGGGGGGGCTCGGCCCTCCCTGTTCTGATGGTTTTGGGGGGCTGTCAGCGGGGTGTATTTGTCAGCCAAGTGGCTCCGCTTGGCCTCCCTTGTGCAGAAGGCGATGCCAAGCTAAGCCACTAACGATACAGAACGTTAGGTTATGACTATAACCAAGTTCTGTTAGTTAGGGGCGATGCTTGGCATCGGACGCCGCTGCAGCCCTTGTCCTCACCTTGTGGTGAAAGCTTGGGAAGGAGGAGAGCAGGTGACCACACACCTGCTTATGAAGGTAAGCTGATGAGGGGTGTGGTCAGACTAATACTGGTATTAGAGGTACATTTGTGGTTTATTCAGTACGCGTGCACGTACGCGAGATAGTGCAGAAGGCGATGCCAAGCATCGCCCCTAACTAACAGAACTTGGTTATAGTCATAACCTAACGTTATCCCATTAGTTCCCTGGGATGTTAAGCTAAGAAGTCTGCTGAAGGATATATTATTTATTATTATTATTATTATTATTTTATTTCATTGTGTTTTTAGCCCTAGTTGCACTTTTGTTGCAACCCCAGTTATCCCATTAGTTCCCCCAAACTTAGGTATGTTATGTTAAGCTAAGAAGTCTGCTAAGAAGCATATTATTTATTATTATTTTATTTCATTGGGTTTTTAGCCCTAGTTGCACTTTTGTTGCAACCCCAGTTATCCTATTAATTCCCCCAAACGTAGGTATGTTATGTTAAGCTAAGAAATCTGTTAAGAAGCATATTATTTATTATTATTTTATTTCATTGGGTTTTTAGCCCTAGTTGCACTTTTGTTGCACTTTTTTGTGTTTATTTTTCGTGTTTTTAACAGTGCATGAAAGATTGTGTATTACTGCAAAAAAAGAAAAAAAAACATTTTATAAATCATAGTGGTTAAAAAATGTGGGTCGCAACTTAACCCTTTCTCCGCCGATGATGTGTTTACACGTCATTCCTCGCCATGCGTAATCTGCCAATGACGGGTTACGGCGTCTTTGAGATCAATATTTCATATGATATTTTCGTCATGGTATTCACATTTCACCCACGGAGTCTTTGCTGGTGTTGTCGGACTCCGCTCAACTCTGCAACGCTTCAATACCGCCACCTGGTGGCCGATCGGCGAGTTGCCAAAACCGGAAGTGGCCGGAAGTGCTTAGTCCGTCCCCTATTCCATCCGGCCACTCGCTATCGCTCGCGGGACTCTATCCAGACACCGTGCATATCGATCCGTTGCCATAACTCAATAAACAACATGATTGGACGTATTGTGGCGACAAGAAAGTAATGAGCCAGAGACGTAGGTCGAGTTGAGTACTTTACTTATCCTGCACATAGCATTTACAATAACAACAACCCGTCACCCGGAACCGGAAGTGGCATTTAACCTTTCCCCTAACCAGCACAACCCACACTCTTAAAGGCACAAGCCCACCATGGTGAATGTCTCTTAATATAGGTCACCACAGTATATTAGTATTATACAAACCAGAACTGGATCACCTAGATCAACATCCCATAATAGCGATCTTTTTGCTCCACGCTCATCACCCAACGGTAAGAGGAGACTGGGGTGAGTTTCAGCGTTTTTCTTTACCATTTTCAATACAAACTGCTCTCTGATCTATATATCACCCATACTACATAAATGATTTAACGTCAGCCACGGAATTATAAATGACCCCCCCCCCCCCCCCCCCCCCCCCCCTCCGGTCAACCGCAGATGATCAGTCAACACGTCTAGGATCATGTACAGTTGAAATTTTTAATCTGCCGTCGATCGGTATCAAACTGCATTTTATGATCTAAATATATGCATTTATGGCTATATCTCACGTTCTATGAAATACTGCAGAAAACGATAAAAACATATTTATACTCTAGACCGTATTATTGTATGAATGTGTGAATGAAAACGTAAAACGTTCCTACATCCTGAACGATAGATAATTGATGTTGAATGGGCCATAGTAATGTCAATTTAGCAATACAATTAAAAAAGTTATAGCCTTGCAAAGAAGGTGAACATCTCCATAGACAAATAGAGCTGGCAGAGAGGCTACAAGGATGGATATAAGCTCCGGCAGAGAATGGGTTAATGACTAAGGAAAATGTTGGGTCCCGAGGCTAGACCAGTTGAGAACCACTGATATAGGCTATACATGGGTCCGTCAGCGAGGAGATTTTGCCATTTGAGAATAGGCTATTATGGCTAAACGAGGGCCTATAGCCTATAAATATTATTAAATGTTTTCATAAGCGTAAAGATACAAGGACAACAGTTATATTAATGATCAAGTTAGTTTACTGTATGCAGGCTTCGCGGGGCTCATGTCTGTGCCATGCTGCGTTATGTGCAAATTACTGTTGCATAATGTATGTTATATAGCAGGGGTCAGCAACCTTTTTGACATGGAGTGCCTGTTTGAATTATAGTTGTAACTAGTGTGCCTCAACAATATTCCATGCATCGAATTTTTTTCTTCTCATAATCAGGTATTTTTAATTTTTACATTATTACATCATTATTGTTATTGTTATTATTAACAATATTATTATGATGGTTGTATCAACCCTAAATCTGAGTTGGGGGGGGGGGGGATGCAATGCAGACAAACAGCTGCATACAGTGCGACCATTTCACTCACATTTGCCCATTCATTTTTGGACACATCACACACCATCGGTGTGTGTACTGTACGTGTGCTGTCATAGCTCCACCTACAGGCCTAATGGAGAACACCAGGAGAACACCAGGATGTGAATGGAGGGTGAATGTGAGGTATATTGTGTAAATAAGTTTTGATTGATCGCAAGACTACACTGTAAAAAAATAATAATAATAAGTTACCAGAACTTAAAAATATTGAGTTCAGTTACTGTGCATTAAGGTTTTCAGTTTTCAATGCATAATAAGTTAACAGAAAAATAAGTACACAACCACATTATTTCAACCTAATAAAACTATGTTTATTGTCATTGTTTTAAGAACACAAGTAAAAATGGCTTTTAACATGTGCAATGTTCAATGAAATAGAAAAATAAATAATAAAATGTGTTGATTAATCCCACTGGTCACAATGGTGACCGTAATAATGTTTTTGTTATAAGGCTCTGCAAATGTTACTGAATGATGTAGCAATGTATTTCCAGCTAAATTGAAATAATAAACAAATAAAGGGTCTCAATTAAATATGTGGTAGTAAAAAGAACCTGTGGGAGGATTTCAACAAGATAAATGCGACAACAGTGCAAAATATTTCACTATAATATTTCAGAGCAAAAAAAAAAAAAAAATTATATATATATTTTTTTACTGCTGCCCCCTGTGCCTATGCAAATGCCCCCGCGTGCCTATGCAGGCACGCGTGCCTAGGGTTGCCTACCCCTGTTATATAGGCTATACCTAATACCGACAACAAAATAGATTGTATGCCTCTACAAATCATATTATAACCGGTAGCCAATCGAACGAAACGAATAAAGGCATTCATATAACAGTTTGACACCAACGCCAAACAGTGGTCAACGGTCTTTATTAGTATTTTGAGCTGTCCAGGCAGAATTGCAGCAATGGTCTTAGGGAGCCGTTGATATCTGACATCACCGTGTACAAGTCCGACAGCCTGTCGCGTATTTCTCCCATAACACGCGTTGTGTCTTCTTGGTTCGACAGCACGTTAAATTATTTGCTAAGACCTCCGTGAACAATCTCGCTCGTGAAGTTTCTCAGAGTTTGCTCGGGTTAGTCCATTATTTCACATCCCATGGGGGTGTTTAATTACCAAAATGGATAATCATGCACGAGCATTGACGGTAAGAACAAATGGTATTTATCAACACGGAGGAGGGTAGGACCCGTGTACGCACGGTTGATAAATCCCGATTTGTCTGTGCGTACACACATTCTAAATTCCGTGCGTAGGAACGGAAATAGAACACTTTCTACGCATTGTTGATAAATGAGGGCCCAGTCTTGTAGTTCTTTAGGGGAGAATTGGGACACAATACTGTCGGACAAATAACAATAATTAACTCATTTACAAGTTGTATTAAGTTTAGCAAATAAGGGAACAGATAAATAACATTTCAATACAGTCAAAAAAGCAATATTTCGATTTAAAAAAAAAATCTGAAGTGCGAGACATTTTTGCGATTTCTGATGCTTGTATCTCGCCGCACCAAATCGGGTTTGGTCACGTCGGGGCACATATAATCAAACCTCTCCCATTCATGAGCTT
The DNA here is from genome assembly GCF_963971535.1 of Notolepis coatsorum. Taxonomy (NCBI): domain Eukaryota; kingdom Metazoa; phylum Chordata; class Actinopteri; order Aulopiformes; family Paralepididae; genus Notolepis; species Notolepis coatsorum. The sequence goes on along the minus strand of NC_140174.1, from coordinate 82,804,235 downwards.
CAATCAGAAAGCTGAGAATAGTTTAAATTCCCTGAACTGAGCCGGGCTTCACACAGACTCTCAATAGCTTTGACTACAAATAAAAAATGGTAGTGCAGTGTTCCGTAGTGCACTAACTAGCTAACTAGTACACTAACTAGCTGAGCTAAAGGGTCAGACCTGTTAGCAGGTGCTGGTTGCGACCGACTCCTCAGTAGTGTACAGTAGCTTTTGAAGCTGTGCACTAACTGGTAAAACTATAATGGAATATCTATCATTTATTTATGACCCTTTGTCTCTTACATAAAACAAAATGATTCGGGTGTCGGTAATAAGTGGGCACACATGATTCATATGGGTATAAATAAATCATTTAAATGTTTTATTCATTAAACAAAGTTGTTTGTGCGTTTTCCTGTCTATCCACCTGTCTGTGCCTGTGTTTGAGTGTGTGTGTGTCTGTCTGTCTGTACCTGTGTGTGAATGAGTGTGTGTGCCTGTGTGTGTGAGTGAGATGTGTGTGTTTGTGCTTGTCTGTGCTTGTGTGTGTGTGTGTGTGTGCGTGTGTGTGCACGTGTGCGTGTGTGTGTCTATGCCTGTGTGTGTGTGTGTGTCTGTGCCTTCCTTAACAGTTCACTCCTGTAGACTCCTGTACATATGTCAATCCTATTAAATAGGAATATAAATATGATTAGCAATTGTTTATACAAATTATATAACTGAATATCCCAGTCTGTATAACTTTGTGCTCCTACTTGCGCTTCTATTTTGTCCTGATATCTTTCATGTCTGTCATGTCGAACCTATTCATTGCTGTGTATTTGTGCTAAAAGCATTGCCTTGGGCATAATAAAGTTATGTTCTTATTGAGTGTGTGTGTGTGTGTGTGTGTGTGTGTGTGTGTGTGTGTGTGTGTGTGTGTGTGTGTGTGTGTGTCTGCGTGCGTGCGTGTGGTGTGGTGTGTGTGTGTGTGTGTGTGTGCCTGTGTGTGTTCTGCAGTGATCCAGGCCCCCCCTAGCCCCAGCCTCTTCAATGTGATGGTGTATTCCCTGCTCCCCATCACCATGTTGTCTGTGGTGCTGCTGCTGGCTGTGTGGATGTACAGACATCACAAACCACCGTACGGCCAAGTGGATGTTACTGAGGTATAGAACATACATGCACAGGCACACTCAACCACCAAGAACCACACTTAACCACCAAGAACCACACTCAACCACTAAGAACCACACTTAACCACCAAGAACCACACTCAACCACTAAGAATCACACACATTCCAATTAAAATCTGCACAAATTATGTTTCTGGCAATAAAAAAACAAATTACCATGCAACATTAAAAAAAAATCATGGCTAGAGAGAGTGTTTATAATTTTAGAGGGGCATTAGCTTTAAAACAACCTACGGTACGTACAACTCTTAACACTTTGGATGCCACGCCCGAGATTTCTCGGGTTTACCCCCCGACCGTTGAATGCCCATCACGAGATTTTTTATTTTTTTTAATATTTATTAGCGATCTGAAATCATATTGCATCAAGCGAGCCTACCGTTGGATATCCAGGCACCGCCGGCGCTCAGATGTGAAAAAAGCGCCCCCTATCGTCTCCCAGATGGTAAATCACCCTTTTGGATTGGACTCAATGAAAGTGAATGGGAGAACGGATTTCTGACTCCACATTTTACTTCTCACTGATGTAACCGGGGTCTACCAGAGTTCATTCTGGAACCTTGGTGCCACGGCGAATATGTGTTCTACTGTACACACGGTGGATCAATACAATTATCGATTTTTTCGAATGGCGATCGGAAATTGGAATAAACCATTTGTATACCATCTGACCTCAGGTAAGGAATCTATGTTATCAGTCTTAGGATAATCAGACTCGTTTTCACGGAGATATAAGCGTTTCCACTATATGTGATATAGCTGTTTTGACTGTAAAAGCCATCAGGAAATAAGAGCAGCGATTATCAGCGCGCGGCACGAGCATGCGTGCGCACACATATACTATCAATCATCTAGCGTTTATTTGAAAACGATTCATAAATAGGCCGACAAATGACAACGTTCTGGAATATTCCAGTAAAAGACGATTATCATCATAGGGTTGTTTTTTCCGCGAAAACAAGTGATTTTCTAAATGCTATCAAACGGAAATGAAGCGATAAAAAAACAATCTGCCTTGACAATGTTGACTGGAAAATGAGTCTTTGACACATTTTAGACACATAATTTACACAGATTAGACACATAATTTAAAACATAGATTAGGCGATATTAAGTTAACATTGGAGTGGGTTTTGGCATCAAGGGGGTAAAAAGGAAAACACGGTGTGGCATCCAAAGTAAGTATGTGCATTGCAGTTTGTGGGGTATCACTCTGGAAGGGTCTGGAGGTGAGTATAAAATTAAGCAATAATATCAATCAATTTAAAGGTAGTTATAAACAAGCACTTATGGACACATATAATAGAGAGGAGCTTGAGCAGTAATGTGACTGCCTAATACATATTTTTCTCATTTGGATAATTGGATATATAAAAAACTGTACTTTTATTTAATTTTTCATTGTTATGTTATTTCTATTTGTATTAAATTATAATGTAAAATATTGTAAGGAAGGGACAGGGCTTGATACGTTTTTTACTTCCCCCTGTTCCTTCTCGAACATTATTGTATGGAAATAGTCTTTTCATACTATTTACCTTTTTGTTTTTTAAACTTGTTTTATGTTTCTATGTTCAAGACAAAAAAATAAATAAGTGATTAAAAAACCACACTCAACCACTAAGAACCACACTCAACCACTAAGAACCACACTCAACCACTAAGAACCACACTTAACCACTAAGAACCACACTTAACCACTAAGAACCACACACTCCACCAAGAACCACACTCAACCACTAAGAATGAATATCCTTTCAGCCAGGAAGGTCCCATTGAGTTACAATATATCTTCTTCCAGGGAGACTTGCTCTTTCATGTCTGTCATGTTGAACCTATTCATTGCTGTGTAGTTATGCCAAAAACATTGCAATTTCTCATTGGCACCATCTACTGGTGCTCTGTTAACACTACACTACATATTGTACTGTACATTACATTACTCTTCCACTGCTTGGAATCTTGAATTTGCACATGACATTTAACCATCATAGTGAGCTCTATCACATGATATTTAACCATCATAGTGAATTCTATCACATATTTAACCATCATAGTGAACTCTATCACATATTTAACCATCATAGTGAACTCTATCACACATTTAACCATCATATTGAACTCTATCACATATTCAACCATCATAGTGAGCTATATCACACATTTAACCATCATATTGAACTCTATCACATATTCAACCATCATAGTGAGCTATATCACACATTTAACCATCATATTGAACTCTCACATATTCAACCATCATAGTGAGCTCTATCACATGATATTTAACCATCATATTGAACTCTTCATCAGCTGCTTTATTACCGTCCTGTAACCACTCTGCACCCTGTTCTCCTGTTCCCCTGTTCTCCTGTCCTGTAACCACTCTGCACCTGTTCTCCTGTCCTGTAACCACTCTGCACCTGTTCTCCTGTCCTGTAACCACTCTGCACCTGTTCTCCTGTCCTGTAACCACTCTGCACCTGTTCTCCTGTTCTGTAACCACTCTGCACCTGTTCTCCTGTCCTGTAACCACTCTGCACCTGTTCTCCTGTTCTGTAACCACTCTGCACCTGTTCTCCTGTCCTGTAACCACTCTGCACCTGTTCTCCTGTCCTGTAACCACTCTGCACCCTGTTGATTGATTGATTGAAAACTTTATTAACAGATTGCAGAATGAGTACAATACAGTACAGCTCAATACAAACAACTGCTACGAGGATGCAGACCAGAAAAAGACTTCCGTCTTGTTTACATCAGGGTCCTCCATTTTCAATTAATCAGGACATTTATGACATACAAGACATACAAATATACAGTACTGTGTAAGAAAAAAAAAGATGATGAGAAAAATATATACATCCGACGGGGAAGAACACTGGGTGGGTGGGGGTGTGGGGGGTATTTGGACATTTACCGGGGCCAGTTTCTAATTGCAGCCACCCATAGGTGCTCTTTGAGAGTGGGTTTGAAGGAGGGTAGGGATTCACATTATTTTACGGCTGTGGGTAGGGTGTTCCACATTATTGTGGCATAATTGCGAAACGTGTTTAGTCCCTTGTTTGAGCCGAATCTGGGTTGAACATGATTTGTGGAACTCCCTCTGGTGTTGTGGTCGTGGAATTCACTGACCTTTGGGAAGTATTTCGACATGTAGGGGACAACGGGGGACGTTGTCACATGGGTAGGTTGTCACATTCATTATATTTCACCACCAGAGGGTCCTGTCTCCCATACTTTGGTATTTAAATGTCCAGAATTGGGGTCAGAGTTCACCTACATTGTCATCTTTGGAGTGAAACAGCTGAATTTGAGGTGAGATGGCCTAAAGATGTGTTTCCTGTTTATGTTCATGTTAACACATTGGGCGCCGGGGGTTGTGCCCATCATTGTACCCAGTCTGCCACCGTTGAAAGCCTATGGAGATGTTTACCTTCTTTGCAGGGCTATAACTTTTTTAATTGTATTGCTATATTGACATTACTATGGCCCATTCAACATCGATTATCTATCGTTCAGGATGTGGGAACGTTATATTTTTTCATTCATACATTGTTGTGTTAATACCGTCTAGAATCTAAGTATGTTTTAAGCTTTTCTGCTGTAATTCCAAAAACGCTAGTTATTGGCCCTGAGGCATATGATAGATCAGGGGTAGGCAACCCTAGGCACGCGTGCCTGCATAGGCACGCGGGGGCATTTGCATAGGCACAGGGGGCAGCAGTAAAAAAATATATATATAATTTTTTTTTTTTTTTTGCTCTGAAATATTATAGTGAAATATTTTGCACTGTTGTCGCATTTATCTTGTTGAAATCCTCCCACAGGTTCTTTTTACTACCACATATTTAATTGAGACCCTTTATTTGTTTATTATTTCAATTTAGCTGGAAATACATTGCTACATCATTCAGTAACATTTGCAGAGCCTTATAACAAAAACATTATTACGGTCACCATTGTGACCAGTGGGATTAATCAACACATTTTATTATTTATTTTTCTATTTCATTGAACATTGCACATGTTAAAAGCCATTTTTACTTGTGTTCTTAAAACAATGACAATAAACATAGTTTTATTAGGTTGAAATAATGTGGTTGTGTACTTATTTTTCTGTTAACTTATTATGCATTGAAAACTGAAAACCTTAATGCACAGTAACTGAACTCAATATTTTTAAGTTCTGGTAACTTATTATTATTATTTTTTTACAGTGTAGTCTTGCGATCAATCAAAACTTATTTACACAATATACCTCACATTCACCCTCCATTCACATCCTGGTGTTCTCCTGGTGTTCTCCATTAGGCCTGTAGGTGGAGCTATGACAGCACACGTACAGTACACACACCGATGGTGTGTGATGTGTCCAAAAATGAATGGGCAAATGTGAGTGAAATGGTCGCACTGTATGCAGCTGTTTGTCTGCATTGCATTCCCCCCCCCCCCCAACTCAGATTTAGGGTTGATACAACCATCATAATAATATTGTTAATAATAACAATAACAATAATGATGTAATAATGTAAAAATTAAAAATACCTGATTATGAGAAGAAAAAAATTCGATGCATGGAATATTGTTGAGGCACACTAGTTACAACTATATTTCAAACAGGCACTCCATGTCAAAAAGGTTGCTGACCCCTGTGATAGATTATCGATTGGCGTTTCTTTCCTATACATGCTATATTAAAAAATTCAAATGTATACGATCGGTATACATTATGCTTCATCATGCGTGAAGGAAAGGGGGGGGGGGTCGTTTATAATTCCTTGATCGTCAGTAACGGCTTTATTTAGTATGGGTTGATATGTTGAGCAGATGGTTTGCAGTGAAATGAATAAACAATCAAGCTGAAAATAACGTTATATTCCTCTTACCGTTCGCCGATGAGACTGGAGGAAAAAGATCCCAATTATTTGACGTCAATCTCCTACATCCATTTCCAGTTTGTATGGCGCAATAAACGCCGAAATCATATAGATTATTGCGAAAGCGATCCCAATGCACTAGAGCAGGGGTCAGCAACCTTTTTGACATGGAGTGCCTGTTTGAAATATAGTTGTAACTAGTGTGCCTCAACAATATTCCATGCATCGTAAATATTTTTTCTCATAATCAGGTATTTTTAATGATAATTTTTATATTATTACATCATTATTGTTATTGTTATTATTAACAATATTATTATGATGGTTGTATCAACCCTAAATCTGAGTTGGGGGGGGTGCAATGCAGACAAACAGCTGCATACAGTGCGACCATTTCACTCACATTTGCCCATTCATTTTTGGACACATCACACACCATCGGTGTGTGTACTGTACGTGTGCTGTCATAGCTCCACCTACAGGCCTAATGGAGAACACCAGGAGAACACCAGAATGTGAATGGAGGGTGAATGTGAGGTATATCGTGTAAATAAGTTTTGATTGATCGCAAGACTACACTGTAAAAAAAAAAAAAAAAAGTTACCAGAACTTTAAAATATTGAGTTCAGTTACTGTGCATTAAGGTTTTCAGTTTTAAATCCATAATAAGTTAACAGAAAAATAAGTACACAACCACATTATTTCAACCTAATAAAACTATGTTTATTGTCATTGTTTTAAGAACACAAGTTGACTTGGTAATACTCACATTTTGAGTAAAAAAAATGGCTTTTAACACTTTAACTGCCGGAAGACGCTTTTAGGCGTCCTTCCCCGCCATGCTCAAGTTGCCGAAGACGCCGTAACTCGTCTTTGATATCAATATTTCAAAAATCTGTGATCGGAATCATATTTCCTTTCCGGGGCCCTGAGACACAAGTGTGATCTCCTCTCAATCCTCTAGCGGTTCAAGACCGCCATCTGGTGGCCGATCGGCAGATCGAAAAAACGGATGTTACCTTTAACCCGGTAGGACTCACTCCATATGGGGTCCGGGCACTCGCTAGTGTTAGAGAGACTCAGTCTTCACACAGTGAACATCGATCGCTGCAAATAACTCGAAAAAACAACATGATTTGGACGTATATATTATTATACAACCTGGAAATGGACCGGATATTTCTATATCCCATAATAGGAAAATGTCTGTTCCACGCTCATCGCCCAACGGCGCGAGGAAGATACGGTAAGATTCAGCGTTATTTTTCAATGTGTACGATACTAACTGCTATGATGAACATTTGACCCACATTAGATGAATGGTATAACGCTGCCCACGGAATTATAAACGCCCCCTCGGCCATCCGGTCAACATCAGATTACGTGTAGTAACTTCCAGAAGTCCGTCCAGTTGGATTTTTTTTATATCGCGCCGATTGCTATCAAACTGTATTTGATCATCAATATAATGCATTTGGGGCTATAAATCACGTTCTGGAGAAAGCTGCAGAAAGAGATGAAAACATACTTATACTTTAGATCATATTTTAGTATGAATATGTGAATGAAAAAGTACACCCTGAACAATACATATAGGACATTGAATGGGCCCTAATAATGGCAATTTAGCAATAGAATTTAAAAAGTTATAGCCCTGCAAAGAAGGGGAACTTCTACATAGACAAATAGAGCTGGCAACCTATGGTATATCATGAATTTAGCCTTAGGCAATCAAAGTGTTAACATGTGCAATGTTCAATGAAATAGAATAATAATAGAATCAAAATAACATTTGTTGATGATTAATCCCACTGGTCACAATAGTGACCGTAATAATGTTTTTGTTATAAGGCTCTGCAAATGTTACTGAATGATGTAGCAATGTATTTCCAGTTCAATTGAAATAATAAACAAATAAAGGGTCTCAATTAAATATGTGGTAGTAAAAAGAACCTGTGGGAGGATTTCAACAAGATAAATGCGACAACAGTGCAAAATATTTCACTATAATATTTCAAAGCAAAAAAAAAATGCAGGCACGCGTGCCTAGGGTTGCCTACCCCTGCACTAGAGTGTTTGTCTGGATCCACGTAACAAGATATGACTGCCGGAGGGATTTCCTCGACGCACCGATCGCCACTTCCGGTTTTGGCGAGAGTGTAACTCGCACGACCATCCACCAGGCGGCGGTATTGAGGCGTTGCAATCTCATACAGGGTGCCGCTGCAGTCCGGAGGGAGGCTGGATGAATTATGAATGCCATGGCGAAAAAATGTAATGTTGATCCCAAAAACGATTTACGCCGTTGTTGGCGTTCAACGCATGGCGGGCAATAACGACTTACGCCGTTTTTGGCGACCAATGTGTTAAGATGCATTAAGTTATGTATTTGTCAACTTGTCAATGCAATTAAACTTTCAAATTTAGTTCTGCCTTGTCTTCTTTTTAAGATTTTCCCATTAAAAACACATAGTGACAACCCATAGTGTGTGACAACCATCCCCATGATGGGGTTGGTTGTCACAATGTCTCAGAGTGTCTTTGATAGGTGATTAACTCTTTGTTACAAAGAGTCCGGGCCATAGGGACCATGCACACGGGTACAAGGGCCAAGGTGGTAACTAGGGATGGGTACCTTTCACATTTGAACCGATACCGGTACCGGTACCTGTGAATCGATACCGGTACCCAGCGGTACCTTTTTTCGGTACTTTAGTCTCAAGAAATTTAATTTACCTACCTCAGTCGTAAAAAAAAAATCCAAACTTCAAATAACTACAATTTAGACAGTTTTCGGCTTGTCATTGCTCCGACTGCTTTGTTGTTGAATCAAGTCAAATCCTAGGTAAGCATATATTGTGCGTGTGAACGTTGACATGTTGACATTTTTTTTTTTTTTTTCGGTTTCTCACTTGATTCGATACTCGGTAGTACCGACGTGTTTCGGTTCGGTACCTCAAAAGTACCGAATTCCGTACCCATCCCTAGTGGTAACCCCAGACGGCAACAGTGAAGAATTTGACATCCTGGCTGGAGTGATGTAAGGGGACACCCTTGCCCCCTTCCTTTTCGTCATAGTCCTCGACTATGCGCTCAGGAAGGCCATCAGTGGACGGGAGCAGGAACTTGGTCTCACAATAACCCCAAGGAGATCGAGACGACACCCCGCCATAGTCCTAACAGATCTTGACTACGCGGACGACATCAGCCTGCTCTCTGACCACGTGGAGCAGGCACAGGAACTCCTGTGCAGAGTGGAGACGGAGTGCGCCAAGGTTGGCCTTAGGCTAAATGCCAAGAAAACCGAGGTCATAATGTATAACATCCTCCCGGATCATCCACCTCTAAGGACAACAGGAGGCTCTGCTCTAAAGGAAGTCGGTGATTTCAAATACCTGGGCTCGTGGGTCAACTCGTCCGAGCAAGACCTTAAAGTGAGGAAGGCGCTTGCGTGGAGGGCTCTGAACGGCATGACCAGTGTGTGGAAATCCAACCTCCCCCGTCAAATCAAGCTCAACTTCTTTTCTTTTCTTTTTTTTTCTTTTCTTTTTCCCCCTCCTTTTTCCTCCGATTTTCTCCCATCCCAATGTTAGTCGTTATGCCAATTCCCAATCCCCTTCCTGGTCGCTGCGCACTTACCCCCCACAGTCGGTCTGGGAGAGTGGAGGCTACCACGTGCTTCCTCCGACACACGTCCAGCCAATCAACCGCTTCTTTTCACCTGCCAGCGCGGATTCTCACTGAGAGGGCGTAGCGTGTGGAAGGATCACACTATCCCACTTAGATCCTATCCGCGCTTAGCAGGCGCCCCGACCGAACTGTAGGAGTCGCTGTTTACAACGACCCGGACCCACCCCGCCAGCTTCTCCCACGCTCTAATACTGCCAATTGTATTAGTGTGAACGGCCAGCCAAGCTGGTGACAAAAGCTCAACTTCTTTCATGCAACAGTTGAGTCTGTCCTTTTGTATGGCAGTGAATGCTGGACCTTGAAGCCCACCCTGCAGAAGTCCTTGGATGGGTGCTACACCAGAATGATGCGTGTGGTGCTCAACATCAACAGGGATGAGCATGTCACTAATGCAAACTTGTATGGGGGGGTGCTAAGGGTGAGCGAGAAAGTGGCAGTCAGGAGAATGAGGCTGGCAGGTCACTGCCAGAGACATCATGAGATGCCAACCAGCAAACGTGTGCTGTGGGAACCAACACACGGGCATCAATCACGAGGATGTCCCACATTAACCTACGTGGACGTACTCAGGAGAGATGCAGGAACAGAATGCACCGGCGAGCTAGCCAGATGCATGGAGGATCGGGATGACTGGAAGCACCGATGGAGGGCCCGTCCGAGGACGACCTAGATGATGATACAATACGTTGGAAAATGAGAGGGATACACATTTCAAGCCAACATCTTAAGCTTCAATTTAATGTAGGAATGACTATTGAAAGATTTTTTGATGATCAGCAATTCACACTAGAGTAAAAAGTGTGACAACTATCCCCGTTCTCCCCTACATGGGTACCTTAGTAGTGGTGTAGTGTATCTTGTAGACCAGGCCCATTGCAAGCTGCTGTACTCTGTCGTCTACTCTAAGCCATCTGAGGTTGTCAAAATGGGCAGGGGTAAAGTGGATTTTAGGAGTAAGGCCAAGCAGTAGTCTGACCAGTTTGTTTTGTGATGTTTGTAGCCTTGTTTTTAGGGCCTTTGAGGTGCTTTGGTACCATGAGGTGCAAGCATAGTCGTAGTACCCTTGAATGAGTACTCCTGCTAGAGTCTTCAGGGTATTCTGTTTACCAGAGAGGAGATCCGGTACAAGAATCTTGTTCGTTGGTTGACTTTTTTTATTACATTGGTTGCCATTTTGTCACACGAAAGATTTGCGTCTAGGATGGAACCCAGGTAGGTAATTTCATCTTTCCTTGTGACAATATTGTCACCCATTGTAACAGAGAAGCCGTTGGCCTTGCTGAGTTTGCTATTTGATCCAAAGAGAATGGATTCTGTTTTACCCAGGTGTAATGATAGTTTGTTATCAGCGAGCCAGGTGCAGATTCTGCCGAGTTCAGAGCTGAGGGCTTTTTCAACCTGCAACTTGTCTCTGTCAGAGACCAGCAGGGCTGAGTCGTCCACGAACAGGAACAAGTTGCAGTCACAAGCTGATGACATGTCATTTGCATAAATTAGGAACAGTAAATGTCCTAGTATGCTTCCTTGTGGAACACCACAACACCACAACGGTACACCATCTGTTCTCTCCCCTCCAGGTAGGATTGCATCCAGCTCACTGATGAACTATCAAAACCAATTGCTTTTAGCTTTGTTTTCCAGCATGACCATGCCGCAGTATTTGCCCGCGTCCACCTCGTGTTTGATGTGGTAGAGAAGGCATGTGTCAGTGGAATGGGATGTTCTGAAGCCAGATTGGAATTCGTAGATTACCTTTTTTCTGCAAGGTACTTTTCGACCTCTTCGTAGAAAAAAAATTCCATAACTTTCAAGATGGAGGTAAGAATAGAAACAGGGCGGTAGTTGCCTGGGTCTAATTTGCTGCCTTTTTTTGCAGGGGGGTCACTCTCGCAATTTTGAAATCTTTGGGGACGTGTCCCTGTTTTATGGAGAGGTTTATTATGTGGGTGATGACTGGGGTGATGGTGGCTGCTGAGTCTCTGAGGAATTTGGAGGGGATATTGTCATGGCCAGTGGCCTTGTTAGGTTGGAGGGCGCTCAGTTTTTTGAACACCTCATCAGTTGTTACCATTTCGAGTTTGAAGTCATCTTTGCGAACCCCTAGGTTTTTGTAGAAGGCTAGGATGTGTTCTACCCCAAAATGGTAGTTTATTAACCAGTGTTGTGGCTATGTTTGTAAAGAATATTTAAGTAATTGGCCACATCCAGCTTGTCTGTGATGAGAGTGTTTTCTGTCTTTATGTTGATGTTTGTAAATCTGGTTTTCAGTTTTTTCCTGCAGCCTAGTTGGTTGTTGAGTAATTTCCAAAGCTCACAGGGTTTGTTTTTGTTTTCCTCCGTTTTATCATTGACGATTTTTTTGTGTGCAGATTTGATCATGTTATTTACATCGTTTCTTAGCCTGTTTCGTTGTTTGAGTTTAACCACGTGGGCTTGGAGATCACTGTTGAAGCTTTTGGCAAGCTTTGACTGACTTTTCTGAAGTTCAGAGATTTTTTTTTGTTCTCCTGTCCTGTAACCACTCTGCACCCTGTTCTCCTGTCCTGTAACCACTCTGCACCATGTTCCCCTCCACTTGTGCTGTCAAGCTGTCTTGCCTGAGTCAGAAATGGTATTCTTTCATGACAATGGAGAGAATCAAGGCAGGCGGGAGAATCATTTCAACATCTCCTGTCTTGCCTACATTGTTCTCTTAGTCTAAATAGAAAACGCCTTCGCAGCTATGAAATTAGACAGTCAATTCCGATAGCAACACTGTTTAGCTAGGAGATTAAAGGAACATGTCAACATCATGGAAAATGCTCTTACTATCTTCTCCAGAGATTGGTATCTATCTTCTTGTCTGACTTCTTGTCTGAAGAGCATTTCCCATAATGTTTGCGTGTTCCTTCAAGTCAATCCAAAATCACTTGAACTGTGAATGTGATACATCGTAACTAGGGATGTCCGATATTATCGGCCTACCGATATTGGCATTAAAATGTGATATCGGAAAATATTGGTATCGGTTTTCTTTTAAAAAAGATTTAAATTTTTTTTTAATTATTATTTTTTTTACATTTCTATAAGCTTTATTTACCCAGGCAAGCAAGTAAGAACAAATTCTGATTTTATTTATTGTCAAAAGTATGCATAATGTTATGTTAATTCCACAACAAGACATATGTAATGTTAATTACCTGAAATTATTCAGTTTTTGGGGGGGGGGGGGGGAACCCTGCATATATCGGTATCGGTTGATATCGGTATCGGGAATTAAGAGTTGGACAATATCGGTATATCAATATCGGTAAAAAGCCAATATCGAGCATCCCTAATCGTAACCTCTCAACCTGTGCTGTCTTACTGACTCTGCATTCTTCTAGTTTTAATGTGGGGATTATTTTTCCAAATTGCCATTTTGATTGTTTTGTCTGCCTTTAGATTAAAGCCTTACACACAAAACAACAATAGTTTAGCCTTCAGGACGAAGAAGAAATCATTAAAACATTTTATAAAAATGTTTTAGAATACATTACACATGGATGATTTAATTTGTAACCCTCCTTTCTCTGGCTCTCTTTTTCCTTGTCTCTCACTCTCTCTCTCTCTCTCTGTATCTTCTTAAGGACCCTGGCCCTTCCCCTTCCTCCCTCCTTGTCGGTCTGAAGTCCCTCCAATTACTCGAAATTAAAGCCAGGGGGCGCTTCGGCTGCGTGTGGAAGGCCCAGATGATGAACGAATATGTGGCAGTCAAGATCTTCCCTATTCAGGTATGTTCTAAGGTCATTCTCATCTTGTAGGAAAAACACAGAGTCTGCTTCCAAACTGTGTGCATATCTTTTAGAGACAGTCTTTGGGGACATCCTGGAGACTAGGTGTCAGATGTTTCATGGTTTCGAGACCCGTAAAACCACATGATGGTGTGTATCCCAAAACGTCCTCATTGTTCAGTACAGCATTGTGTACAGCATTATTTTACATAATTCAGACCCTGCTTTACAGCATTATTTTACATAATTCAGACCCTGCTTTACAGCAGTATTTTACATAATTCAGACTCTGCTTTACAGCAGTATTTTACATAATTCAGACCCTGCTTTACAGCAGTATTTTACATAATTCAGACCCTGCTTTACAGCAGTATTTTACATCATTCTGACCCTGCATTACAGCAGTATTTTACATCATTCAGACTCTGCTTTACAGCAGTATTTTACATCATTCAGACCCTGCTTTACAGCAGTATTTTACATCATTCAGACCCCGCTTTACAGCAGTATTTTACATCATTCAGGCTCTGCTTTACAGCAGTATTTTACGTCATTCAGACCCTGCTTTACAGCAGTATTTTACATCATTCAGACCCTGCTTTACAGCAGTATTTTACATCATTCAGACCCTGCTTTACAGCAGTATTTTACATCATTCAGACCCTGCTTTACAGCAGTATTTTACATCATTCAGACCCTGCTTTACAGCAGTATTTTACATCATTCAGACCCTGCTTTACAGCAGTATTTTACATAATTCAGACTCTGCTTTACAGCAGTATTTTACATCATTCAGACCCTGCTTTACAGCAGTATTTTACATCATTCAGACAGTATTTTTTTTTTTTTTTTTTTATCATTTCATTTGGGCTGTGGGGGGTGCTTAATGTCTGAAGGAGTCAAAGGAAGGCTTCTTGTCCTCTGCAAAAGCATGCAATTGGTCCACTGATGGATACATCTTGATATTTGTCTAGTCTAGTGTGTTCATTAGATGGGTGAAATCCCCTCTGTGTCTGTTTTCTTAGGCAGTTAGCCTCTGGTATGCGTGCCATTAGCGTTAGCCACGCTTCTAGGCCTCTTTTCTTTTGGAAAGAATGATAAAAAAAAAAGATTAAAAAATTATAATCCTTTTTTTTGTATTCGACTAAGAGGTTGGCAGTTGACTACGGCTCCTTTCGATCGATTAGTCGACTATTCGACTAATAGGGGTCATCCCTATAACAAAGTAGCCCAGCCTGAAACCTTGAACAGAGGGTGTTAATCCTTTGGACTCCAAAGGATTAACACAAAGTTTGGAGGACCAGTAGGTCCAGCTTCCCATGCCGGGTAACCAGGTGGGCTTCACTAACGTTCTGTCCCTGTTGCTCCATGTTGGTGTCTTTCTTCTCTCTCTACAGGACAAGGAGTCATGGGAAAATGAGAGAGACGTCTTCTCCACCACTGGCATGAAGCACGAGAACATCCTGCGATACATCGCCGCTGAGAGACAAGGGACCAACTTGGAGATGGAACTGTGGCTGATCACAGAGTTTCATGAAAGGGTGAGGATGGAGGGAGGAGAGACGGAGGAAGAGACACAGAAAATAAAAGTCGAGGAGAAAAGGACAAACAGACTGAATTCACTTAAAAGCTGCAGTTGGCGACTTCAGAGGCTTCATTAGTAAGAGTGCGTTTAGCTGCCCAGCTGAAATAGTATATAATCACTTTTCAAGCCCATGGACAGAAAGGTTTCCCACAGACTGCCAGGGAGAGGTTCAGAGTTCATAGGTACAGTTTCAGAGCTGAGGCCACGACTATAGACCTGCTCGCTGTATACAAACATACCGTGTTCGAGCCTGACGTGGACAGCGAACAGGTCTATAGAATAAAGCTAATTTGAACTGAGGCCACTACTATAGAATGAAGCTCATTTGAACTGAGTCCACTACTATAGAATAAAGCTCATTTGGCAGCTTCAGGCTTTATACTTGATGACATCACAAGTTTGATTCTTACTTCTCTGGCTTTCATTTGTGCATGCTTATGTAGGTAGATGTCGGTTTGAAAAGCACAATTTAGGCCTAATAAGGCTAAAACTGGGTACAACAGGATGAGCGGAGCACATCTCTAAGGGACAACTACAAGTGCTTCAGACCACCCTTTTTAAAGGTATTCCTTAGCTAAGGAGGCTCTGGGAAACAGCTCGACAACCAAAGGAAGACCAAAAGGTAGACCTTACGACTAGATGTTTCATTCAGACCTACTAGATGTTTCACACTGTCACACTGCTGTACATATTATGTAATGGTTTTGAAACATTGAAACAACCTATAATGAATGTTCTCTCCCTTCCTCTTTTTCTTTTTCCCCCTCTCTCCCTCTCACAATTCTCTCCCCCTTCTTTGTCGGCACCCTCCCACTATGTCCCCCTGCTCTTCTGTTGTCCCCCGTCCCCCTGCGCCCGTCTCATGTATGTCTCCAGGGCTCCCTGTCGGACCATTTGAAGGGGAACGTAATAAGCTGGATTGACTTGTGCCATATAGCGGAGACCCTGGCCTGTGGCCTGGCCTATTTACACGAAGACATCCCCAGGTGCAAAGGAGAAGGCCCCAAACCAGCTATTGCACACAGGTCTGTCCATACGTTGACCCTCTGAAGCCGCGTGTTGCGCCCACGCGACACTAGACATGTTTTTGCAAAACATTAAATATCTTTGGAACTGTTTGTGATCCATTAAAACTCGAATCGGGAGGCTGACTGGCGTTGCGCGGAAGTACGGAATCTTGAAATATCTAGATTGGTCTTTCTCTTTTCCGAATGCAGGCTGCATCTAATGGTTAAACCCGCACTGTGTAAAGCTTTTATGGAAAAATACCACTTCTTCAGCTATCTAAATCACATGGTTGAACAAGAGAAACAAGAGAGATGCACGAAACCCAGTAGAATTACCGTTATATATCATTAGTGCTTCACTTCAAAGCTGCGAAATATGGGTAATCCCAGAACAGTGTGTTACAACAGATACAGCCCTGTGTGGCACCATGCTGTTGCTCTACACTCGTAATGCAGAGGAGGAGTCCTGCACTTCGTCTGTGGTGAGAGTCAGAGTAGGGATGCACCGATCCAACTTTTTCAGTCCCGATAACGATACCTGGGCTTTGGGTATCGGCCGATACCGAGTACCGATCCGATACCCATTGTTCAATTAATAAACTGTATGCCTCACTGTGTGGGATCATTCTCTTGTGCAAGGCAACATCAGGCTTGACTTAAAACATTACTTTCCTAACTTAATTAAACCTAAATTAACACAGATATAAATGTACTGAATTGTTATTTATTATTTTATTTATTATTATATTATATTATTATGTTTATTTAAAAAATCTGATCAATTATATATTTTTTATACCCGATCCAACTATATATCATATTGGGGCCGATATCCGATATCAATATCGGATCGGTGCATCCATAAGTCAGAGTCCCTCAGCCAGCGTCTGCTGAGAGGAAGATTTATCTCATGAGGACGGTGGCTCGTCATCCTCAGATAATCATACCCTGCTTGATGAACAGCCGCCACCAGTCTAGCCAGCGGTCTACTGTACCTGGCTGAGAGAGTGGAGGCTGCACTAGGCAGTTGTAGCACTTGTGTCACTAACAGTAACAGCTGTTCGCCACGGACCAGTTCTAGATTCGAATGAGGAGAGGAGTAATATACACAGTTAAAGGAATGGCAGGCCAGAGACAAGGTTATAACAATGACCGGTATTTTATTCTCGACAGCGCTAGCTAGACAATTACAATACATACAACGTAAAGTAGTGAAGTATCCCTTTTTGGTTCTTTTCTTAACCACTCCCTCTTTCAGGAAGGTTAATTCGATATCAAGTCCTAGGTTGATTGGATCAACACATTAGGTTCGGTTCAGACGTCTCTGAGGTTGTCACTAGCTAAAAGCTAGGTTTAAGTTTGGACATTAGATGTATCCCTTTTTCGTGAGTAACTCGTTATCTTTCTTCTGCAATTGCAGATCAGTAAACTCTATAACAGTTTATCATTCAGTAAACTCTATATCAGTTTATCATTTCAGTAGGTAAGTGTTTAAACATATTAATTTAAACCTTTAAGTGTGCAGGGAATGCAAGTACCTTATTGGGTGAAATGACCCTTTAAACTCTTCCTTTGCAGGTGTAATACGAACAAAGTACCAATAGAAATATTCAAGGTTATAGGAATGCAAATACCTTATTAGGTGAAATGACCCTTTAAACCATCTTTCTTTACAGGAGAATCATCAGCGATTCAACTATAATCAATATGTTATCAGTGAGATTCAAATATCTTACTGGGTGCATTGACCCTTTAACTTGTCCTCTTTACAGGAGAACATCAGTGGTTCAAGTATCTTATTGGGTGCATTTACCCTTTAGCTCTCCCTTCCTACAGGAGAAATATCAGTGGTTCAAGTATCATATTGGGTGCATTTACCCTTTAACTCTCCCTTCTTACAGGAGAAATATCAGTAGTTCAAGTATCTTACTGGGTGCATTGACCCTTTAACTCTCCCTTCTTACAGGAGAAATATCAGTACCCATATATACAATATACAAAAGGTGAAACGGGGTCAAAAGCCTTGTGCTCTCGTTCAATCAGTTCGTATCATAGAAAAGGATATGATGGTCCTTGGAAGTTCTTGTGACTCAAGTTCAATTAGTTCGTTAATTCCTGATCCACTTCCTCACTGGGAATGAGGAAGGTAATTCACAATCCTACCAGGCTGTTGAGGCAACAGGGTGTTGAGGCAACAGGGGTAACAGATCAGGCTCCGGGTATAGCCCTGAACTAGATCTGAGGTTCAGTGGGTTGGCTCGCCATCTTGTGTCGGTCCGGCACACTGCCTCGTCCCGCGTGGGCACACGTGATGAGTGGTGGTCGGTCGGGACTCCTGGGAACTCTTCCCAGGGGTGGAACAGGGTGCTCGAAAACCTGGCAAAAACCGCTTCCGGAAGTGGTATGCTCTTTAACTGCAACAACCTCTTCGGTTTTGTAACTGGGGGAATCTTTTATGACTGTTTGATAACTATTTCGTGGTGCTAGTTCATTTCAGTATCCAGCAGCATTCAGCAGCTGCGTCGTTTTCCGCCAGTTTCTAATCTCATCTCCCATATAGCAAGGCTCACCTGCCGTAAGGCAAGGCGTGAACTGTTGTGACACCTAACTCGCGTCATGAGGTAACTTAAAGGGGCAATGAGGCAATTCAAAGGATTTGGTCAAAACATTGCTAACCTCATATGAATATATAACCCAATAACATTAACTATTTATGTTCTTACACAATAGCATTAACTATTTATGTTCTTATTCAATGGCATTAACTATTTATGTTCCTATAACTAGTAAATAGTTATGAATCTGAAACCTGGGTTACACAGTCATCCTGGTCGGCCTAACAAGTGCTTCCTGCTTGACCCACACCGGTAGTGTGATCTTTTTTCGTAGCCGCAGTTTGCGAAGACGCTCTCTGATTGGCTAGCCCGCGTACAGCGAAGACCCTCTCTGATTGGTTTAGCTCCGAAGGGCTCTGGGATAGAAATGTCCGCCTTGTACATATATATTTTCTGCTTCGAAGTGGTTATGCTTTGGCCCTCTTTCGAAGTGGGTTATGCTTAGAGTTTGGAATCAGGGCTGGTGGTCCATCGCCCTGCTCTAAAGATAAACTCTAAGCATAACCCACTTCGAAAGGGCAAGGGCGGAAGAGCCCTTCGGAGCTAAACCAATCAGAGAGGGTCTTCGCTGTACGCGGGCTAGCCAATCAGAGAGTGTCTTCGCAAACTGCGGCTATGAAAAGAAATCACACACACAGCTTTGATGCTCATCATGTGGCAGCATTGCTCAATTCCCCGGTTCCCTGCTGACAGTGAAGGAGTCAGTCGTCATTTCCCATGGCCACAAAGTGCCGATTTTTACATAGTGCAGCTTATTAAAGCTGCTTTGTGTAGAATGTTGTCAAAAACAAATGGCAGACATTCTTAAAGATGCCGAGACGTCATTTACATTTGGCCTAAATGATGTAAATGGCCTAAAATTTGTGGAAGACGTCAGCAGATCGTGAACCTCATTCAGCAGTAACCTAAGATTCATGAAAGCATGCTGTATAGCAGTTAGACTGGATTGTACGTTGTTGATGACTGTACAGATTTGTACTGGAAGTGTTACGAAGGATCAGATTAAACCGAATATATATATTTATTACTTGATATATATTGTATAGTATTTGTATATCGTCTGATATCCCTTGTGTATTCTTTGTACATATACACGGAATATCCCTTTTACCTAGTACAGACCATAATATTTCGTTCTCCTATTGGATAGCGATCCACTAGGCGCCACTGCCATACCCCCAAGGTCTAGTTCAAAGTCACCGCCAAGGCTTGCCTGGACATGCCCGGTTCTGCGCAAGAATACGAGACAGGAATAAGGCTGGTACTAGATTATTCACCGTACGTATAAATACGTCGCAGGTGGATACAGCAGCACTTAGCCTAAAGTCAAGTTAACCTAGAAACGCGTTACCCTCAAACGTTAAAGCCTTCATCACGAGTCAACGACCAAGTGAAGTGAGCAACCTTGCATCTAAATAGAGCACTTATAACCGCGTGCGAATAGGACAGTAAAAAGTGTCAGAGCTTAGTGAACTAACGTCAAGTTCGACCTAGTTAATGTGAAGTACCGCGCACCGGAGAATCTACACCGGTGAATGCAGAGCCCTTTCCAGCTGGATTATTGCTTTGGTCCTGTGGCTGTTGGAGCGGAGGAGAATCGTCTACACCCACTACTGTGTGGGATTTACCCGTGAGGAACATCACTCGAGCCCGTCTCTGGGAGAGGCTGGCTGGCTTTCACCTATGCTGCACGCATACTTGGATTATAGCTGCTGCTTTCGTCTGCCGATCAAGGGAGTAATGTACCGTCTCCCGTAGCTGGAGCTTATTGATTCCCCGGTGATCCAGACTTTGCATTCGAACATTTCCTCCCCCTGCTGGCCTACAACCGGAGGGACCCTACTAGTATCTCCCGCTGCCCTACTAGTGTACCATAGATATAATTCCTATTGATACAGGTGGTATTTATTATCTCCTGCGTACTATTCTAATGGACTTACGCTCTTGACTTATTCACGCACATTCTTCGCCTTACAAGCGCGACTCTAAGTAAAGTAATGTAATATACTATTATTGCTGCTAATAAATATTATTCTAACCAATATTGTTGTGGAACCGTGTCATTGTGGAGGTGTTCATATCATATACCTGTGTACTGTATGGCCAGTAGTAATGTACATAAGACAGTAGTGGTTTAATGATACCATACTTATTAATACAGTCAGGGAATTGTACCCCTCAGTTACAGGAAGTGTACACAATTGTGTCATCTGTGATATTGTTGGCAGAGGTTGCATGTAGCAGTGACACGGCTGCGTTGAGCCTATTGGGAGTCTGGTTCCAGGACCACTAAGCACCTCTGGTTTGGAAGTCAACAAAACACCACTTTGCTCTCAGTCTCTGACTTTCTTTCTTTCTGCCTTCAGGGACATGAAGAGTAAGAATGTGATGCTGCGCACGGACTTAACATCTGTTATCGGGGACTTTGGCCTGGCGATCTGCTTTGAGCCGGGCAAGCCCCCCGGGGACACGCATGGACAGGTGAGAGAGAGAGAGACCCAGTAGTGTTGGAACTCTTGTGTTTGTAATGTTGTGTAAGCATGGTTGCCTTTTTTTTTTTTTTTGGTGGGTGGGTGTGTGTGTGTGTGTGTGTGTGCAGCACATTTAACAGTACAAGAAGATAGACCCAGTGCTAAAAGATACAATCCAGAATTAATTGTAACACACGTATTGAGAGTAGAAGAAATGCATTGTTCGTTTTGGTCTTTTTATAGCCTATGTTATATAGCCACGAGCTTTTGCGGTGGCTGCCCCTAAACTATGGAACAGTCTTCCACTGTCAATTAGGTCTGCCCAGACCCTAGAGAGTTTCAAAACACAGCTGAAGACTCACCTGTTTGTATTGGCGTTCTGAGGCTTGGTAAGCCACACATCCCTGGTCATGTCGTGATTGGTTTTAATTAGGGATGTTCGATATTGTCTTTTTTTTTTTTTTTTTTTTTTTTTTATTATTGCAAAACAAAAATTATTAAAAGTCAGTACTCAACACATAATCATAATGAAACTAACAGACAAGGTGGCTAAAATGACATGCAAGTACAGAACAGAAAACAAAAAAAAAGTCTATAATAATATTTTAACGTATAGTGTATATCCAACGAAATTACCAATTATACAAATGCCTTATACAGGATATACCCCTAATACCTATTTTCTAAAACCCTACACACATATGCTCCAGCTCGAACCCCCCCCCCTCCCGGACCCCTCCTTGGATAGTACCTCCATTATCCCTCACTCTAACCAGACACTACCATTATAAGCTAGCTTTTATTCTCTCCACCACTTCTAACCACATTGACATTTTGGATTCGTTGAGACCCAGAATTCTTGCTGTAGATATTTCTTGATAAATCACATCGAGATATGTAAGAGACCAAACCTTCCTGCACATTTTTTCCGGTTGAAACCAGCGTGATGCGATCAGTTTTTTAGCTACTGTGATACCCGATAAAACCAATCTCTTTAGCTGTGGATTTACTGCAAACTCAAAAACATCATTCAATAGTAATACAGAGGGGTGTACTGGTATATTCCAAGTTACGAGTTTTGATAATTGATGGGTCACATCTTTCCAGAATGCCTTAACTGGTGGGCAGTCCCAATACATGTGCATAAATGTCCCTTCGTCTCCATTTGTACATTGGGAGCATTTTGAGTCTTGTTTAAGGCCCATTCTGTTCAGTCTTACAGGAGTCAAGTATGTCCTGTGAATATAGTTAAGATTGATTTGTTGATGGTCCGGGTTCCTTGATGTAAGACGGACATTTGCCCATGCTTCTTGCCAATCAAAGTCACTTTCCAGGTCTGGTATATCCCTCCTCCAGACAGAGTCTAGTTGGAGGGTTTCATACGAGGACGTTAGTAATTGATAATAAAAACCTGATACAAAACCTCTCAATGTATCTCTTTCATAGAAGAATTTGTGGTATCTGTGGTGTTCAACTGGTATGTCTAATGTATGTCGATATTGCCTTTCTTACCGATACCGATATACCAATATTGTCCAACTCTTAATTTCCGATACTGATATCAACCGATACCGATATATGCAGGGTTTCCCCCCCAATTCTTTTTATAATTTCAGGTAATTAACATTACATATCTCTTGTCGTGGAATTAACACAACATTATGCATACTTTTGACAATAAATAAAATCAGAATTTGTTCTTACTTGCTTGCCTCGGTAAATAAAGGTTAAATAAATGTAATTTCCGATATCACATTTTAATGCCAATATCGGCCGATAATATCGGTAGGCCGATAATATCGGACATCCCTAGTTTTAATGTAGTGTAGTTTTTATGACTTTGTGTGTATACTGTATTTTGCATTTATTTGAGTATTTCTGTTTTTATATTGTAAAGCACTTTGGTACAACTTCGGTTGATTTTAAATGTGCTATAGAAATAAACCTATGTTGACAATAATATTTTTTTTAAATAATAGAATACAGAGGGCCCGTGTGTGTGTGTGTGTGTGTGTGTGTGTGTGTGTGTGTGTGTGTGTGTGTGCGTGTGCGTGCGCATGCGTGTGTGTGTGTGTGTTTTACAGGTAGGAACACGGCGCTACATGGCCCCAGAAGTGCTAGAAGGTGCTATCAACTTCCAGCGAGATGCTTTCCTCAGAATAGACATGTACGCCATGGGACTGGTATTGTGGGAGCTAGTGTCACGATGCAAGGCTGCTGATGGTGAGAGGCACACGCATACACACATGGTCACTTCCATGCATTCAGTCAAATTAGGGGTGGGATTTGATTTGATTTGATCTTTATTTATCTCGAACATTTCAACCATAAAACAAACACACAAATTTGTAATAACAAAAAATTAATATATATATATATATATATATATATATATATATATATATATATATTATATATATATATATATATATATATATATATATATATATATATATCTTCAGGGGCGGACCTAGCACATTTGGCGCCGTAGGCGAGGTTCACCTTTTATAATTTTTTTTTTGCACTACCTATCTTTGTGAAAGTGGCCTCCTCAGCTCTGGTCCAACTGAAGACAAAGCAGAGGAACAGATTGGACATTGAGCATGACCTCAGAGTTGCTTTGTCTACCATCACCCCAGACTTTGAGACTCTTGTCAGGAGCAAACAACATCCCCAGTTATCCCATTAGTTCCCTGGGATGTTAAGCTAAGAAGTCTGCTAAGAAGGATATATTATTTATTATTATTATTATTTCATTTCATTGTGTTTTTAGCCCTAGTTGCACTTTTGTTGCAACCCCAGTTATCCCATTAGTTCCCCCAAACTTACTGTAGGTCTGTTATGTTAAGCTAAGAAGTCTGCTAAGAAGCATAATTATTTATTATTATTATTATTATTTTATTTCATTGGTGTTTTAGCCCTAGTTGCACTTGGTCTCACAATAACCCCAAGGAGATCGAGACGACACCCCGCCATAGTCCTAACAGACCTTGACTACGCGGACGACATCAGCCTGCTCTCTGACCAGGTGGAGCAGGCACAGGAACTCCTGTGCAGAGTGGAGACGGAGTGCGCCAAGGTACAGTGTATTGCAAGGTCTGACATTGACCAAACTTGATATGCATGACCTTGGTGGGCTCTAGGTCAACTCCTGAAAAGGGGGTCAATGTCAGACCTTGCAATCAAAAGTTAGGGGGCGCACTGAAATTATGGCAAGGGTTATTAGCCCCCTAACTTTTGATTGCAAAGTCTGACATTGACCCCCTTTTCAGGAGTTGACCTAGAGCCCACCAAGGTCATGCATATCAAGTTTGGTCAATGTCAGACCTTGCAATACACTGTAAGGCACTGTAAGGCTACTGTCCTGCCTCACTTCCAGTGATGAAGCTAAGCTATGCTAACGGAGCGTCTATTCCCAAAGCTAAAATGCACGCACAGAGACAAAGAAGGTATGCATCTTCTTGTCTAACTCCAGGGAAGATGTTAAATAAGCTAATTTCCAAAAAAAGTGGAGTTCCCCTTTAAGGTGTGTACAAGTGCCTCTGCTTGCTTCATCAGCTCTTGGTGTGGCAGGTCTTGGAAGTTGTACAAAATTTGTACAAAAATCTTGGCACGTTTCTCGTCTTCTTCTTTTCTTCTCTTTTCTTCTCTTTTCTTCTCTTTTTATACTGGATGGCCGGATGGCTTTTGCCTCTTCATAGTTCTCTAACATTAGTCTTTCTTTCCTCAACACTCAATTCTATAAACACTTGACTGATACCCATCAATGCACAGCGCTCTAGCATGTTCTGACTGTGAACACCTAAAGCTGAGGCTCAGACCGACCGACCGTTTTAGATTTTTGGCTCATTTTCTGTAAAAAATAATGGTTGCAGATATAGAGGGGGCGCCAAAACTGCCCAGAGCAAAAAAAAATAAAAAATTATAATAATAATAATAATAATAATAATAATAATAATAATATATATATATATATTTTTTTTAGACAACCACCTATATCGCCTGTAGGAAGCTCCGCCCCTGTATATCTTCCTAGACATGGAAGCAATAATCAGCATAGCTCAAGACAATGGTTTTGTTAGAGAAGAGACAGAATGAAGCAAAGCTTATCTGGTCCTGCCCCTTCCTTACATCATTAATCATTAATATGTAATAAGTTATCTATCAATATCAAAAATCCTATCCACTACAGCAAAAGATAAATAAAGAATTACAAAAAATACTAGTTCACGTTATTTTCAAGCTCCTCTAACTTATACTTGTCTAAGAATTCCTGTTTATATCTGCAGCGGCGCGCCAGTCTCAACAACATTGCATGCGTGCACGAGGAAGGATAATAATTATGATCTAGCATTGATTTCAGGAAGATCCGATAATCAGGCGAAAAATGACAACGTGTTTATTGAATTACACAAAAACGCAGTTTTCGCGTCTTTTCACTGGAATGACTCAGAAGCACCCAAACTATATTCATATTCAAAACGGTATAAAATGGAAATGTATGGATGAAAAAAGAATATGTTTTTTGCACGTTGACCAGAAGCAAGTCACTGAGACTCGACGGCGTTATTAGACCCATAGCTATACTATAAAATATAGGTTTAGCTCTATAAACTACATGGGCATGTCAATACAGTGTATTGTGTGTGTGTGTGTGTGTGTGTGTGTGTGTGTGTGTGTGTGTGTGTGTGTGTGTGTGTGTGTGTGTGTGTGTGTGTGTGTGTGTGTGTGTGTGTGTGTGTGTGTGTGTGTGTGTGTGTGTGTGTGTGTGTGTGTGTGTGTGTGTGTGTGTGTGTGTGTGTGTGTGTGTGTGTGTGTGTGTGTGTGTGTGTGTGTGTGTGTGTGTGTGTGTGTGTGTGTTCCCAGGGCCAGTGGATGAGTACATGCTCCCCTTTGAGGAAGAGATAGGTCAGCATGCTTCACTGGAAGACCTGCAGGAGATGGTGGTCCACAAGAAGATCAGACCTGTATTCAAGGACTGCTGGCTCAACCATGTTGTAAGTACACACAGAAACACACACAAAAACACACATATACACAAGGATGTCCGATATTATCGGCCTACCGATATTATCGGCCGATATTGGCTGTGCTGCTATACGCCCACAGCTGGGGTGAAGGGATGGACAGTGTAACTGAGGGGTACAATTCCCTGACTGTATTGATAAGTATGGTATCATTAAACCACTACCGCTTTATGTACTTTAATTACTGGCCATACAGTACATGATATATAAATATGATGAACACTTCCCATAATGAATCGGTTCCACACAAAGGTGTAATCAAGTATTTATTGCAGCAAAAGGTACATAATATACTTCTCTGTATTTTACTTTGGATGCGCTTATAAGGCAAAGGAATGTGCGTAGGCAAATCAATAATGAATGTCCATTCTCTGGTTACGCAGGAGGTAATTATACAACCTGAATCTTAGGGAATTATATCTATGGTACACTAGTAATATATAGCGGGAGATACTGGAAGGGTCCCCCCGGTTGTAAGCCAGCAGGGGTAGAGGATCTGTCGGTAGTAGAGAGTCTGGTCAACGATGACTAAGGAGACTCCAAGTACAGGAGACGGTGCAATAGTCTCTTGATCCACAGACGAATACAGCTGTTCTCCGTAGACTGTAGCTCCACAGTGAAGAAAGCTAGCCGGCCTCAGGCTCTCTGAGGCGCGGACTCGACTTGGCTCCTCACAGGGTAAATCCCACACGTGTAGGCGTCGGCGATTCTCCGCTCCATAAATCACAGGACCAAAACAAATATAATCCAGCCGCAAAGGGCTATGTAGTCGTCGGGTAGATTAATCCAGTGTACATGTCCACACGGTTCTCGTCTAGGTCTCCTCGGGTGAAAGCGCCATGAAAGCAGCCCAGCCTGGATAAGCACTCTAGCTGATACGAGGAAGCGTTGGTGATGCTGGTCACTGTAGAACTTTAGCCGCACGATACACTATACACAAATAGACTATTACTGACTTAATAGAAATATGTCGCACTCGACGGTATAGCGCCAAACTCTGACAATTCAGTTATTAATTCGCACGCGGTCTCAATGCTCTATTTGGGGCCAAACAGGCCATACTTCACCGCACGGAGTATCGTGGGTGAGGCTTCAACTTATTGGGTAACTCTACTTCTGTATTCACCTGCGCCATATTTATATGCACGGCGAACAATCTAGTGCCAACCTCATTTCTGTCTCGTATCCCTGGGCAAGGCCGGGCATGTACAGACATGTCTTGACTGTGGCTTTGAACCTGACTCTGGAGGCACGGCCCCGGCGCCTGTGGACCGCTGTCCAATAGGAGAATGAAATATTATGGTCTGTAATAGGCTAAAGGGATATTCCGTGTATATGTACAAGGAATATACAAGGGATATCAAACGATATACAAATACTATGCAATATATATCAATCAATAAATATATATATTCGGTTTAATCTGATCCTTTGTAACAGACAGGATGCCACTCAGTTGTCGAAAGCCTTTTACATTTTTCTCCAACAGGTTACAAACCTTGAAACAAAACACACATTCAGTCAATAACCACCACAACACTACTATCATCATCGCTTACTCTCACATCCACTCACCAGTTGCCTCTCGTTCCCTTCTCTGACTGTCAAATTCCCCACAACTTCCTGTTTACAACTTTCACTGACACCACGTGACGTATCTCGACCAATTACAGCCCACTCCTCGCTAAGGCCGCGGATCACACGTGAATAAAAAAATACATCTCCATTCACAAAAACGCACAGCATAAAGCACCTCCATACATCCGAAATGAAAACATAATTATAATCATAGATCAACTACCACTAATCAACATTCACAAAAACTCATTTTCAGCACGTTTGTTTATTATTATCCATGCAAACTGCTCTGATCAATATATCACCCATACTACATAAAGCATTTACTGACGATCACGGAATTATAAACGCCCCCCCCCCCCCCCCCCCGTTCATCCGCGCATGATCAGTCATAACGTTTAGGATCATGTACAGTTGACATTTTTTATATAGCGTGTATCGCCAACAAACGGCATTTGATCATCTATATATGCGTTTATGCCTATATCTCACGTTCTAGGAATTACTGCAGAAAACGATAAAAACTTTTTTTTTTCTTTTTTTTAATTTTTTTTATTATTGCAAAACAAAACTTATTAAAAGTCAGTACTCAACACACAATGTATAATGAAACTTTCAGTAAAGGTGGTTAAAATATATGCAAGTACAGAAACAGGATAAAACAAAAATAGTCAATAATAACATTTTAACCGTATACAGTGTATATCCAGCGAAGTTACAATTATATAAATGTTAGTATATAATATACCCCTAATACCTATTTTCTAAAACCCTACACACATATGCTCCAGCTCAAACCCCCCCCTCCCGGACCCCCTCTTGGATAGTACCTCCATTATCCCTCACTCCTAACCAGACACTACCATTATAGGCTAGCTTTTATTCTCTCCACCACTTCTAACCACATTGACATTTTGGATTCATTGAGCCCCAGAATTCTTGCTGTAGATATTTCTTGATATATCACATCGAGATATGTAAGAAACCACACTTTCCGGCACATTTTTTCCGGTTGAAACCAACGTGATGCGATCAGTTTTTTAGCTACTGTGATACCCGATAAAACCAATCTTTTTAGTTGTGGATTCACTGCAAACTCAAAAACATCATTCAATAGCAATACCGCGGGGTGTACAGGTATATTCCAAAATACGAGTATTGATAATTGTTGGGACACATCTTTCCAGAATGCCTTAACTGGTGGGCAGTCCCAATACATGTGCATAAATGTTCCTTCGTCCCCATTTGTACATTGGGAGCATTTGGAGTCTTGTATAAGCCCCATTTTGCACAGCCTTATAGGAGTCAAGTATGTCCTGTGAATATAGTTCAGATTGATTTGTTGATGATCCGGGTTCCTTGATGTAAGTCGGACATTTGCCCAGGCTCCTTGCCAATCAAAGTCATTTTCCAGGTCTGGTATATCCCTCCTCCAGACATTGTCTAGTTGAAGGGTTTCATACGAGGACGTTAGTAATTGATAATAAAAACCTGATACAAAACCTCCCAATGTATCTCTTTCATAGAAAAATTTGTGGTATCTGTGGTGTTCAATTGGTATGAGTAATGGAACACCGTGAGATCTCATACAAAGTCGTAACTGTATGTAAAAAAGCCATGTGGACTCGGTGAGGTTAAACTTTATGCATATTTCGACATAACTACAGAGGCCCTTGTTATTAAAAATATCCCCTAATGAGTGTATGCCTCTCTCTTCCCATATAGGGAATCTTATAGGTCGTTTTCCCATTAAGAGAGCATTGTTATTGAATATGGGAGTGTGATTATGCCATACTTGAGGGTTAGGAAATTTCCTTTGTGTTTCCCGCCATGTCCTGATTGCATGGGTAATTATTGGGCCAAATTCTCGCTCACAATGCTTGATTGAAAGTTTAGTGTATGCTATGTCTTTCAATCTCTGTGGGGCTACTATGTTTTCTTCTAATTTTCTCCAAGATACCAAAGCCTCGGGGTCAAACCATATCTTCTTCAATGGTCTTAATGTGAAGGCATTAAAATATTGTAAAAAATCTGGGACTGCCATGCCACCGTCTGCTTTATTTCTCTGTGCGGTGGATCTTTTTATGCGAGGTGGTTTGTTATTCCAAATAAATTTGTATGTGGAGGTTTGTAATCTTTTCCAGTAGCCCTCTGGAGGAGGTAACGGAAGCATTGAGCTGAAGAAATTGATTCTTGGTAATACATCCATCTTAACTATTGATACCCTTGCCTGTACTGAGTTTTTAAGTTTTGCCCACCTGTCCAGGTCGTCTTTGATTTTGTTCTGTATTTTTGTGTAATTGTGCTTCACCGTTTGTCTTATGGTGGGAAATATTTCCACACCCAAGCATCTGAAATGTTTGACCATGGGTATCGCACCTGGGAGGGTTGTCTCTTTTTTTGCACTGGTGTTAAGAGGAAGAAAAGCCGACTTAGGCCAATTTATTTTAAATCCCGATAAATCACCAAAGTTCTCTATCAACTTGAGTATAAGCGGCAATGTGTTGTTGGGGTTTTGCATGAACAATATTACGTCGTCCGCATATAAACTAATTTTATGATGTGTGCCCTTGATTACTATTGGTTCTATGTGTTGGGATTGTCTTATAAATTGTGCTAAAGGTTCTAATGATAGATCGAATAGTCCGGGACTAAGAGGGCAACCTTGTCTGGCTGAGCGTGATACCGGAAAGATATCGGAGATGAATGTGCCTGTTGTAATCCTGGCCGATGGGTCCTTGTATAGTACTTTAATCATATCAATGAAACCTTTTCCTAACCCCATCCTTTCCAATACTGCCCATAGAAACGACCATTCCAACCTGTCAAATGCTTTCATAGCATCCAGGGATAGTATCGCCTTAGGTGTGATGTCCTCTTTGTCTGTATCTAGTACGTGCAGTATTCGCCTTATGTTATCATTGATCAGGCGACCTTTTATGAAGCCTGTTTGGTCCGGATGAACTAAAGACGTCATATGCTTTTGCAATCTGATGGCTAATATCTTAGAGTACAGTTTGACATCGGTTCCGAGGAGGCTTAAAGGACGGTAACTACCGCACTCAGTGGGGTCTTTGTCTTTTTTGTGAAGAACTGAAATGAGTGCGGTATTTTGGTGTTCAATGAAGCTTCCCTCTTTGACTGAGTATAAGATCATATTTAGTAATAAGGGTCCAAATATGTCCCAGCAAGAAATGTACATTTCTGATGGGATACCGTCAATTCCCGGAGCTTTGCCGTTTTTCATTCCGGATATGGCCTTCTTGAGTTCTTCTAATGTGATCGGTACTTCTAACTGTTTAGCGTCTTCCTCCGTAAGTTTAGGGAGAGTAATTTGATTAAGATATGTGTCTAATTTGTCTTGATCAAAGGTCGTTTCTGAGTTATATAAATCGGAGTAGAATTCTTTGAATGTATCGTTTATTATTTTGGGTTCTGTTACTAGAGCTTGTTGTTTCCTAATGGCAGTTATATCTGCAAATTTTGCATTAATTCTTAGTCGCATGGCTAATAGGTGACTAGGTTTAGAACCTTGGAAGTACTGCTGTTGTCTTGTGCTGCGTATTTGCAATTCCGATTTTTGTCTGTACATTGCTTTGATCTCTGTCTTTAGAATGTTAACTTGGTTATCTAGTCTAGTAGAGTTGTTGTATTTTAAAGAATTAAAAAGCGTTGAGTAAAGCGTTTCCATTTCAGACAGTTTTGTGTTTTGATTTTTGCGCAATATGGAGGTAAATCTATCCGAGAAATCCTTGATCATATTCTTTACCGACATCCATAATATTCTGGGATCTTGCACCGAGTTAGCATTATCCCGTAGGAATACTGTGAGAGCTTCTTTAATTTGTGTAATGAATTCCTTGTTGTTAAGCAGCATCGAATTAAAACGCCATCTTGGGGCCCGGGCAGATAGTGTACCAAATGTTGCTTTCAGGATTAAGTAGCAGTGATCTGATAGCGCATTGGGTGTCATTTCCACTTCATATTTATCAAATATTCTCGGGGATGCAAAGACGTAATCAATTCTGGATAGTGTGTTGTGTCTCGCCGAACGACAGGAGTACTTGCGGGTCATGGGGTTAAGTGAACGCCATAAATCAGTTACTCCTGTTGATTTCGACCAATCTTTTAATGCTTTAGATGAATTCTTTTGTTCGCTGGAGAAGGAAAGGTAAGTTTTGTCCATCCTTGGGTTCCAAATGGCATTAAAATCCGCACCTATTATATATGAGTACTCGGGATGGTTTAACATTTCTCCTGTTAGTGAAGTGAAGAAACCCACTTCGTACAAATTCGGGGCATATACCGCTGCCAATGCAATTTTCCTGTTATTGTGTATAATCCTAGCTATAGTTATGCGCCCCTCAGCATCCGACCATACCCCTTTCAATTCGATATTTAATTTGCGTCTGACGACTATGGCTACCCCTCTAGTTCTCGTAGCAAAAGAAGAGTGACTAATATTATGGTATATGTTATCCGCTAACGTATTTATGTCTCCCTCTAAAATGTGCGTTTCGCTTAATAGAGCCACGTCCACATGTTCTTTTTTCATCAGTGTGAGCACGCTTTTGCGCTTGTGTTGTTTGTTACGATAAAAACTTTTATATTCTAGACCAGTGGTTCTCAACTGGTCTAGCCTGGGGACCCAACATTTTCCTTAGTCATTAAGTCGCGACCCAAATTTTTTAACCACTCTGATTTATTTCAATACTTTTTTTTGCAGTAATACACAATCTTTCATGCACTGTTAAAAACATGAAATAAACACAAAAAAGTGCAACAAAAGTGCAACTAGGGCTAAAACCCAATGAAATAAAATAATAATAAATAATATAATGCTTATTAGCAGATTTCTTAGCTTAACACAGCAGCCATTTAACACAGTGGTTCCCAAGTGTGGGGGTACTACATGAAATAAACACAAAAAAGTGCAACAAAAGTGCAACTAGGGCTAAAACCCAATGAAATAAAATAATAATAAATAATATAATGCTTATAAGCAGATTTCTTAGCTTAACACAGTAGCCATTTAACACAGTGGTTCTCAAGTGTGGGGGTACTGGCCCCTAGTGGGGCGCCGAGGTACTGCATGTGGGTCTTGAAAAGAAAGAATAATATTAATTTACTAAAACTGATAAACGCCAATGTCAACAAAAATGAACTGACTGTCATGTGTTGTTCTTTATATACAGAGCACATTCAGAAGCCTAAATACCTTTTGCCACAAAAGGTGGCACATTATTAGGCGAATTATTATTTGAATGAAAATGAATTATCCTACTGCAGGCCTATACGTTCTACATTTTTAATTAGGCCTAATTATTTCACAGTGGCACAGGATCATTTGCCAAGCTTTTTTTCATTTTCAAATAAGCTATACTTGTGTCTTTGTGTCTTGTTATGTAAATCTTGTCTTGTTAGTAGTAGAGGAAATGGCATGTCTGAGCCTATAACATTAATTCCAGCCTACATCTATGTTGGGGACCAGGGTAGGTGGGGCTCGGAAATATTTACAACTAAGTGGGGCCTGATTGAAAAAGGTTGGGAATCACTGGCTTAACATAACAGACCTAAGTTTGAGGGAACTAATAAATAAAACCCCAATGAAATAAAATTATTATAATAATAAATAATATTTGCTTCTTAGCTTAACATCCCAGGGAACTAATGGGATAACTGGGGATGTTGTTTTCTCCTGACAAGAGTCTCAAAGTCTGGGGTGATGGTAGACAAAGCAACTCTGAGGTCATGCTCAATGTCCAATCTGTTCCTCTGCTTTGTCTTCAGCTGGACCAGAGCTGAGAAGCCACTTTCACAAAGATAGGTAGTGCTGAATGGTAGGAGGATTTTGATTGCATGGGTGGCAAGAGATGGATATTCAGTCAGCACAGCACTGCACCAGAACTGGGGGAGGCTTACCTCAGTGAATTTCTTTTTCAGCGTCCAATCACATGAAAGCTCCACCAGCTGACTCTCTTCGTTGCTTGGCAACGTGACGCTTTCCATGTCAATTCCGAAGGGATCGCGTACCCAGTCGTTATCCCTGTGTGTCTCCGGAAAGTAGTCGTTAAACCGATCCTGCAGTTTGGTGAGATGTGCAGTGACAGTTTCCTTCAGAGCATTTTTGCCTGCAGTGTCCAGTTGTTGTGCCTCATGACAAATATTGGGAAACATGTCAAGCCTATTTTTCGAAACATGATTTGCCCACAATGCGATCTTCTTTTTGAACGCCTCGATTTTATCAGATTGTTCAAACATATTGCCTTGCATAGACACATTTAATGTGTTTAACTCTTCGAACACATCAGCGAGATAAGCAACTTGTGCGAGCCACACATCGTTGCTAAACAGGTCAGCAAGAGGCGAGTTGTTCTCTGAAAGGAAGGCTGCGATTTCTATTCTAAGTTCATAGAAGCGCGAGAGTACCTTTCCCCTCGAAAGCCAGCGAACTTCTGCATGATACAGCACCTGTATGTGCTCACTGCCCAGGTCTTTGCACAACTTTTGAAAGCACCGGGCGTTCTTGGCGCTACGTTTAATGTGGTTAACCACTTTGACAACATCTTTCAAAGTTTCATGAAGCACTGGCACCATATCCTTGGCTGCTAAAGCCTCTCGATGCAAAAAACAATGGTTCCAAGTCGCATTTGGTGCCTTTTCAATTATTCTCTTCACCACCCCTGAATGTTTTCCGGTCATGGCAGCAGCGCCATCCGTTGTGATTCCGACACACATATCCCAGCTTAAGCCCACCGAACCCAAGTACAAGTCCACAGTACTAAAAATGTCCTCTGCAGTTGTAGTGGTGGGAAGATCTCTAGTGCAGAGAAATTGCTCCTGTAAGTCCATTTCCCACACATGCCTCACATAAACAAGTAAAATCGCATGGTTTGCGATATCTGTGGATTCATCCATCTGTAATGCATAGTGCGCACTTGCTTTGATGCGAGCTGTGGTCTGTTGTTTGATGTCATCCGACATTTCTTCAATCCGCCTACTTATGGTATCATTCGACAGTGGTATTGTCTTCAGTTTATCCACCGCAGATTGATCCAGCACCTCTCTTACCATGTCAATGGCTGCAGG
The DNA here is from genome assembly GCF_963971535.1 of Notolepis coatsorum. Lineage (NCBI taxonomy): Eukaryota > Metazoa > Chordata > Actinopteri > Aulopiformes > Paralepididae > Notolepis > Notolepis coatsorum. The sequence goes on along the minus strand of NC_140174.1, from coordinate 82,769,393 downwards.
TAAGATAAGGTCTTCTGCAATGGTGTGGGGCTTCTTGCACTTTGCAATACGGTGAGCAACGTGGTAAGATGCACGGAGTGCCTGCTCTTGCTTTGAACATGAAGACGTTAGGCACTTTTGCGATGCCCTCAGCAAATGGAGTCGTCTTTGAAAGTACTCAACAGGTCTGTCTTTATAAGCGGAGTGTTTTGTTTCTAAATGGCGTTTCATTTTTGATGGCTTCATGCTTTCATGTGCTAGCACTTCACTGCACACAACACACTGAGGTTTTTGTCCCCCTCTTTTGTCCTCAATGTAATAAAACCCATATTTTATGAAGTCGGTGTCGTATTTGCGTTTCGCCATGTTCACAAATGCTTGAATCTACGAGCGCTCACTAACTGATGACGTAACGACGCTGCCCATGGGAAACGTATGTCCTTCAAAATAAAAGCGCAGCATCATAAACTCCCCTCACAAAAAAAATAAAAACGTTTATTTTTTATTTTGAATTTTTTTTTAATTTTTTACAAGTACGCCCGCGACCCAATCAAAATGGCTCCGCGACCCAACTTTGGGTCGCGACCCACCAGTTGAGAAACACTGTTCTAGACGGTATTTTCGTATGAATCTATGAATGAAAAAGTAAAACGTTCCTACATCCTGAACGATAGATAATCGATGTTGAATGGGCCATAGTAATGTCAATTTAGCAATACAATTTAAAAAGTTATAGCCCTGCAAAGAAGGTAAACATCTCCATAGGCTTAGACTGGTGGCAGTGATCAAACATTGATGGATATAAGCGTGGCAGGGAATGTGTTAACTTATTTACAACACAGAACTAAAGTGCACCTAAACTCCACCACTCCATAGAAAGCTACACATTGGCATTAAAATGTGATATCGGAAAATATCGGTATCGGTTAAAAAAAAAAAAAAAATACATTTAATTACAATTGTTTTTTTTTTTACATTTATTTAACCTTTATTTACCCAGGCAAGCAAGTAAGAATAAATTCAGATTTTATTTATTGTCAAAAGTATGCATAATGTTGTGTTAATTCCATGACAAGAGATATGTAATGTTAATTACCTGAAATTATTCCGCTTTTGGGGGGGGGGACCCTGCATACATCGGTATCGGTTGATATCGGTTGATATCGGTATAGGAAATTAAGAGTTGGACAATATCGGTATATCAGTATCGGTAAAAAATCCAATATCGAACATCCCTATAATATATAATATTATGCATACACGTGCTGTCACATATGTTGTTACTTATAATATAGATATATTACAGATGTACCTGTTTAAATATAACAGTACCTGAATGGGTTGTTGTGAACCCCAACCCATTCAGTCCCAGCAGGAGGAAAGAATAAAGCATTTTCCAAAGTATATAGTATTTATTAAATAAAAAGGGGAATGGAAACATAATCACAAAAATAGGCATAAGGGAAGGGAGAACAAAACAGGAGTAGACAATAGGGCAAATAACGTAAGGCAAGGGACAACACTAAACACTAACTACAAAACCAATCAAGGACAAATAACCCAAGTGTCACAGGAGACAATCAAAACTCACGTGATAAGAAAACTGGTTAAACAACCAGCACAACACATTATGGCTAGCAAACATATGACATGCTCACACAGTCCTACAACAGTGGCATAAGGCTGAACCAACAGTTCACACAGACAATTCAACGATAGTGGCAAAAGGCCCTGAGTCGGTGCGGGATCTCAGGTTTTATCCACCCACCCCTTAATGAGTAATTGCCCTCAGCTGTAGTCATCATTGGGGACCGGCGTGGCCGGTACCTGAGAAGGGGAAACAGAAAAAGGGGGTTACTGTACTAACAAAAACACAGCACCATACTATCTATAAATACAAAATCACTCACCTATACTAACCTGACCTGATGTTTAACATGTAAATACAATAATAATAATAATAATAATAATAATAATAATAATAATAATAATAATAATAATAATAATAATAATAATAATAATAATAATAATAAGGTGCATAAATACAATAATAATGACCAATCTACCTACGTAACACGTGCATGTATGCAAACTAGGTGTGTAATGGTACACACGGTTCGGTACATACCTCGGTTTTGGGGTCACGGTTCGGTACGAGTTCGGTACAACAGGAAAAACATATTCATAATTATTATTATATATTTATAATTATTATTATTATATTATTATTATTATTATTATTATTATTAAATATAATCTTTTTGTTGTTGTTATACTTAGTTCCACCTAGGCTTGCTGCGGTAGTCAGTGATACCGGTGTTATTCTGTGTTCAACTGAGTAAATTAATTGCCTACCGGCCTCACCAGCGTAAGCTTTTTAAGTTTCCGTTTCACTTCTAGAGTAGATTTAACTTCACATGAAGCAGAGAAAGAAGACTCTAGAGAAGAGATGACATGTTACACAACAATGGCAGAGGATTTATCAATATTTTGGATTTAAACACCACAGCAGCTAGACTGGAGAGGAGCTCAGATGATCAGTCTGGGAAAAGTATGTAGTGTGTTTGTCTCAGCTGTGAGGGAAAGTCCACGGGAGAAAGTTGGTGTGTGTGTAGAGTCCAGCCCAGTGCAGAGTGTGCGGTTGTTAATTTGTTCTGTCTGCTTGTCATCATGCCTTTACAAGCTTCAATGTTTTATTCATCATCTAAATTTGGCAATACAAGCTTAATATTCAACGTTGTAACGGTTCCCCCGGTCCTGCGGGACCGGACGGCAACCCTTCTCCCGGTTCGACTGATCCAGGTGTCGGACCGTCTCAACTCCCCTTCCATACACCCCTTCATAATACAACATTGCCAACCGGTGGGCTGATCCAGATCTGGCAGATCTGGCATCAGCTCACTCACCTGATTAATATTATTTACTGCCATTTATGTTTATTATGTTTATTGTCTGTGTTGTCGTTGTTGTCTCCACTTTGTTAGACTTGTGTTCCCCTGTCTGTGTTTTGTAAATATGTTTTAGTCTTGTTGGTCTCAGTTTGTTCAATTGTTATTGTTTTTCCAAGTGTGCTCCGTGTTCTGTTGTTTCTGTCTACCACACCTGTGTCCTGTTTGTAATTACCCTTTGTTTTACACTAATGTAATTTTAGCTATCTTAATTGTTACAGTAGGTTCATTATGCATTGTGTGTACTGACTTTTAATAATTTTGTTTTTGCAATAGTGATTGTTTTTGTATGTTTTTTTTGTGTGTGGACCCCAGGAAGACTAGCTGGTTGCTATCGCACCAGCTAATGGGGATCCCTAATCAAATCAAATCAAATCTAATTAGTGTTTGTATATTAGGTGTTGTGGGCCAGCAGTCACTTGCTGGTTCATTGTTTAATTGTTACCGCTGTTGTCAGTCGTGTTTGTTTTCTGTTTCAAGTAAAAGTCTTATTATTCACCACTACGCCGTCTCCTGTATCCTGTATATCTCTCCGTTCTACACTGCAAACTGAGTTCCACCACATCATGCCAGCAAACGTCGTAACAAACGTTAAAAATCAAAGTAAGCCAGTGTAAAGTAAAGTAAATATATTGAGCATACATTTGTAAAATGTGCAACCCTAGTTTCACCTATAGTGTCGTATGAGACGTATTCGTCGTATGGCTGGATGTACCGTTCCGTGACGTCCGTTCCGTGACGTACCGTTACACCCCTAATGCAAACATATACAATCACACACATGCACACATAAACATGAATACACATACACACACACATGAACACACAGACGATTAATTCAGTTTCAATTTCAATTATGATTTTGTCTTTCCACAATCATGAAAACAAGATATTTGATTATTGTGCCACATGTTGCTCTCATTTTGTCTTGTGTTGTAAATGCAGCACAAGCACTTAAAACTATGAGGTACCATCTTCGCATGCGCGTGCACTCAAGAACGTGCTGCACTTGACTCTCGGCGTCGTGTTTACCTGCCTGCCGGCGCTACCTCGCATTATCATAACAATAGCCGCTCGTTAGGCCGGTGTCTACTACTGTCTTCAACTACGTCCGTTTGTTTTGTGAGACAGTGAGACTAATTGCCTCTAGGGATGGAATGCAAACCATTTCATGGCAATCACATTCACAGGTGTAAACGGTGCTCTGCCTGAATCAGACCATCGTTCACACCAAACCTGAGGGGAGGGGGCAGGGAGGCAGGGAGCTGTGTCTACCACACTACACAGTGGCTTTTTATTATTGTCTATTTAAAACTGAATCAAACTATAAACAAGGTGGCCTGTTGGGATGTTAAAAAACTGTGATTTTATATGTCTGCACTTTATGTGCTCATTTTATGCCTGTCTTTTTTCTGTTGTGAAGCACTTTGAGCTGCAGTTTCTGTATGAAAGGCTTGTAATGGGAAATATTAAAGGACTAAACGATGAGCCGTTTACAAATCATTCTGAGTCATTATTAATAATAATAAGAAAGTTTATTTCATCCGTGGCCACAAATGAAAGGACAGTTTACAGTCAGAGACAACATGTTAATACAGTAGCGTCTGGCCATAGACTGACCAAGAGTTCTGTTCAGACATATGTTAAATACACAGTTGTCAGACATGCAAGGTGCCAACCTGCTCATCGAGAGCAGTTATGGGTCTTGCTCAAGGACACTTCGACAAGCTGCCGGGAGGAGCCGGAATCAAACCGAGAACCTTCAGATTACCAGATGACCATTGTACCTCCTGAGAGCCACCCTGTCGCTTCCACAAATAGCAACATTTATGCACTGTACTGTCTCAATACTGACTTATACCTAAAAGGTAAAGTGAAGACAGTTCCAGTATGGCAACAAAACAACGCAAGTCAACTCTTTTCCTGAAATGACACTTGTAGGCAGGGAGACTGATATGGTAATGGTGTTTTAGGTGCGGTTGCATTGGTGATATCTCCTACGTTTCAAGCAGGATTTTAACAAGGATAGATTTTCCTTCCATTTTAAAATCACCTGGAACATCAATTTATTCTAATAATCAAAAAACTGTTTTTAAATGGAAATTCCACTCTGGATCTCTCTTGTATTTATAGAAAGGTTGTTTTACTACAGAGTAAAATGACCTCACAGCCAGCTCTACGTATCATCAGGCCAGAGATAAAATCCTAAACTACTGAGCATGCTCCAGCTTCCTGCTTTACAAATGACTACACTGAGGAGAAAATGGGCAGATGTCAGACAACAGCAGTCAAAGGTTGCCACTCCTACCAAACACACACAAGGAGGGGAGGGGCTGAACTTTTACTTCTGGTTACTCTGTTACCTGGTGAGAGCGAGAGAATGGGAAACTGATCGAGAAAAACTCTGGAGATATCAGGAAATTCAATTCCTCTACCGAGATCAAATGCAATGAAAATAACTGCTACTGTATGTATAGGGCCATCTCACAGTGGAATAGGTTGCCATATATAATTACTCAAGCAACAAGCAAAGAAAGCTTTAAAAAGCAAGTAAAGAGGTTACTTTTGGGTACAGGCACAATGCTTGATATATAACATTTTTATTATTTTACTAGTCATTTTGTAATATTTTGGTATAATGCTAATGTGATGAGGTGGGTTTGGATTGGTGTGGGGGGGGAATTATGTTTGATTATGTTATGTATATTGTTTCGTATGTTTATTGTTGGTTTTATTTTTAACACATTCAGTGCCAACGACGAGATTGGCACTGACTGTAGAGGACGCGACCCCGGTCAGACGCCTCTGGTTTAGCTCCGCAACGATGTACACACTTTTAGCTATTATGTTTGTTTTTTCTACTCTTTTTATTAAAGCAACACTGGCGGGTACGTCATACGACCGCCAGACACTTATGGACCTAAACCCCGGGCTCAAAGAGGAGTTTGGAGACACTTTATGCCTAGAATGGCCAGCAGAAATCAGACGGAAGAACGGCGGCAAGGAAAAGAACAAAGGATACGGCAGGAAGAGGCACAGAGGGAGACGTGGAGGTATTAGGCTGAGATTAAAAAGAGCTGCTTACCGCCGAGCAATTCCATCCATCTTTCTGGCGAATGCCCGTTCGTTGGAGGGTAGGATGGATGACCTGAGAGCGAGGGTCCGCTTCCAACGGGAGATGAGAGACATCAACATCATGTGTTTCACGGAAACATGGCTCACGGAAACATGGCTCACGTCGGCGACTCCGGACAAAAGCGTCTCTCCCTCGGACGCCTTCACCGTATTACGTGCAGATCGAACGGCAGCCTCAGGAAAGAGCATCGGCGGCGGGGTCTGCATCCTCATGAACAATTCCTGGGTTAATCCCGAAGGGGTGCATGTTCTCTCGAGCTCGTGTTCCCCGGACATGGAACATCTTTCTATCCTGTGCCGTCCGTTCCACCTCCCCCGGGAGTTTACCGCGGTCATCATGACCGCCGTATATATTCCCCCACAGGCGAATATTGGCAAAGCACTGGGGGAACTACATGATCACCTGAACAGACACCAGATAAAACACCCGGACGCAGCGATGATAGTGGCTGGCGATTTCAACCAGGCGAACCTGAAGAAAGTGATGCCGTCCTTTTTCAGCACATCGCCTGCTCCACGAGAGGTAGAGCCATATGAAATCCGTATTTTTTTTTTCCAAATTCCATTTTATTTTTTTCCAAATTCCGTTTTTTTCGTTTTAATATTTCAGAATTTTTTATTTTGCTTTGTACGCTAATTTTACCATCAGAAATAGTGTCTAATAAGTGGGAATGAATAAATGTCCACAATTTAATAAGATATAACAGTCCATTTAATAGGGCTGTCTTAAATACTTCGAAGCTTGGAAGCTTCTTTCGATGGGCATGGGATTCGAATATGAAAATAAAATTCGATTATAAAAAAAATAATAATTATATATATTTTTGCAAAATCAACTCTGCCTCTCTTTGTTAACTACAACAAGCAATGCTGTTTGTTATTTAAGATTAGGTCGGACTCGGCACTGACAGATTTGTGTTCATTGTGCTGCTTTTATAAAGCCTCAAATTAGAGCCATATGAAATCCGCGTTCACGGAATCGCGGACGGAATCGCGGAATTGACCAATAAAAATGGAATCAACTGCAAAACGTGGAATATTGCAGAATTTGGCCTAATCTGGACTGAAATTCCGTTTTTGGGTGGAACGCTTGGTGCACACGTGACCGGGGAGGCGGACGCTAGAGCGGGTTACACACAACACAGGCAGTCTCCCAAGCGTCTCGCTGCTTCGGTGTTTACATCGTCAAGAAGCTAATAAATTCCCCAATAAGCCCTCAATTCAGAGCAGAGCAGTATCCTAATGACTTTTATGCCTCCGGCGATAAGGTGTTTTGCTAATTCTGTCAACGTTCCGTGGACTGGAGCTATAACTATAACGTTAGGACATGATCGCTTCTTGCTAAATCTAGTGCACCCATCCATTTGTTTAATGCAAACGAGTCATTATACACTGCCCTTTATAATCGAAATAAACTTAAATAGCTATGAAACGTTTTACAGTACATAGGACTATAGATGGAAATTATAGCTTCTTGCTAAATCTGGTGCAATCCATTTGTTTAATGCAAACGATTGTCATTATACACTGTCCTTTATAAACGAAATAAACTAAACTAAAGGTGCCTAAATTATGCATTACTATATTTCATCACAATAAAATAGATATAGCTAGGCTACTGACATTGTGATAATGTCAGTAGTAGCTAGCTGTATCTATTGTTTACACTTGAAATGTGTATTTTTATTTTGTCACAATATTATTTGAAAAGTATTGTGTAAAATGTAACTGTATTTCTGAGTTGCAGCACTTAAAAACATTAAATGGACTGTTATATCATATTCTATTGTAGACATTTATTCATTCCCACTTATTAGACACTATTTCTGATGGTAAAATGAGCATAAAAAGCAAAATACAGAATTCTGAAATATTAAAACGGAAAAAACGGAATTTGGGAAAAAATAAAATGGAATTTGGAAAATAATAAAACGGATTTCATATGGCTCTACCTCAAATGACGGCTTACAATATTTCATGAAAGCAAAGTGTTTTGTTTGTCTAAGATTTAAAAAGGTTTAAACTTTACAGCACTGACAAAGTTGAACAAAGTGCTGTACAAGTCCCACAACATAAAAAAAAAGTAAAAAAATTTAATTAAATTAATTAATTATTATTTTTTTTTTATAGTTGATTCCATTTTTATTGCTCAATTCCGCGATTCCGTCCGCGATTCCGTGATCGCGGATTCCATATGGCTCTACGAGAGGGAGGAACACGCTAGACCACTGTTATTACAAGGCAGTAGCCGCTCCGCCATTAACGGGGTCTTCAAGCTCGAGTGATCACGACTCCATCTTGTTATTCCCCGCGTACCAACAAAGATCACGTGACGCCGTCGTGTCACGTGAGACAAAGAAGTGGACTGACGAATCAGAGGCCACGCTCCAGGACGTGTTAGCAGACACGGATTGGGATATGTTCCAAGGCAGCGCCAGTGACGTCAGCGAGCTCGCAGACACAGTGGTGAGCTATATAACAACAATAGCTAATAGTATCGTCCTCACGAAAAAGGTGCAGGTTTTCCCAAACCAGAAACCGTGGGTGGACAGTACTATTAAAGCAGCTCTGAACTCTCGCACCACCGCTTACAACCTGGGTAGAGAGTCAGGAAACATGGAGGAGTATAAGGCTTCAGTCTATACTCTACGCAAGGCTGTTAAACTTGCTAAGAGGACATATGCTGACAAACTGGAGACACAAATGGCACAAAACAACACAAGAGGATTATGGCAGGGACTGAAGACAATAACTGACTGCAAAGTCAGCGCCCCCTCAATGGGGAGCGACGACGCCTCCCTCGCGGACAAGCTCAACTCTTTCTACGCTCGGTTTGGTGTAGCCTGCAGAATAATGAAAGACCCCCACCACCACTGGCGCGCCGGCTGTTGTGGAGGGGGGGGGGGCAACCGCGGGGGGCGGGGACGCTCTCTCGTAGTCGGAACACAGTGTGAGAAGAGCATTTATGCAGGTGAACACCAGGAAGGCTGCTGGCCCAGATGGTATAACAGGACGCATACTTAAGTCCTGTGCCAACCAGCTGGCCCCGGTGTTCACCGCCATATTTAATCAATCCCTGGCGGAGTCAGTGGTCCCTGCCTGCTTCAAGATGTCTACCATCATCCCTGTACCGAAGAAACCCTCCCCAACATGTCCAAATGACTACAGACCGGTGGCACTCACCTCTGTGGTCATGAAATGTTTCGAGAGGCTGGTCAAGGACCACATTTGTGCCTCCCTCCCCAGTGATATGGACCCTATGCAATTTGCATACAGGACAAACAGGTCCACTGACGACGCGGTCTCCCAGGTACTGCACAGCACCCCCTCTCACCTTGACCGTCAGAAGGGGGGCTATGTGAGACTGTTGTTCATTGACTACAGCTCAGCGTTCAACACCATAGTCCCCACCAGACTGGTGGACAAGCTGATCGAGCTGGGTCTGAGCTCCGCTCTGAGCGCCTGGGTACTGCACTTTCTGAGTGAAAGACCCCAGGCGGTCAGGGTGGGGGGTCAGACCTCCAACACCATCACCCTGAGCATCGGGTCCCCCCAGGGCTGTGTTCTTAGCCCCCTGCTGTACTCACTCTACACACACGATTGTGTGGCCAAGTTCAGCTCCAACTCCATAGTGAAGTTCGCAGACGACACGGTGGTGGTGGGGCTGATCTCGGACAACGACGAGAAGGCCTACCGGGAGGAGGTTGAGGTACTGTAACGCTGGTGCCAGGACAACAGCCTGCTCCTGAACATTGGTAAAACCAAGGAGCTGATCGTGGATTATAGGAGAGGACAGCAGGAGACACACACACCACTGATGATTAACGGGGCTACCGTGGACAGGGTGAGCAGCTTTAAGTACCTGGGGGTCAGAGGATCTGACATGGTCAACACACATAGACACAGTAGTAAAGAAGGCGAAACAGCGCCTCTACCACCTGAGACAGTTAAGGAAGTTCAGAGTATCTCCATCACCTTATCGTGGTGGAGAGGTTTGCGTGTCTTTATGATCCTGAGAGCTATGTTGTCTGGAGCCTAATGCTCCTGGTAGGGTCACCCATGACAAACTGGTCTCGGGTGAGGGAACAGACGAAGAATGGTTCAACCACTGCCCGGTGGGCCTGAGAGGGCAAAGGGCTAAGGGAGCAATACCCTGACAAAAAAGCACCTCTAGGTGGGCCAATCACCCGCTTAGCGGAACAAAATGATTACAGAAACATTCATGGAAAATACACAGCGAAGTTTGGACGTGGAAGGTGTCTCTCCCCAGACAAGTATGGTGCTGGACAACTCAAGCCGAAAGGACGTTGCCCAGCTGATCCCCCTTCTCACAACTAAACACATTACAAAGATCGGCTCCTGGAACATTCAAACAATGTACCAAGCCGGTAAAGCCGCCCAGATAGCGTCGGAAATGAAACAGTACAACCTTTCTTTAATAGGACTCAGTGAAACAAGATGGACTCAATCAGGAAAAGCACAACTTTCAAGTGGAGAAACAATAATATACTCAGGTCATGAGCAAGACAATGCCCCACACACAGAGGGAGTAGGACTCATGCTCTCAAGAGAAGCAGCTAGGTCCCTCATGGAGTGGGAGGCAATAAATGCACGCATCATCACAGCTAGATTTTTCACCAAAAGCAAAAAAATCACAATCATACAATGCTATGCACCCACTAACGAGGCAGAACAGCAAGCAAAAGATCATTTCTACGATATACTACAGCAAGTCATCAACCGGCAGAAAAAGAAAGACATCATCATCCTGACAGGAGACTTCAACGCAAAAATAGGACAAGACAACACAGGAAAAGAGCAAATAATGGGCAAATATGGTCTAGGGGAAATGAACAACAATGGTGAACAATTCACAGACTTCTGCGCATTCCATAACCTGGTCATAGGAGGCAGCGTCTTTCCGCACAAAAGAGTTCACAAAGCCACATGGATTTCACCGGACCACAAAACAGAGAACCAGATTGACCATATATGCATCAGACAGAAATTCAGGAGATCCCTCCAAGACGTCAGAGTGAAAAGAGGAGCCGATGCAGCTACAGATCACCACCTCCTGATAGGAACTCTCCGGTTAAAACTCAAGAAATTCACCAACACTGCAAAAAAAGTCAGTACAAGGTACAATGTCATCCTCCTCCAAGATCAGAACACCAGAGAGAAATTTAAAATCAGTCTCTCAAACCGGTTCCACCCCCTGAGCCAACTGGAAGAACATCAATCCATCGATGAACGTTGGCAGAACATGAAGAGGGCATGGACGGAGACATGTGAGGACACATGTGGGAGGAAGACAAGGCACCACAAGGAGTGGATGACAGGAGAAACACTACAGAAAATTCATATTCGCAAACAAGCCAAAGACACTCTCAACAATAGTCGCACAAGAGCTGCAAAAGTAAAAGCACAACAAGACTACACCACGGCAGACAAGCGGGTAAAAAGTAGCATCAAGAACGACAAAAAACAATTCATCAACAACCTGGCAACTCAAGCAGAAGAAGCAGCAGCTCAACACAACATGAAGGAACTCTACGACATCACAAGGAAACTGGCTAATAAACGCAAAACTCCGGACAGACCAATATTAGACAAAGAAGGAAAAACACTCACAAAGCAAGAGGCTCAGCTGAAGAGATGGGCAGAACATTTCAGAGACATACTGAACAGACCCAAACCGACAGCGCTAGCCAACATCCATCCAGCGGTACACTCCCTACCGGTCAACACCAACAAGCCCAATAAACAAGAAATAAAAAAGGCCATTCAAAAACTGAAAAACAATAAAGCACCAGGACCTGACGGAATACCCCCAGAGGCCATAAAAGCAGACCCAGAAATGGCAACAACACTACTCCACAAACTCTTTGGACAGATCTGGGATGAAGAAAAGGTGCCAAGCGACTGGGCAGAGGGATACCTGGTGAAGCTCCCCAAAAAAGGCAACCTGAAGGACTGTAACAACTACAGGGGCATCATGCTCACATCTGTGCCAGAGAAGATTTTGAGCAGGATCATCCTGGAAAGACTGTCCAAAGAAGTGGACAAAGAATTCCGAGAAGAACAAGCAGGTTTCCGACAGGACAGATCATGTACAGATCACATTGCCACCCTCCGCATTATCATAGAACAGACCCTGGAATGGAACACATCTCTCCACCTCACATTCATCGACTTCCACAAAGCATTCGACAGTCTAGACAGAGACACTATATGGAAACTCATGGCACATTACGGTATCCCAACGAAGTTCATAACCATCATCCAACACCTGTACCTACAATCATCCTGCAGAGTAATACACAACGGCCAGCTCACAGACAGCTTTACAGTAGAGACAGGAGTCAGACAGGGCTGCCTACTGTCCCCTTTCCTCTTTCTTCTGGCAGTCGACTGGATCATGAAACAAACCACAGCCGAACAAAATCTGGGCATTCAGTGGACAATGTGGTCTCAATTAGAGGATTTAGACTTTGCCGACGACATAGTCCTCCTCTTACACACACAAACACAAATGCAGACCAAACTCACAAAACTTGCCACAATTGCAGCTACCACAGGACTACACATCAATAAAGCAAAAACAAAGGAGATGAAGATGAACCACAATTTAGAAGAGGCCGTACAACTGGACGGAGAAGCACTGGACGAGGTGGACACCTTCACATACCTGGGAAGCATCGTGGGGAAGGACGGAGGTAGCGACAAAGACATCAAAGCAAGAATAGGGAAGGCAAGAACAGCATTTTTAATACTGAAGCAAACATGGAATTCAAACCACATCTCCACAAAGACCAAACTCCGCATCTTCAACACCAATGTCAAATCAGTTCTATTATACGGAGCAGAAACATGGAGAACAACAAAAGCAACCTCAAACAAACTGCAAACCTTCATAAACAGATGTTTACGACAGATCCTGGGAATCTACTGGCCAAACACCATCACAAACGAACAGCTCTGGCAAACCACTCAACAAGAACCACTTGAAACCCTAATCAAACGCAGGAAATGGGGCTGGATTGGACACACTCTGAGAAAACCATCCTCCAACACAACCAGGCAGGCCTTAACCTGGAACCCACAGGGGAAGAGAAAGCCAGGAAGACCCAGAAACAGCTGGAGAAGGTCTGTCGAGGCGGATCTCAAGGAAGAAAGAACATCATGGAAGGAAGCAGAGAAAATCGCCCAACACCGAACCAGCTGGAGAGATTTCATGAATGACCTATGCTCCCCAAAGAGCAAAAGGGTTTAAGTCAAAGTAAGTCAAGAGTATCGGGGAAGATACTCCAGTCCTTCTACTCAGGAGCTGTAGAGAGCATCTTGACCGGAAACATCACTGCCTGGTATGGAAACAGCACGGCACAGGACAAGAAGGCCCTACAGAGAGTGGTGCGCTCAGCCGAGCGTACCACGGGTATTGCACTACCTCCCCTGCAGGTTTTATACAACAAGAGGTGCAAATCCAGAGCCTGCAGAATAATGAAAGACCCCCACCACCCCAATAACAGCCTGTTTCAGCTGCTGAGGTCAGGCAGACGCCTGCGAACCCCAGCTACTAGGACAGAGAGGCTCAGCTTCTTCCCCCAGGCCATCAGAGTCTTGAACAATGAACATTGAGTACCACAGAACACTGAACTATCTACACATAAGCATACATGAGCACACACACGACACGCACGCTGTGCACGCTCACACACTAGCAGCCACTTTAACACTTTAACATGAGCGGGCACACACTCATGCCGCACACACCCACACTTATTGCCAAAAGGAAAGGCCACTTTAAATTAGTATTAGCAACAGTAACAGTGTATTGCACTACCAAAGCTACCTAGCATGTCCTATATGCTCTGTAAATAACTTATGTACAAATACCGAGATGTCACACCCTGTTACCTGTTATTGCACAATGTTTTTTGTATTGGATTCTATTATATGTTGTACCACTGTATTGCACATTGTTGCGGGCAAGACCACCCGCATTTCATTGTATACTCGTATGCCGTGACAAATAAAACTCTTGACTTGACTTGAGATTACTCGAGAAAACGAGAAAACAAGTTTTTTAATCGTTATTTCTTTTATTAGCAATATCCATTCATTTTTCATCCATCCAGCCTGAAGTCATTGGGAATGGGTCTGAGCTCGAAAAGGGCAAATACCGCCGCCTATCGTCTCCCCGATGGTATTGCACATCATTGGATTGGATTGGGTGGGCATGTGCATCAGAAAAAAAGTCTGGTCCGGGGTTTTCCCTTCTCTGGCAAGCAGTATCTGTTACCACATTCACTGGGGAGGCTGGGAGCAGCTTTCGATTATGTGTTTTGGACTATAACGTTGGATCAATAAACGCGATCAATATTTGGAATGGCGATCAGGAATTGGATTAATCTTTTTGCAGAACATCTGATGTGAGGTAAGGACTCTATTTTACCAGTTTTGGGTTAATCATAATGATGTTTTTTTCACAGTGATCACAACGTGTGTGTGTGTGCGTAACGTTAGCGCTAAGCACGGCATGGATAATTGATTTTTGAAAACTATTCATAAATCAGCCGAAAAATGACAACGTGTTTTGTGTATTCCACTAAAGAGCTATTATCGCGGAATTTCTCTGGAATTACTAGAACTCTCCAAAACTATATTCGTATTCAAAACGGTATGAAATGGAAATGTACCAATGAAAAAACAATCCGTTTCGTACATGTTGACTGCAAGCAAGTCATTGATAAGCGAGGGGTGTTTTAGACCCATAGCCATAATTTAAGATATAGTTTAAGCCTTCGCAAATTTCCCCGACCTCCCATTGACTTCCTTATTGGCACGGTAGCTCTATTATGGTCAAAGGGGCGTGGCTCTGAATGTGTTAATTATGTTGTTTATTTGTATTTATTGTTTTGTGTGGACCCCAGGAATAGTAGCTGTTGCCATTTGTAACAGCTAATGGGGATCCAAATAAACTCAAACTCAAACAGATACATAGATCTGCTAGAAGTTGTAAACGATTCAATCCAATTTCGATTCAACTCAGATTCTTTAAAGCAAAATATACGAGGCATTATAAAAGGTGTTCTTTCCCTCCAGGGCCTGGTGCAGATGTGTGAGACGGTGGAGGAGTGTTGGGACCACGACGCTGAGGCGCGCCTCTCTGCCGGCTGCGTCGAGGAGCGGATCTCCCAGATACGCAAGCTCAACACCACCGTAACCCCTCCTACCTCCGACCACGCCCTGCTGGTCTCCATGACGATGCCGGTTTCCATGGTCACTAACGTGGACCTGCCCCCCAAAGAATCCAGCATATGAAGTGCCAGCCACCCTTTGAACTCAAAACCCCCTCCTGAAGTCCCAGAGCTCACAAGAGTCGAAGTCGACTTCTCCTGGCAAACTATCATGGAACAAAACAAGGCAACTACAAGGAACAACTACACACACACACACACACACACGCGCGCGCGCGCGCGCGCACACACACACGCACACAGGCACGACTAAACCCACATTTACACAGTTGCTCTATCATTTTCAGTCACATTGACCTCAGACACGTTTAACAGCACTTTTATTACTGCGTTATGTCTAATACCAAGTGTTGCCAAATCATGTTGCTGACAACATTGCTTTCCAATTCGCTAGACATTGTTTTTGTAAAATATGACAAATCGAACATATGATTGTGACAAATATGAACCATTGAGCCACTTCCGACTGAAAATGGTATAGAACATATGTACTGTATGTACACATACATATACACACAGACACACAACCAACACAAGCATACAGACATGTGCGCGCACACACACACACACACACACACCTGTCATTTTCTCTCAGCGGATTTTACACAACAACCACATGATTTGCAGCTGCTATTTAAAATGTTATTTTTTTTAAATTTTGGATCAAGTTATTATTATTTTATTATCTCTCTCTGTCCATTTGGATCAAAATTACCAGCACACGTCTTCTTTTTCTGTACTTAGTCAAGATAACAAAGCAAACAGAGGAGGTAAAGTTGTAGTGGACATGCCTTCAGCACATTCAGGTTCCGACTCAGTTAATGCTGTACTTTATTCCAGGTATCTCAAAACGACACAACCCTTTTTAGACTTTAGGTTTATTCTACTTCCCTTTTGCATTTTCTCTTCTTTTCCTGTCTTCTGAGCTGGATTGGCATTGAAAATGAAATTAAAATGAAACAACAACAGCAACAACAACAACAACAACAGCATCCTACCAAGCAACTACCCGGTCAACTTATTGTGTCACCTAGCAACGACCAATCGTCTGGACGATTTTTACTATAATGCTGCAAATACCTTGTAGGAACATAATGACTGTTACACACAACTGTTCCTCAAGGATGTTTATGTCTTTTTATGTTGTTTCTCTACCTCTTTTTGGACTTATTTTTTCCTGACAGCACGTGCTATTATTACAAACCCTTGGATCCAACGGGTTGCCGCGAGAACACAGTAAGAAAAGATGAAAAGACTGAAGTGTCTGTTTTTGAGAGTTTTATTATTATTATTATGATTGTTGTTGTTATTGTTGTTGTTGTTGTAAGTTAAAGACTAAGGCCTTTTTTTTACACACTTACACTTTGAAACCTTTTGGACGCTTTCAGTTCTTTGAAATAGTCACATCCACACTTCTAGGAACTAAAACCTTTGAACTATTTGACCTGTCTTCTAGGAGTCACCAAAACCTTTACTTTTTAACCGTTTGACCTGGTCTTCTAGGAGTCACCAAAACCTTTAATTTTTAACCACTTGACCTGATCTTCTAGCAGTCACCAAAACCTTTCATTTTAACCACTTGACCTGGTCTTCTAGCAGTCACCAAAACCTTTCATTTTTAACCACTTGACCTGGTCTTCTAGGAGTCACCAAAACCTTTCATTTTTAACCATTTGACCTGGTCTTCTAGGAGTCACCAAAACCTTTCATTTTTAACCATTTGACCTGGTCTTCTAGGAGCAACCAAACCCTTTAATTTGGAACCATCTGACGTGGTTTTGGAAACGTCTTTAGCTGCGGGTGTGTACTGTACATGGAGCAGTTGTAAAAACGTTATACTCTACATCAAATTATGTTGTCACTGCATGAAAGAAATTTCAAACGTGTCTCTGAGAGAATAAATCAATCTGGCTGCTTTAGTTAATTTAACCACTCTCCGTTGCCTCATTGGTTTCTATGGCAACATAGTCACTGGCAACATTATGAACATTCCAATGATAAGCATCCTATGGTTTTTATACCTGGTGAATGTGTACAGTCTCTCCAAACTAGAAAAAACCCTTAACTGAAATGTTTCCACTGAACTAAAACATTCCCCAAAACCCTTAAAACCCTGTAAGTGTGTACAACGCCTAAAATAACTGAAACAGGAGTGGCTAATTTTCAACATTTGTCAGAAAACAGGAAACAAATGTCTGGCATGCAGAGATTTGATTGACTCACTATGGCGCCGATCATAGCATTCTGGTTGGCTAGGAACTATTCTTCTCAGGTAACTAGTCTACAGGCCAGGGGGAAAGACAGCCAGTCTGCACACTTCCCCAGGGCGCGTCCCAAAGCTTCTCACTACTGCTGCCTTCTTCCCTTCCCTCATGTTCACTTGTCTCCTACCAGCAAGTCATTTTAAAGGATTGGCATGGAGGAGATGAGAGAGTGAGGAAATATGGGGGAAATTGCCATTGTTCTTTTGCTACAGCATCATAGATGAATGATGATGACCTCAAGGCAGGGTTTCCTCAGACCACAAACACAAGATTACCAGGCTAAATAATGTTGTTCACTTTCAAGAAATTTCTCTTTCTCATTGAAATATTCTACAAGTTGTGTTTCCCCCCCTAATTGATGGTCCAATCATCTCCATTTGATTGGCTCGTTATGCAGTTTACTTCCTATAGGAAGGAGGAGGAAAGGAAAGCGACGTAAATATATGTTTTAAACAGCTCCTCTAGTCAGGGCTGGGCGATAAGAAAGAAATTCATGTCACCAAAATCATCTGGAATTCTTCCAATATCAATATCATGATATATGAACAGTATGCAAAATCACAACATAAATAATCGAATCTCCGTTCATCACATTGGACTGCATGATAATAGAATGTGTGACATCAAACCAAAATTTTATTTTGAAATTACATCCCTTAAAATATTAAAGGTCTCATTTTGAGAGGGAAATTTCAGTTCATATGTGGTCGGTATCATTCATTTAGATTAATTGTGTGTACACCGATATCACAATATTATAATTTCATCACAATACAATAGCGATACGAAGGATAATATAGAATTATGGCCAGCCCTACCTCCTCTGTTGGGCCAGCGGTCAGCTGGGAGTGCAGGAGGTTGTGGTGGAGAGCAGTGGTCTTTGGAGCTTTGGGATGCACCCCCTCTCAGGAAGAGGGCATACATGGGTGGCCAATGGTCAACTATGTTGGGAGGGGTTTATATGAGGGTGCTGACAGCCTATTGGCTAATCCTTAATATGTACATTTGCAAGGTGCCCAAACAAGGGGCAACACTAGACACCCCAACAAAAGGTGCAAGACCTTAAGATGCATTATGTATGTTTATATGCATTCATGCATTCAGGTCAGAGAGCGTGTGTGTATCTGTGGGTGTGTGTGTGTGTAGTTAAGAAGTGGATGTGATCTTAATAGTAATGACAATAAGTAAATGTTTTTCTTCCCTTTTCTTTGTGTTCTTTTGAATGCCTTGATAGTTCAGTTCTTTTTGACACTCATATTTGAGTGTTTTGTAGACACTGACGGACCTACTGTATAATCTCCCATTTTGTCAAAGTTGTTGTTTTCAAGTGCTTTCAACTTCTTGGCCAAACCGCAAAGTAACAGAATGGTCATATTATTCAGAAAATTGGGATCACAGACAGAATCTCTTGTTTGTATTTGTCTGCCTCTACTTAAAGGTATCCAGTTGGGTTTCTGACCACTAGGTGAGTGAAATTGGCACCGTGGGACAGGGAGAAAAGGGTCCCTGAAAAGGGTCTCACGTGCATCAAAGTGTCCAGGAAACGGACACGGGGCTGATGCAGAACACAACGACTGGAGCACAGGAGGCGTCAACATGCCCTCGTGCTTCAAATGCATCTTCCTCAAAATCTAGCAAGGTGACACGGATGGGATATAAACATTGCGAGAGCAAAGAATAATTGACTTTGCAGAGTTTCTACGAGGAAAGAAATGTATTCAGGTTGTTGACTATAGAACAACAACGGTCTATTTGGATGGACATGTGAATTATGAACAAATACGAGCTGCTTACAATAGAACTGTTGGATACCTTTAAGGCTAGGGGTTATATAGGTTGAAGGTATATTAGGGGTGTAAATATTTGACCCCACAACGATTCAATTAGATTATGATTCTTCTTCAGGCAACGATTCAATGCATCATGAAATCTCTTTATTTGACCACAATTCGATTCGATGCGATTAGATACATTTTCGATCAGTTAATTCCCCCAAAGAATTGGAATACACAAATGTGGCTGGGGGAACTGATTCACTCAGCATGAATGGACTCTAGGTCAATACAAAATCGACCTATACATTTGTTTTTTAAAGTAAAAAATATTTTAGAATAAAAAAACATTTTCAAATCGATGCAGTTGAATCGTCACCTTAGGATGCATTGTTAATTTGTTACACCCCTAAGGTATATTATTATGGTTAAAGTAGGATTAATACATCAACTCTTGTGGTGATTATGATGAGAACTGGGGCAGAACAGCTTCCACATTACTACGGTTATTTCATGTGGTCTCAGATCAGCTCATCTTCCCCGCAGGGCTGGAGGCAGAGCAACATTTACCTCTTTGTACTGATCTGGAATCTGTTGCCTTGATAACGAGCTTCACCTCATTCTGAACGATCACACACGTTAACAAACACACACAAGGACTGGAAACAAACAAACACACAAACAATAAGGAACCTTTTGTTACTTTTGTTTCTTTTTTTTGTCTTAAACATCGAACCTTTGTGTTTTGTAAAAAAAAAAGTGAAGCACCAGCTTCCAGCACCCAGGAACAGGATGTGTCTACGTGCACCGTTTGTTTTGTACAACAGTATTCCATGTAATAGTGAATGTCCACAATGCTGCTGACGATGATTCAAACTCAAAGATATATATTTATGTATATTTATGTTGTTCTCTCCGTTCTGTGCATTGAACACATGGAGCAACAAACGTGCATTCAAGAGCAACATGTATTGAATTGCTACGGAGTGATGCTGTTGATGATGAGGAAGCTCCATGTGTGAAAGAGACCAACATGAACAAACATGACTGGAGATAGAAACATAGAAAAACTTAAATACAATACTGCTCTCATGTACCACACATCACCTCAGTATACCAGAAATACCTCAAACCTTTTCTATGTGTATAAGTTGTGCTCTATATTTTATTAGATGTATCAATGACTCGTAGGACATCATTCCTTTTTTCTTTTTTGCTTTTACTTATGATATGGGGTGACTTTTCTTTTTAAAGGGGGCATTATGAAAATGTCCAAAACATTTTAATTAAACAAGTGCTACCAGGTTTTTGTGTACAATAGAAACAAAAGGTGATAGTTGACCTTCAATATCGCTGGGGCATTACCCTTCTTCCTTTCTCTTATTTCTTCCTCTCTTCTTCCACTCTTCCTCTTCTCATTCTCTCCTGTCCCCCCTGTCCTCCTCTTCTCATCCTCTCCTTCTCTTCCTCTCATTTTATCTCCTGTCCTGTCCTCTTCTCATCATCTCATGTACTATATTCATCCTCTCCTCTTCTCATCTCATCCTCTCATGTACTATCTCCATCCTCTATTCTTCATCCCCTTGTACTATCTTCATCCTCTTATCCTCTCCTGTACTCTTCATCCTCTCCTCTTCTCTCCTGTACTATATTCATCCTCTCATATCCTCTCCTGTACTCTATTCAACCTCTACTCTACTCTCTTGTACTATATTCATCCTCTCCTCTTCTCTTCTCATCCTCTCCCATACTCTCTTCATCCTCTCCTCTCCTGTACTCTCTTCGTCCTCTCCTCTCCTGTACTCTCTTCGTCCTCCTATTCTCTTCTCATCCTCCCCTGTTCTCTCCTCATCCTTTCCTCTTCTCACCACTCACAATGGGACATTGAACCTTCCATTTCTTATCCTCCAAAAATAAACAAACGTATTCACCAGCAACCGTATTTAATCGTAAAATATTATTCTTACTTACCTACCTGTAACTACCACCTAAATACCACATCTCTATAACTTGGGTTAGGCATTTATTTTATGAACATGTTGTTGACAATTACCATATACATGAACTGATTAATTATTAAGATATACAATTGAATAAGTGTTTCCCTCTATGCTTCTGTTGTCTTATACTCAATTCAGTATTTAAACTTTTTTTTAATCATTCTTTTTATGACATAGTGCTAATTGGTTTGATATTCTCCTAAACAGAACTTAATTAATTGGTTTGATATTCTCCTAAACAGAACTTACATTACATTTTGTACACAACTTAATTCATTGGTTTGATATTCTCCTAAACAGAACTTAATTAATTGGTTTAATATTCTCCTAAACAGAACTTAATTAATTGGTTTGATATTCTCCTAAACAGAACTTAATTAATTGGTTTAATATTCTCATAAACAGAACTTAATTCATTGGTTTGATATTCTCCTAAACAGAACCTAATTTATTGGTTTGATATTCTCCTAAACAGAACTTAATTCATTGGTTTGATATTCTCCTAAACAGAACTTAATTAATTGGTTTGATATTCTCCTAAACAGAACTTACATTACATTTGATTTTGTACACAACTTAATTCATTGGTTTGATATTCTCCTAAACAGAACTTAATTAATTGGTTTGATATTCTCCTAAACAGAACTTAATTTATTTGTTTGATATTCTCCTAAACAGAACTTAATTCATTGGTTTGATATTCTCATAAACAGAATTTAATTCATTGGTTTGATATTCTCATAAACAGAACTTAATTTCTGCCTTACTTTTCAAAACGTTTAAAGACAACAGAGGACCATGTAAAGACCCGCTTTCAATCAATATAACATTTTCCAGCAGGTTCAGTCTTTGCTGCAGCTTTAGAAAAATGAATGGACTAATAATAGATGGCTCCTAGCTTCGTCTGTGGTCCATGCAGCTGTGGTCCCGTTAAAAAAGCCTTCTAATACATTTCTCTCTCTGATAAGACGGTGGATTTCGAATTTTAAGCTGCAGTTTGAAAAAAGGAAAACTTGTTTCGCCAAAACTAGCTTAGCATCACAGATCAGGTCACCCCGACGTCACCAGTATCAGTGAATTCTCTGCAACATCCGGTCATTTAGTGTTAGCAATTTGGCTTTTTTTTGTTTTTTAATCTTTTTCCCCCTCCATTTTCCTCCGATTTTCTCCCATCCCAATGTTAGTCGTATACCAATTCCCAGTCCCCTTCCTGGTCGCTGCGCACTTACCCCCCACAGTCAGATCATCTGGGAGAGTGGAGGCTATCACGTGCTTCCTCCGACACACGTCCAGCCAATCAACTGCTTCTTTTCACCTGGCAGCGCGGATCCTCCCTGAGAGGGCGTAGCGTGTGGAAGGATCACACTATCCCACTCAGGTCCTATCCGCGCTTAGCAGGCGCCCCGACCGAACTGTATGAGTCGCTGTTTACAACGACCCGGACCCACCCCGCCAGCTTCTCCCACCCTCTAATACAGCCAATTGTATTAGTGTGAACGGCCAGCCAAGCTGGTGACAACCCCGGAGCTGTGAGCTGGATGGGGTTGGTGACGAACGCAATCTCCGCTACGCCACCTAACCGCCACCAGCAATTTGGCTTTTTAAAATTTTTAAAGTTAACAAAATGTTCCTATTAACCCCAGCAGTATCGAGGACACAAATACTAGTAAATGGGAATGGAAAAATGCACAGGGCTTGTCATAATGACGTGAACATGTGAGAGGTCTATAAGGTTGAGTGCTTGTTCCTTTGTATCTGAATCCTTCCATTCACTCATCTCCATCTAAGAGCAGCTAGCAGACAGTCCTGGTCAGTTCTTTCACTGCAGTACCACATTTTGACACTAAAACCAAGGGTTCTCCCTATAGGAGTTTGTAACATCGTGACATCTGTGTGCTGTTGTGTCAAACGACACATGCTGATGTGGTCAATGATGGATTTAAGCAATAACATACAAGAGGAAGTATGTTATTGTGGCTAATGGCGCTGATATGCTGCGGTCATAGGTTACACACCAGTGCCAATAACCACAATGTAATATGACCTCATGTACGTTATTGCTTTTATACAAAAATAATTATGATTGTTTAAAAAGCTTTGGCCTAAACAAAGACAGAAGCATTTATTTTGGTCCTTCGCCATTGGCCCCTGAACATCAGTCTACTTTCCAGCCAGCATCACAATACAAGGGATGGCAAAATTATTTTTGCATAAAACTCACCCCTAGGGTATATATTACTGATTATCCCAATTTACTGTGATGCGTTTTCACGCAGAGTGGAGATGCGCACCTGTCCTTGTTGGCAAGACGCACCTATCCCATCCTTGAACCAACCAACAGCCACAGTCGCTGGACGGCTTGTCTCGATTTGGGCCATGTATGAGCTGTCACAGCAGATGAGAGCAGTTTACTACAGGATCCTGACCCGCTTCCTTTGCAATGTTTCTTTGGCGGCAGAGGGTGAGCCAGGCCCCCACTCCATCATTCTCCTCTGGCTCTCTGCACAAGCCCACAGTGGCAAACCATGTCACTGGTAGCCTCAGTGGTGCAGGAGCAGTTTGGTGGCTAACAGTATCTGTCTAACAGCATCTGTCTAACAGCATTGCCAATCCTGGCTCTGGGAGAAAAACAGCATCTCTCGCTTACAAATGATGGGGAGAAAAGGTGAAGCAGGACCAGGGAACAGAGGGCGGTTCATTCCTTTACTGTGGCGCAGCTGTGTTTTCACCAAAAGAGTGGTTTGGCGCATTTCTACTCTTGTTACTTCCTAGTTCCCAACAAGGGCATGAATGACATGCGACCCAATTCTGGATCTACGTGTCCTAAAACGCTATGGAAACATCTGTTCAAAATGCCAACTGAGATTTGTCAACCCAGGGGACTGGTTTGATCAGGATGTGTATTTTCATATTACAGACAATATCTGCACTTCTCCTACCAATGCCAAGCCTTCAAATTCAACTGAATCACGTTTGGCTATTCCGTGGTCCTCAAAAGCTTTTCCAAGCTGGTGGAGACAGCTTTGGAACTCTGTTGTCTTGTTCGCACCTAGCCATTCTAGTGAGCCACGTCACTAGATTGGGGTTTGCGATAAACAGGAGGTCAAGCCAGCACGCCAATTATTTAGCCATGCACCTTGACTCATTCATCAAAAGAGTGAGTCTCACAGAACCCAGACAGGAAGTGCTCTGGGTAGCACTGGATTTAGTGATCCCGGCTCTGGTGGTCATTTTGTCTTTTGGGCACCATGGCAGTGGCCCACGCAATGGTGTGTCTGGGCGTACTTCATATGTGTCTCCAGGCATGGTTCAAGACATCAGAAATGAAACCTGGCCCAGCAGAAATGGAAAGGACTGACAGTAACCCAGTCAGTTTAGCTGGACCTGGTGTACTGGACAAATGTGACGTTATCAGAGAAGGGGTTCTGATGGGCAGGACATTGGTGCATCTCTGGGCTGGGGAGGCACTTTGCTCTCCCAAGTTGTGACATGGCTGCCACTTCACTGTCACACCAATCCTAGAGTTTATGGTTCACTTGGTTCTGATGAAATTCCTCCCTGTAGTAAAAGGGCAGCAGCATACATCAATCACCAAGACAGAGTTCGCTCACCCTCCCTTCAAAGTAAAGGCTGTGAAGCTGTGGTAATGGGCAGTTCAGAACTTCTAGTATTCCAGGACCCCTCAACAGAGGAGTTGACATTATGTGCAGAGGAGGACCCTCAGACAGTGGTGTCTCCACCCTTGAGTGGTCTCGTGAATATGGAAATGGTTTGGAAAGGGCTGAAGTGGACGTGTTTGCCTTCAAAGAGAACCAGCTGTGGTTCTCTCTGCTGAACGCACCAGTAGACTCACCAGCACAGAAACCCTGGTCTCATGCCCCGTTGTACACATTTCCTCCCCCAGACCTCATTGCTCGGGTTAAACAACAGGTTCAAGGAGGAGAGACTCAGAACAGACATTACACAGCGTGGTAGTACGGAGACATAGGACAGCTGCTGATCAGAGCACCTCTAACGTCTGGGCTTTCTCTCCCTATTCAGGATTGGAAGCTCTGCTGTCATCCTGGTCTCTGTAATTATCTTGATTGTCGTCACCTGCTTCTCTGTAATTACCCTGATTGTTGTCACCTGCCTGTGTTTGTGTCACTGGTTCTGATTGGGTCTGCTGGCTGTATTGAGGCCTTTATAGTAATACCTTGCCCCTCTCTTTCTGTCGGTTCTTCAGCAGTGTTACTGGGAACAGCCGTCCACGGGCAGAAGTCGGATATCTCACCCGTTATCATGATTTAAAGTTATCTTTGCTTAAGGTCGAGAAGTCGGATCTCTCACCGCCCTTTTCTCTTTGCTTCTTTAAGTTGTTTATCTAAGTATCTTTCCTTGTATTACTATTACCTGCTTTACCTTGTAAAGTAATGTTATCGCTCAAAGTGGTTCTGATTATAAAAGAACACGTATTCGAGAAGAGCAGCACCCTCTCCGTTTCCATTCTTTCGTGCCACACTTGAACTCAACATTCCTACCTGGATTCCTAACAGCACCCTGGCCGATTCCACAGTTCAGCAACCTCTCAGGGAGGAGGGGAGATGTTGCAGATGCCCATTCTCAGAGAGCCTCAGCTGGTTCGGCCCCTGAGAGTCAGAGAGTAATTATGGCCCAATGCGCTATGTGTTGGATCTATATTTAAGTGGTGTCAGGACGAGGATGTGAAGCCTCTCTCGTCAGTTCTCGTGTTCCTCCATGTAGTCACGTCAGCTAAGGGAGTGAGTAACCTAATGCGCCCTGTGCTGGTTGTACTTTCATCATGGACGACTCAAGTGGCGCAGTGCCGAAACCTGACCCGGTCTTTATATCTAAGAACATTAATAGTTCTATTAAAGTCAAGGGTCATCACCTCGGATGCCTTTCTACTCCCTCCTCATCGCATTGAAGATAGAAAGATGCGTTCACTGTGTCTGTAGAATTTGACAAAACTGTTTTATCCTTAACCAAGTTACAGTAGCATGGTTCTATCTGTTTATCGTTACCTTAACCAAGGTAGCATTGGACCTATCTGTTTATCCTTACCTTAATCAAGGTAGGATGGACCTGTCTGTTTAGGTCCAGCATAGTCATAAAACATTTTTGGAAGAAAAAAAAAGTAAATCCCAAAACAGCTATAGCCTTCAATGTGCTATGTGAAGCAATCTACATGTCTGAACTGCGTTCTATTGCCAATGTGTGGACAGATTGTAATACATTCTTTTTCTTTGACCTTCCCTGACTCGGTTCCCTATAACAGTCTGTGCACTGATTTCTATGTAAAGGACTTTGACGGGAAAATCCAAAGGATGTGGTGATTATGTGTGGAGAAACTCTGGCTTAGTTTTCTCTGTGGCCTGGAGTCATAGAAACCTGTTGCTGGTGTCAAATGTAGGGGAGTCGTCTGGTTACAGAGAACGTTAGTGTGTTTTGTCAACTCACAGGCGTCATGGATACATGGAGAAGAAATACATAATGGGGTATCTTTTTTTCATTCTCCTTTTCTCTAGACGCACACCTCTCCAAAAATCCTTACAAATATTTAGGTAATTTAGGTACAAACATTAGGTAATGTTTGACGGCAGACACAATGGCAGTGTTGTAATCAAAATGGCACGCCGGGAAATGTATTTTTTCGGTGGCTAAAGGTTAAAAAAAAGCATGTTTTTTGGCCGCCACGCATCCATCTGTGAAAAATCGCAGTTCACCAGTGTCATTAATGAGAAGGAATTTCTGATTCATTTCGCATAGCACATTCAGTTTGGGTAGTTTGCATTGATATATGTTTAGAAAATTAACAAGTAGGGTGTACATTATTAAGTGAGTGTTAGCCTCCAACATGGAAGTCCATGTCTCAGAGCTGGGTTTCCTGTTCCACCCCACGGGATCGGTACCGACCCAAAAAATTACATCTGGTCATAAATCCATATTTTTTTTATATTGCATATAAGTTGCGATTTTTTTTGTCAAACGTTTTCAAGTATTAACATCACTAACATGTCACAAAAGCATGTAGAATGTATATTCTCATCAATACGTTAGTTTAGCAATAGGTTAAAAGTGCCATTAGATAGTTTTAAGTTTTCGATTTTATGAAGTTTATTCCAAGACGGAAACGGAAATGGAATTTTTTAACCATGGGAATTGTAGTCTTTTGTGGCCATTTTGTAGAGGACATGCATAGCTGTCGACCAGCGTTGGAATTTTTCCGAACTACACTTCCTGTCAGATACTGTGGGGGTTCAAAGTTCAGCGTTCTGAATGAATCATATCAATAACTGTTATGATTCGCGATAATAAGCCACAAAAGGTAACGTTTTTGACAAATATTGAAACGCAGTTAGTTTCTCCTCCCTATTGTTAGCATGTAGGAACAATTAGATCTGAAATTAGTTTCAAAACGGTTGCACTGTGGGGAAAATTAAAAAGTTCACTAGATTACAGTAGATTTCATTATCTGTTCTTATGCACGCCTGGTGATACTAAATCCAAATTGAACTCGGGCATTTGAAAGATAATATATGTATATATATATATAAATGTGCGAATTGGCTATAATAAGGTAATGTATAAGCATCATATTCTATATTCTATAATAATATTTCAAATTGCATTGGTCCGGATGGGAGAATTCATTACTGTATCTACAGAACCTTCGGTTTAATCATCTTCCCTTTATTAATTTCCTTCGAGTTTTTTAAGTTTGGTCATTATTATCATGATGTTATTCACTGTCAAAGATGCAAAGAAAAATCATAATTCATATTCTCCACACAATTTAAGCAAGCCTAGTAATAGACACAATATTTCTGACACTGAATACATTCCCTGAGGTCCATAGATGTACCTAGATACCAAGAATATGCAAATAGCCCTTGTAGAAGTGGAGCAATATTCCATTTACCTAGGTATATATTTTAGGTGGATTTTCACATTGTGTGGAACAGGTTAAGCCTTTATTTCAGCCAGTCAGAAGTGTCAAATCTGTCAAATGAAATGATGGTCCAATCAGGTCAGCACATTTTCACAATATTTTTCTTTTTATTAGGTAGTGTGTGGTAGTATTTTTCAAGATACAAAAAGTTGCTAATAATAAAAAAATATATATTATTATTAATATATTGTTATTATTATTTTAATTTATTATAATCTTTAATCTTTATGTTTTTATTGTTATTATTATGTAGCAAGCAATATGTGAAGCAATAGCAGTATGTTTTCTCTACATTGACTTTACTACCAAGTACAGTCAGGACCTCCAACCTTCTCGAGAATTTACTGTGCCATAACATTTACTGTGAACATTCATGCCCCCTAACTGAAGACCCCTATTGATTTTGGTGACCCCATGCTCTTTCTTCTAGTGCCACCATCAGGTCAAACTGAAAAGTTATGTACGGATTGCCAGTACATTTTCTGTGAATATTCATGACCCTTAGAGGTGACCCCATGACCTTTCCAGTAGCGCCACCATCAGGCCAAACATGAAATGTACATCTCCTGATTCGTTAGTTGTACAGTCACAACGATGATACCCAGAGATGCAGCTCCTTGTGGATGACACGTTTGTCATGAGGACCTTTGAGGTCTGCCATACCTTTTCTCCACCATTTAGTTTTTTGGGGAAAATTGCTTTTACTGTTCAAGTGATTCTCACCAAACTTACTGTGTGGTGTCTAAGGACCAACATCTAATATTACTCATATTAAATTATGATAAATGAACCAATAATCGACAATGGTTATTATAAAGTGTTGAAAATAAGGTGTGTGTCAAGAATCTTACATACGCTTTTGTATCCATTCGTGTTATTGTAAGATCAACATCTTTTAACAGCCTTGTGACTGTTTTTCGTCTTCCACTTGTTTTTGAACCTCATTCTTACTCTCTTATTTTCATCCTTTTTATTGTAGCTGATAGTAAATAAAAAAAAGACTCATGTTTGTTGTATATTTAGGAGTCAGACTTTAAGTAGTCGTGGGATACATTTTGAATACTTGAAAACAGACAGGGACCACTTGGTTTATCTTATAAGTGATGTATCCACTGGTTAAGTGTCTGGTAAGATAAATCAAATGAACCAAATATTCAAAACTGTATCTAAATATTCTTAGGTGTGATTCATGTAATGCCAGAACTCGTAAGATTGTATCATTGATATCTCTGGATGACTGACTGACTGACCGACCGACCGACCGACCGACTGACTGTCACAGGTTCCAGGAGTTGCAGGAACATAATTACCTCATGAAGCCAGACAGGCTGAAACAGTGTCTCTAGTAACTGGATAGTCATCACTAAGGACCGGACCTGGATAACATCAGAATCAAATAGGTTTCAAATAGTTAAGAATAAATATTAGGGGTCAGTTTCATGGACATGGATTAATCAGAGTTATAGACCAACTTGACCAAGACACATATTTTCTATGGAAATCCTTTTGAATCTTCTATCTAGTAGCTCTAGACGGTACAGGATGAAGTATCCTATGCATCTCCCTGTTACACTTTAGATTGTAATGGTAGAAGTGACTAGTTACCCTTATTAAAGGATGATTATATTGTAGTTATTTCAAATAACTATAATCATCCTTTAATAAGGGTAACTAGGGTAACTTATTTGTAATGTAGAACCTATTTCTCTGGCATACCAATCAGACAAAAACCTCATTAATGGACATTTATGAAGCTGGTTTTCTATGGAGGTTCTTACAGTAGCTGGTGGTCAGTCATAGGCGGCCAGCCTCTCTGCCAGTATCACTCCTACTTAAATTGAGAAGGACAGCGTGTTTTTTAGAGCCGGCCTTAGAGAGTAACTAAACACTTTAACTAGACACATTTTGCTGTCCTGGTGGTTGATGTGTTCTCCCTGCTGCACACACTGACCCGTGCCAGTCAGAGTACCTCTTTGACAAGATTTTGATCAGAATTAATTGGCATAATTGGCTTTATATCGGAGCAAATCACCCACTGGTAATAGGTCTTGTTCTAATAATCCATGTCCACAAAATAACCACCAAAGAAAGCTTGATTAAGCCTATCTTGCAAGTCATTAACAATCCTAACACATTTGAAACCATTATTTGCTTCAGCCATTGTCTGGGATAGAACATACCAATGGATAAACCTCTACTCTTGTAGAAAAACATAATACCCACAATGCACCCCTTGACAATGTGAAACCCACTTCCTCCACTCTTTCCTTTTCTTACTGGTTCTGATCCCAGACCTGCTGCTGTGGGTTCCTTCTGTTTTTTTGTTTTACTTTGTGAACTTGTGGAAGTACAACTTGGAGGATATCACAGTGTTCAGACTAGAACTATGTATTAACTTAGTATTATCATGTGTGTGCAGGGGTAACCACTGAATCTAAATACGAAGTAGTTGTCTAAGCTAGTTTAGCATAAATGAGCATCTATTGCATGTTGCACCATGCCATGCAGTTGCTTATTGAGAGAAAGAGACATTCTCAATAGAGTAAACATTTATTATATTTATACTGAAGACTTAGTTGGTGGAATGAGCATTAATTGGAAGGGTTACACCAAACATGTACACACACACACACACAAGCATACATACATGCACACATACATACACATCCTAAATATCTTTCTAATCTCCACCCACCAGTGTTGTTAATTGGCCCGGGGGGTTGTAAGGGGTTTCCCAGGCTGTTGTCAAGGGGTGGGTTGTAAAGGGTTTACCAGGCTGTTGTCAACATAGATAGATATCTATGGTTGTCAATGGGTCATATGAATCAGGTGTTGTTTCCTTACTTGCATGTAGGA
This sequence comes from Notolepis coatsorum, assembly GCF_963971535.1. Lineage (NCBI taxonomy): Eukaryota > Metazoa > Chordata > Actinopteri > Aulopiformes > Paralepididae > Notolepis > Notolepis coatsorum. The sequence continues at coordinate 82,738,227 of NC_140174.1, read as the reverse complement.
GGCAGTAGAGAAGGAGGGGTCGGTGACATTACAGGAGTCAAACACCTGACTCCTTCCCTTTTCATATAGATCAGATGTATAGATTGGTGTTACTAGCCACCCACAGTGTGAGGCACAGTGGCCACATACACACTGACGTTTTCAGTAGTGGCAACAGAATTTATGAATGAGTGCATATATCTGCCGTACATACTAGAGCAGTGGATAGGTTCCCTAGCTCTCATTACTATCCGAGTTCTGGAGCGTGACCGTATCTAGCGTGGCTTTTAGAGAGAAAACTATTCAAAACTCACCACTATGGCAACGGAGGTGGTAAATAAAGGCATTTCCACAGCGTAGACTGTGTAGGTCACAAACGCATGGTTTTCACATCGTACAAGTTTAGTCAAAGACTTTTGATACAGTTTATCTTCGTCTGGCTGCTGTTCTGCTCCATGCTGCCACTAGTGGACAAAATGTACAAAAGCAATGAAAGAGCTGTTCTGTACTCTAGGGACAAACATTGGACAAGGAGAGGCTGTTCTATAAGCTAGGGACAAACATTGGACAAGGAGAGGCTGTTCTATAAGCTAGGGACAAACATTGGACAAGGAGAGGCTGTTCTATTAGCTAGGGACAAGCATTGGACAAGGAGAGACTGTTATGTAAGCCAGGGACAAACATTGGACAAGGAGAGGCTGTTCTATACGTTGGAGACAAACATTGGACAAGGAGAGGCTGTTCTATACGCTAGGGACAAACATTGGACAAGGAGATGCTGTTCTATACGCTAGGGACAAACATTGGACAAGGAGAGGCTGTTCTATACGCTAGGGACAAACATTGGACAAGGAGATGCTGTTCTATACGCTAGGGACAAACATTGGACAAGGAGATGCTGTTCTATACGCTAGGGACAAGGAGAGGCTGTTCTATACACTAGGGACAAACATTGGACAAGGAGATGCTGTTATATACGCTAGGGACAAACATTGGACAAGGAGAGGCTGGATTCAAAGTACGTTTTTGACTAAACCTTTCATTTTTACGATGCCTTTCTGCATATGTGCTCCATTCCCTTGAATGCTGATAATGATGTGAAATGTAATCTTGTATTCAATGATTCCCTGTTGTAGCTCAACTGTAGAACACAGAGGTGACTTGTAGATCACAGAGGTGACTTGTATACTACTGACTTTAATAAATAAATAAAGGACTCTGTGTAACAGATGAAATATGTCTACAAACTGAGAAGTGGTTTTGTCTGTAAAAACACTAAAGAATATACCGTATACATGGCAAAACGTTACAATGAATTCTCTGATGTCAAAAGTACAGAGCACTGAACACTGAATGGAGAAGGACTTTTCAAGAAGGGATGGTTGTAATACAGTTGTTTACTTTGCAGTGGGAAGAAACCCCTCCTTCCTTTTTTACTGTTGTGGTTGTAGAGAAACCAAGTATCACATGAAACTACTAATAGATCTGACAGGACAGAAAGAAATGTGGCATGTCTCCCTCTATACTGTACAGTATATCTCTCTAGCTGTCCATCTCTATCTCTCTTTCTCTAGCTGTCTCTTTATCTCTATCTCTCTGTCTTCCCCGCTTTCTACCAACTCAGTGCCAGGATCATTATAGTCTGAATGAATGTAGAACTAACCTTCAATGAGAGGCAGCCACACACACTACTAGAAAAATGATAAATTCCATTTGATCTTTTTGTATATGAAAGTGAACAATAAAACACTGTTAAACCATTTTAATTGAATGTGTTGTACCTTTGTCTTTCCTTTGTGTGTGTGTGTGTGCACATGTGTGTGGGTGTGCACATGTGGTTGAGTGAAACTAAAGACAATCACTACAACTGAAAACGTTATAATAAAACACAAGATACTTGTGCCCTAATGATAAGGATAAGCGCCCAATGAAGAAACCCAGTCCCCTTGCCAAACATCTACAGTATGCTACTCATACGGGTCAAATAAAAGGGTCATCGTATGTGTGCGTGTGTATATGAACGTGGTTTAGGGGTAGGGAATAGGATACAAAACCGGTTTAGGGTAAGGGGTGTGGGTGCAGGTGGAAATGGTTAGAATAAAACATTCTCGATTACAATCACAGGCAATATTTGATCAGATAACTGCAAAAAAGGCAGAATATAACTATCACCTCACGAGAGGTAGAAAATGTGATGTTCAGGTTGAAACCGCTACTACGAGCAGGGTGATAAGGCAGGGAAATTGTTAGCATGGCAGATAAGAAGAGGACGCTGCTAGATGTATCCCTGCCATTAGGCAATGTGACAAGGGGGAGTTGGTCCGCAACCCATTGCTCATAAATCAAGCCTTCTCAGACTTCTACAAGTCTCTATTCCTCGCAGGGTGAGAAGAAACAGGATATGTGCGAATTCTTAGACAATCTAGACATCCCTAAATGAATAGAAGGAACAATGGGGGACCTTGAAAGAGACCTTTTCAATAGATTTCTTCAAGGTATTTACTAACAAACTGATAGACCCTCTTCTAGACATGTTCAACTACTCCATTGCGAATAACTGATTACATGAAACCCTGGAGCAGGCTCTTATTATAGTCCTACCAAAACCAGGGAAGGACCCTACTTTTTGCGGTTTATATAGCCTTCTCCAAAAGCATTACTACTGCCAAAGTTTCTTTCACCATAAGGTCGAGGCCTCAGCTAAGAACCTCCGCAAATTGCATGCCACCATGTCCTCCCTCCTCACTCACCCTCCACCCCCCCTCCTCTCTCTCTGCCGAAGACTTTGCAATAGTCTTTGAGAAAAAAGTGGAGAACATCCGCAGCTGCTTCTCTCAACCCCCACCCATTCCAAATGCTGAATCAATAACCTCATCCTTTACTCTGTGATCTTTCTCCCCCATTACAGACGCAGAGGCCTTGACACTGGTAACGTCGAACCGTCCCACTACATGCCGGCTGGACCCGATACCCTCCCCACTCCTCCAGACCATAGCACCAGACATTCTCCCATTCCTAACTCCTCCCTCAATTTAGGGGTGGTTCCCACCTCCTTAAAACAAGCTAGAGTCACACCGCTCATAAAAACAACAACCATGAACCCCACTGTCATAAACAACTATCACCCTGTCTCTCTTCGCTCCTTCCATTCTAAATCACTTGAATGTGCTGTATCCAACCAATTTACTGAGATTACAGAATAACCTAATAAACTAATAAAAGATTAGTTTATTAACACTTTGATTACCACTGGTGAACATGGTAAAATGTGGTTAAATGCCAGCACCCACTTCAATGATAGCGTTGTGAACGCATAATCTCTGTCTTAACTTATGGCTATGTGTCTAATCTGCCCGTCGCTTATCAATGACTTGTTTGCAGTCAACATTGTCGAAACGGATAGTTTTTTAATCGCTTAATTTCCGTTTTATAGCATTTTGAAAAGCCCTCGTTTTTCAGGAAAATATAAAGATTCCGTGATAAACGGCATTTACTGGAATATTCTGGCATACACAAAAACGTTGTAATTTTTCGGCCTATTTATGAATCGTTTTCAAATAAACGTTAGATTATCGATAGTATATGTGTACTTATGCACGCTATAGAAGCGGGCTGAAATATCGATTCTCTCATTTCCTGATCAGCGAGCACAAACACACAGACACACACACACACACATATGGGACACGTTGATTATCTGTGAAAAAAGCTCTGATTATCCCAAGACTGGCAAAATAAATTCCTTACCTCAGATCAGATGTTATCCAAAAAGATTATTCCAATTCCTGATCGCCATTCCAAATATCGATCGCGTTTATTGATTCAGTGTTGGGTGCTGAAAATACATAATCCACGCTGTTCTGGGGCCGGCCATCAACTTGGGTCTCTTCAGTTGGCTTGACGGAAAAGTAAAATGAGGAAACTGGCCCCGCCCTTCATCAGTCTAAACTAATGGGGTGCAGTTACACAGGGAGAGACGATAGGGGGCGGTATCTTCCCAATTGAGCTCAGAGAGACTCTGCAGCACTAACCTGAGGCTCAATTGATGAAATATGAATTCAAATCGCCAATAAAAAAAATACGACAAACAAACGCTATATAGCGTTGGTGGCATTCAAAGGTCGGCATGAACTAACGACAAAACGCGTCGCTGGCATCCAAAGTGTTAAGGGTTCCGGTTCCGGGTCGAGGATGGAGTAGTCGCTCATTGCCACATGTGACTCCCGTATTTTTATATTTTGTCCTAAAAGCCTCTTTTTATATTTTCAACTCGGTTAAACCTTTTTGTATATACCCCCTTTATGTTTCTACCTATTTATTTTGGCTGCAAGAACCATAATGGCGACGAGACAACTGAGAAATGAATCCCAGAAGGACGACGCTCCCGCTGATATAACCGCCATTGCTTGGCTAATTGAAGACCTCAGGCAATCCTTAACCAACGAAATCAGAGCGTCCGCTGCCTCGCTCTAAGCCAAACTCGACAGCCTATGGACGTCGGTTAATGACCATGCCGAGCGTTTGACCTCCGTGGAAGACGGTTTAAATACTTGGACTGGCAGGGTGGACGAGCTAGAGGCTAGGTGTACGGCGCTAGAAGAAAGCAATGATAAGCTAAAGTCTAAGCTAACCAACGTCGAAATCCGGAGCCGCCGGTCTAATATTCGCATATTAGGACTGGATGAGTCCGTTCATAGCGACCGGCCTAGTGACTTTTTTGCAGAGGTACTGGTTGAAATTCTGGGGAAGGAGGTCCTCCCTACGCCACCCGAATTGGACCGGTGTCACAGGGCCCTTACTGCCAAACCAGCACCCGGTTCCAGGCCTAGAGCGGTTATTGCTCGCTTACATCATTATCGAATAAAAGAGAAGATTATCTGGGAGGCACGGAAGAGGAGGGGAACGCTGAAATACAGAGGGAAACCAGTCCTAATCTTTAAAGACTACTGTCCTGAAGTCGTGGAGCAGCGTTCCCACTACAAAGACGTCATGGGCCCCCTCTACAAGCAAGGATTCAAGCCGTCTCTTCAGTTCCCTGCGAGACTTTTCATCACGACCGAAGACGGCGCGAGAAAACATCTTTCATCGCCTGAGGACGCCGTGGACTTCTTGAGTACCCGGCGTAGAGAGGCCTCGACACCGGCCTCATCAGTACCAAACGGGGTAGTGTCCTGATTGTGAGCCGTTGGCACTTCGCTATGGCTAACACGGCGAGCGTCGTATTATTCTCTATTTCTCCGTTTTTGTAAGTATGGTTGACTGTGTGATGTTAGGTGTCGCCAGGATGCTTTATTTAAATGTTTCTCTGCGTCTGACTTAAGGGGGGTTGGCCGGCTCTGTTTTGTATAACTAGTACATAATGTGTTTTTTTACATCCACTATGTGCCGGGGAGCTAAGCGCTAGCTTTGTTTAAATGACCTATGACTTTTATGCGTGTCACTCACGCCTCATCTCGACTTGGCTTATTGCCTCCGTGATGCGTTTTCTTTTGTGTGTGTGTACATATTTTATCGGGCTGGCTGGGGTCTCATGGATCCATCAGCCTTCCAGCTACGTTCTGCTAGCCACACACGTCCGCGGCCAGGTGCGTCATCATCTGCGGGTGAGGCTGGGGAAGAGCATTTCCAGCTCTAGGTCCACCAGCACCGGTTCCCCGCAGGGCTGCGTCCTGTCCCCACTACTGTTCTCCCTGTACACCAACAGCTGTACCTCTCTCCACCCCTCGGTCAAACTCCTGAAATTTGCTGACGACACCACCCTGGTGGGTCTCATCTCCAGGGGGACGAGTCGGCCTACAGGAGGGAGATCGAGAGGCTGCAGAGCTGGTGCAGCTCCAACAACCTGGAGCTCAATGCTCAAAAGACTTCAGGAGGAAAGCAGCCCTGCCCCCTCTCATCATACTGGGAGGCACCCAGGTGGCCTCCGTTGAGTCATGCCGATTCCTTGGCATGACCATCTCCCGGGACTTGAAATGGGAGCTTAACATCACGGGCCTGCTCAAAAAGGCCCAGGGGAGGATGTTCTTCCTCCGGCAGTTGAATAAATACAAACTGCCGAGGACCATGATGGCCCAATTTTACATGGCCATCATTGAGTCATGCCTCATGACACTGCACTGCACTAGTCTTTTCTGGAACTCTGCACTTTACACTTTATATATATATATGTATTTAAATTATTAATCCTCCACTGCACTGTTTTTGTCCTGTGTCTGTTGGTGTAGTTGTTACTGTGAAAAAAAGAAATAAAAAATGCATACACTGTAATTCCGCAACAATTACCAATGTGTTTTTACACAAATGGCTTAATAAAGGAATCTGAATCTGAATCTGAATCTGAATCTGCTGTTGACCTACTAGTCCACTAAAATGTCAGACGAATTTTTGCACAGTGCCCTCTCCTGACACGGCGGTCCAATTGCACTATGACAAAGCAGCGAGTTACAATGCGACCTCTACTCTATGTGAATCATAGGAAACAACGGACTTGTCAGTGGAGTATCGCCCTCCTCCGGCCTGGTGGACGTACTGCACACGTTTATCATGCAGTACACATGTAGGTTGTATACCCCCCCCCCCCCCCTTCTCTTGCTATGGTTCCTGTTCTAGGTTTCTTCTTCTTGTTTAAACTTAGCCATGTTCTTATAAGGTTTAATGTGAACTGTTCCATTTACTCTACGTTTTGAGGCATTTTCTTTCTTTTTTTAATTTATTTTGAATTTTATATTTTTTGTTTGTTTTGGGAGTGTGGCAAGCAACCACTGAGAGAGTAATCTATTTATGGTAGGTTTGAGGGGTTTAGGCCCTATGGTAGGATACATATGGTTGTTGTGGTTGCTGTGCTCGGTCAGGCGATACCGGACAAGTATTTTGAAGGGGGGGAGGGGGGTGGGAATGGGGGATTGTGTGTTTTTTTTGTTTTTCTTTCCAGGGGACTCGCTCTATTTTATGTTTGGTTTCACGCTTACGCTCGGATCTCAATAGGACCTTAACAAATGGATATATATCTGTTATGTTGTGCTAACATTGCTACCTACCGTACAAGTGCATTGGTTTAGTGCATTTCCTACTTCCGGTTGCTACTGAGCGGACATGTTTGTGCGGACCTGTTCTCCCAAACTGGTAAGCAAATGACTGTTTTCATGTTTTAATTTTTACGTTATTTTCATTTTTACGTTATTATTATTATTATTATTATTATTATTATTATTATTATTATTATTATTATTATTATTATTATTATTATTATTATTATTATTATTATTATTATTATTATTATTATTGTTATTATTATTATTATTATTATTATTATTATTATTATTATTATTATTATTATTATTATTATTATTATTATTATTATTATTATTATTATTATTATTATTATTATTATTATTATTATTATTATTATTATTATTATTATTATTATTATTTTTTTTTAAACATTGATCTTAACTGATCACTGTGACTTTATTGCTTTTATCGTTATATATGCCTATGTTTGTGTACAGCACTTTGAGCTACATGACATGTATGAAAGGTGCTTTATAAATACTTACTTACTTACTTACTTACTTACTTACTTACTTACTTACTTACTTACTTACTTACTTACTTACTTACTTACTTACTCCAAACGAATTACATTCAGTCATACTGCAGCCTTCTTAGACTATGGCTAATTTAAACATATTGATCTGGAATACAGGGGGTCTTAATATTCCACATAAACGCACAAGTGTACTAACATGGTTGAAAAGGCAGGAGGTGGACGTGGCTTTGCTGAGTGAAACACATCTTTTAATGGCTGACAGTGCAAGACTTTCAAACAAATATCTTAACAAAAGCTCCTCTTCTTTTAGCACTAAGTCCCGTGGAGTAGCCATAGTAGCTAAACGAAAGTTGAATATTAAACTATTAGACGTGTGGTCTGATGCAGAAGGTTGAATTACTATTGCTAAGATGGAATACTCTTTTTTTTGTATTTTATTTTTGTATTATTTTTTAAACAAACACATAAACAAACATGACAACACACGATAAGATATACAAGCATTAGTTGACAGTGCACATCCAATGAAATCACATTTTAGTTAATTGTCTTATATAGGATATACCCTTAATACCTGTTATCTAAAAACCTACACACATATGCTCCAGCTCGTACCCCCCCCCCCTCCCGGACCCCCCATTGGATAATCCATCCATTTTCCCTCGCTCCTAACCAGACATTACTAGCTTTTATTTTCTCCACCACTTCTAACCACAATGTCATTTTGGATTCATTGAGACCCAAAATTCTAGCTGTAGATATTTCTTGATAGATCACATCGAGATATGTAATAATCCAGACCTTTCGGCAATTTTCTTCCGGTTGGAACCATCGTGATGCTATCAGTTTTTTAGCCACTGTGATACCTGATAAAACCATTCTATTTAGCTGTGGATGTACTGCACACTCAAAAACATCATTCAGCAGTAATACAGAGGGGTGTACAGGTATATTCCAAGTTAAGAGATTTGATAATTGCTGGGTCACCTCTTTCCAGAATATCTTAACTGGTGGGCAGTCCCAGTACATGTGCATAAATGTCCCCTCGTCCCCATTTGTACATAAGGAGCATTTGGAGTCTTGTATAAGACCAATTTTTTTCAGTCTTATAGGAGTCAAGTATGTCCTGTGAATATAGTTAAGATTGATTTGTTGATGGTCCGGGTTCCTTGATGTGAGTCGAACATTTGCCCAGGCTTCTTGCCAATCAAAATCACTTTCCAGGTCTGGTATATCCCTCCTCCAGACGGAGTCTAGATGGAGGGTTTCATATGAGGACGTTAGTAATTGATGATAAAAATCTGAAACAAAACCTCTTGATGTCTCTCTTTCATAGAAGAATTTGTGGTATCTGTGGTGTTCAATTGGTTTAGTTAATGGAACACCTTGAGTCTTCAAACATAACAATAACTGTAAGTAAAAAAGATGTGTGGACTTGGTGAGATTACATTTTTTCCGTATTTCTTCATAACTACAGAAACCCTGTTTGTTAAAAACATCCCCTAATGAGTGTATGCCTTGCTTTTCCCATATAGGGAATCGTATAGGTCGTTTTCCAATCAAGAGTGCATTGTTATTGAATAAGGGAGTATGATTGTGCCATTTATGTGGGTTAGGATATTTTTTTTGTGTTTCACGCCATATCCGGATCACATGAGTAATTATGGGGCCACATTTCCGTTCGCAATGCTTGATTGATAGTTTAGTGTATGCTATGTCCTTCAGTCTATGTGGGGCTACTATGTTTTCTTCTAATTTTCTCCAGGATACTAATGCTTGGGGATCAAACCATGTTGTCAATGGTCTTAATGTGTACGCCTTAAAATAGTGGAAAAAATCTGGAAATGCCATGCCACCGTCTGCTTTATTTCTCTGTGCGGTGGATCTTTTTATACGTGGTGGTTTGTTATTCCAAATAAATTTGTATGTGGAGGAGTGTAATTTTTTCCAGTAACCCTCTGGAGGGGGTAACGGTAGCATTGAGCTGAAGAAGTTGATTCTAGGTAGTACGTCCATCTTAACTATTGATATCCGTGCCTGTACTGAGTTTTTAAGTTTTGCCCACCTATCAAGGTCGTCTTTGATTTTGTTTTGGATTTTTGTGTAATTGTGCTTCACCGTTTGTCTTATGGTGGGGAATATTTCCACTCCCAAACATCTAAAATGTTTTACCATAGGTATCTCTCCTGGGAGGGTTATATCTTTTTTTGCAGGGGCGTTAAGTGGAAGGAAAGCCGACTTCGGCCAATTTATCTTGAATCCCGATAAATCTCCAAAGTTCTCAATCAACTTGAGCAGATGAGGCAGTGTGGTGTTGGGGTTTTGCATGAACAGTATTACGTTGTCCGCATATAAACTAATTTTATGTTGTGTGCCCTTGATTACAATTGGTTCTATGGATTGGGATTGTCTTATATATTGTGCTAAAGGTTCTAATGATAGATCGAATAGTCCGGGACTAAGAGGGCAAGCCTGTCTAGCTGAGCGTGATACCGGAAAGATTCCGGAGGTGATTATACCTGTTGTAATCATGGCCGATGGGTCTTTGTATACTACTTTAATCATATCAATGAAACCTTTACCTAACCCCATCTTCTCTAATACTGCCCATAGATACGACCATTCCAGCCTGTCAAAAGCTTTCATTGCATCCAGGGACAGCATCGCCTTAGGTATGGTGTCGTCCTTGTCGGCATCTAGTACGTGCAGTATTCGTCTTATGTTATCAGTGATCAGGCGGCCTCTTATGAAGCCAGTTTGGTCCGGATGAACTAAAGACGTCATATGCTTTTGTAATCTGATGGCTAATACCTTAGAGTACAGTTTGATATCGGTTCCGAGGAGGCTTAAGGGTCTGTAACTACCGCACTCGGTGGGGTCTTTGTCTTTTTTGAGAAGGACTGTTATGAGTGCAATATTGTCGTTCTTATGGAAGTTCCCCTCATTGACTGAGTATAAGATCATATTTAGTAATAAGGGTCCAATTATGTCCCAACAAGAGAGGTACATTTCTGGTGGGATACCGTCTCTTCCGGGAGCCTTACCACTTTGCATTTCGGATATGGCCTTCTTGAGTTCCTCTAGTGTGATCGGTGTTTCTAACTGTTTAGCGTCATCCTCTGAAAGTTTAGGGAGAATAATTTGATTAAGATATGTGTCCATTTTGTTTTGATCGAAGGTCATTTCTGATTTATATAAGTTGGAGTAGAATTCTTTGAATGTCACGTTTATTTTTTCAGGGTCTGTTTCAAGTACTTGTTGTGCTCTAATGGTAGTTATATCTGCAAATTTTGCATTAATTCTTAATCGCATGGCTAATAGGTGACTAGGTTTAGAACCTTGGGAGTACTGCTGTTGTCTTGTGCTACGTATTTGTATTTCCGATTGTTGTCTGTATATGGCATTGATCTCTTTTTTAGTACCTTAACTTGATTTTCTAGTCGAGTTGAGTTGTTGTATTGTAAAGAATTAAATAACGTTGAGTAAAGCGTTTCCAGTTCAGCCAGTTTTGTGCATCGATTCTTGCGCATTTTGGAGGAAAAGCTATCAGTGAAATCCTTGATCATTCCCTTTACCGACATCCATATTATTCTGGGGTCTTGCACCGAGTTTGCATTTTCCCGTAGGAATACTGTAAGAGCTTCTTTGAGTTGTGTAATGAATTCCTTGTTATTAAGCAGCATCGAGTTAAATCGCCATCTTGGGGCTCGGGAAGATAGTATACCAAATGTTCCTTTTAGGAGTAAATAACAGTGATCTGATAGTGCATTGGGTATCATTTCCACTTCATAGTTATCAAATAGTCTCGGGGATGCAAAGACATAATCTATTCTGGATAATGTGTTATAATAATAATAATAATAATAATAATAACTTTATTTGTATAGCACTTTTCATACAGAGGTTGCAGTTCAAAGTGCTTCACAACAGTAAAAAATACAGGCATAAGCGAGCATAAAAAGATAGACAGGTAGAATCACAGTGTTTCACATTAGGATCTAGCATCCCAATAGGCTCTCCGCTTACAGTTTTCAGTAACACAATAGTAAAAATCGTTTAAAATGATTCAGTTTAAAAATAGTCAAAAAATTATAAAATAGAACGGACATAAAAAATACAGGCATGACCGAGCATAGCAAGATATGGCAAATCACAGTGTTTCACATTAGGATCTAGCATCCTAATAGGCTCTCTATTCAGTAATACTCCTGTAATTCATGAACAAATAATCACAGTGTTTCACATTTGGATCTAGCAAATAATAAGAATAGTTTAAAATGATTCAGTTTAAAAATAGTCATCAGTAAGAAGTAAAAAGTGCAATAACCGACACATGAATTTGATAGGCAGTGTATAAGAGTAGGCAGGGTAAGAATAAATACAAGTTGTGTCAGGATATCCCTGATGTTTCCTCTTGCCACTAGGTGGTAGCAGATATCTATCAGTGAAATGCCTGAGCAAAGAGATAGGTTTTAAGCTGTCTTTTAAAGATGTCTAGCGAGTTGGCTTCCCTGATGTTTTGGGGTAGTTTGTTCCATAGTTTTGGGGCATAGTTGATAAAGGCTGCATTACCGATCCTCTTTTGACTGCTTCTGGGAGCCTCTAGTAGTCCAGCAGCTGATGATCGCAGTGTTCTTGCTGGTGTGTAATTTATTAGAGTGTTGGCGATGTAGCTAGGTCCCTGTCCATTTAGAGCTTTGTATGTAAGGAGAAGGACCTTAAAGTCAATTCTAAATGTTACAGGAAGCCAGTGTAAAGCGGCTAAGACTGGACTAATGTGCTCTCTCCTTTTGGTTCTAGTTAGCAGTCGGGCTGCAGAGTTTTGGATTAGCTGAAGCCTCTCTGTGGTTTTCTTAGGGAGACCTGTGAAAAGTGCATTACAGTAGTCTAACCGGCTAGATATGAATGCATGAATTAGCTTCTCAGCATCGTTCTGATTAATAAATGGTCGTACTTTTGCTATATTTCTGAGATGGAAGAACGATGTTTTCGTCACTTTGCTAATATGAGAATTGAAGTTCAGTTCTGAATCTATGATAACCCCGAGACTAGTGACCTCAGATTTGATCCAAGGGGTTAGTCCCCCCAGGTTCTTTATTAATGTTTCTTTTTTAGTTTTGGAGCCGATAATTAGAATTTCAGTTTTGTTCTCGTTTAGTTTCAGGAAGTTCTTACTCATCCATTTATTTATTGCCAGTAAGCAGTCTGTAATGGAGCTAATCGCTGTATCATTTGGTTCAGCAGATATGTACAGTTGTGTATCATCCGCATAGCTATGGAAATCTACATTATGTTCTCTGATGATATCACCCAGCCGTAACATGTAAAGGGAGAAGAGTAAAGGACCTAAGCAACTCCCTTGTGCAACTCCATAGTTGTTGTCGTATATATCAGACATGTGATCTCCTAGTTTAACATAGAATTTCCTCCCTCTGATGTATGTTTTAAACCAGCCCAGCACATGGTCTGAGAAACCGACATGGTTTTCAAGACGATCGATTAGAATATCGTGATCGATTGTATCAAATGCTGCACTGAGATCTAACAGGATAAGGATGGAGATCTTATTCTCGTCAGAGTTTAGTCTGAGGTCACTGATTATTTTGGTGAGGGCAGTTTCAGTGCTATGATATTTTCTGAATCCTGACTGAAATTCTTCTAAGATGTTGTTTTCTTCAAGAAAGGAATTTATTTGAACTGAAACTATCTTTTCAAGTACTTTACTAATGAATGGTAGGTTGGATATTGGACGATAATTTGCCATTTCATTACTATCCATGTTATTTTTTTTTAGTAATGGCTTTACAACTGCTGTTTTAAAGGCATCCGGGAAAATACCAGTCCTAAGGGAAGTGTTTATGATATCTAGCACAGGGCTTGAAACACTATTAAATACCCGTTTGAAGAAAGCTGTAGGTATAGGGTCAATGTCTGAGGTGGAGGAGTTACATTCTGAGACAGTTTTGCAGAGTACATCTAATGTGATGCATGTGAAACTTCTCATGGTTACATTGCACGGTTTGCCGCAATCAGCTTTATTTCCATCATGAGTAATGCTGGCCCTGATCAAGGTTATTTTGTTGTTAAAGAATAGTGCAAGTTCTTCACACTTAACCGTTGATGACTGAGGAGGTGTAGGGGCAGTGTTGAGTAGTACATTAATAGTGGAAAAGAGGATTCTGGAGTTTCCAGCATTTTCTGTAATGATTTTAGAGAAGTAATCTTTCCTTGCTAAGCGGATGGTTTTATTATAAGCAGTTAAAGCATCTTTGTATATATCACAGCATATGGTGGTTTTTGTTTTTCTCCATTTTCGCTCCGCTGCACGACATTTCCTTTTTTCTTCGTTGACCGTATTATAGTTTAACCAGGGCGAGGCTCTAGTTTTCTTCTTTTTCGTTTTTAATGGGGCGACAGAATTTAATATAGATGACATTGCATCATTGAGATTTTCTACCATTTCATTTAGAGAGCTGTCATGATTGTGTGCAGGTTCATGTAGTCTGATAAGATCAATGAACTTTGATTCAGCTTTGTCGTTTAGGAGCCTCTTTTTAACTATGATTTCTTTTTTTGTTTTAGTAAGGGTTATTTGAGTATCAAAAAATATACAGTGATGGTCGGAGAGAGGTAATTCAGTTATTGAGATATTTGTTATGCTTAGCCCAGTTGTTGTTATAACTAAGTCTAGTGTATTCCCAAGCCGGTGAGTTGCATTATGTCTCGCAGATCGACAAGAGTACTTTCGGGTTGTGGGATTAAGTGATCGCCATAAGTCATTTACAACTGTAATCTTCGACCAATCCTTTAATGCATTAGATGAATTCTTTTGTTCGCTGGAAAAGGCGAGGTAAGATTTGTCTTACCTTAAGATGGAATACTCTTAACAGGAAAATTGCTTTGATAGCCGCCTATGCACCTAATGTGTATGACGCTAACTTTTATACTGTACTCACTACAGAGATGTTGAAACTACCTGAGTACTCATTTATAGTGGGTGCTGATTTCAATGCCATTTGGGATCCATTGATTGATAAGTCCAGTAATGCTGAAACCCACAATCAGAAGCAAGCTACCGCGGCCCTACGTGACTGGTCTAAAGACACTGGGGTTACTGATATGTGGCGGTTACTCAACCCAACCGCGCGAGACTACTATTTTTTTCTCCGCAAGACATAAAACTTTTTCCAGAATTGATTATGTTTTTTCTTCCTCTAGGCCAGGGGTCAGCAACCTTTTTGACATGGAGTGCCTGTTTGAAATATAGTTGTAACTAGTGTGCCTCAACAATATTCCATGCATCTGTAACCCTGGTAATATTAACTAACCCTGGTAATATTAACCCAGTGGTTATCCTGTTAATATAAACCAAGTTGTTGTCTTATATAAATATGTTATTATTTTGTATATCTTATTTACCTCTGGGTAATATGTTCTACATATACCATTATTTCATGTATGGGTAATATGTAGAACTCCTGTCTATGTGAACTGGGAACTGTGGCTTGGCCAATCAGGAAAAAGGTCAGGGTTGATGGGACTGGGTTTAACCAGGTGTGGTGATTGGGCTCTCGAGCACCAGAAAGTGAGAGGGTGAGAGAAGCAGGTGGAAGAGTGTGCAAATGTTTGACACACCATTGCTAAGTTGTATCCAGTATAGTGTTATCAAGTGTTCTGGCCTAGAACACACGCTGAACATTATATGTGATGTCGGGGAATTGTGCATGTTAGATAGGCATGCCTAATCTTGGCCCAATCCTATTCACCATCTACATGCTCCCCCTTGGTCAGATCATCCGCCGCCATGGCCTCAACTTCCACTCCTATGCCGACGACACTCAACTCTACCTCTCCACCAAACCATCCACCCATCTCCCCCCACACTCCCTTATCAACTGCCTGCACGAAATAAAAACCTGGATGTCATCAAATTTCCTCAAGCTCAACAACAATAAAACCGAGCTCATGGTTGTGGCACCCAAGGCCCTGCTCCGGAAGGTTGGGGATCTCACCCTCAACATTGACGGCTGCTCCATCTCCCCATCCCCTAAGGTCCGCAACCTGGGCGTTATCCTGGACTCCACCCTTTCCTATCAATCCCATGTAAATTCCCTCACCAAATCCGCCTTCTTTCACCTCCGAAACATTTCCAGACTCCGACCATCACTTTCCGACACCACAGCTGAGACCCTCATCCACGCCTTTGTCACCTCCCGCCTGGACTACTGCAACGGGGTCCTGTCCGGGGTCCCAAGCAAAACCCTGGACAGGCTCCAGTATGTTCAAAATTCAGCTGCCAGGGTTCTAACCCGCACCAAACCCTGGCAGCACATCACCCCCATCCTCATCCAGCTCCACTGGCTCCCCATCAAATCCCGCATCACCTACAAAACCCTCCTGCTCACCTACAAATCCCTTCACGCCCTGGCACCTCAGTACCTCACTGACCTCCTCCACCCCTACACTCAGTCACGGTCCCTGCGATCCACGGACACTGGTCAGCTCTCCATCCCCCGAACCAGACTGCGGACGTTCGGGGACAGAGCTTTCAGTGTGGCAGCTCCCACCCTCTGGAACTCCCTCCCCGCAGAACTCCGCACCACCCCAACTCTGGACTCATTTAAAAAACTGCTCAAAACCCACCTCTTCAACCTGGCCTTCAACCCCTAACTTTCTCACTTTATATGTATGTGTTGTGTCTGTCCACTATGTTTGTTGACTTGTTATCTCCCCCCCCCCCCCCCCCTTATGTAAAGCGACCTTGGGTCCTCTGAAAGGCGCTATATAAAACGAAGTATTATTATTATTATTATATTATTATAATCAATTGCTCCACATTGGACTGGGTGTTGAGGCTAGCTGGCTAAGCTAGGTAAACAGTAGCAGGCCCCGGATAGCTAACCCGGAAACCCACTACATTCGAGAACAGGATAAGCGGTCTGTGCTACCAGGGCCTGTACAGACTTCGAGAACAGGATAAGCGGTCTGTGCTACCAGGGCCTGTACAGATTTCGGGAACCAGATAGCAGTCTGTGCTACCAAGGCCTGTACAGACTTCCTCTGGCAGCGTGGGAGGCGCACCAGGACTTCACATTGCATCGCACTCAATCTCCACTTTCTCCTTTCCCCCCACCTGAACACTGACTCCGGACCGTGAGTACTTTGGCTCGTTAGAGCTGAAGATTAAATGGGATTGTGAGTTTCCCATCAATCAGGCCTGCAACGGGGGTTTTTGTTTGTTTGTTTTTGTTTATTAGATGCCGGCTTAGGTATATTAGTATATTGTATTATTGTACAGGATATTTCATTTGTAATTAGCTGTATCATTAATGCCATTTTGGATATAGGTTTTCATTTATATTTCCTTTTTTGATATTGAGCACATGGTGCCTTTGAGTTTGAACCTGAGTACAGAGTAATAGCTCTGTTATTTTGTTTTCATTTTTTGATATTGAGCACACGGTGCCTTTGAGAGACAATACTCTATTTATTAACTAACATTTTCTTTATTCGGTAATGTGTATATATATACACACGGTGTATGTAATATATAACACTTGTAACTGAGGGGTACAATTCCCTGACTGTATTACTAGATATGATACTTACTACCACTACCTTTGTACTTAATATTCGGCCACCCAGTACACGGCATAAATATATTATCATGAACACTCTCACGTAGATGAAACGGATCCAACACAAATGTACGAATTAGAAACAGGTCTTTATTTCCTACACAGCGATGGTGTGTAGAATAAACACTTAATCACTTAATTACATTTATGAATTGAAATAGTATGCACTTTTATGGCAAGGAGTATTCGTCGGTATATCAATAGATAATGTCCAATCTCTGAAGGCGCAGGTGGTAAATATACGACCTGGAATAGTTAAGGAATAACAGCAATGATACTTTAATGATTATAGGCTGGATACACTAGAGGGGGTTAATCCGGTCGCTTGTAAGCCGACAGGAGTAGGAGGGGGGGGGGGTAGAATCCAGCTGCCTCGTCCGGCCAAGGGTATCCCAGGTGAACCCACTGTAGTGCCGTTCAATGCGCCGGCGATCCTTGGACCACAGATGAAAGCAGGTGGACTCTTTGTGGGCCGGCTCTCTCCGGTCCACGGGGGAGAGATGTGGAGAGACCTCGTCTTGCAGAGCGTCTCCTCACCTTGCGTCCTCTCCAGGGGGGGGGGGTTCCAACACACGGTAGTGTCGGGGGTCTTTATCCATAGAATAATCAAAGTATCCAAAGCATAATCCGTGCCTGGGAAGGCGGGCTGTCGTCGGTAGAATAATCCGGTATACAGGTCCACTCGCTCGTCGGCTCTGGGGCTCCTCGGGTGCAGCTTCACATAGGGTCAACCACCCTGGGTAAGCAGCCAGTTCTCTGCCCGAAACGATGGGGTACTGACTACGGTAGTATTCTCACCGCACGAAGCACTATATATTAACAGACTATTATTAGCTTAATAGACTACGTCCAACTCGACGATATAGTGCCAAATATGACTATTCAAATATTAATATACACGATGTCTCAATACCGATGGTAGGCCGAACTTGGCCTTACTCCCACACGTGGCATCGCGGGGAGGCTTTACGTCTGTGACTCTATTGGAGGGTAAGAAACTGGACTGAAAAGAAAGTCCTACTTTAGTAGCGCAGTATATATACGCACTATGAACAAATAGTCCCATTAGTGGTGCGGTAGCCAAATTCCTACGCGGAACTAGGACTTGTTCGTACATGTCGAGCGGTACGTTTGAACTGGGTCTGAGGGGTATGGCAGCCTGGCACCAAGGTCTCGACCAATAGTAGAATGGAGACTATTATGGGATGTTCAGTAGACTAGAATGGATATTCAATGCATATTGTACAAGGAATATACAAGGGATATCAGGGAATATTAGAGAATATACAAATACAATTAAATATATATATATAAATAAATATATATATTCGGTTTAATCTGGCCCTTCACAACAGCCACCCCCTGAATAGGTCCCAGACCTAATCAGTTAAACGGAGACAGATTAATCGCGTTGTCTATTTACACATAAGGGTTTGCTGTAGGGGTCAGTCAACTTCACAAAGTCATAGGGTTGTAGGGTCATGGTCATCATCGATTGTGTCTGGGAGTCGAGGCAGTTCTATGAGCCTTGCCACGGGACGGGTGTAAGTGCGACCCTGGACGAGCACTTCAGCTGCTCGGACCTTGCCGTCGGCACCGGTGATCACTTTGCTTACGCGGCCGGCCGGCCACATAGCTCTGGGCAGTGATTGATCAATAATCATGACGACTGTTCCTTCTGTCAAATTGTCTCTCTCCTTTACCCACTTCTGGCGGGTCTGTAGAGACGGTAGGTAGTGCAGTAGGAAACTGTTCCAAAACTTGTCGGCTAATACTTGGCTGTACCTCCACATTCGTCGGCCGTTCGCTTCTTCAGGCCGGTACATTGTCTGGGGTAATGTGGGATCTAGCCGCCCCATCAGGAGTGTGTTGGGGGTAACTGGGTCGATATCCGCCACATCACTGGAGACATATCCGAGGGGCTTCGAGTTAAGTACTCCATCAATCTCCGTGAGGACTGTCATTAGGACTTCTTCCGCCACAGTCTGGGCCCCAAGTACTGCGTACAGGGCTGTCTTTATGGAGCGCACTTCTCGTTCCCAAGTGCCACCGAAGTGGGGTGCGTTTGGGGGGTTGAATTGGAAATCAACCTGTGCTGGAGCGAGGTGGGTCTTAAGTTCTGGGCCCATAGCTTGGAAGCTCTCTCTCAGCTCTCTTTTGCCGCCTTTAAAGTTTGTCCCATGATCGGACAATAGGGTAGACGGTCTTCCTTTCCGTGATATGAATCTACGGAAGGCCATAAGGAATGAGTCTGTGCTCATGGTCGGGAGAAGCTCGATGTGTATCGCTCTGGTGGTCATGCATTTGAATACAATACCCCACCGCTTCTCGGTTCCTCTTCCTTTCTTTATGTGCAGCGGGCCAAAGCAGTCCATACCCGTTGAGTGGAATGGCTTGTCACCGATTCGGAGGCGACATGGAGGAAGGTCAGCCATCCTTGGTATGCTGGGCTGCGCGCGCCACTTGCGGCAGTCTAGACATGTTCGTTGGAAGCGTCGTACCGCCTCTCTTCCTTGTAGGATCCAGTAACGACGTCTGATTTCCGCGAAGACTCTTTCTGCTCCTGCGTGATGTACATCCTCATCGTATTTCTTTATAATCAGCTCTGTGACCTTGTGTCGGCTGTTCAATACGATCGGGTATTTAATGTCATCCGGTAGATTGGGGGCTCTGCGTAGGCGACCACCCACTCTGATGAGGGTGTGAGCGTCGCTCTCGGGGGCCAGGTGAATTAATCTGCTGTCGGATGGGACGGGCTTTCCTCCCTGTAGACAGGCCAATTCATCGGGGAACGAGTCTCTCTGGGCTCGCTGCAGTAGAAGCAATTCTGCTTCCTCGTAGTTAGCCGCTGACATATCAGCGGGGGACTTGCACTCCGGGTGGTACAGCAGGAATGTTCTTTGTTGTGCACTCTCTATGGACGTGCAATCGTTTATGTTAGGGTCGGTGGAGGCTACGGTGCTCAATCCACAGAACACAGACTTCTTAATTTCCACCTCCTCTGGACTTGCTTCCCTCGGGATAGGCATGGGCCACTGTCCTTCCGGGAGTCTTAGGAATGCGGGGCCGTCACTGTAGACATTGCGACGGGTGAGGTCATCCAGGGGCATCCCCCGGGTGATGACGTCAGCTGGGTTCTGTTTTGTATCAACGTAGCGCCACTCTGTTTCTCCGGTTAACTCTTCGGTTAAGTCTTGAATCTCGGTGACTCTGACTCCCACGAAGACTTTGTACTTGCATGAGTCCGATTTGATCCAGGCGAGTACCGTCGTGGAATCTGACCACAGGATTGTTCTAGACACCGGTATGGTGAGCTCACGTTGGATGAGCGTGGCTAGGTGCGCTCCGGCTAGGGCTGCGCAGAGCTCTAGACGTGGGATAGATTGTTGCTTGCGTGGGGCTATTCTCGAGCGGGCGAGGACAAATGCTGTGTAGATCTCTCCCCCTTGGTCTTGGGCCCGCAAGTAGGCTACTGATCCGTATGCGACCTCTGAGGCGTCACTGAAGACGTGTAAGTCCATTTTACATGTCTCTGGCCTCACCTTGGGTGGGAAGTAGCTTCGGCGCATATTAACGCCTGGGAGTGAGTGGAGCTCCATCTCCCACTCTCTCC
The DNA here is from genome assembly GCF_963971535.1 of Notolepis coatsorum. Taxonomy (NCBI): domain Eukaryota; kingdom Metazoa; phylum Chordata; class Actinopteri; order Aulopiformes; family Paralepididae; genus Notolepis; species Notolepis coatsorum. The sequence continues at coordinate 82,717,448 of NC_140174.1, read as the reverse complement.
AGGTGGATGCAAGGTGTGCGGGAATGGGGTCGTCCCAGCCCTGGTCCTTGTCCCACAATGCTCGTACAATCATTTTTGCCCTGGTGGTGTACGGTAGAATACATCCTAGCGGGTCATATTGTCGGGCGAGTGTTGTGTACACACTCCGTCTGGTGGTCGGCGCCGCCGCCGGCCTTCCCTGCTCCGTAGTCAGGGGCTTGTGTCTGTAGTGAAGCGAATCTGTTTTGAATCGCCACACCAATCCCAGGGTCATCTCCTGGGCTTCTCCCGGGATTGTAGCCATCCAGGTCTCGCTGCTGGCTGCCTTGTCCTCGGAGGAGAGGCTGCGCAGTACTTGCGGATCGCTGCTGGCCCACTGCCTGAGATCAAAGCCGCCTTTGATCAATGAGGCGCGGAGTTTAATCAGGAGAGCCTCGGCTTCTTCCTGGGTTGAAAGGCTTTGTAGACAGTTGTCTACGTAGAAGCTGTTCTTTACGCTGTGTCGGACCTCTTCGTCCGCTGCTGGGTCCTCTGCTACATGTTTCTGTAGTGCAAATGTCGCACAGCAGGGGCTGCACGTCGTTCCGAAGGGGAGGACTTCCCATTGGTAGATGGCTGGGTGCTCATCTCCTGGCTTCTCTCTCCATAGGAACCGTAACAGGGGCTTGTCCGCCTCTACTAATCTCACCTGCAGGAACATTCCTTTAATGTCCCCGCTGATGGCCACCTTTTCCTGGCGGAAGCGGAGTAGAACGCCGAGTAGGGAGGGGCCGAGTGTGGGACCGGGCAGTAACTCTTTATTCAGATTTTGGGATCCGATCTGGTAGCTGCAGTTAAATACTATGCGGTCTTTACCGTTGTGATGGACCTTGTGGTGGGGCACGTACCACGATTCAGTGGTCTGGTCAGCCTCTTTAATGTCCATCTTTGTGACGTGTCCCGCTGTGATGAGCTTCTCAATCTCAGCGCGGTATACACTCTCTTGGGCGGGGTTCTTGGCTAAGCGCCGCTCCGTGTTCAGCAGGTACCGTTCTATGGCGTCTGTCTTGGCGTGGAAAGTAGGCATTCCTTCTCGCCGCAGGAGTGGCGTGGCGTATCTCAACACGCCGTTGACCGGGACTCTCTTGGTCCCTGTCTCGAGGAGGTGAATGGCGTAAATGTCATCTTTAGAGCGAATGTCTTTCTTTCCATTCTTAAAGGGCATTTGTTCCAAGCTCCATAGCCGCTCTACGTGTTGCAGGAGTGCGGTTTCTCCCTCTGTGACTCGGGAGTGGAGACATCTAGTGGCTGTACTTCGGTTGAGAGATTTGGCGAGCGGGCCTTGGAGAGTCCATCCCAAACGGGTCTCGACTGCTGCAGGACAGCCTCGGGGTCCGGTATGAACCCGGTCTATCGGGACAATGAGGTCTGCATGGTCGGAGCCTATCAACAGGGTCGGCATAGCATTGTCTATGAGCGGGATCGGTAACTTGCGCAGATGTGCATATTTCTCCATCAGCTTGGCGACGGGGTATGTGTACCGCGACAGTCCTATTTCTTGGCTGGTGAAAGCGTCTGCAATCTGGTACCGTCGCTCAGGCTGGCCGCTTGCTGCGATAGAGAATGAGACATTCTCGCCCTTTATCGTCTTCAAATCTCGTCTTATTGTCCGAATTGTCATTTGGGTTTCGCTTCCCCGCAGCCCTAGCTGGGCCGCAGCGGAGGCGAGCAGCAGGGTCTTCTCTGACCCGTCATCGAGGACGGCGTAAGTGTCCAGGACTTTATTCTGGTAGCTTAGTGTCACACGCACTACTTTTAGGAGTACTCGGGCTCCACTGCTGCTGGCGGGATCGATGTACATGACGCTCGCTTTGCGGCTGGATGGTGCAGGTGAAGGGCGCCGTCTGTTACTGTCGTGAAGTATGTCCAGATGGGCTCCATCGCACTTGGTGCACCTTTTCTTTAAGCGGCATTCGGCTGCCATGTGTGAGCGCGCACAGCGAAAACAGCGCTTGTTGGACTTTATCCATTGACCTGCTTCCTCCGCGTTCAGCTTGGGGAAGGAGTCACATTGCGCTAGCCAGTGTTCTTTCTCACAGTAGGGGCACACTATCTTCCACTTCTCCGTTCTGGAGGGGGTACTGTGGCTCCTGCTGCTCGGTACTGACTCCGATTGGTGCATCACAGTCACCGATCTTCTTCCATCATTTAGTCGTCTGGTTCCTTCTCTGGAGCCAGGGGTGCTCCGTCCGAATGTATCTAGCCGTAGGCTGCTGACTTCTCTCGCCAGGAAGTCTGCTAGATCGAGGAGGTTCGGTTCGGGGCCATTCGGGTCTCTGTGGTCCCTCTGCCGCCTAAAGCGCTCCTGACGGGCGGGCGGCAGCTTCTCCAGGATCCTTTCCACATTTGAGTTGGCGTAAAGTTCATACTTCCCCTTCTCTCTTTGCGCTCCCAACATCCCTACCAGGGACTGCACTCTGATGGACAGGTCGTCCAGTGCTCGATTGTCTATTGCTGGGGGTAAGCGGTCGATGTGTCGGATCTCCTGGATCACGTAATCCCATATGCGCCCATACCTCTGGTCCAATGCTACCAGCGCTGCTGTGTATGGGGTGGTGGAAGTCGCGTAGGCGAGCGCTATATTATGTGCGCGGGGCACCTTTAAGTGCTGCAGTAGGATGGCGTATTTGTGGCGTTCATCCAATACATCCACCAACATGGTCTCCAGACACATGCGGAGTTCTGTATACTGGGCCCGGTTCTCTTGGGTGAAGTCGGGTACCATAGGCGTGCCAATGTATGACGCTGACTGTGGATACATCGGCGAGCGTTGGGGGAGAGGCCTCCTAGGCGAGTCTCCTCCCGCTCCTTGGTATGGGCTGGTACCGGCAGTGTACCATGGCCCGCTTGTCCAGGTGCTGTTCCTCGGTGCGGGTCGTGCGTCGTGCTCACCCGTGTATAGAGTCGGGGGTCTGTAGCGCAGCTCCGCAGGAGTATAGCCTGGGCTGTACCGGACCTCCTGGTCCGGTAGAGTACTGTGCTGTCTTCGGGCGCGGTTCTCCTCCTCTTCCTCTTCGTCTTCAGTTAGGTCATCCAGTGCTTGTAGTCTCTGGTTTAGCCTCTCCACAGGATATGCTGCTCCTTCCCGGTTGCTAGGTCTCGCTTGGACCGGTGGGGGGAGGTGGTCTGTGGGGGGTATAGACCTCGTCTGTTGGTCAAGTTCAGGGTTGTTTACTCGGCTAGGGGATGCCGCCCTGGAGGTGTGTCTAGACGAGTTCCTGGAGCCTCTGGCGGAGGGAGAGGGTGTTGTCCGTCTGATCAGCTGTTCTATTAGTTGCGCTTGCTGTCTGTCGCGCTCTGCGTCCCGTAGAGCACCAGCAGCTGCTCGCTGGCTGTCTGCTCGGTCTCGGGCCACATTCTCTTCCATCTGAATGCGTCTTATTTCCAGGCGTATGTGCTCTTCTTCGCTCCGTTGCTGTAGCTGCAATCGATCGCGTTCACCCTGGAGTCTATCGCGTTCAGTAGAGGCTTTCAGGCTGACGAGGAATGCCTGCTGTAGGGTCCTCTCTGCCTCGCTGGGAGAAGGCGGTTGTATAGGGGAGCCTTCCCTCGGGGTACTCCTTGCGGAGCCTTGGAGCTCTATCTCCACGGTGCTCTCCCCGTCTTCTTTCGTGCCGAGTTCTCTCTCGGTAGCGTTGTATTCCTCCCGGGACTCATCGGGGACTACTTCTTCAGTACTGGCGGGGTGTGAAGTCATGTCTGGTTCCCACTGGTCCCCACCGTGAACTTGGTCAGTTACATTAGAGCCCGTAGGGGCCTCTATGGTCGGGGTAGTCTGGGCGTTGGGGTTAGACATACTTTTACTTTCTAGTTTTACCGCGTTTACTGTTAGTAGAAGACTAGGTTGTTGACTGACAGCGTAAGCCTCTAAGTACTGAGGGAGCCGTCGTTCGCGCTGCGGGCGTTGGTTAGGAGGATCGTTTCGTGGAGTGTTCATCATAGGCCATTTCAATATTAATAACACTATATTAATATTACACTAATTACCATCCGGCTCGAAGGACCAATTGTAACTGAGGGGTACAATTCCCTGACTGTATTACTAGATATGATACTTACTACCACTACCTTTGTACTTAATATTCGGCCACCCAGTACACGGCATAAATATATTATCATGAACACTCTCACGTAGATGAAACGGATCCAACACAAATGTACGAATTAGAAACAGGTCTTTATTTCCTACACAGCGATGGTGTGTAGACTAAACACTTAATCACTTAATTACATTTATGAATTGAAATAGTATGCACTTTTATGGCAAGGAGTATTCGTCTGTATATCAATAGATAATGTCCAATCTCTGAAGGCGCAGGTGGTAAATATACGACCTGGAATAGTTAAGGAATAACAGCAATGATACTTTAATGATTATAGGCTGGATACACTAGAGGGGGTTAATCCGGTCGCTTGTAAGCCGACAGGAGTAGGAGGGGGGGGGGGGTAGAATCCAGCTGCCTCGTCCGGCCAAGGGTATCCCAGGTGAACCCACTGTAGTGCCGTTCAATGCGCCGGCGATCCTTGGACCACAGATGAAAGCAGGTGGACTCTTTGTGGGCCGGCTCTCTCCGGTCCACGGGGGAGAGATGTGGAGAGACCTCGTCTTGCAGAGCGTCTCCTCACCTTGCGTCCTCTCCAGGGGGGGGGGGGTTCCAACACACGGTAGTGTCGGGGGTCTTTATCCATAGAATAATCAAAGTATCCAAAGCATAATCCGTGCCTGGGAAGGCGGGCTGTCGTCGGTAGAATAATCCGGTATACAGGTCAACTCGCTCGTCGGCTCTGGGGCTCCTCGGGTGCAGCTTCACATAGGGTCAACCACCCTGGGTAAGCAGCCAGTTCTCTGCCCGAAACGATGGGGTACTGACTACGGTAGTATTCTCACCGCACGAAGCACTATATATTAACAGACTATTATTAGCTTAATAGACTACGTCCAACTCGACGATATAGTGCCAAATATGACTATTCAAATATTAATATACACGATGTCTCAATACCGATGGTAGGCCGAACTTGGCCTTACTCCCACACGTGGCATCGCGGGGAGGCTTTACATCTGTGACTCTATTGGAGGGTAAGAAACTGGACTGAAAAGAAAGTCCTACTTTAGTAGCGCAGTATATATACGCACTATGAACAAATAGTCCCATTAGTGGTGCGGTAGCCAAATTCCTACGCGGAACTAGGACTTGTTCGTACATGTCGAGCGGTACGTTTGAACTGGGTCTGAGGGGTATGGCAGCCTGGCACCAAGGTCTCGACCAATAGTAGAATGGAGACTATTATGGGATGTTCAGTAGGCTAGAATGGATATTCAATGCATATTGTACAAGGAATATACAAGGGATATCAGGGAATATTAGAGAATATACAAATACAATTAAATATATATATATAAATAAATATATATATTCGGTTTAATCTGGCCCTTCACAACAACACTATATGTTCAAAACAGATTATTTTTATATTTAAAGTTAAGTGTCTGGCTTGATCATTTCTATTTCAAATGTATTGATGTTATATCCCAAACAGATATTCGTATATTTGTATTATTAGATTAGTAAGAGCTAGGTGTTACGAACCTAGGGCCCTGCCCTCTAAGTCAACTGGGGTAAAAGGGGCTACATAAATGGAGGTTCCAGTGAGAATCTGTTTGGGTTTATAACAAAATATAGGTTATAAATCAAGCCAGTAGCACCATAAAAGGAATTGTTTAATTTACAAGGAAAAGATATATATATATATATATATTGTTTAATTTACAAAAAGAAAATATATATATATTGTTTAATTTACAAAAAGAAAATATATATATTGTTTAATTTGCAAAAAGAAAATATATATATTGTTTAATTTACAAAAAGAAAATATATATATTGTTTAATTTGCAGAAAGAAAATATATATTGTTTAATTTACAAAAAGAAAATATATGTATTGTTTAATTTGCAAAAAGAAAATAGATATATTGTTTAATTTGCAAAAAGAAAATATATATATTGTTTAATTTACAGAAAGAAAATATATATATTGTTTAATTTACAAAAAGAAAATATATGTATTGTTTAATTTGCAAAAAGAAAATAGATATATTGTTTAATTTGCAAAAAGAAAATATATATATTGTTTAATTTGTGGAAAGAAAATATATATATTGTTTAATTTGCAAAAAGAAAATATATATATTGTTTAATTTGCAAAAAGAAAATATATATATTGTTTAATTTGCAGAAGGAAAATATATATATTGTTTAATTTGCAGAAAGAAAATATATATATTGTTTAATTTGCAAAAAGAAAATATGTATATTGTTTAATTTGCAAAAAGAAAATATATATATTGTTTAATTTGCAAAAAGAAAATATGTATATTGTTTAATTTACAAAAAGAAAATATATATATTGTTTAAGTTGCTAAGAGCAAAAAGAAACTAAAATCTCTAAATGGATAAAATGGACACTCAAGCTGCGCTTGTGATGGAGCTTAAAGACTGGTGCCGTGGGGAGGGATTAAATGTGGCTCATACGCTTATGGTCCTCATTTCAGAAGATGTTGATGTCACCAACATAGAAAAGACCCTGGAGACAGTAAAATGTCTGGGGCGAGTGCGTGTCAGAGGCAGGTCGTTCAGTACACAGCGAAAAAAGTTTATGATCCTGTGTGAATGTCGGGAAAAGGTAACGGGTGAGAATGTTCCCCCTGAAGTTATGCCTACGGATGGTGGCGAGGCGTGGCCTATAATCATAGTAGGAGAGACCCCCTCAGCCCCTGTGGATGATGCTAAATTCTACGAGAAGTTAGCAGGACTACTGTTTGCTGAGGGGAAGACGGAGGAAGACCTCCAGAACATGTTTCAGAGAGCAGACTCTCCCGTTAGCCCAACCGAATCCATCCTGCGCGCACTTAGTGAATTGATGGACAAAGTAAAACCCCCCACTGAGCATAACAGCTATCGACGCCTACGTCTGTTTTCTGGGACCTTGCCCACTCCATCAGGTGAAGAACAGTTTGAACACTGGTTAGAGCAAGCACGACTCATGGTAGAAGAAAGTGATGGCTCTGATAAAGAGAAGAGGCGGAGGCTGATGGAAAATCTCAAAGGCTCTGCACTAGAAATAGTGAAATCTGCACGAGCCAGCAACCCTGATGTTAGTCCTGGAGAATGCCTGGAAGCCCTGGAACATGAGTTTGGAACTGTGCAGTCTGGAGAAGACTTGTACATCTCGTTCCGAATGATGCAGCAGCAGCCAGGTGAGAAACTCTCTGACTTTCTGAGGCGTCTGGAGCAGTCACTAGACAAAGTGAGCCAGCGAGGTGGTATTCTACCAACAAATGTGGACAGAGCACGGATAGAGCAGTTGTTGCGAGGTGCAGTGGCCTCTGATCTAATGCTCGTTAATCTCCGCCTAAGAGAGAGGAAAGCAGCACCGCCTACCTTTCTTCAGCTATTGAAGGATATACGCTCAGAGGAAGAGTATGAGGCCTCAAGGAAGAAACTCTTCCCCGCTGTGCAGTGTGTTCCGGTGATGACAGAAATTGACGGAAAACAGGCTGAAATACAGAGCCTGAAAGCCGAAGTAAAGGAGCTAAAGTCCTTAGTTGCTGCAGTGGCGACTAGGCCAGACCGAGGCAGGCAAGATACTGGGGAGAACATGGCTCTCAATGTAGCCACACCCAGTGAGCTTCGTCCTGACTCCGAGTTAGCGGCATTGAGGAAACAGATGAAGCGACTCCAAAACAAAGTCGACCAAAGAGTGACTCCCAGAGAAACTGCGGCTGCAGTCTCGGCGTTGGACGTGTCAAGACCTGTCTCCAGCTATCCCCGAAGATCGCCAAAGGGTGCAGAGGAGAAATTCTGCTACCGGTGTGGCGAGGGTGGTCATTTTGCAGGGAAGTGTCAAAACCCTGAGAACCAGGCTAAGGTTATCAAGAGACTAATTCATGCCCTGAGAGTAGCAAAAGACCAGCAGCAGACAGGTAGTGTCACCCATGGTAACAAGAACTGTGAAGTGAAAAAGAGTGCAGTTACCTTACAGAGTCCATCTATCCCTGAGGGTTTGGTAGGGCCACCTAGCCTTGTACAGTTGAAGGTTAGTGGACAACCTTGCACCGCCCTGTTAGACAGCGGCTCCCAGGTGACTATAATTTTTGCACCCTGGTATCAGAAGTACTTATCTCATGTCCTAATCCAGCCTGTCTCTGGTCTAGCCCTCTGGGGTCTAAGTGAATCCAATATGAGTTACCCCTACCTTGGCTATGTAGTCGTAGATGTAGAGTATCCAGCAGAGGTGGTAGGTACCAGTCAGACTATGACAGTCCTTGCACTCATCTGCCCGAGCCCTAAGACTGCAGACCAGACATCTGTCATTGTAGGGACCAATGCTAGTCATGTAAGACGATTGGTGAAGCAATGCAGAGACGGTGGGATTGATGTGACTTCGACCTTAGGCGTCCAAGCTTGTGCTGTAGGAGACCAGGCTACTTTGAAGCGCTCAGATGAGATGGTGGAGGGAAAAGATAGAGTAGGCTCAGCCGCTCAGTGCGGTGGAAAGGACCAGGTCCGTTGACTCTACCCCCTGGTGGTGATGTGCAGGCTGTGTGCAAAGTTGAGCTAACACAGGCAGTAGGCCAGGAGATCCTAATGCTAGACGCCTCACCAATAGCCCCTCTCCCTGCTGGTGTGTCACTGCAGCCCATGGTAGTGTGTAGCCAGGCCATGGACATGAACACTTTCAGAGTCCTACTCAAAAATGACTCTCTGAGAGAAACAAGCATAGCAGTGGGAACGGTGATTGGGTATCTGCACCTGGTGGATTCAGTCACTGTCATCCCGCCCAAAGAGACAACCTCATCAGAGTTTGATGAGAGCAGAATCAACTTCGGAGACTCGCCTATCTCAGAAGAGTGTAAATCCCGTCTTCGCCAAAAACTGTCGCAAAGATCTCATGTCTTCTCCATGGAAGAGTGGGATGTCGGTCTAGCTAAAGGGGTAGAACACCAGATCCGTCTCTCTGATCCTCGCCCATTCCGTGAGCGTTCACGACGACTGGCACCTGCAGACATTGAGGACGTGCGAAAGCACCTACAAGAGCTCCTGCAAGCCGGGATCATAAGAGTCTCGGAGCCCCTATGCCTCACCAATCGTGGTTGTGAGGAAGAAAAATGGAACAGTCAGGATGTGCATCGATTACAGGTTGCTCAACAGTCGTACCATCCCAGACCAATACACAACCCCTTGCATTGATGATGCGCTGAATGCCCTGACAGGAAGTCAATGGTTCTCCGTCCTCGATTTGCGAAGCGGCTATTACCAGATCGCCATGTCGGAGGAAGACAGAGAGAAGACGGCGTTCATCTGCCCATTAGGGTTCTACGAGTTTGAGAGGATGCCACAGGGCATAAGTGGAGCCCCAGCAACCTTTCAGCGGTTAATGGAGAGAGCAGTAGGTGACATGAACTTACTCCAGGTGTTGGTGTACCTTGACAACCTGATTGTCTTTGGGAGGTCTCTAGAGGAGCATGAAGAAAGGCTGCTCAAGGTCCTGGATCGCCTCGGAGAAGTCGGACTGAAACTCTCCATAGACAAGTGTCAAATCTGCCTGCCGAGAGTGAAATACCTGGGTCACATTGTGTCCGCCGAGGGTGTCGAACCTGACCCGGAAAAGATAGAAGTGGTTACCAACTGGAATCGCCCGACGAACCTGAAGACCTTGCAATCCTTCTTAGGGTTCTGTGGCTACTATCAGCGTTTCATAGCCAATTACGCTGCCATTGTGCGACCACTGACTGAGCTGACAAAGGGTTATGCACCCACGCAGAAGAGCAGAAAGAACGCCCACGATAGGAGTAAGGCGTACATCAAAGAGTCAGAGCCTTTTGGAGAACGATGGGATCAGCCTTGCACAGATGCGTTTTACCAGATCATACACTGTCTGACGCATGCACCTGTGTTGGCATTTGCAAACCCCCAAAAGCCTTACATCCTACATGTTGACGCTAGCTTGAAGGGACTTGGAGCAGTGCTCTACCAAGAGTACACAGAGGGCCTGCGACCAGTGGCTTTCGCAAGCAGAAAACTGAGTGCATCTGAGCAGAACTATCCAATCCACCAGTTGGAGTTCTTGGCGCTAAAGTGGTCTGTAGTAGACAAATTGCATGATTATCTCTACGGAGCCAGATTCACAGTACGTACGGATAACAATCCCCTTACCTACGTGCTCACCACAGCAAAGCTCAGTGCAGTAGGGCATCGATGGCTGGCTGCCCTGTCCACCTATGAATTTGATGTACAGTACCGCCCGGGCCGACACCATATAGATGCAGACCTACTGTCCCGGATCATGCCTGAGGAAGAAACCTGTAATGAATGGGTGACTCTATCACAGACTGGAGTAAAGGCCATCGGCCAGCGAATCTCTATCCCTGAGACTCAGGGCTGCCCACAGAGGTGTGTCGACCAGTTGGGAGCTTCCCCTCAGTGCATCCCAGACATCTATGCGTTTCCAACCCACTTGGAATCCGAGTCGTTGAGACAGATGTCAAAGCAAGAGCTTAAGAGAGCTCAGGAAAAGGATGTCGATATAGGACCTGCTATCAAGGCCGTGAAGCAGGGGAAATGGCTTGAAGATGAGGATCCAAGTCCAGAACTCTCTAAGCTCAAACGAGAGATGGGAAAGTTGACCATGAAAGAAGGTATGTTGTATCGGTTGAGCAAGCGACCTTCTGGAGATGTTGTCACTCAACTTGTACTCCCAAAAGAGTTCAGAGAAATAGTGTTGAAGGCCATGCACAACGATTTAGGACACCTTGGCATTGAGAGAACTGTCGACCAACTGAGGAGCAGATTCTTCTGGCCGAAGATGTCTGTAGAAGTGGAACAGTACATTAAGAACTGTGGAGAGTGCATCACTCGTAAGTCCCTTCCTCACCGAGCAGCTCCACTACACCAGATTGTGAGCAAAGGACCAATGGATCTTGTGTGTATTGATTTTCTCTCAATGGAACCCGACAGTAAAGGCATAAGCAATGTGTTGGTGGTCACAGACCATTTTACTCGCTATGCTCAGGCTTTCCCCACCAGAAGCCAGAAAGCACATGTTGTCGCAAAAGTACTGGTGGAGAAATACTTTGTACATTATGGGCTGCCAGCAAGAATCCATTCGGACCAAGGCTGTGACTTCGAAAGTCGACTGATCCTGGATATGCTGCAAATGATGGGAGTACGGAAATCCAGAACCACTCCGTATCACCCACAAGGAGACCCACAGCCTGAACGCTTTAACCGCACGCTATTGTCAATGCTGGGCACGCTGAGTCAAGAAAAGAGGCGGCAGTGGAGTCAGCAAGTACCTCACTTAGTGCATGCATACAATAGCACCAAGTGCGACTCCACCGGATACTCTCCGTACTTCTTGATGTTCGGAAGAGAAGCAAGACTTCCCGTGGATGTGTGTTTTGGTACGTCGCCGGATGGCAAGGAAAGAGGTCACCACATCAAGTATGTGGCTAAGCTGAAAGACGACCTGCAAAGAGCCTTTGAACTAGCTTCTGCCACAGCTGACAAAGTACACCAGCGAAACAAGAAGTCCTATGACAAGAGAGTGACCTGCCAAACCTTGGAACCTGGTGACAGAGTGTTGTTAAGAAACCTGGGGTTGAGAGGAAAACACAAACTCCAAAGCCGATGGAGTGCTGTTCCTCACGTGGTGGTGAGCAAAATGCCCAACTTACCTGTTTACAGAGTGAGTCCTGAAGATGGAATAGGACGCACAAGGACCCTACACAGAGATCATCTCCTACCCATTGGACAACTGGTACGGATGCCAAGAACGGAGAGTGACCACAACACACCTGTGAAACCAAGAACTAGGGCAGGAACTATCAAGAAGCAACACCGTATACCGTCTCCTCCTACAACAGAAGAGAGCGACGTCTGACTCATCCTCTGAAGTAGAGTATGTAAGGGAGCGCAGACCCTACAGTACCTACCTGGAAGGGATCCTGAAGAAAAGGACTGTGCGAGAGCCAGCTGTCGTCATCCCTGATGAAGAACCAGTCAGAGCTCCTGACACATACGAGGATGAACAGAGCGGAGAGGAGCCATCTCCTGAGTCAGAGTCTACTGAGTCAGAGTCTCCTGAGTCAGAGTCTCCTGAGTCGGGGTCGGACATACAAGGAGGGCACGCTAGCAGCTCTGAAGAAGAAGTTGTGCCTGAGACACAAACCAGGCCTAAACGAGCAGTAAAGCCAATAATTAGACTCACCTATGATGAGCCAGGTAAATCCAGAGACAAACCGTTAACCATAGTGCACAGAGGTATGGTTATAAAGATCAAACAACGTTAAGAAGCGAATGGGTCAACTCCTTAGTCTGTTAAATGTCGTGTCTTATGGGGACATACAGACCTTTGGAAGGGGGAGGGTGTAACCCTGGTAATATTAACTAACCCTGGTAATATTAACCCAGTGGTTATCCTGTTAATATAAACCAAGTTGTTGTCTTATATAAATATTAGTGCTGTCAGGCGATTAAAAAAATTAATCTAATTAATTACAGGATTTGTAATTAATTAATCTAATTAATCGCATTTTAATCGCATAACCATTTTATGCCTGAAATTCTATTTTCTATAATCATATTTCCAATTGCATGTGTCAAGATGGCAGAATTCAGTACTGTATATAGTACAAAACCTTCTGTTTAATCATCTTCCATCTATTAATTTGCTTAGATTTTTCAGGTCTGGTCAATTTGAGCATGGTGTTATTCACAGTCAAAGATAAAAAAAAATATGTATTGATATTCTCATTTGGTTCATTAAAATTGACTCAAATAAAATTTTCATTCAATCAATCACCGCACAGATTGATTGATTGAATGAAAATGTTATTAACAGATTGCAGGATGGGTACAGTACGGCTCAATACACACAATTGTTAAGGGCATGCAGACCAGAGAAAGACTTTCGTCTTGTTTACATCAGGGTCCCCCATTTTCAATTCATAATGAATTGTAAGTAAGGGTGCAACTTGCACCGTGCAATCCATCCATCCATCTAGTCCCTGAGATTCATAGATGTCCCTAGAATCAGATACCAAGAACATGCAAATGGACCATATTAAAAAAAAGTCTGTAAATGTGTATTCTACATTATCATGGAATGAATAAGATACAAAAAAAATGATATATATAAAAAAAAAAAAAAAAAGGTTTTTTTTGTAATTAATTTTGAGTTAATTTTCATAACGCGATAATTTGCTGTGTAATTAATTAATCTAATTAACGCGATAAACTGACAGCCCTAATAAATATGTTATTATTTTGTATTTTGTATATCTTATTTACCTCTGGGTAATATGTTCTACATATACCATTATTTCATGTATGGGTAATATGTAGAACTCCTGTCTATGTGAACTGGGAACTGTGGCTTGGCCAATCAGGAAAAAGGTCAGGGTTGATGGGACTGGGTTTAACCAGGTGTGGTGATTGGGCTCTCGAGCACCAGCAAGTGAGAGGGTGAGAGAAGCAGGTGGAAGAGTGTGCAAATGTTTGACACACCATTGCTAAGTTGTATCCAGTATAGTGTTATCAAGTGTTCTGGCCTAGAACACACGCTGAACATTATATGTGATGTCGGGGAATTGTGCATGTTAGATAGGCATGCCTAATCAATTGCTCCACATTGGACTGGGTGTTGAGGCTAGCTGGCTAAGCTAGGTAAACAGTAGCAGGCCCCGGATAGCTAACCCGGAAACCCACTACATTCGAGAACAGGATAAGCGGTCTGTGCTACCAGGGCCTGTACAGACTTCGAGAACAGGATAAGCGGTCTGTGCTACCAGGGCCTGTACAGATTTCGGGAACCAGATAGCAGTCTGTGCTACCAAGGCCTGTACAGACTTCCTCTGGCAGCGTGGGAGGCGCACCAGGACTTCACATTGCATCGCACTCAATCTCCACTTTCTCCTTTCCCCCCACCTGAACACTGACTCCGGACCGTGAGTACTTTGGCTCGTTAGAGCTGAAGATTAAATGGGATTGTGAGTTTCCCATCAATCAGGCCTGCAACGGGGGTTTTTGTTTGTTTGTTTTTGTTTATTAGATGCCGGCTTAGGTATATTAGTATATTGTATTATTGTACAGGATATTTCATTTGTAATTAGCTGTATCATTAATGCCATTTTGGATATAGGTTTTCATTTATATTTCCTTTTTTGATATTGAGCACATGGTGCCTTTGAGTTTGAACCTGAGTACAGAGTAATAGCTCTGTTATTTTGTTTTCCTTTTTTGATATTGAGCACACGGTGCCTTTGAGAGACAATACTCTATTTATTAACTAACATTTTCTTTATTCGGTAATGTGTATATATATACACACAGTGTATGTAATATATAACACTATATGTTCAATACAGATTATTTTTATATTTAAAGTTAAGTGTCTGGCTTGATCATTTCTATTTCAAATGTATTGATGTTATATCCCAAACAGATATTCGTATATTTGTATTATTAGATTAGTAAGAGCTAGGTGTTACGAACCTAGGGCCCTGCCCTCTAAGTCAACTGGGGTAAAAGGGGCTACACATCGTAATTTTTTTTCTCATAATCAGGTCTTTTTTAATGATAGTTTTTACATTATTACATCATTATTGTTATTGTTATTATTAACAATATTATTATGATGGTTGTATCAACCCTAAATCTGAGTTGGGGGGGGGAATGCAATGCAGACAAACAGCTGCATACAGTGCGACCATTTCACTCACATTTGCCCATTCATTTTTGGACACATCACACACCATCGGTGTGTGTACTACGTGTGCTGTCATAGCTCCACCTACAGGCCTAATGGAGAACACCAGGAGAACACCAGGATGTGAATGGAGGGTGAATGTGAGGTATATCGTGTAAATACGTTTTGATTGATCGCAAGACTACACTGTAAAAAAATAAATAATAATAAGTTACCAGAACTTAAAAATATTGAGTTCAGTTACTGTGCATTAAGGTTTTCAGTTTTCAATCCATAATAAGTCAACAGAAAAATAAGTACACAACCACATTATTTCAACCTAATAAAACTATGTTTATTGTCATTGTTTTAAGAACACAAGTTGACTTGGTAATTGAGAAGTGCCACAGAACAAGTGACACTTTTTGACAATGACATCCTGAGTCGTTCCAATATAGCCGTATATACCTATTTTTCACATGTAATTATATGCTTCATTATTCAGTTGATGATGGACAATGACCGCCCAGAATGACAGAGTGGGTGAGAAGTGCCACAGAACAAGTGACACTTTTTGACAATGACATCCTGGGTCGTTCCTATATGACCAGTATAAATCTTGGAACTGAACTCTGGAAAGACAGCTCTATGACAGCTCTACTTATAAAAAAATGGAACTGAGCCTTTAAATGTCTCCATAGAAAATGTCTGTGAAAAGCTGTGAAAAGGGAGTGAACCAGCGGAATGTGGGCCTCTGGAGAGGAGAGAGACAGAGACAGAGGAGAAAGAGCTGTGTAATGTTAAACCCTTTCAGACGGGAAGGGTTGCTGGTTGAAGTCTTGAATCAGAAGAGGAAGGAGAGGAGAGCAGACTATAATGACTATAATGTAATGTAAACTAATGTAATATAGTACACCGAGTACTGTAGTGTACCTGTAACCTATTGTACCTGTATATATCTGTATATGTATGTGGTGGGCTATGTAAGATATATTACGGAAGTCTGCCTCGTCCTCGTCTCAGAACGAAAGAGGCCCCATGCAGTAGGGAAGTGACCGGCTGGAATGCAAGGCCAAGAAGAGGGAGCGCTAGTCAGAGGGGCATTGTATTCTTATGAATTACTTGATTTGATATGTAACTGCAAAGTAACAAATAACTGAAGGAGGGATATGACACGTACTGTACAGTGATTGGAGCTATGTACTGATGATGGCGTGACGTGACGGACCTTATAAAAAGGGCCAACTGGCGAGAGCACAGCGGGATTTTTACACTGACCTGGAGAGAGAAGAAGAATGGTACTTAGAGACTTCTTTGAGAGATTTTGAAGTTTTTACCATTGTGTGACTTGGAAGACAAGATGCAGATGACATGTTTTGTTTTTATATAATCTTTTAAACTGTAATGGATATTTTTATTTAGTCTTTTTCTGTAACTTCATTGAAATAAAGATGACTTTTTATAATCCATTGAGTTCTTGGACTGATCCCTGCCAGCAAATACCAGCCGCGCCTTGATTTCCTCTGAGGTGACTATGTCCTGAAATACAGATTGAATCAATTGACTGGTTAATGCTTTTCAGCTAAAATATATATATTTATATATGTATATGCTATGTACTGATAAGAAATACTAAGCATGTAGATGAGTGTTGTTTGCGGGTTCCGGTGTCTCTGTGTCCAGACTGACTCTGTCTTGTGTGGGACCTCGACCGTCTGAATCACTGCAGGGTCAGACGGTCGGTTCCGTTGAAGGAGGAGGAGGAGGAGGACAAAGAGGGCCGGGGAGTGCAAACAATGATTACGTGTTAGTACAGTGGTAATACTTATTAAAAAAGTAGTAATACAACCAAGCTTTCAAATGAGCAGTATTACAAGCCCTTTCGTAAAGTGATAATAATAATATTATTTTTATTACATGATATAATAGTTCTCCTAAACAAAATATTCGGTTTATTTCAAACAAGAAGAGATTAACAACTCTTCATGATTACAGTTCATATCAACTGGATATCACAAGACCAGTGACTTGAAGTAATCTAGACAGAAATAGTAAATTGACTCGAGAACTTGGCGAGTTTAGCACCTCGCCGGGGGATATCGAGCGGCCGCAGGTTTATATCTCGAGTAGGTGATTGAGATATATTAGAGGCGACCTGTAGCTTTCAACAGTAATACTCACATTTTGAGTAAAAAAAATGGCTTTTAACATGTGCAATGTTCAATGAAATAGAAAAATAAATAATAAAATGTGTTGATTAATCCCACTGGTCACAATGGTGACCGTAATAATGTTTTTGTTATAAGGCTCTGCAAATGTTACTGAATGATGTAGCAATGTATTTCCAGCTAAATTGAAATAATAAACAAATAAAGGTTCTCAATTAAATATGTGGTAGTAAAAATAACCTGTGGGAGGATTTCAACTAGATAAATGTGACAACAGTGCAAAATATTTCACTATAATATTTCAAAGCAAAAAGAAATTAATTATTTTTATTTTTTTTAATGTTGCCCCCTGTGCCTAAGAAAATGCCCGCAGGCACGCGTGCCTAGGGTTGCCTACCCCTGCTCTAGGCTATTCGATAGCTTTGACGTTGACTTGAGGCCCATTGCACTGTCAGACCACAAATACATCCTCCTTAGGGGTTCACTCAGTAAAATAACGTCCCGTGCCCCTAGATGGCGCTTTAACTCAACGCTGCTGAAGAACGAGGAATTCAACCTACAATTTAAGGAGAACCTCATTGAATTCTTGCAGTTTAATGCTGGATCGGTACAGGACCCCAGAATTTTATGGAATTTGGTTAAGGGGTTTATTAGAAGTAACACCACTCTATTTGCTTCCAATCTCCGCAAGGGTCATCTCTCCAAGTTGGTAGAATTGGAAGAGCTTCATAAAACAATGATGTCTTCTATGCAGCACAGCTACTCTAGCCGACTGGAGCTCCAAATTAAGGTGGTGAAAAAGGAGATTAACTCCATTTTAAGACAACAGTCTGAATTTCAAATGCACAGAACAAGACAACACTACTACTTTCATGGCTCTAGACCTAGTCACCTACTAGCTATGAAGATACAGGCCAGTGAACAATTTGCAGATATCCCTGCCATTAAGAACCAACAGGGGGAGATAACCACCAACCCCAACAAAATCAACGATACATTTCGCTCGTTTTATTCCAACCTGTACGAGTCAGAAGTGGTCTATGATCATACCAAGCTGGAGGACTATCTTAGTCAAATTAACTTACCACAAATCTCAGAGGATGACGCTAAATGGTTAGCTGAACCTATCACACTAGATGAGCTCAGGGAGGCGATTGCTGACATGCAGCGGGGCAAGGCTCCTGGTTGGGACGCGTGTATGCTTTCCCAAACGCAGTTGTGTTTCCACATTCCCGTTTTGCGTTCTGATTGGCCAGGTCATGTGACATGTGCGCCAATCGTGGGACAGCAAGTTCTGCACCTATTTCCGGGTCTAACAGCCTGCAAACTACCTGGCGTTCTATCGCCATGCTCTAAGGGCGCGTTCACACCCTGTTTGGTCCACTTTAAGTGGACCATGGTCCCTTTAGATCAATAGTCCGTTTGGTTTGTACAGGTGTGAAAGCAAACCGAACTATTTTGAGGACCAAACAACCGAACCATGGTCCTCTTGAAAAGTTGGGACTCGGTTCGTTTCAAAGTGGACCATGGTGCGTTTGCTGTTGGTGTGAACGCAATCGAACTTTATATAGTACCTAATCTAGAGCAAATGAGTGACAGACGCCTAGTGGCGGCTGGCGCGCGACCCAACTTGACAGCGCCAAGTGACAGCTTGCGCGCGACCCAACTCAAATGAATGACAGGCGCGTGGACAGTCTCTCTCTCTTTCTCTTTCTCTTTCTCTCTCCCTATCTCTCTCTCTCTCTTTCTCTCTCTCTCTCTCTCTCTCTCTCTCTCTCTCTCTCTCTCTCTCTCTCTCTCTCTCTCTCTCTCTCTCTCTCTCTCTCTGCCTCTCTCTCTCTCTACTCTAGACTCGCGCGGACAGTCTCTCTCTTCCTCTCTCTCTCTCTACTCTCTAGTCGACTTGCGCCGTGCTCGTAATAGTATCTCTCTCATTACGCTCCCGGCAACTGTTTACGTTTGTGAGTGCTATAGTCCAATAGATGCGACTGTATGTCCTTTGTTTACAAATTAGATCCGCACCAAAAAGGGTAGTGTGTGAACGCAGACCAAAATCAAACAATGTATCATTTTCACATTTGGTCCACCAGAATGTCCGGACTATCCGCGGATAATCCGGACTATCCCCGGACTTTCAGGTGTGAACATGCCCTAAGACAAACTCTAACCTTAACCAACTTCGAAAGAGTGCCTAAGCTTAACCGTCGAAAGAAGGGCAGGCGTTCTATCGCCATGCTCTAAGACAAACTCTAACCTTAACCAACTTCGAAAGAGCGCCTAAACTTAACCAGTGTAGAAACTTGCGGTCCCACGATTGGTGCACATGTCACATGACCAGAAACGCGCGGGCCAATCAGAGACGCGGAAACTCAACTGCGTTGGGTAAAGTATTCACGGTTGGGACGGCATTCCACCGGAACTCTATACTGCGTTTTGGGATGTACTTGGTCCCTTATTACTTTCAATGATTTTACACTCAGTCAAAGAGGGCAATTTTTCCAGGGATGTCAATATGGCACTTATATCTGTCATACTCAAGAAAGATAAGGATCCCACCGAATGTGGCAGCTATAGACCCTTAAGTCTCCTCGGAGCCGATCTCAAGCTATATGCTAAGGTGCTAGTCATCCGACTTCAAAAGCATATGACATCTCTAGTTAACCCCGATCAGACTGGCTTTATAAGAGGCCGACTGGTCACGGATAATATCAGAAGGTTACTGCACGTGATTGATGCCAGCAAGGATGTCGCAACCCCTACGGCTGTCATGTCCTTAGATGCGATAAAGGCCTTTGACAGATTGGAGTGGTCATATTTGTGGGCACTCCTTAGAAGGATGGGGTTAGGTGAGGGGTTCATTCACATGATCAAAGTTCTCTACACAGGGCCTTCGGCCATGATCTTAACAGGGAAACTCTGCTCACCACTCTTCTCTGTCTCGCACTCTTCTAGACAGGGTTGTCCTCTTAGTCCCGGACTCTTTGCTTTATCACTCGAACCTCTAGCTCAGTACATAAGACAATACCTGTGTCAATTAAGGGCACACATCACCATATCAGCTTATATGCAGATGATGTACTCCTATTTATGCTGAACCCCGCCGTCTCTCTATGAAAGCCCCTGTTAATAGGATGACTTCGTTCTGTAATATCCCTTTAATATGCTGTTATTGACAGGAAAGGGTAATTGATTTATGCCAGTGTAATTGTTCAGCGTGATGTGCTCCAGCTAGTGTCGCATTCTGGTCTGCTGATAAGGTTACTGGCCCGTTAAGAGTTTTTTCTAACCTCGCGCAAGTTTGGTCTCAGTTCAGCTGTCTGACGGTACGCGGCAGTTACTTCTGTCCCTTTTGGGAAAGTGTGCGTCAATGACAGACGTAAGTACAGTACTTATGTTTAGTTCCTGCCTAATTCATTCATTCATTCAGCTTACTCTACACTTATGTTCACATTGATCCATTTCTGTCGATGTTGTTTCTCTCTGCTATTGAGATGCTGTTTGCTATGCTATGTTGGTTAGCTTAGTTGCATGTTAGCTAGGCTATATAAATATAACTCACTCATTACTGTTAGTGAATTGAATGTATCTTTACACTTGGTTTACAGTCTGCCTACTTATATAGTTTGCATGTACTGCATGAGTAATTTCCCTGCATAGTCTATGTAGGTTATATAATAACTCCGGTTAAGTGATTGTCTTAGTTACTAGTTGTATTATATTATTAATGAATATTATTGTAGCTATAGACCACATGTTTATGACATTATGTTTATGTACGTCACTACTGTGTTTACTAATGTATACTGTATTGTATTCCTTTGTAGACAACCACACGCAAATTCCCAAATTAATCGGAGTCACAACCCCATAGTGTCCGCCAGCTCTATCAAACGCACCTGTGGAGGCCCTAGACCTTCGTTTCATTGGTCCTTCGAGCCGGACATTGGTCCTTCGAGCCGGATAGAGCTCCTTCAAGACGCTATGGCAGACCAGGACACCACAGAGACCACTGCTCATCCGCAGAGAGAGCGCCACCTACCAAGCCACTTACGTGACTTCGAAGTGGGATATGAACCTCAACCACAAGATGAACCTCCAAAGGCCCTATCCCACGCATCACAGCGCCGGGCTAGCGAGACGAGGACCCCATCTACGAGGAGCGAGCACCCACATCCGTCGATCACATCCAGACACCCGGCGAGTGAGGCAAGGGCTCCGTCTGAAGGTAGTAGGTCCTCACATCAGTAAATTCCTAGAACCACCATAAGGTCAGGTTTTGGCTCCCATCGTTCATCTGGGCGTGTACACCCACAACATGCTCTCTCACCAGTCCAGGAAGCTATCCTTCAGGAGCACATCCACTGCCTGGAGCTTGAGGAGCTACAGTGCCAGGTACAAGAAGACTGCAACACCGACCTGGAGTGTCAGCGCTTACAACGCCTACAGCAGGAAGCACAAGATGCACGGGAAGCTATCGCTAAACGCCTTGACAGGCAGAGGCGGCTTAAGAAGAAGGAGAAGGAACCTCAAGTAGCCAAACTGGTCACCTCACTTCTTCAAGAGTCAGAGATGGGACCACATAGTGGTGCATTGTCTCCCAGGAGCTTCTACTCTCTACCAGTGATGCATGCTCCACCTGCCAATGCTCCTGCAGGCTCACCACATCAACCCATCTCTCATCTACACCCTGCACCCCCTCTTGTGCCGGCAGCAGTATCTGAGCCGACCTATCCACCACCTGGACTACAGCACCATGTAGTGGCACCTGTGCCTCTAGCACTTCCTACCATACCACAGAACATGCATCCCCCGCCGGCTAATCCAGCCGCCATCACTCCAGTGATACACCATCCAGCACAGGCAATGTCTCGCTCTGCTGCTCCCCCTGTGTCATTGTACCCAGCTCTCAACATGCCTGGTTCAATCGAGCAACCTACGAGCTCACATGAAGCTTCTGTAGCTACACATGGTATCCAGAGTCCTACCTATGGTGTGACCATCTCTACTGCAGCTCAACCATACCAGAATGTGAGTCCTGCTGCACCTCACATGGCTCCTATCCCACCACAGGTTATATCAGGGCATTTACAGCACCCAGGATCAGAGATGCTGATTACCTCTCCCTACGGCATCCCACAGCCAATGCTGCCAGTCTTTGAGCGTGGATAACTTGATGGGCAGTCATGGGCACCTGACTGAACCTAGCCAGAGCCTACATGTATGACCCTCGGCCATATACCGCTGCATTGCAAGCCCTGCAAGACAAGTACGGTCAACCCAGACAGCTCGTCCAATCAGAGTTAGGTGCCATTCTCAACTCACCTACCATCAAGTTTGGTGACACTGAAGCCTTCGACTCCTTCACCCTGTCCATCCAGTCTCTGGTGGGCATGCTTGGGACACCTGAAGGTCAAAACGGGTACGAGTTGAGATGCGGATCCCACGTCGACCGGCTCCTAAGCAAGATGCCTCCTTCAGTCAGGGACGGATTCATTGAATACTGTCTAAGCCGCGGCATTCTCCGGACAGGGTCAGACCTGACATACACCCTGCCTGGCAGCCTGGCTTCAGATGAAGTCACAAGCTAAGCACCTCTCAAGTCGAGCTGCAGCGCTTTATCAGTGCGACGCACCCAAGCCAGCCAAGCAAGACCAACGTGTCACTCATTATAAGGAGAAGACCACAACCATCCTTCTCAATGCTGGGGAAGTTGCTAGTACTCCAGAGCCTACTCGCTACAAAACCCCTTTCAAGTCCAAGCCGTATTGCCCCTATTGTGACAACAAGGAGCACTTCTTAAATGCCTGTGATGACTTCAAGATGCTATCTACCAGCCAAGCCGTGAAGTGGATCAGAGAGGGGAAACGGTGCTGGAAGTGTGGCCGCAACCACTCTGCCGAAGCATGTACTCTGAAGCGCCCATGCAAGACATGCAAAGAACAGCACCTTACCATTCTGCATGACTCCACACAGCAGAGTGAAACCAAAGTCTGCATGGTCACTACACCACCCACCAAGGTATACCTCGACTGGCCGAACCGTCCGCAACAGGTTATGTTAAAGGTCATCAAGGTCATCTTGAGGAACGGGGACCAAGCCTTGGAGACCTATGCCGTGTTGGACGATGGCTCTGAACGAAGTATCGTTCTGCCTCAAGCCGTGCGGCGGCTGAGCCTTCCCAGAAAGCCAGAGACTCTCCATCTACAGACAGTCCAGCAGAATGTCGAAAAGCTCCAGGGCAGCTCCGTCTCCTTCGATGTTTCTCCATGGTGCACGCCTTCCCAGAAGTATCAGATCCACCAGGCCTTCACTGCCGAAGGCCTCAGCCTGGCCGAACACTCTTATCCTGTGGCCGCACTACAGAAACGCTACAAGCACCTCCACGGCCTGCCCTTACCACCAGTCGGCCATGCTCAGCCATTACTTCTGATTGGTTCAGATATGCCACACCTCCTGATCCCAGTACGTGCAGGCCCACCAGGCGGTCCTGTCGGCATTTGCACCCGACTAAGTTGGTCACTCCAGGGTCCTACAAACCTTGCCCAGACTACATCTTCTTCACAGTGCCTCCACATCGCCACTGTCTCTCCAGCCACAGAGCTCTTCAGGAACGTTGAGCGTCTCTGGCAAGTCGACACTCTTCCTTACATCAGCGTGAAGGCAGTCACCCGCTCCAAACAAGATCAGCACGCCATGATCGTGCTCCAAGCACTCACCACCAGGGTCAATGTCGACGGAGTCCAGCGATACGCTACTCCCCTGCTTCGGCAAGCAAATGCTACTCCGCTACATGCTCCTAAGAAAGCTGTGCTGCCATGCCTCCGCAGCATAGAGAGAAGACTTACCAAGGACCCCAAACAAGCTGAGGTCTACTGTAATGAGATACAGAAACTGGAGAAGGCTGGTTATGTGGCAAGGATAACCCCAGCAGAAGCTGACCAGTCTGCAGAATCCTATTACATTCCGCACCATATGGTGACCCACAACAGTAAGGACAGGATTGTTTTTAACTGTTCATTCCAGTACCAAGGCCTGTCCCTAAATGACCTTCTGCTTCCTGGACCTACACTCGGGCCAACCCTGCTTGGTGTCCTCCTCAGCTTTCGTCAGCATGCCGTGGCAGTCAGTGGCGCCATCAAAGGCATGTTTCACCAGATCCGCCTGCTGCCTACTGACAAGCCAGTGCTGCGCTTCATCTGGAGGAACATGGAGAGGGAGAAGGAGCCGGACATCTATGAGTGGCAGGTACTTCCATTCGGGACAACCTGTAGTCCCTGCTGCGCTCTTTATGCCCTCCAGCAACACATCCAAAACGACACAGAGGGCAATTCCAACTTGATAAAGACAGTCGAGCAGTCCTTCTATGTTGACAACTGTCTGCGTAGCACACACTCTGCTGAAGAGGCCAAGCGTCTCGTCGACGAACTCCGCCACCAACTACAGACGGGAGGGTTTGAGGTCCACCAGTGGGCAAGCAACGTGCCTATGGTCATCGAGCACCTTCCGCCTGAGGCTCGATCTGAAAGCAGTGAACTGTGGCTCTCCAAGAGTAGTAGTGATCTTCAGGAGCCTACACTGGGCCTACGCTGGAACTGCCTCAATGACTCCCTGGGCTATAAGCATCGCCCTGTGGAGACCTCAGCACCTACCATGAGGAACCTCTACCGAGTACTTGCCTGCAGGGGGCGAAATTAAAGCCTGCCGCCCGCCAGGGGCGCTCAGTTTTTACCTTTGGCGCTTGCCACTGAGAGCCCTGCCCGCCGTGTGGCGTGTAGATGTGTAGTTCATAACGATACTCTTATTTTGAAAATCTGTGCGGGTCTCATTTCCGGCCCAAGCGCAGCTAGAGTCATAATATCGATGGCTCCGGCAGTTAGCAGCATTCGGTTCGTATGATATTCTTATTTTGAAAAAAAACGTGGCAACGAGTCATATCCGCCTAGCCGGGCCAGCCCTGCAGCGGGATACTATTGGCTTCTGCTCGTATCAACACAGAGCGGCCCGCAGCTCTAGTGCCACTGCTAACGTTAAGCTCTCAGAATGGTAGCAGCTCGCCCGCAGCATCTAGTGCTAACGTTAAGCTCTCAGAATGGTAGCAGCTTGCCCGCAGCATCTACTGCTAACGTTAAGCTCTCAGAATGGTAGCAGCTCGCCCGCAGCATCTAGTGCTAACGTTAAGCTCTCAGAATGGTAGCAGCTCGCCCGCAGCATCTAGTGCTAACGTTAAGCTCTCAGAATGGTAGCAGCTCGCCCGCAGCATCTAGTACTAACGTTAAGCTCTCAGAATGGTAGCAGCTCGCCCGCAGCATCTAGTGCTAACGTTAAGCTCTCAGAATGGTAGCAGCTCGCCCGCAGCATCTAGTGCTAACGTTAAGCTCTCAGAATGGTAGCAGCTTTCCCGCAGCATCTAGTGCTAACGTTAAGCTCTCAGAATGGTAGCAGCTCGCCCGCAGCTCTAGTGCTAACGTTAAGCTCTCAGAATGGTAGCAGTCTGCTCTAGTCTAGATCGGACCTCCATGAGCTACCGTTACTGTTTAAACAATGACCCAGTCAACTATTCACTTTTAGTTTAATACATGACGAGGCATTGTCTAACGGTATCTAGCTGGCTAGCTACTGATATCAACAAATGCTCCAGCAATAGTCGACTCGAGTGCATAATACCTCCGTTCCCTCGTTAGCTAGCTCACGTTAGCTAAGTTAGCTCACGTTAGATCTATATGTCCCAGTAAACTAAATTGTCTTAACGTTACCTAGCGGGCTAGCAGTAGCTACAGATAGCTCCTGATATCAATGTCTTATAACATTGATTCAATGCGTATTGTAGCTGAGGGCTTTATGAATGTGATTTGACCAAAGAACCCTAACGTTATACCAATAGGGTCCAGCTGCAGCGCCGGAGAATCCTTGCATGCTGAATGTAGAGTATTAGTATAGGGTCCCGCTGCAGCACAGGAGAATCCTTTTTGGAGCTGGAGGCTACTAGAGTACACACAGACAGTGGAGCTGTTTGCAGATAGCGAGCATTTTGACTTATTGCGTGGTGGCGATGTCTCGCAGATAATACAACTACAAGTATGATTATATAATATATATTTTATTTAAAAAAAAATTTATATAAAATATATATATATATATTTTTTTAATCAAAAAAAATGTGCAGGTAAGAAATATGCTTGGCGGGTAGATTCTTCCCATCTACCCGCCACTGGCCGGTGAGTCAAAAAGTTAATTTCGCTCCCTGCTTGCCTGTCAGTTTTTATTTTATTTATCCTTTATTTATCCAGGAATGTCCCATTGAGATACAAGATCTCTTCTTCCAGGGAGTCCTGACCAACACGGCACACAACAAGTTTCAACACAAAACAGGGCATTAAACAAAAAACATACAACTCAAATACAAATACAGAAGGCCATTTGTGCAGTGGCAAGGAGCATAATCAGATCAGCAATAACATCAGGTAAAACAGTTACATGTTTCATAAAGGGCTAATTGTAGCATACCTTTAAAAGCATTCACAGTAGGAAGTGCCTCTAGACAAAGTTTTACTTGCAGCGTATTCCATAAAAAGGGAGCATAGTGGGAGAATGCAGCTTTACCAAGCTCTGACTGCATCAAAGGAACATTTAAAAGCATCCCATTTGCTGCTCGTCTGGTATTAAAAAAGCAAGTATAAAAGGACAGAAGTCTGGAGATATATAAGGGCAGCTTACCTAGCAATGACTTAAGGATAAAAATCAACATGTGTGATTGTCTTCTTTGGTACAGAGAGGACCATCCTAAGGACTGATACAAAGTGCAGTGGTGGGTGCGAGAGCCTGCACCTGTTACAAAACGTATGGCGGTATGGTACGCAGAATCCAGCTTTTTAAGCAGGGAGGAAGGAGCATGCATATAGATCACATCGCCATAGTCTAATACAGGCAGAAAGGAACTCTGCACAATTCTCTTCCTGGCTTCAGACGGGAAACATTTCTTTAACCGGAAGAAAAAGCCCAGTTTAGGTCTAAGTTTTCTCAGTAGGTTCCCAATATGAACATCAAAGGCCATCTTTTCATCAATCCATATGCCCAGATATTTATAGGATGCTACTTTGTCAAGGCATGTCCCTTCCATTGTCAGAATCGGAGGGACAGCTGTATTAGCTCGAGAGCGAGAGAAGGTCATGTACTTGGTCTTTTTTGCATTAAGGACCAGTCTTAGCCTTAGCAAGGAGTGTTGCAGTGTATTAAAACATCCTGTAGAAGCTCTATGGCCTGAGTTAAAGAGGAAGCCACTGTGTAAACAACTGTATCATCGGCATATAAATGAATAAATATCATTGGCTACATCGTACCATTCACCACAAGAGCTAAGGTCATCATACAAGACCTTTGGAAGGAGGAGGTTGGTTGGGATGACCCGATCCGACCCCAAAGTCTGCTCGATAGATGGCGCACCTGGGAGCAAGAGATCCCTCATCTCATACACCTGGAGTTCCACCGAGCCTACGCTCCACCACATGCGGACACCTCTACTTCAACCAGGGACCTCCACATCTTCTGTGATGCGTCCGAGCGTGCATACGGCTCTGTTGCCTATATGCGGACCATGGATGACCAACAGCAAGTCCACATTTCCTTCGTGCTCGCTAGGTCTCGGGTGGCTCCCAGGAAGCAGCTGTCGATGCCCCGACTTGAGTTCAAGAGTCAAGTCAAGAGTTTTATTTGTCACGGCATACAAGTATACAATGAAATGCGGGTGGTCTTGCCCGCAACGATGTGCAATACAGTAGTACAACATATAATAGAATCCAATAAAACAACATTGTGCAATAAACGGGTAACATAGTGGGACATCTCGGTATTTGTACATAGTTATTTACAGAGCATGGAGGACATGCTAGGTCCTTTGGTAGTGCAATACACTGTTACTGTTGCTATACTATTTTTAAAGTGACCTTTCCTTTGTGGCCATAAGTGTGGGCGTGTGCAGCATGAGTGTGTGCTTGCTCATGTTAAAGTGGCTGCTAGTGTGCGAGCGTGCACAGCGTGCGTGTCGTGTGTGTGCTCATGTGTGCTTGTGTGTGGAGAGTTCAGTGTTCTGTGGCACTCAGTGTTCATTGTTCAAGGCTCTGATGGCCTGGGGGAAGAAGCTGAGCCGAAGCCTCTCTGTCCTAGTAGCTGGGATTCGCAGGCGTCTGCCTACCTCAGCAGCTGGAACAGGCTGTTATTGGGGTGGTGAGGGTCTTTCATTATTCTGCAGGCTCTGGATTTGCACCTCTTGTTGTATAGAACCTGCAGGGGAGGTAGTGCAATACCCGTGGTACACTCGGCTGAGCGCACCACTCTCTGTAGGGCCTTCTTGTCCTGTGCCGTGCTGTTTCCATACCAGGCAGTGATGTTTCCAGTCAAGATGCTCTCTACAGCTCCGGAGTAGAAGGACTGGAGTATCTTCCCCGATACTCTGAACTTCCTTAACTGTCTCAGGTGGTAGAGGCGCTGCTTTGCCTTTTTTACGACTGTGTCGATGTGTGTTGACCATGTCAGATCCTCTGAGATGTGGACCCCCAGGTACTTAAAGCTGCTCACCCTGTCCACGGTAGCCCCGTTTATCCTCAGTGGTGTGTGTGTCTCCTGCTGTCCTCTCCTATAATCCACGATCAGCTCCTTGGTTTTACCAATGTTCAGGAGCAGGCTGTTGTCCTGGCACCAGCGTTCCAGTACCTCAACCTCCTCCCGGTAGGCCTTCTCGTCGTTGTCCGAGATCAGCCCCACCACCACGTGTTGTCTGCCAACTTCACTATGGAGTTGGAGCTGAACTTGGCCACATAATCGTGTGTGTAGAGTGAGTACAGCAGGGGGCTCAGAACACAGCCCTGGGGGGACCCGATGCTCAGGGTGATGGTGTTGGAGGTCTGACCCCCCACCCTGACCGCCTGGGGTCTTTCACTCAGAAAGTGCAGTACCCAGGCGCTCAGAGCGGAGCTCAGACCCAGCTCGATCAGCTTGTCCACCAGTCTGGTGGGAACTATGGTGTTGAATGCTGAGCTGTAGTCAATGAACAACAGTCTCACATAGCCCCCCTTCTGGCGGTCAAGGTGAGAGAGGGTGCTGTGCAGTACCTGGGAGACTGCGTCGTCAGTGGACCTGTTTGTCCTGTATGCAAATCGCATAGGGTCCATATCACTGGGGAGGGAGGCACAAATGTGATCCTTGACCAGCCTCTCGAAACATTTCATGACCACAGAGGTGAGTGCCACCGGTCTGTAGTCATTGAGACATGTTGGGGAGGGTTTCTTCGGTACAGGGATGATGGTAAACATCTTGAAGCAGGCAGGGACCACTGACTCCGCCAGGGATTGATTAAATATGGCGGTGAACACAGGGGCTAGCTGGTTGGCACAGGACTTAAGTATGCGTCCTGTTATACCATCTGGGCCAGCAGATTTCCTGGTGTTCACCTGCATAAATGCTCTTCTCACACTGTGTTCCGACAACGAGAGAGCGTCCCCGCCCCCCCGCGGTTGCCCCCCCCCCCTCCACAACAGCCGGCGCGCCAGTGACGTCACTAGCCGTTGAGCCAAACCGAGCGTAGAAAGAGTTGAGTTTGTCCGCGAGAGAGGCGTCGTCGCTCCCCATTGAGGGGCCGCTGACTTTGTAGTCAGTTATTGTCCTCAGTCCCCACCATAAGCCTCTTGTGTCATTTTGTGCTGTTTGTGTCTCCAGTTTATCAGCATATGTCTGTTTTGCAAGTTTTACAGCCTTGCGCAGAGTATAGACTGTAGCCTTGTACTCCATGTTTCCTGACTCTCTGCCCAGGTTGTAAGCAGTGTTGCGAGAGTTCAGAGCTGTTCTGATAGTACTGTCCACCCACGGTTTCTGGTTTGGGAAAACCCGCACCTTTTTCGTGGGGACAATACTGTCAGCGATTGTTGTTATGAAGCTCACAGCGGTGTCCGCGAGCTTGCTGACGTCACTGGCGCTTCCTTGAAACATATTCCAATCCGTGTCTGCGAGCGCGTCCTGAAGCGTGGCCTCTGATTCGTCTGTAAATTTTTTTGTCTCACGTGACACGACGGCGTCACATGATCTTTGTTTGTAAGCAGGAAATAATAAGATGGAGTCATGATCGGACGAGCTTGTAGCCCCCGTCAATGGTGGAGCCGCTACAGCCTTGTAGCCGGCTCTGAACGGGGTGTAACAGTGGTCGAGTGTGTTTCCCCCTCTTGTGGAGCAGGCGATGTGTTGAAAAAAGGACGGCATCACTTTTTTCTAATTCGCCTGGTTGAAATCACCAGCTACGATCGTCGCCGCGTCTGGATGTTTGATTTGATGCTTATTGAGGTGGTCGTGTAGCTCCACCAGCGCTCTGCCAGTATTCGCTTGTGGAGGGATATATACGGCGGTCATGATGACCGCGATAAACTCACGGGGGAGGTGGAATGGGCGGCACAGAATTGAAAGATGTTCCATGTCTGGGGAGCATGAGCTTGAGAGAACATGCACCTCTTTGGGGTTAACCCAGACATTGTTCGTGAGGAGGCAGACCCCACCGCCGACGCTCTTGCCGGAGGCTGCCGGAGGCTGCCAGAAAGATGGATGGAATTGCTGGGCGGTAAGCAGATCTTTTGAACCTCAGCCTGATACCTCCACGTCTCCCTCTGTGCCTCTTCCTGCCGTTCCCTTTGGCTTTTCCTTTGTTGCCGTTGTCCCGCCTAATCTCCGTTGGCCATTCTAGGCATAAAGTGTCTCCAAACTCCTCTTTGAGTCCGGAGTTTAGGTCCATAAGTGTCTGGCGGTCGTATGACGTACCCGCCAGTGATGTTTTAATAAAAAAAAGTAGAAAAAACAAACATAATAGCTAAAAGTGTGCACAATCGTCACGGAGCTAAACCAGAGGCGACTGACCTGGGTCGCGCCATCATCATCAAGTTGAGTGCTGCCCTCACAGGTGCCCAGCTTAATGACGTACTTCAAGCTGAGCTCACCGTCCCCATCCAGCGGGTTGTCTTGTGGTCGGATTCCACCACAGTTCTCCACTGGATCAAGTCAGAGTCCTGTAGATATACGTTTTTTGTGGGCACACGAGTTGCGGAAATCCAGAACCTGACCGAGCCCGATAATTGGAGATACGTGAACTCTGCATCAAACCCAGCAGATGACATCACTCGGGGTCTAACTCTGGAGGAACTGGTACGACCACATCGATGGCACAAAGGTCCAGAGTTCCTCTACTTACCTGAAGATCAGTGGCCTACTACGCCCTCTGCTCATCCCGAGTCTGACGGCCACGAGATGAAGAAATCTGCCATAATCTGTAATGTAACCACCTCTCCCAGTCCTCCGCTCCCTGCCATTGAAGACTTCACTTCATGGAAAGATCTCGTCCAAGCAACAGTCGGGTCCCTTCACGGTGCGGCTGATGCCCAGACCACAGATCAGCCTTATGAAGCAGCCGACTTCCTCAATGCTGAGAATGTCCTCCTTAAACGAGCCCAGCTGGACTCATTCCCAGAGGAGATCAAGGCCCTCAAGTCTGACCGACCTCTTCCCTTTTGGTCTGGCGGTCTGTAAATTGTGCCGACTAGAACAGATTTAGCCCTTTCAAATAGAATTTCCACCCATACAGTTTCAATAGCCTCATGATCTAGGTCAGTACGGTTAATGGATTTGGTGTCCTTATGAATGAAGACAGTGGAGAATTTCAAGAATGCCTGCCATACGCACTGGATATATTTTCCTTCCACTTGGTATGACTCCGAAATCACGTTTCAACCAAGTCACTAATGTAACGTTGCTGTCATGAGCCTGCGCTATGGTAGCTTACAAGTGATCAAATAAATAAAACATCCAACTCGCACAACGACTCGGCAACAAGTTGCGAGCGGGCCTCACTAACACTAAACTTTGATCTCAAGTAGGGGGCCACAAAATATCATCCAGCGGGCCGCAATTGGCCTGCGGGCCGCGAGTTTGAGACCCTAAATGGAGCAAACAGGTCTGTCTACCAT
The DNA here is from genome assembly GCF_963971535.1 of Notolepis coatsorum. NCBI lineage: Eukaryota > Metazoa > Chordata > Actinopteri > Aulopiformes > Paralepididae > Notolepis > Notolepis coatsorum. The sequence goes on along the minus strand of NC_140174.1, from coordinate 82,685,519 downwards.
TCTACCTTCTGCAATATGCAGTGGCGACACAGTTGATTTTGAGGTTGATTGCTGTTCTATTATATGCCACCAGGGGGCAGAATGTCGTGATGTCTGATCCCGATTTGCAGCGTTGATAGGATAGTCACAGGTCTTCAGACATAGGTCTTGAAAGCCATAGCACACAATGAAAAATATTTATATAAATTGGACATTCATAACTTGAATGATTCAATCCACAATGTCCCAGCCTCAATCTACATATCTTGACCCTATCGCTCCTAGACCCATATCCAGCCACATTGATTTTGACCCGAGGCTGCAGAGAGAAATAGTGCCTCCCCTTGGTCCCCTTTTCCCACTCAGCCTGCCACTCAGCCTCAACTCCTTTCTTTATCTTCTCTCTGAGTTCAACTCTTCCCATTGAAATGCTTATCTCTTCTTCCCTTCCCAGACTCTGCTTGGCAAGGGAATCAGCTGTCTCATTTCCCTCAATCCCAGCATGCCCCGGAACCCAGCAAAACTCCACTGAACATCCTGCCTTCTCAATCCTATATAAAACTAATACTATTTCCTGAATGAGATCAGGGCGAGCTTTAGACCTACCTGCACTCACAGCCATCAGTGCAACAGCCGAGTCAGAACATACACAACATACTTATTATATATAATCACCTGGCTTGGTCCCACTTCCTCCACCCACCACAATGCCCAGAGAATGGCCAGTAACTCTGTTACAAATACAGAGCTGCCGTCAGAGATTCTCTGTCCCTTACCGATCCCTAACTGAGGCACACACCACCCAAATCCTGCCTTCCCACTCTCTGGATCCACAGAGCCATCAGTATAAACCTCCAGAGACCCTGAGGCTAAAAGGAATTTCTCTATTTCTCCCACAATCCCGCCCTTGTCATTCTCCATCAAGAACCTAAATTCAATATCTCGATCAGGAACTAGCCAAAATGGCACTGACAGCCAACGAGTGTGCTCCGCAACGGCGCAACCCTTACCTGATGTAACCTCAACTTCCTGGCCCACTGATCAATGCTGGACAAAAAAGGCTTATACAGTATATATACAGTGCTGTTTTAAATACACTATAATTCAATATTCTAGAAACGCATTTGATTTTGTTGGATTGAACAAAATGGTAAATTGGGACTGTTAACCTACAAGACCATAGACTTCCATTACAACCACTTTTGACCCTACTGTTAGAGCCATGGTGCCTTGGCAGCCCGGGCGCGTCTATTCGAAACCCAAACGTTGCATGCGTTTTGCGAATTTGATTGGCCGCTGACGTTTCTGGTCATGTGACATGTGCGCCCAATCGCGTGACGCGCCCATTTCCGGCTCTAACAGCCTGCAAACTACCTAACGCCTAGTTTATCACTGGTTAAGCTTAGGCGACTCTTTCGAAGTTGGTTAAGGTTAGAGTTTGGAATCAGGGCTGGCGTTCTATCGCCCTGCTCTAAGACAAACTCTAACCTTAACCAACTTCGAAAGAGTGCCTAAGCTTAACCGGGGAAAAACTTGCCGTCACACGATTGGTGCGACCAGAAACAGCAGTGGCCAATCAGAGCGCTAAACGCGAACACGGAAGCATGCACCGTTTGGGTTTCGAATAGACGCAGCCCGGGCGGGGACTGACTCCAATTCTGAGGTGCCAAACATCCATAATAACATCATGCATGTTATTTTAGAAGTATATTATCTTTGTGCTTACAATAATGAAAAGGTACGGTACACAGTTGGTCTCCCCCTCTGTGCCATTATCAGCACAAAATATGTCAAAATATGATAAAATCCACCATCCCCATGGCTGCAGATCCCGGGGGATCCCTCCAATAATAATTATGTGGTATCAAGAGTAGTGTATCTACTCCCACTCTGTAATTCTATTTTCGAAATACTCCTAAAAGCTTCATTTGCGTATTAAAATCATTAAACATTTTCTACCGGGGGACGATGCCCCCGGACCCCCATACTCTGCGCCCCCCCCCCCCCCAAACTTGTCATGAGATCTGCAGCCCTGACCATCCCCCCTGTTTTTTTTTCACAACTCGAGTACTGACTATTACGATGTGTCTGAATCTCAAAACATGTTCTAGCTGTATGTTTAATAGAATAGAAGTACTTTATTGATCCAGAGGGAAATAATAAATGGTCAAGTCAAGTCAAGTCAAGAGTTTTATTTGTCACGGTATACAAGTATACAGTGAAATGCGGGGGGTCTTGCCCGCAACGATTGTGCATAATACAATAATAAGAATCCAATAGGATGAGAATGCGACATTTGTGCAATAATACAAGTAATAAGAGTAAAGACATAATAGGTATATGTACATGAGTTTTACAAAAGCATGGTAAGAAATGCTAGGTCCTGTGATAGTGCAATACACTGTTAGCTACGGATGAGGCACTGGGTCTTATGTACACTACTATACAATGCTAACTATACAATCTACAGTTATACTATGTGTCCTTATGCTAGTGTAGCGGGGTGGATAACCTCCGCTTAGTGAGGGTGAGATTATACGAACACCGGATAGCAGGGACACGGAGGAGCTAAGTCCCACCGTACCCCCAATTGTGGTGGTTAGACGTAAGGGGTAGGGATGCAGTAGGCACGGCCTTAGGATTTACTAACCTAGGAACAGGTACAATAGTCATGCAGGATGTTATAATGACAAATACTCATCAGTACCCTGTACCCGGCCTTGAAGGGGAACTATCTTATAAATGGCCTTTTTCAGTGTTTAGCATTGTTTCCTGGCTATGTGTACTTATATTAATAGGATCTATGTCTCTAATTCTCATATTGGCGCATTCTTCCAATTCTCCTCTCACAATATTCACCCTCACTGAACTGAGTCATCTGAAAATGTGCATATCTGTGATGTCAGAGATTTCTCAGCTGCATAATAATGTGGCAGTTGGTGTGGCAGTTGCCACCAGGCCACACAGTGGTTGGAGCCCAGCCTCAAAATGGCTTAAGATCTTGAGGTAGAAAAATGCTGTTTTTGAGTACTTGATTAGAAATACAAAACAATGCATTTTTTTTAAAGAAACCTTACAGAGGTGTTCCATAGACTCACAGGAATTGTGTAAAAGTGCCCAAATAGTGAAAGAAATAGTAAAATAGTTCTCCTTTAACAACTGCGTCCGGTCTAATAAGCTGCGTACCCCCTCACACTCTGTGAAGGTAGTGATCAATAGCCTTCCCCAAAATAGTACCTTATCTTCTTGTAGTTGAAGACCTGAAATCAGTGTATTTCCCCCCGTTAACGTTAGGAGACAGGTTATACATTGACACTTTGCAGAAACACACACAACACAGTGGATCCAATTATCACAGTCCAGTTTACTGTAAATTGCAAATGAACAGTCGCATAAACTCCTCCTCACAATACGGCTACACAATACACAGCCTCTTCCTGTTTGGTAAGGAAAGAAAACACTACGCCACCTTTATACCTGTACAGTGGACGTTTCCTTTAAGGCGTCCCGGCAATAGCACCACGCATAACACTATACATTATCGATAGACCTTCGCCCTGTGGCGGCCCGGTAGTATTTCGCAGCACACACTCCCCAGTCTGCACACACTGGTCATATAACACAATCGAAATTCCCAGAACTTAAGTGGGGCCCACACTTTGCAAAGAAAAGTCTCTATAGCTAAGCCAGCATTACAGGGCGGCTACGTGGCGTAGTGGGCAAGGCGCTCGCCACGAAATGCTGGAGACGCTGGGCTCGTCAGTTCGAGCCCAGCGCTCCACATTTGCTTTCAGTTTAGCTGGTCGTCCGTACTAATACACATTGGCCGTATTAGGGGGTGGGAAACTGATGGGTGGGGATCGGGCGTTGTGGACAGCGACTCCTACAGGTCGGTTGGTGCGCCTGCGCAGTAGAATCAGGAAGTGTCTGGGGCAGCGTGAGCCTCCCACGCGTTACTCCTCGCCACTGAGAGATCGAGCTGTGCAGGTGAAAAGATGCGACTGCTGTTACCTCAAGTACCGGAGGGGACTTGTGCTATGTATGACTTAGTCCACATTGCAGCCGGCTTGTGGGAGGCAAGAAACAGCGTCCGTGACAGGGGAGGGTTGAATTGGATGATACGAAAATTGGGATGGGAGAAAATATAGAAAATGGGAGAAAAAGTGGATAAAAAAAAAGCTAAGCCAGCATTACCAAAATAATAAACGTTGGAGCGCCCTGTCGTGGCTCGGGAACGTAGTGGCCCAAAACGGGACAGCCCCTTCACTCTTAGTGAGCATGCTACAAAATAAATAGTCAATACTCCGCAGCGCTGTAGGCGCGAAATGTACTTTTACTCGACTCGCCCTTGAACGAGAGTCTATAGTCTGAGTGCTGGTTAGTCCCACGTAGCCATTGTCTGGAGTTATTTGGCCGTAAAAGGTCCCGAGAACCCGTCACCTGTGATACCAAGAAGGTAGAGCTGGTCTGGCAGTCGGTCGATAGCCTGTAGCGATGCTGTAGACGTCCAGTAGAACCTCTCGGGGCTGAGTCCTTCCGTTGTCGTATATCGGCGGCGCGAGGAGCTAAGCTAAAATGCTAGTGCACTACACGTTAGCTAAGCTAATAGCCAAGTTGGCTAACCTGACTCTCCGACTATACGTGCTAATACGCAAAACTCCACGTTCGTCTTCACAGTCCATCTGCCAAACGTCCTCTTCGTCTTTGGCGTACCCTAATCACTATACTTGTTATGTATAAGCTTACGGCACGCAGCGTTACTTCTTCTGCTCTGGTGCACAATTGGTATTTCACGTGTTTCAACAAGTAGAATGCTCGTGGCCGACACGTCCACTCGCCTGCGTGGATAACGCCGAAGAGACCCCGCACCTGTGGCTCCTGGATACCGGTTCTCTTCGCATCTCTCTACCAACTACCAGACCGACGCCAACCAGCTCCCCCTAGTGTTAGTCCTCCACGATGCCCCACCGGGCCCAAGAGCAAGGGGTCATTGAAACAGTTATAATGAACACAGTCAGACACATTCACGTGTCTACACTAGCTTGCTATCCATCTAGTTTACTATACAAGAACCACTCCCGCTCTTGTTTTGTTTTTGTTTTTTTGGGTTATCAGTACTATTCGACAGAGTATGGTACATCCAACGTATGGCAATGTTCTATTTGTTTCCAAGCAGGTGAGTTAGCTAACTCTGTCTGCCATATCCATAATTCTAGGGACCTTCCTTTTCCATATGAATGCAGATATTATCCTTTGCAGTTTCTTGAAGAAATTCTTATGTACAGATGTAGCAGCTAGGTCCATCTACCCTTGCCGCATGGTTTCTGGGTAGTTGCCGTATTAATGGTATCAACCAGTAGGGGCACTCGGGTTACACCAGGTTACTTTTCGTCTCTAGTAAAGGGGAGGTGAGAAGGGAAGAAACAGCCCGGTGCAGAGGGTTGTTACATTGCTCTGTTCTCCGCTTGATGATTAATCAAATGTCTAATCTAACACATTTTGTTTGCTCATAGAATTCTTACAATTTTAAATATATTAATTGAAAATGGAGGAGGGGAGAAATAGCCCGGTGCAGAGGGCTGTTACATAAAGGGCGTAATTTTGTTTTCAATGGTGGAGGGGACTGATTAATAATTTTTTCATCTACGAAGGGGGAAAAAATTATTAATCAGTTGTGCAGGTACATTTTGGTGAGTTGTTTCTATATACAATTCACTTATGACAAGTCATAACGCTGCGCGAGTCTCGGAACGTGAGAGAGAGAGAGAGAGAGAAGTAAAGTGTTTTATTGAGTATGTATACCATTTTCTCTATGTCTCTCTTTGTGCTTATGAGTTTTAGTGGGTTTTCCTTGACAAAGTAAACTAATTAGAGGTAGTTGATGACGATAGAAAGTCCTGAACTATGTAAAAAAACATCTATCTATGAATCACAAACCCTGAAGACTCTGGCAGGAGCACTCATTCAAGAGTACTACAACTATGCTTGCACCTCATGGTACCAAAGCACCTCAAAGGCGCTAAAAACAAGATTACAAACATCACAAAACAAACTGGTCAGACTACTACTTGACCTTACTCCTAGTCCTAGAACCCACCTCACCCCTGCCCACTTTGACTACCTAGGATGGCTTAGAGTAGACGACAGAGTACAGCAACTTGCAATGGGCCTGGTCTACAAGATACACTATACGACTAAGGTACCCATGTACATGTACCACAACACCAGAGGAAGCTCAACAAATCATGTTAAACCCAGATTCGGTTCAAACAAGGGATCAATCAATGTGGAACGCCCTACCCAAAGCTGTAAAGGAATGTGAATCCCTACCCACATTCAAAACCGCTCTTAGAGAGCACCTACGGGAGGCTGCAATTCGAAACTGGCCACCGTAAATGCCCAAACCCCCCACCACCTCCTAATAGACAGTCTCCTCCCCACCGCATGTATATATTCCCTCCCCGCCGTATGTATATTTCTCTCCCACCCACCCACCCCCTCCAAATGTACAGTCTCCACCCCACCATATGTATATTTCTCTCCCACCCACCCACCCCCTCCTCCTAATGTACAGTCCCCTCCCCATCATATGTATATACTCTGTCAGGATCTAGGGGTAACAGTACTTATTTGAATACCGTTTATGTCACAAATGTATCAGTACTAAATACCTATATGTCCCTATGCCATAAATGTCATGTATGTTGTGTATGTCATAAATGTCACTATGAATTGAAAATGGGGGACCCTGATGTAAACAAGACAAATGTCTTTCTCTGGTCTGCATCCCCTTAACAATTGTGTGTATTGAGCCGTGCTGTATTGTACCCATTCTGCAATCTGTTAAATAAAGTTTTCATTCATTCATTCAATCATTCATTCATTCATTCATTCATTCATTCATTCATTCATTCACAGTAAAATAGACACTGTCTCTTTAAAGTGACTCCTCCCCTGGACAACTATAACCAGGAAGCGTTTTTTTCGATAGCCTATGTTTGCGGAGACGCTCTCTGATTGGCCACTGACGTTTCTGGTCATGTGATATGTGCGCCAATCGTGTGACGCCTGTTTCTATCACCGGTTAAGCTTAGGCACTCTTTCGAAGTTGGTTAAGGTTAGAGTTTGTCTTAGAGCAGGGCGATAGAACACCAGCCCTGATTCCAAACTCTAACCTTAACCAACTTCGAAAAAGTCGCCTAAGCTTAACCGGTGATAAACTAGGCGTTAGGTAGTTTGCAGGCTGTTAGAGCCGGAAATAGGCGCAGACACAGGCGTCACACGATTGGCGCACATGTCACATGACCAGAAACGTCAGTGGCCAATCAGAGAGCGTCTCCGCAAACATAGGCTACGGAAAAAAATCACGCCACCCACACGATCAGAGTTTACTCTTCCTGAGAAAACAAAACTTAAGCGTGTCGTTGTCTTTGTAGAATAAAATGGCGCAGCAAGGAGTTGATCTGGTCCAGTTCTGTTGTTCTATCTGTCTGGATCTACTGAAGGATCAGGTAACTATTCCCTGTGGACACAGCTACTGTATGGGCTGTATTAAAGACTGCTGGGATCACGTTGATCAGAAGGGGATCATCTACACATGTCCCCAGTGCAGGGATACTTTTAATCCGGGGCCTGTTCTGAAGAAAAACAATATAATGGCTGAAATGATAGAACAACTAATGAAGACAGGACTCTTGTCTTCTGCTCCTCCTGATCACTGTTATGCTGGACCTGGAGATGTGGCCTGTGATTTCTGCACTGGGAGAAAGCAGAAAGCCCTCAAGTCCTGCCTGCCTGTCTGACCTCTTTCTGTGAAACTCACCTCCAGCCTCATTATACTGTAGCTCCATTAACCCTTGTGTACCCCTGGTCATGAAAACTACTTTTTTGAAATATTTTGAGTGTGTGTGTGAGCACAGTGGTGTCTGTGTTTATTATTATTTCATGAAATTGGGTAAATATCTTAATTTTACATATATGTTCATTGTCTCAAAAGCTTATAACATGAAACACTCTAGAAAAATAGTTACAGTATTTAGTGCCTTGTTTACCCCTGGTCATGTTTTCTACTCTCCGTCCGCTCCCATGTTAAAACGGCATTTTTAACCATTTTTAAATCTGCTCTCATTCGTTCAATTCTCGATATATTTACCAAACCTTTGTATATTCCACAAGCTAAGAACCCCGTCTAGGTTAGGATGTGCTGTTACCGATGTAAAACACATGGTGGCGTAATCGCTCTACAGATAACTTTGCCACGATTCAGGGGAGCTGAGATAGGCTGTACCGGGCTGCCGGTGATTGAAACTCCGGAGACATGGTTTGGGGTGGTGGGGGGGGGGGGGGGGCGAGTGGATTTTCTAAGACAGAACCAGAGACGAACCGGACCGCGCAGTCGACAGCGCGCCACACGCCGAAACACAAGCCCCCCAAAGCCGGCGCGCGCCAACGAGGAAGTGTCCTGCACGGAGCAGGTCTGGTTCTCTTCCCACCAGCGAGGCGAGCCCAAGATTCCAGCCGCAGTAACCATTGGAACCTCCCGCAAAACATTTGGGTCAGTATGAGCGCTTAGTAACGTTTCGCCTCAAAGCCGTTTCTGGCCGAACTAGTCATCGAATCTTTAATATTTTTTTTTATTCGTATTCAGAGGTATTTCGTCGAGATATTTCGTCGGGTAATGTTTTAAAAAGAAATATGAGAAATATGGTAAAAAACAACATTTATCCGTTTTTTTTTTGATGAAAAAAAACGTAACGTTTCGCCTCAACGCCGTTTCTGGCCGAACTAGTCATCGAATCTTTAATATTTTTTTTGATTCGTATTCAGAGGTATTTCGTCGAGATATTTCGTCGGGTAATGTTTTAAAAAAAAATATGAGAAATATGGTAAAAAACAACATTTATCCGTTTTTTCGATGAAAAAAAACGTTGTATCAAACAAACACAGATTTGAGTGGTTATAATTCATAAATATGAGTAATCTGTTGAGAGATATATTGAGATTATGCTATTACTGTTAATCATGGGTAAAAAAAATTTTTTAAAATAGTAAACAGTTAAAATTATATGGCTTTAAACATGAGCCATCATTTCATCTCTTAAGCCCAGTGAGCTCAGCCATTGCTAGGGATGCACAAGAGAAACACAAGCTGGTCAAAGCCTCTACACGGCTTCAGGAGAACACCTGCTCTCGTCATGATGAAGCTATGAAGATTTTCTGTCGTACTGATCAGCAGTGTATCTGTTATTTATGTTCCATGGATGAACATAAAGGCCATGATACAGTCTCAGCTGCAGCAGAAAGGACTATAGGAAAATTAACACGGGCCTCCAATTATAATGTAAATTAGCACTGGGTTCTTTTAGTTGACTGTCGGCGAGGTGAGCAGATAGGAGACAGGAGTCAGATGGCTAAATTGCTAGGCGTTTACTGCAATCTCAAAGCACAAGAAGAACAGATCAATCCGGACCACCTGCATGTACTCTCCACACAGGGATCAGACAATTGCAGAATGGCCCCGATAATAGACAGACACAACCTTTTATACATTGGTAGTTGGACACACCTCTTCCTGGTTGATGATTGATAGTTGTCGCCACCATTTTTGAGGACAAAGAGAAAACGCGCGGGAATGGGGATAAGAGGGAGGGGGATTTCAGCACGTGTTTCTTCGTGGGGAGTGGGGGCCTGAGCTAATATGCCCCTGGGGTCCCCCGCATTTGGGCGGTTGTGTGTTTGTGTGTATATGTTTGTGTATGTGTTTGAGTGAGTGTGTGCGAGGCTAGACATAAGTTCATGTCCTTACTTTAGGCATTAATCTACAAGTCCATGCTTTTCGTGACAATTGAAGCCAGGCCATCGAGAGTTCGAAGGGATTCAGTGTAGGCATAAATCTATGTGTGTGTGTATCTGTGTGTATGTATGTGTGTAAGTGTGCTTGTGTGTGTGCGTTGTGTGTGAGGGAGACATGTGTGTGTGAAAGAGGGAGGTGCGTGTGTGTGTCACGAAGGGAGTCTATGTGTGTATGTGTGTCCATCTATGTGTGTGTGTGTGCTATGTGTGTGTGTGTGTGTGAGAGGGATGGAAGATGTGTGTGTGTGTGTGTGTTTGTGTGTGAGAGGGATGGAAGATGTGTGTGTGTGTGAGACGGACTGTGCTTATGTGTGTGTACGTGAGTGTGTGTGTGCTTGTGTGTGTGTGTATGTGTGTGTGTGAGAGGGACTGTCTATGTGTATGTGTGTGTGTGTGTGTGTATAGCTTGTGAGGGAGGCCTAGAGCCACGGCCTGCAACGGGGTCAGCAGGTCACTCAAGCCGCAGTGCAAGAGTGTGTCTGTGGAGACGGACTGGGGACAATGACTTCCAGATGTGGTGAGAGACACAGACACCCAAGGTGCCTTCAGATATTAGATATTACCATTAAATCTATCAGGACGGAGAGACAGAAAGAGCTTGGCATGAGTCAGCAGAAAATCCACCAGAGAGTCCAGGAGAGAGAGAAGCAACTCATAGAGGCCCAACAGGCTGTTGATTCTCTCAATCGCTCTGCTGATATGGCAGTGGAGGACAGTGAGAGAATCTTTACTGAGCTGATACGCTCCTTGGAGATGAGGCGCTCTGAGCTGAAGAAGGTCATCAGAGCCCAACAGAGGACCACAGTGACTCAGGCTGTAGAACTGCAGAAGAGACTGGAGCAGGAGATAGCGGACCTGAGGAGGAGAGACACTGAGCTGGAGCAGCTCTCACACACCGAGGACCACATCCACTTTCTACAGAGTTACCCCCCCCTCTCCAGTCCCAGTGAGTCTACAGACTTACCCAGCATCTGTGTCCTTCCTCTCCTGTACTTTGCAGATGTGACTGAGTTCGTGTCTAAGCTGAGAGACAAACTAGAGGACGTTCTAAAAGAGCAGTGGCCCAGAATCTCAACAACAGTGAATGCAGTTAATGTTTTACTGCCACCAGAGCCCAAGACCAGAGCTGACTTCTTACAATATTCCTCTCGGATCACACTGGACCCAAACACAACACACACGCAACTGTCTTTGTCTGAGGGGAACAGAAAAGCAACATGGATGCAGCTAGCGCAGTCATATCCTAACCACCCAGAAAGATTTATTGAAGATCTTCAGGTTCTGGGTAGAGAAGGTCTGACTGGACGCTGTTACTGGGAGGTGGAGTGGAGTGGAACGGTTTCTGTAGCAGCCTCCTACAAAGACATTAGTAGAAGAGGCACTTTGAAGAACTGTGGATTTGGATACAATTCCAAATCCTGGGCTTTAGATTGGAGACAAAGTAATTACATCTTCAGACACAATGACATGGACATAACAGTATCGGGCCCCTGGTCCTCCAGAATAGGAGTGTACCTGGATCACAGGGCAGGTACTCTGTCCTTCTACAGCGTCTCTGACACAATGACCCTCCTGCACAGAGTCAACACCACATTCACTCAGCCTCTCTATCCTGGACTTACGTGTCCATCATACCCTGCGGAGGCTCAGTTCTGTGAGCTGAAGTAGAGATCAGTGACATTCACAGCTCCTCTAACCAGGGTTTGGGATTTAAATTGAATATATAATTAGGAGTTACATTCAGTCACTCTATTGTTGTTCTGAGGGACACACACACATACATTATGTTTAGCTTTATTTCTAGTTTCTAGCCTACCGGGGCATTGATTGGATATTTGCATATTCACATAATTTATTCCTATCTTCAATACCTCTGTCCCTTTGCATGCAGGGGAGTCAACATCTTTATTTTCATACTCAGGGTAGGCTGGACAACAATATGCAACCTTTGTATTTGATCACCTTTGGTCATTTTGAATTACTGTGGGATTTGGGTCTGTCTCTTCTCTCTCTGTTCAAAAGGGGGGTTGGTAACAATGTGGTGACCGGACCTCCATGGGGAGGTTGATTCAGCCTATAACCTTTTCCCTCTCATCGCTTATCTCTGGGCAGCCGGGACACTTCCAGGATGTGTGGGGCATGGGTCAGTCGTACATGTGTAACTGGTCTAAAGGCCACCCTCTGTGTCGTCGTCGTGTAGTGGAAGTGATGACTCAAGTTGTGGCAATTCAGTGTTTTATTTCTCCTGGAAAGACATTCCACAGGCAAGAATAATATGGCATTATTTCTTGTCCACTAGGTGGCTCCAGTTCACAGGCCCTTTCAGCATTCCAGATAGTCTGAACATTTTGAATGATACATTGAAATATCACAACAATAATAAAATACACAATGAAATAATACAAATGAAATAATAAGACATCTCCAATTACCTGGAAAGACATTCCACAGGCAAGAATAATATGGCATTATTTCTTGTCCACTAGGTGGCTCCAGTTCACAGGCTGCAACGAGGGAAATCAATGTCAGGAAAAGGCCTACAACGCATTGCTCAGCCCATAACTACTAGTTGTCCACATGTGTCATACAAAAGATAGTCACCATAGTTAAACCCCATTACAAAAAGTGCAGAATTGTTCACATTAACACAGTTACCACTATATACAACTCCGGTTCATTGCCCGGCAACTTATTTACAATAGTGCGTTCTTTTAGACCTGATATATTTACAGACACTGAAAGCACGTCTTACCCCTTTCAGCATTCCAGATAGTCTGGCGCGAAAGGGGAGGTGCAAGGGGAAAAACGTCACTTCGGCAGGAAGTGACGACGGCTTCAAAATAAAAGACTATGAGTAAAAGATAATAATAAACAAATTAAAGTAATAACGTTAGGGAGGGATCTTTGTGGAATACAACATTAGTATATTTTATATACCTGCTACATACTCCCCCCCCTGAATTCCGCTAAAATCCCGAACCTACAGGACACACTAACCGGGACCTCCAACACTACGTCAGAACCGGCAGACATGACACACACTAACAGGGACCTCCAACACACGTCAGAACCGGCACGGGTTTACATGAAGAAACGTATCTTCAGAATCAGCTAGAAGCTACCTGTCAAACAGGTTCAGAGAAAACAAAAGGGTGTACAGTCCTATGTTCCTCCTAGAATCGCTTGGTGCCTTATACACCAAACCTACCCGGCCCACTCGAATCCCATACCTCATCTGTGAACACATGTGGTAAATACGCCACTTACAGTGTCACAGTGCAAGATAAAGTGTACACAAACCAAACAAATATGCACTGACTACAGCAACTACAGTATACTACCCAATGACCTAGACAACGTCGGTTTCTACGGTGTGAGCTAACTGCAGCCGCTACAGCACACTGCCCTGCAAAGGCTAACCGCAGTCACTATAGTATACTGCCCCTTGACCACACGGTGTGAGCTAACTGCAGCAACTACGGCAACCTGCCCTCCAACCTAAACACGTAAGATACAAACACAGGACGTGGAAATCAAGGAGCGTGAGAAATAAAAAAAAAAAATTGGCCTCTGCACAAAGCACAGAATCCCTGTGACATGACAGAGAGTTCCCGACTCTGTACTGTAGGGCACCAGCTCTGCACCAAAGCAGAGAGTTCCAGTGATTCGACAATAAAATTCCAGGCTCTGCACGCTGCCATTTCACCACACCACCGCAACTGTTGTCAAACAGCTAACCAAATAACAATCAACAATCCCAATTATACTATTTACATGTATTAAATCACCATCAGAAAAAAATTATGAACTCCCCTCTACGACATAGGGATCCATCCTCCTTCTCTCACTACAAAACGAGCTATCAGGAAAGAAGGGAAAAAAATTACATATATATTCCACTAATCACAAAAAAAATGTCTCCAAATGCTTCAGCACCTTTAACAAAAACAGAAAAACAAAAACTGACCACCAGTCCTTTTCAACAACTCAACTGTCCTCTTTTTCCAAAAAGAACACGATGTCCTCTTTTCTAGAAAGAACAAGATGTCCTCCTTTTTTAGAAAGAACACGATGTCCTCTTTTCTCTCTTTTCTTAGAAAGAACACGGTGTCCTCTCAGCTGTGACACAGTCACTTCGACAAAAATACAGCCATCTCAATGGAACCTTCTTTTTTTTTTTTCTTCTTCCTCCTCTTCCTCCGACCTCCGATGATCAAGCTGGCCTTGACCCTCATTGCAAAAAAATTTTTTTTTTAGTGATCACAGCATCTTTCTTCTGTAGTTCTGTTCGACGACCTCCCGGTGACCAACTGGTGTTGGTACTTGCGTCATCCGGGTCACGGCACCACTGTAACTGGTCTAAAGGCCACCCTCTGTGTCGTCGTCGTGTAGTGGAAGTGATGACTCAAGTTGTGGCAATTCAGTGTTTTATTTCTCCTGGAAAGACATTCCACAGGCAAGAATAATATGGCATTATTTCTTGTCCACTAGGTGGCTCCAGTTCACAGGCCCTTTCAGCATTCCAGATAGTCTGAACATTTTGAATGATACATTGAAATATCACAACAATAATAAAATACACAATGAAATAATACAAATTAAATAATAAGACATCTCCAATTACCTGGAAAGACATTCCACAGGCAAGAATAATATGGCATTATTTCTTGTCCACTAGGTGGCTCCAGTTCACAGGCTGCAACGAGGGAAATCAATGTCAGGAAAAGGCCTACAACGCATTGCTCAGCCCATAACTACTAGTTGTCCACATGTGTCATACAAAAGATAGTCACCATAGTTAAACCCCATTACAAAAAGTGCAGAATTGTTCACATTAACACAGTTACCACTATATACAACTCCGGTTCATTGCCCGGCAACTTATTTACAATAGTGCGTTCTTTTAGACCTGATATATTTACAGACACTGAAAGCACGTCTTACCCCTTTCAGCATTCCAGATAGTCTGGCGCGAAAGGGGAGGTGCAAGGGGAAAAACGTCACTTCGGCAGGAAGTGACGACGGCTTCAAAATAAAAGACTATGAGTAAAAGATAATAATAAACAAATTAAAGTAATAACGTTAGGGAGGGATCTTTGTGGAATACAACATTAGTATATTTTATATACCTGCTACACATGCAACTATTTTGTTTTTAGAACAGACCCATCTGCGTTATCAAAAGAGCTCAAGGAGAGAGAGAGAGAGAGTTGTTCTTCTGGTGGCAGACTTTTAGGGAGACGGACCTAGATAGGAGCTGGTTTCGGAAGAATGACCATTCATTGAATATTGTGCATTTTGTCTTTTGTTCTTTTATTCTTACTAAATAAACGTGGACAGCTAAACCCAGAAGGACGGTGTGGATGTTTGCTTGAAACTTGCCGTTTCACCGACTGAACCTCAATATAGAACTTTGAAAACAACGCAAAGGAATTTACTTGAACTAACTACTTTTTTTTTTATGTCATAAGGACGTAGAATAAACATTTACAATTTTTTTGTAAATGGTCCATTTGCATATTCTTGGTATCTGAATCTAGGGACATATATGGATCAGTGTCAGAAATAGTGTGTCTGTTACTAGGCTTGAGTAAATTGTAATGAACCAAAGGAGAATATCAATTCTATTTTAAAAAAAATTATCTTTGACTGTAAATAACACCATGCTAAAATTGACCAGACCTGAAAAATCTAAGCAAATGAATAAAGGGAAGATGATTAAACAGAAGGTTTTGTAGATACAGTACTGAATTCTGCCATCTTTTTTATAATGTAAATTTTTTCCACCATTTTTCATCATATTGCAACACCGTTTTTTGCAAGACGTTCACAGAAAGGTAGAGAAACTAACTGCGTTCTGTTTTATGGCAATAACGTTCAGGTTTGTGGGAGATAATCCCAAAAAATAAGAGAAATTAAAAAGTAAATCCAGAAGTCAGATGATTGACGGGCTGGTGTGAGCTGGGTAGGGTAGTTTTTCGAAATTTGAAAGCCCTGAGTCTCTTCCTTCAAAAGACTACACTCACTTTTGGCTGTGCCACTTCCTCCTGTCAATATGTGCCGGTTTCCGACTCAATGCCCTGAGATTTCTATAATCTTATATTTCACTAATAACAGTTAAAATAATTGGTAAACAAACATAATGCTGAAAATATACACTTTTACTGTATATCTCGGGCTTAAGATGTTAACCCTGTGAGGCCCAAATTAAAAAGAAATTAGCAACTTCAGAGGCCAGAGGGTGGGACATATAAACACATTTACTATCAAATAGCATTGTGAGGCTGAACAACAGGACCAATTGACTATACATGTGCTTAAGGGGAACTATCTTATAAATGGCTTTTTTCAGTGTTTACCATTGTTTCTTAGCTATGTGGACTTATATTAATAGGATATATGTCTCTAATTCTCATATTGGCGAATTCTTCCAATTCTCCTCTCACAATATTCACCCTCACTGAACTGAGTCATCTGAAAATGTGCATATCTGTGATGTCAGATTTCTCAGCTGCATAATAATGTGGCAGTTGATGTGGCAGTTGGCACCAGGCCACACAGTGGTTGGAGCCCAGCCTCAAAACGGCTTAAGATCTTGAGGTAGAAAAATGCGGTTTTTAGTACTTGATTAGAAATACAAAACAATGCATTTTTTTTGAAAAAAACCTAGGTGTTCCATAGACTCACAGGAATTGTGGAAAAGTGCCCAAATAGTGAAAGAAATAGTAAAATAGTTCCCCTTTAACATTTTTTAAATAAACATCATTTTTTTAAATGGCTAAAAGTGATTTTGTAATTTTGCAACCGTGGGTCTCACAGGGTACTTTTAACCCTGTGAGGCCCAAATAAAAAAGACATTAGCAACTTCAGAGGCCAGAGGGTGAGACCTATAAACACATGAAGGGTGCCGTGACTGAAAAAAAAGGTTGAGAAACGCTGGTATATGGTGTGGCTCTTTGTGGTACCACAGTAATTTTTTTGTGGCTCTTAGTCTCTGACTGGTTGGCCACCCCTGCTCTACAGTATCAATAATACAAATATGTGTGTATGTATGTACAGCCCACCCTGTTATAAATATACAAATAACTGCTAAGTCTACCCCCGGTACAAATATACCTAACTCTATCTTATGTCTACTCCTGCCTGGTACAATATATATACCGTAACTATAATTATAAATATAAGTCTATCCTGTGCAATATATACAGTACTCCATACTAAGTCTACCTTGATCTGTACATGGAAAATAAGATATTTGGAACTTTCTGAACCTATTGTAAATCGTAATATCTACACAGGTCTACTGAGGACTGCTTTAGCTGAGGTGACCCAGTTAATTCCCTGCATCTGATAAAGATGATTAAGCCAAACCCTGCCCTTCAATGACAAACTCTCACAATAGGTTTGTGTGTACTGGATAAAAAATTATAAAGACATCAATATGGTATGTGAAAGTCACTAATAATCTTTAAACTTTTCTTTTTATATATATCATATTTCTTATATTCAGATAACATTGTATTGCCGATATTTATGTATTTCTACTATTACCCTGCCCATACCTGTACCTCCCCTCCCCCCTCCTCCATGCTGCTATGATGCCTGAATTTCCCCAAGGGGATCGATAAAGGAATATCTTATCTTACTGAAGAAGAAATAGGGAGTGCTGCACTGGGTCGAATAAATATCAAGTCAAGTCAAGAGTTTTATTTGTCACGGCATACAAGCATACAGTGAAATGCGGGGGGTCATATGATGGTAATGTTGAAGTAAAAAAAGAGTCAGGTGCTCTGAGGCAATTAGTATGAAATGAAATACAGAGGTTGGCCATCTTACTGGTAACGAGAGGAGAGGTGGAGGTAATAAATAATAATAATAATAAATTGAATTTGTATTGCACTTTTTGTTCGCTGGGATCCCAAAGTGCTACAGGGTTAAAACATAGTTAAAAAAATTAAATAAAATAGTTATTAGTAAAACAAATAAAATACAGAATAAAAATAGGATAAAAATAGAACATAGTTAAAAACATAGTATAAACAGAAAATTTTAAACAACAGCACAAAAAAATAAAAAGCTAACAGTCAAAGGCCTTTTTACACAGATGGGTTTTCAGGCCTGCTTTAAAAGAGTCCAGGCTCTGTGGTGCCCTCAGCTGGATGGGGAGGCTGTTCCACAGGCGTGGTGCAGCCGTGCAGAAGGCTCGGTCACCCATGGTGCAGAGCCAGGTATTGGGGACCCGAAGGAGCAGGCTACCTGCAGATCTGACGGTACGGGTGGAGGATTGTGGAGTGATGAGTTCCTGAAGGTAGAGGGGTGCGTGTCCATTTATGCAGTTATGGGTGAGCATCAGGATTTTGTAATTGATCCGGGATGAGACGGGGATCCAGTGTAGTGAGTGGAGGATGGGGTTTATGTGATAGTGTTTACGGACTCTCATCAGGATCCTGGCAGCGCTGTTCTGGATGTATTGCAGTTTTTGGATGCTCTTGCCAGGAATCCCGATGAAGAGTCCGTTACAGTAGTCCAGTCTTGAGGAGATAAAGGCATGGACAAGCTTCTCTGCGTCTGACAGGGTTAGAGTGGGATGGAGTTTTGATATATTTTTTAGGTGATAAAATGAGGTCTTGCAGAGGTGTTTTATGTGGATGTTGAATGTCAGGTGGGGGTCAAATCGAACCCCCAGATTTGTGACTGAGGGGGAGAGGGGGATTACCTGGCCATCAAAGGTGAGATGTGATATGGATGAAGACTGAACCTGGTGAGGGGTGTCAATTAGAAGTGCCTCTGTTTTTTTGCTGTTTAGTTGGAGGAAGTTGCTGTTCATCCATGCCTTTATCTCCTCAAGACAGGTGGTGAGGCATGACAGAGCTGCAGAGGGGTTTGGGGCAGTTTTTATGTAGAGTTGTGTGTCATCGGCATAACAGTGGAAGGACATTCCATATCTGCCGATGACACGACCGAGGGGGAGTAGGTGATGAATAGGATGGGACCAAGAACCGACCCCTGAGGAACACCACAGGTGACATCGAGCAGCCTGGACTTGTGTCCTCCCAGTGAGACATATTCAGTCCTGCCTAAGAGGTAGGATTGGAACCACTGCAGTGCATGATCCGACAGTCCAACAGTGTTGTGGAGGCGGTCCAGGAGGATGGTGTGGTCCACAGTGTCAAACGCCGCTGTCAGATCGAGGAGGATGATGGTGTGGTGATGGTGATCCTGCGTCAGCGGTCATTAGAAGGTCATTTGTCACCCTGAGCAGAGCTGTTTCTGTGCTGTGGGATGAGCGAAAGCCTGACTGGAACTTCTCGAACAGGGTGTTATTTTTAAGGTGGTCCTGGAGCTGGGAGGCAACTACCTTTTCCAAAACCTTGGATAGAAGGCAAGGTCTGTAATGAATCTGAGGCGCTCTGATTGTGAATGAAAGATCCTTTTAATTTAACATGGATTTTTCGCCAGCGTGTCTCAAGTCACTCAGGGGTCTTCATCAGGAACTTGTCAGCACTTCCTGATGAAGATTCCCAAGTGAGTTGAAAATAAATCCATGTTAAATTAAAGGGGCCAGTGATGTCATCGGGGACACTGAATCCTTGTGTTGTGTTAATTATGGCTCAATGAAATTATATGGTAGCAGTCCCTCTAAGACAAGGCATTGCTATTTTATTCATCTACATAATTTCATGGAGCTGTAATTAACACAACAAGGATTCGTGGTCCCTGATAACATCACTGGGGGCCATATTCAAACTCATCCACTCTCATTAACCGTCTTGGATGTGTGTGAGATTATGTGCAAAATAAAGCAGATTGTTTTTTGATGAAGTGTGCCACGATTTTTTATTCACAATCAGATCGCCTCAGATTATTCATACTTCAGACATACTTCCACGTGGTACGTGATTGATTTAAGTCTGTGAAATACATCAAATGATAACAGAAAGCACTGGGTCTGTCCATGACTCAAGAAAACATTAGTTGACTAATCGCTGTTAACTAATAGAATAGTTGATTTCATTGTCTGAACCCCCCCCCCCCCCACATATTTATGTGGTTAATGCAATCTAGCGCAGCCTGAATCTCCTCTGTCTATCCATCCTGAATTTCCCCAAGGGGATCAATAAAGGAATATCTTATCTTATTGTTTAAAGGGCTTGTATCTCTAACTGTCTCAGGGGAAAGAACAGTGTTGTTTTTCAACCAAACAAGATGAGATAAGATAAGATATTCCTTTAATGATCCCCTCAGGGGAAATTCAGGCATCATAGCAGCATGGTGGAGGAGTGTGTGTGTGTGTGGGGGGGGGGGGGGTACAGGTACATGGTAATAGTAGAAGACATGATACAGGTAATACAATAGAAGAAGAGGCAGTGTAAACAATATAAAAATATAATTAACTCTGAGTATACGCATATGAGCAAGTAGGCAGTGAAGATAAGTCAAGGTGCAGATGAGGGTCTATGTATGCCCCATCAGTTATATTATACATTACACTAAATATGGTTACAATAGACACTAGAATCTAAATATATACTATGAGTAAGTAAATATACAGTATACACAGGTGCAGTATGCATAAGGTACGTATGGCGTGATATACGTCATACGTTGTAGTCCATTTGAGTGGGAGTCAGAGTCATTGCTCTGTTCTCCACTTGATATAATTAATCAAATGTCCAATCTAACGAATTTTGTTTGCTCATAAAATGCTTAACATTTAGCGGTCGGGTGGCGTAGCGGAGATTGCGCTCGTCACCAATGCAAGAGGCTGCGGTCTCGACTCCCGGAGTCAGCATTGCCCTGCGACTTGGGCCGGTCATCATACTAACTCGTTTGGCTGAGTTAGGGGGAGGGAAGTCGTGGGTGGTAATCTGGCGTTGTGGTCAGGTCTGGGCGCCTGCTCAGCGAAAGGCAGGAAATGGTGAAGGCAGCGTGACCTCCCACGCGTTACGCTTCACCAATGAGAGTCCTCGCTGCCAGGTGAGAAGAGAGCCACTGGCTGTCTCCACATGTGTCGGAGGAAGCATGTGGTGGACTTCAGGGTTCCCTTGTACCGACCAGTAGGAGGAACATGCGCACAACAACCAGGTAGGGGAGGGGGGGGATTGGCATAACGACAAAAAATTGGGATGGGGAGAAAAATTGAAAAATCAGGCGGAGAAAAGAGGATAAAAAAAATAAAAAATGCTTAACATTTTAAATATATGAATAGATGAATTCTGATTCTGTTTTTGTCCTATCCACTATCCATTCAACTTAACGGAGCAACTTAACTGGGCAGTTTCTCCCCTCCTCCCCTCTCCTTTAATCAAT
Source organism: Notolepis coatsorum (assembly GCF_963971535.1). Lineage (NCBI taxonomy): Eukaryota > Metazoa > Chordata > Actinopteri > Aulopiformes > Paralepididae > Notolepis > Notolepis coatsorum. The sequence goes on along the minus strand of NC_140174.1, from coordinate 82,664,378 downwards.
ACGATCAATGGATTCACGTGAACAATAAATCAGTAAGACTGTTGTATACAATTTAGTTTGCGTAATTTATCTGTACATATCATACATACATATCAGCTCTACCTGTGATTATAAAAGAGCCAGTCTACTCCGCTAATCACAAGCCCTTTTCACACAGACACAATATGGATATGTGGGGCGGCGTGGCTCAGGGGTAGAGCGGATCGTCCAATGATCGAAGGGTTGGTGGTTCGAATCCCGCTCAAGCCCATGTCCATCCCACTGCCGTTGTGTCCTTGGGCAAGACACTTAACCTACTTGCCTCGTATGAATGTGTATGCATGTGAATGAATGTTGGTGGTGGTCGGAGGGGCCGTAGGCGATGATTATTCGCCACGCTTCCGTGAGTCTGCCTCAGGGCAGCTCTGGCTGCAATTGTAGCTTACCACCACCGGTATGACTGTGTATGAATGAATAATGGACTCTGTAAGCGCTCTGGGGTCACTGGGGTGTCACGAAGAGTGCTATATAAATCCAATCCATTATTATTATTATTATTATATTTGCTACAGGTGTCCCGAAACAAAACATTTCAATGAAGTCATGCTAAACATTTTAAATATATGAATGATAAAGACTTCTTTTCTAAGATAATTAGAAAAATATTTTAAGCATTTTTAGTTCGCATTCTGAAATAAGTGTCCAAACTTCATTCATCAGTAGTGCCGAATTTCTCAGTTCTCCGCTTGATATAATTAATCAAATGTCCAATCTAACAAAAAATTGTGTGCATAATAGCCTGCTGATGAAGAAAAGTACAGGGACAAACAATTATATTTTCCATGATTTTATTAAAACTCATAAAGTCATAATAACACAAACCTATAAATGGTTATCTCCGACAGCTGATGCCAGTCTACTCCACTGCTCTATTTATAATGCAAACAAAGTGGGTTTTCAGAATATACAAATTTTATCAAATTCGGATGATAAATAAAACGCTTGTAGATTCATGATGACAAGTGGAACGGCGCAACTTAACCAGGCAGTTTCTCCCTTCCTCCATTTTCAATTAATATATTTAAATCTAGGGTTTGTGAAAATAATATTTCATGATGATCTTGTATCTTCGTTTGGGAAATATTAGTAATAATATTTGGAAAGTTGTGCTTCGATCAGCGATTTATCTCGGCTGCTCCCCTACATTTTCAAAAGCCTAGGAAAACATCCAGATGGGCGGTGTGAATGTGGAGAGCCTGAAACTGTCAAGCATGTTTTCCTAGAATGTGACAGGTATAGGAAAGAAAGGGAAATCTTTTATAAAAGGTTATCCAATGTACAGTTTCTACGTCAAATGTATATACACTCTTTTTCTGGACACTTTTTGTATCACAAACAGTACTGTATTTGCAAATCTGGTATGTCATAAATGTATAGATGTATCAGTACTGTCTATCTGTATGTCGTGTGTGTCATATATGTTATGATGAATTGAAAATGGGGGACCCTGATGTAAACAAGACGAAAGTCTTTCTCTGGTCTGCATCCCCTTAACAATTGTATGTATTGAGCTGTACTGTACTGTACCCATTCTGCAATCTGTTAATAAACTTTTCAATCAATCAATCAATCTGTCAGGATCTATGGGTAACAGTGCTGTATATTTGAATACCGTTTATGTCACAAATGTATCAGTACTAAATACCTGTATGTCCCTATGCCATAAATGTCATGTATGTTGTGTATGTCATAAATGTCGATATGAATTGAAAATGGGGGACCCTGATGTAAACAAGACAAACGTCTTTCTCTGGTCTGCATCCCCTTAACACTTTAACTGCCGAAGGTTAAATTCATGATATACCATCCCTTGCCAGCTCTATTTGTCTATGGAGAAGTTCCCCTTCTTTGCAGGGCTATAACTTTTTTAATTCTATTGCTAGATTGCCATTATTAGGGCCCATTCAATGTCCTATATGTATTGTTCAGGGTGTATGAACGTTAAACTTTTTCATTCACATATTCATACTAAAATATGGTCTAAAGTATAAGTATGTTTTTATCTTTTTCTGCAGCTTGCTCCAGAACGTGATTTATAGCTCCAAATGCATTATATTGATGATGAAATACAGTTTGATAGCGATCTGTGCCAGATAAAAAATGTCAACTGGAGGTACTTCTAGAAGTTACTACACGTCATCTGATGTTGACCGGATGGGCGAGGGGGCGTTTATAATTCCGTGGGCAACGTTATACCATTCATCTAATGTGGGTCATATGTTCATCATAGCAGTTAGTAAAGAAGACGTTAGAGAATAACGCTGAATCTTACCGTGGCTTCCTCGCGCCGCTGGACGATGAGCGTGGAACTGAAATATTCCTATTATGGGATGTAGAAATATCCGATCCATTTCCAGGTTGTATAATAGTATATACGTCCAAATAACATTGTTTATTGAGTTAGGGCGAGCAATCTATTATCCAGTGTTTCAAGATGGAGTCGCGGGAGCTATAGAGAGTGGCCGGACCACATTTGGATGAGTACTACTGGTTCAAAGGGTGACTTCCTGTTGGGCGATCTGCCGATCGGCCACCAGATGGCGCTCTTGAACCGCTAGAGGGTTGAGAGGAGGCCAGCACTGTGTCTCAGGGCTGCGGAGGAAAAATATGATTTCGATCACAGATTTTTGAAATATTGATATTAAAGACGAGTTAGGGCGTCCTCGGCAACTTGAGCATGGCTAGGAAAGACGGCTAAACACGTTTTCGGCACTTAAAGTGTTAACAATTGTGTGTATTGAGCCGTACTGTATTGTACCCATTCTGCAATCTGTTAAATAAAGTTTTCATTCATTCATTCATTCAGTCATTCATTCATCAGAATTGGGAGTTTCTTCTTTCTCTCTAAAATCTTTCTTTGGCCTGAATAATGAGAACCACCAGCTGATCACAGAGGCAGTGCTGACATTTCTGCACGAGTCAGAGTTGTATCAGAGGATATAATGTTATTTTATTTATTATTATTTTTATTTATTTTTAATGCGTATTTAAGTTTTTCTCAATTGTGGGTGTAGTTTAAGTATAGAACTGAGGAGGGCAGTAATACCATAGATATATATAGAACACTAGATAGCTTAAGGCGGAGTCACCAGCGTCACTGAACCGCCGCCATCTTGCTCGAGTCAGCCTTGAGTGAGAGTGAGTGAGCTGCACAGACAAAAATACTCATAACTCGCTTCTGTACTTCTGTGCACAAAGCAATATAAGTATGCCCTTCGTTCTCAAGCTGTTCTAACACTGGAAGTTCCCCATATGAGAACTGAATTGGGAAAAAGGGCTTTATGCTGCTCCTTCATCTTGGAACAAGATACAGGAGGACCTAAAATTACCAGGACTGGTCACCCTCTGAGAATTCAAAGCCATTTTAAAATCCTACGAACTCAGTTCCCTTGGTCAGTGCAACTGTGTTTGATCATTTGCCTGTTTGATAACTTGCCTGAAATTGGAGCTTGATGTAAATGTTTTATCTGTATTTTATTGTGATGTTCTTTTTTATGTTGAAACTTTCTGCTGCCTTGCTTGGCCAGATCGCTCTTGAAAAAGAGATTTTAATCTCAATGATGCTTATCTGGTTAAATAAAGGATTTGATTGATTGATTGATTGAAATATTGACGGATTTACAAACGGTTTGGTTTATTACAAGCATTATTAACGTGGCTATGATTCAAGCGGTTTGTAAAAAAAAAACATCTTTATAAAAGAAAACATTTTTATACGTATGCAGTATCATAACTACATCTTTGATGTTTATAGCAAACCAACCCGTTTGTAAATCCGTCAATATTTCAGCGAGTTATGAGTATTTTTGTCTGTGCAGATCACTCACCCTCACTCAAGGCTGACTCGAGCAAGATGGCGGCCCTACGACGACGTCGCTCTCCATTGGCCGGCAGCGCGGGTAAGCTATGTAGTGTTCTATATCTATGAGTAATACGCCATGTTGCGTTTAAACTGTCGGAAAACTAAAGAAGAAGAAGAAGAAGACCCTATTGGAAGAAGAAGAAGAAGAAGAAGAAGAATAAGAATCCCAGCATGCTCTGCGTTACAGAGCGCGCTCTTCAACCTTCATCCTCAGCTCGTCTGTTCCTGTAAGTTGTTATTAAAATAAATTTATGTATCTCGCTGGTGTTGATTAGGCGAAGCAGTTACAGTATACCATTGTTGTTGTTATTGCTACAGTACATCTGCAGTCAATCTAGTAAGTTGTTAGACAGACAGACGTTGCTAGTTACAGCAGGCTGTATGTATTGCACAGCTTTGTTTGTTGATAGTGCGTTCGGTCGGTCCTCGTCGAGTCGAACATGTATTGTATAATGGTCAATAATGAGGTAATAGCGATAACTAAACTGCAGTTATCCATGGCGACAGTACGTCATGTCATTGCATTTGACTTACTCTGAGCCTTTTATATTAACCTAAACATAAGAGAGTCCGGGCCACGTATTCATCAAACACTCACCCGAAGTTGTTGAAATGGTCCAATTTCTCTTAACAAGTCTTGTTTTCTTGGGGCTGACATCTTGATTAGAAGGTAAAAGTCGTTATTTTCACTCAAAAGTGACATCATGGCAGCGACCGGTATGAGGTTGAAAATATAAGAGTCCAGAAAACAAATGCACCTCAATGTAAATACTTCAGAATTACTTAAAATGTATTGTCATCATACAAGTACAACGAAAATAAGTTAGCATCTAACCAGGGTGCAATTTAGCCCCTTATGTGACTGCCAGCGAGCCTGGGTCTCTACGGCTCGCTGGCAGTCACGTAAGGGGCTACGTGCAATTATGTAACAGTAAAGTGCATTAACAACGTACACGTGATTAAATATAATATATATTATAAGCTACTGACTAATGTGATGTATACAGTATAATTATGTACAGTGATTTTTTGTTTTAAGTTTATTTGTTGCAGCTGCACTGTTCTCCATGAAAATACCATATTTGGATAAATTTGACCATTTCTCAAAATCTGAAAATCATTATTTAATAAAACACAGAAAAGGATCACCAAGTTACTCTCGATTAAAAAAAAAAAAAAAACTTTACAGACAACATTGAGACAAAGCTTCCTGTCTTTGTATGTATTGAGCTGTACTGTACCCATTCTGCAATATGTTGTTAACGTTTTAAATCAATCAATCAATCAATAAATAGCATTTTAGCATTTTTATGAAACTACTGTATGTCTGTAAATGTTTTGATGAATTGAAAATGGAGGACCCTTATGTAAAAAAGCCGAAAGTCTTTTTCTGGTCTTCATCCTCCAGTCCACTGTTGTATTGAGCTGTACTTGATTGATTGATTGATTGAAGAAAAAAAAAGTTAAGGGGATGCAGACCAGAGAAAGACTTTCGTCTTGTTTACCCATTTTCAATTCATCATAACATACATAACATATATGACATACATGACATACAGATAGACAGTAGTAACAGTACTGCTACATCTATACATTTATGACATATCAGATTTGCAAATACAGTACTGTTTGTGATACAAAAGTGTCCAGAAAAAGAGTGTATATACATTTGACGTAGAAACTGTACATTGGAGGAGGTTGGGTGGGTGGGGTGGGGTTGGGTGGGTGGGTGGGGGGGGTAGTGTACATTGGAGGGGGGGGGGGGGGTTGGGTTGGGTAGGGGGACACACACATTGTACACTGTACATTGGAATACTGACAAAGCCATACCTTGGCTTACTGTATTGTACCCATTCTGCAATCTGTTAATAAAGTTTTCATTCATCCATTCATTCAGACGGCAAACAGAATAATTTTGATTGACAGTCGAGTCTGCCAATTACGTCACACCGCTTGCACCCGCCCTGCTGTTCTTGGCACCAATCGGCAAGCACGTATTCATTTTTTACTTCCGCTCTGTCCGCCATTGATTTTGACGAGAGCTCAACAACAACAACAACGTTAGCTCCCCGCGGCCGACGTTTAGCTTTTAGCTCCGCAGGATGACTAAACGAGGCATAATGATTTTACTGCAACCAATGTTATAATAAAAGCCTTTCCATACATCTGTCTGATTGAAAACTTTATTAACAGACCGCAGAATGGGCACAACTCAGCACGGGCTGAGATATGAACGAGTAATGCTTGCTATCTATCTAGGTCGCCCTCGGACGTTGCTATGTTCGGGTAAATACGCTGATCTTATTGAACGTGTAACTATATAACGTTAATGCCACAAAACAAATGCCTTTGTTAATCATAAGTAGTAACTTTGATGCAGTAGTGTGTGTGTGGGGGTGGCGTTGTTTGAACGTGTGGACCAAATTGACGCGACACAATCCTCTTGGGCAAAACATCACGATATCCACGATACGTTTAAAAAGTGTATCGTTAATTAACTGTACCCGATATTTATATAATATCGTCATATCGCCCAGCCCTAGTTGTAGCTGTAACCTAGGAATCGTACTCGGCGTCCGCAAGGACGTTCCGAGTATAGCGTTTTAGGAGCGAGGTAGCACAGTACTCTCTATAAACCGTCCCCGACTCCCCGTCTATCTCCAGGAGGGTAAGCCTCCCCTCCTCGCGCTACTGGAACCTGTGGACGGCTGGCTGAAATATCTTCGTCGCCGGCGGATAACTGACCGCGATCGACCCCACCCCCCGGGACCTAACTGGTTACCGCTTGTAGCGAGGTGCTCCAACCCCGATATCCGAGTCCCACTGGCTTATCAACAGTCTCAGCGTCTCATCCCCACCCGCAATCAGTAACACCTGAGTTCAATAACGACAGCCGCTTGAGTCCCTGCTCCTGACGTCATCACCCGGCCCATTCACATCACAGTACAAATCCCCCAAAACAGTACTTAAGTATTGTAACGAAGTACAAGTACTTTACACCCCTGCTTATTTGTACTCAAGTGCTGTACTTGTACTTGAGTAAACATTTCTAGGTGCTTGTACTTTATTTGAGTATTTTCCTTTTGGGAAACGTTGTATTTCGGGCTGTAACGAATGTAATCTTTTAACATTCGAAGCTTCGATTGAAGTATTCGAACGAAGCTTCGAATGTCTATAATAATAAAAAATTTACAAAAAAAGAAGAAAACGATTTTTTCTTTTATTTTTAAACTAAATCCTCAATTTGAATACAGTTATTAATCTGATTAAATTAGTATTTTTCTTTTATTAAATCAACTTTCTTTAATGAATATAACTCATCAGTTTCGTCAACATAAATAATCCAATAAGGGCACGGTTGGTATGAAAGTGATGGTGACGACTTATAGTATAATATATTATAATATTAGTGTAGCCTAATCTTTAACTGCAACTGTGAAGAAAACCCCCATTGGTTTAAACAGATTGAATAGACACACACAAAAAAAAAGATAAAAAAAAAAAAATTCGAATGTTGATTTAGAATTCGAATGTCAACATTATGATCGAAGCTTCGAAGCATTCGGTACAGCCCTCTACATTTCAAATGAAGTATTGTACTTTATTTTTTTTTACTCCACTATATTTATCTGACATGAACCATCAGTTACCAGTTACTGTTTTTTGCATACAAACCATGATCACGGAACATGAACAAAAATCTATGAAGCCTGCCAACTTCAAGAGGACGGAATCAGAGCAGCATAACTGGACCTTCTAGTACTTTAACATAACTTTTTAGAAGTCAATGGATCATGGATTGAATGTCCCCAAGCACTGGAATACACACACTTCATATAGGATGTGCACTTTTACTTTTGGTACATACGTACATTCAATATCAAATGCTTTCCCAGAATCTTTAGTGCTTTTACTTTTATCAGAGTACTATTTTATCTGGGTATTTATTTGGGTGAAGTGCTACTACTTCACATCCATTACTGTCTGTCCTCAAGGGGGTGCCACAGGGCTCTGTGTTGGGCCCCTTATTGTTCACAATTTATATGTGATACAGGTTATGGAGTGACTGTGCTGATGTTGGGGAGGGGAACGCATCAACACAGTCTTCAGTTTTTTATCCTGTGCTCCTCCACTTCTGTTAGGCATCTGATTAATAAACCTTTCCAGTAACTTAAGTATTTTTTTCTCCACAGGTTTAATGAATAAAGTCAGGATGCAGGCCTTGCTGTGTTTTAAAGCCTGTTCGCTGTAGGAAAATGTCTTCACCCTACACAGGGTTCAACATTTGTCTCCTGTCTACATAGGTTTTGTTGTTTGCTCGTCGAGAGGTGGATGGGCTGAAATCTGTCAGAGGAGGATGACGAGCAGCCCAGGGCTCAGTAGCAGCAGCCCTGCATCCAGTGCAGAAAACACACCTGCTCTGGTCTTTGATGGTGTATGGACTCAGCTCAGAGAGTGCCACCAAAGTGCACTGCAAGGTATAGATGGCCAGGGCTGGTCAATATATAAATGACCACGGCTGATCAATATATAGATGGGCTGGTCAGGTCAATATATAGATGGTCAGGGATGGTCCATATATAGATGACTAGGGCTGGTCAATATATAGATGGTCAGGGATGGTCAATATATATATGGCCAGGGCTGGTCAATATATAGATGGTCAGGGCTGGTCAATATATAGATGACCAGGGCTGGTCAATATATAGATGGTCAGGGCTGGTCAATAATATATATTTTTATTATTATTATTTTAGCTATTCTAGTTTGCACTCATACCCCCAAATTAGTCATTATGTCAATTCCCTTTGTGGTCGTTGCACTGCCCTACTGTGGGTCTGGGGAGGGTGTAGACCATGCCTCCAATACATGTGGAGTTGCCAGTAGCTTCTTTTCACCCGACAGCTAAGAGTTTCATTGGTGCTGGTTGACTGTGACCGACTCTTCAGTAGTTTACAATAGTATTGCATATAATATTATAAACATACCCTAAGTTCAGTTCAGTTCAGTTATTTTTTATTTTGGGCTTTGGACACATAACGGTCATTCCATAAATCGTCAAGGTTTTACCAGCTGCTATTGCAGCATTGTCCAATTGTTCGAAAAGGGCTAGGGAGAAGCACTAGGCTTGTCGGGCCCTACCCCTGAAGACTTACATTTCTTTTCTTTTAGTTTTTTCATTTACATACATACATATTACACACATATAGTACACATTACAGTATAGTATACCTGCAGTATATAATAGTATACATAATAGTATACTAATAGTGTATGCAGCACATATATAATGTGATGTGAGATATATACAGGGCTGTACGTTAACTTTTTTTGCACATAGCACTGGTGCTACAGAGGTTGATAGTTTTGTAGCACAGGCCAAAATCTTGTAGCACAAGTATAAAACGTGTTATATTTGTAACAGTCACAAATGTGCCTATTGTATTTGTGTTATTTAGTTGCAGTGCCATGTTTGGCTGTCATTTTCATGCTGACAAGTTTATGTCACACAGCCAGACATGTTACGTGTAAGGAATTATGGGATTTGGTGTTGGATGTATGGACTCTACTAGAGGTGCCGTGGGAATCACCAGTTTCATCACGATACGATAGGGGTGGACGGTATAAACGGTATATGGTATAAACGGTATGAATTTGCTCTACGGTATGGATTTTGACTATACCTTGTAACCGGTAGAGCAGCTCTAAAATAGCAATGACGTCATGTAACCACAGCGCGACTATTTCACTTGCATTTGCCCCTAAAAATAGATAGAATTGGGAGCTCCAGTAGCTCACCGCGTACCTCGAACGCTATTTCGGCGTCGGGGACAACCGTGCGCGTCACGGATCTGGGGTACACGAGTTCGACTCCCGGACTCGCCGTATTTTCTCAGAGTGTCTTTCCCCCCATCTATACCCCATTCAACCTGTATCTGTCGGTCATACTTGACCAGAAAAAGCGATAAATGCGAAAAGAACCAGCTGACTGGTCAAAGTAAAAAAAAAAAAAAAAAAAAAAAAAAAAGATAGAATTAGTCATAGATAATAGATATGTGCAAACTGGAAAAAGTTATTTAGGAGGCTTCGCGCAGTGGGCGTGTCAACACGCAATTGTCATTTCATAATAAACACATATCACTGCGGCGCACAGCAAGTTTCAATTTCAGTTCCTGGCATTTTTAACCAGTGGAGAAAGGTAAGATATTTCCCTATCGTTTTTCTTATATGAATTATTCTACGTTAATAAAACATACCTGGTGATCAACTACAGTTTGCTGTGAACATTATGATGTGTAATGTTCTGACGGCTGGGCAGCGCGAGCTGGATGTTGGATTTTGCGAGAAGCATATGCAGCTGCAGAGCCGCAGAATCCACCATAACCCACCCATCTGTACCGGCACCGTGCAGTACTCCAATTCAGCCATTGGCAATTCAGCTGTTGGGTGGGGGGCGCTGTTGAGAGGTCCCCAGATAGAGCCTTTGACATACTCTTTGCAAATAAGTCGTTGCGAGGTGGAGAGAGTCATCACGCAAACCCACGATAATGTTGCCGTCTCTCTCTGCCAAATTTCTCAGTTCTTCGCTTGATATAATTAATACAAATGTCCAATATAACGGAATTCGTTAGCTCATAAAAATGTGATTATAACAGACTGCTGTTTATTAATGTCGGGCGACACCCATTTGATTTAAAGTCGGCAGCAGCACGGAGTCTCTGGACTTATTTTATTTGGAATATAATGCCTGTATGCAAAAGTAGCCTAGTTTTAAGTTAAAATATTATAAATCTACATGCCTTGAGGATGTCATTATTTATATAGCCTGCCTATCAGGCAAAAAAAATTATTCTAACGGAAACACTGATACCGTGATATATACCGTTACCGTCTATGCTTCAAATTATACCGTGATATACATTTTAGACCATACCGTCCACCCCTACGATACGATATCGATTCTTTGGACAACAATACGATATTTGCTGATATCTGCCACGATACAATGCAGGTGCCTGCAATCGATATGAGACGATATCATAACTTCATAAGCTTTAACTTTAACACAATCAGTAACATTTAGATCAACTCAAAAAAGGTAACGAAAATATAATTTGAAAAAAATTTATTTACCTCTTCCAGACTTTTAAAGGAAAAACAATCTATTGTTTTTAATACAAATAGACCTCCTGTTCACTGTAAAGTGCCACGTTTTGATATATTGAGCTTTAAACTTTTATTTGGAATATGCAATTAAAGCTCTTCCCTTCTGTACCTATCAAAAATAGATTTTTTTTAGTCTAGATTTGAATTGATTTATGTTTTCGCAATATTTTAGTTCATCCTCTCTAGCCCATTCCACAGGGTGGCTCCGTAAGAGGAGATACACATTATTTTCAGGTTGGTTTTCATCACAGGTTTTTTGAAGTTCAATGGTCCTCTGAGGTTTATCCAGAAATTTGCTTCTTACATTTACCGGTAATTGATTATTTCTTGCTTTGTACATAACTTGCAGAGTTTTAAAGTTTACCATATCAATGAACTTCAAAATGTGTGATTGTAGAAACTAGGGATGTTCGATATTGGCTTTTTTACCTATACCGATATTGTCCAACTCTTAATTTCCGATACCGATATCAACCGATACCGATATATGCAGGGTCCCCCCCCCCCCCCCCAAAAACGGAATAATTTCAGGTAATTAACATTGCATATCTCTTGTCGTGGAATTAACACATTATGCATACTTTTGACACATTATGCATACTTTTGACAATAAATAAAATAAGAATTTGTTCTTACTTGCTTGCCTGGGTAAATAAAGGTTAAATAAATGTAAAGAAAATAAATGTAAACCAACCATCAACAAATTAATCTTAATTATATTCATAGGACATACCTGACTCCTATAAGATTGAACAGAATGGGACTTAAACAAGATTCTCTATGTTCCTTATGTACAAATGGGGATGAGGGTACATTTATGCACATGTATTGGGATTGCCCACCGGTTAAGATATTCTGGGAAGAAGTGACCCAGTAATTATCAGAATTCTTATTTCTGAATATACCTGTACAATACATCCCTCTGTATTGCTGTTGAATGATGTTTTTCAGTTTGCAGCCCCTATACAGCTAAAGAGACTAGTTTTATCCGGTCTCACAGCTGCTAAAAAGCTGATAGCATCACGATGGATTCAACCGGATAAAATGTGCCGGAAGGTATGGGTTCTTACCTATCTCGATGTGATTTATCTAGAGATATCTACAGCAAGAATTGTAGGTGTCAGTGAAACCAACATTGCAATCTGGTTAGAAGTGGTGGAGAGAATAAAAGCTAGCATATGAATTGTAGTGCCTGGTTAGAAACGAATGAAAATGGATGGATTATCCAAGTGGGGGACCGGGGGGGGAGAGCGAGCAAGAGCATATGTATGTATTGTATTAGATAGCAAGTATTAGGTATATATCTCGTAAACTACATTTATATTGATTCAAATGGTGATTTACATTGGATGTTTACTGTTAATGCTTGTGTGTCTAATTGTATGTTATGTTTTAAAAAATTATATAAAAAAAAAAATACATTAAAAAAAAATGTTTAAACCGATACCGATATTTTTCGATATTACATTTGAATGCCTATCGGCCGATAATATCGGACATCCCTAGTAGAAACAGTTTGTGTGTGTGGTCCCGATATCCTGCATTGTTTATTACTCTTATTGCTCTTTTTTGTAGGATAGTCAATGTATTTATGGTTGTTTTGTATGTGTTACCCCATACCTCTGTGCAGTAATGCAGGTAAGGCAAGATTATTGCACAGTACAGAGTGTGCAATGAGTTAGGATTGAGTACATGTCTCACCTTACTAATAATTGAGATGTTCTTTGCCATCTTAGCCCTCACATATTCTATATGGGGTTTCCAGCAGAGTTTATGGAAACATTGGACTCTTTTCTGTTGTCAGAATTGGAGTCAAAAGTGAGCAGGTTGAAGAAGGAGCGTTGTCTGTGAGTATATTCTGACATTCTATTTCACCTTTGGTCTCCATTCAGTGTTTTTGTAATTTCGGATAGAAATTAAAACTAGCTAGGGCGGCTGGGTGGCGCAGCGGACATTGCGCTCGTCACCAACGCAAAAGACACCGGTCTCGAATCCGGCTGTCAGCGTTGCCTCCGGCTTGGGCCGGCCATCATACTGACTCAATTGGCAGAGTCAGCGGGAGGGGAGTCGATGGGTGGTCAGTGTTTCCCCTGAAAAAAATTGTGCTGCGCGCACTCTGCCGGAATCCATATTAGCGCACGCTGCCGGAGAAAAAGCTTAAAACTACCTTAGAATTGTTTGAGAGGGAGCTCCAGTAGCTCACCGCGTACCTCGAGCGCTATTTCGGCGCCGGGGACAACCGTGCTCGTCACGGATCTGGGGTTAGCGAGTTCGATTCCCGGACTGCAGCCGTATCTTTCTCAGAGTGTCTTCCCCCATCTGTACCCATTCAAACCTGTTTCTGTCGGTCATTCTTGACCAGAGAAAATGCGATAAACGCAAAAAAGAGCCAGCGGAATGGCCAAAGTTAAAAAAAAAAAAAATTGTTTGAGATAGGGCGCCCCAGTGGCGAACCACATAGCGCGCTCAGCCGCAACACGGCCGACCCGGGTTCGACTCCCGAACCCGTCGTTATTTGCCGAATGTCTTCCCCCCACTCTGTCTCCCATTCCTCCTCTGTCTCTCTCTACTGGACTGCCCAGTAGCAATAAAGCGATAAAACGTCAAAAAATAAATCTTTAAAGAATTGTTTGAGATAGGTTATTCATGTTCATGGAGTCATGTTCATGGTGTCATGTTACTATAATACAATGCTAGACACTGAAAAAAGACATTTATAATGCATGTCACCTTTAAGGACTTACCAGTAGCTTAAATACCAGTGTTTGTTGCACCTCTCCATCAGCGAGGATCAACCAACCTTCTCATAAAGGACACTATCTATCATTAGCGAGGAATCTGAGGGCAGTAGGCCCCGACTAAGGATTTGTATAGTCTACTTTGATTGGCCGAAATTTGCCGATAGTCGACCACCCCCCTGAATGCAAAAATAAATCATTCCATTTGGGCTGTGGGGGGTGCTTAATATCTGAAGAAGTCGACTGAAGGATTCTTGTCCTGCGAAAGCATGCAATTGGTCCACTGATGGATACATCTTGATATGTCTAGTGTGTGAAATCCTCTTTCAGTGCCTCTAGGCCTCTTTGCTTTTGGAAAGAATGATTAAAAAAGAGAAATAATAATAATTTTATTTAAAAAAATTTGCATTTGACTAAGAGGTTGGCAGTCGACTACGGCTCCTTTCGATCGATTAGTCGACTAGTCGAGGTCAGCCCTAGAGGGCAGAGTCATATACAGAGTCCAATGATTTAAGGATTGAGGCCTCACGCTCACCATGCCTATAAATTACATCTCTCATCGAGCCACACAACAAGATATTTATATTCGGTGACTCAATGCTAGAACCACTTACGGTAGATATATGGAAACTATTATGTTCAATGTTTCTGGCTCTATAAAACGGCATAATTTTAGTTTTACTAGCATTATGAACCAATTTTAAGTTTAATAAGAGCTTCCTGGAGGGTAATAAATTAAAGTTGTAAGTTCTCAATGGCCAATTGTACAGAGTTAGCAATACAATGCACAACAATATCTGTATGCATACAGATGGGCTTGACAACCATTCAGCAAAAACAAAATATCATTAATATATATAGTGAAGAGGACAGGACCTAGAATTTAACCCTGTGGCACACCTTTAGTTATTTTGTGATCAAATCTTTTTTATTAACTTTTTCACATAGAACAAGACACATCACAATACAACAATAACAATAATACACAAAAAGACATCACAAAACAGCAACCTATTAAAAAAATGGGGAGACAATAATGGAGACATACTGTACAGTGAACATCCTGAGCCCCCACCCTCACCAGACACGGCAGCCCCGATCCCCATCCCTCGAGGACCCCTGGTCCGGCGCCCCAGCGAACCAAAGCATCACGCCTCTTTAACACCACGATCCGCCGAGACCCCGAACCAGGGTCCCCCCTCCGAGCCCGCGACCATCAGACACACAGCCAAAGGGGCCCAAAACATATACATAATTAAATATACAATAAAAAACACCCAAAACAAAACACAAGTGGACATGGACATTTTCACGCTCCCACCCCCCACTCACCCCGGACCTCAACGTGAGTTAAATACATAAAATATTATTCAGCAGCAATTGAGTTATATGCGCTCTTTTATCTTTGCCACAGCTGCCAACCAGATCGCGATACTCGACTCATTAACCCCTATAACCTGTGCAGTGGATATCTCCAGATAAATCACATCAAGATGAGTGAGAATCCATACCTTCGGGCTTAATTTATCTGGGTGTATCCATCTTGAGGCAATACATTTTTTGGCGGCTGTGAGGCTGGCTAGAATGAGTCTCTTCACATGTATAGAGGTAATTGAGAAACATCATTCAATAACAATACAGAAGGTAGAACAGGTATGGTCAGAGAGAAAATATCTGATAGCTGGGAGGTAACATTTTCCCAAAAGAGCTCAACAGGAGGAAATTCCCAGTACATATGCATAAATGTTCCGGTGGCAACGTTTGGACATAAGGTACATCGAGAGTCGGGTCTGAGACCCATTAGATTCAATCGTCTAGGGGTCAGATAAGTCCTATGAACAAAATGTTGATGAATCTGTTGGTGATCTGGGTTGCCTGAGGAGAGCCGAACATTTTCCCAGACTGCATCCCAATCAAAATCTACATTCAACTCCGGAACATCCTTTCTCCAAATCGTATCCAGGGGGAGGTCCTTATACGAGGACATAAGTAAATGGCGATAAAAGTCAGAAACGAAGCCTCTCGATGTCTCTTTGTCATAAAATAATTTGTGAAAACGGTGACGCTCGACGTCCCATGGAACGCCATGAGCCCTTAGAGCTGCTCTTATTTGTAAATAAAAGAAAAAGGAGGTTCCGGGGAGATCATATCCGTTGGAAAGATCCTGGAAAGAACGGAGACCAGAGTTATCGAAGATATCCCCCAACGTGTGGATGCCTTTCTTTTCCCATCTAGGGTACCTAATAGGATGTTGTCCAATAAGGACTAAATTGTTGTTAAATAGAGGGGAATGCGTGTGCCATTTATGGCGGTTAGTACACGCTTTCTGGATATCACGCCAAGTCTGGATCACATGTGTGATAAGAGGGCCAAATCGTAATTTGCATTGCTTAATTGAAATGTTGGTATACACAATATCCTGAAGTCTATGTGGGGACACCATCTTCTCCTCCAATGGTCGCCAAGACACGGCTGCTTGAGCATCAAACCAAGTGATCAGAGGTCTCAGAGAGAAAGCTTGAAAATAATATTTAAAGTCTGGAAACGCTAAGCCTCCAATCGAGTTTGTGGTAAGTTTTCATTTATATTTTTAGATGGAAGGCTGTATTCCATCTGTCTAACGTTAGCGAATATTGTGAGATTGATGAATAGGACAGTCACAACGTTGCTGGACTATCGACCTAGTTAGCCCCTTTCATGACTGCGATGCACGACTACAGGGTTTGGTCGAGTGAATCCACACTTGTGGTATTATTATAACTCATTTATTGTGTAACGCTAGCCTCTTAAAACTTACCACAGTCATGGTATCCATAAACTTCAATCGGTTCGGATCCTTTGAATGAAATGAAAATGTAAACAAACACTGGCCTCACGTTAGAAAGTAGCACTGGTGACGTGAAATCACTGAGCCCAGAGAGGAGTGGTTCGGCAAAAAATAGTTCAGAGTATATTTGCTTGGAAAACGTAAATGTTGAATTCAATTATTTTTTATTTCTCCACGTGGTAAATACACGGGTCACAACATGTTTACAGGAACGTTTTGGGGTTGTATTTGGAGTGTATTTCGTGACTGTAGGGGACTGTAGGGAACTTCAGGGTAAAGGTCTGACCCACTTCCAGTGATGAAGCTAAGCTACGCTAACGGTGCGGGCGTTCCCTAAGCCTAATGCATGCAGAGAGACAAAAAAGGTATGTATCTTCTTGTCTAACTCCAGGGAAGATGTTAAATAAGCTAATTTCCCAAAATGTTGGAGTTTTCCTTTAAAGCCGGACAGGCTGCCAAATTCATCTATCACGCTGAGCAGATGAGGTAGAGAGACTGAGGGAGTCTGCATAAACAGGAGTACATAATCTGCGTACAAGCTGGTGATGTGTGCCCTGAATTGAAACGGGAGATATAATTTGGGATGTATTGAGCTAGCGGTTTGAGAGATAAGGCGAATAAGAGGACAACCCTGTCTAGAAGAGCGCGAGACAGAGAAGAGTGGCGAGCAGAACTTCCCCGTTAAGATCATGGCCGAAGGCCCTGTGTAGAGAACTTTGATCATATTAATGAAACCCTCACCTAACCCCATCCTTCTAAGAACTGCCCACAAGTAAGACTACTCCAATCTGTCAAATGCCTTCATTGCGTCCAAGGACATGACCGCTGTAGGAACTGCAACATCCTTGCTGGCATCAATCACGTGCAGTAACCGTCTGATGTTATCAGTAACCAGGCGGCCTCTTATGAAGCCGGTCTGATCAGGGTGAACTAGAGATGTCGTATGCTTTTGAAGTCTGGTGGCTAGAACCTTGGCATATAGCTTAAGATCGCCTCCGAGGAGACTTAGGGGCCTGTAGCTGCCACATTCAGTGGCGTCCTTATCTTTCTTGAGTAAAACAAATATAAGCGCCATATTGACGTCTCTGGAGAAATTGCCCTCTTTTATTGAGTGTAAAATCATTGCGAGTAATAAGGGGCAGAGTACATCCCAGAATGCAAGGTAGAGTTCCGGTGGAATGCCGTCCCATCCGGGAGCCTTGCCCCGTTGCATATCCGCAATCGCCTCTCTAAGTTCAACTAGCGTGATAGGTGCAGCTAACAGCTTAGCATTATCTTCCGAGATCTGTGGTAGGTTGATTTGATCAAGAAAATCCTCCATCTTGGTATGGTCAAAGACCACCTCTGACTTGTACAGGTTGGAATAAAAAGAGCTAAATGTATCATTAATCTTTTTGGGGTTGGTGGTTACCTCCCCCGGTTGGTTCTTAATGGAAGGGATATCCGCAAATTGCTCACTGGCACGTATCTTCATAGCTAGTAGGTGACTAGGCCTGGAGCCGTGAAAGTAGTAGTGCTGTCGTCTTGTTCTGTGCATCTGAAATTCAGATTGTTGTCTTAAAATGGAGTTAATCTCTTTTTTCACTACCTTCATTTGAAGCTCTAGTCGACTAGAGTAGTTGTGCTGCAATGAAGAGATCAACGTGGCATGAAGCTTTTCCAATTCCACCAGCTTGGAGAGACCGAATCCCATGGATACCGAACCAGCATTCAACTGCAGGAATTCAGTGAGCTTCTCTTTAAATTGCAAGTTAAACTCCGTTTTTCAGCAGTGTAGAGTTAAAGCGCCATCTAGGGGCGCAGGATGTTATTTTACTGAGTGAACCCTTGAGTAGGATACCTTTGTGGTCTGAAAGTGCTATGGGCAATAAGTCAACATCAAAGCTATCAAAGAGACGTGGGGAAGAAAAAACAATCAATCCTGGAAAAGGTCTTATGTCTCGACGAGAAGAAGGAATAATCTCTCGCGGATGGGTTGAGTGATCGCCACATATCGATTACCCCGTGTCCTTAGACCAGGCCTGTAGGGCTGTGGTAGCTTGCTTCTGATCAGAGGTTTCAGTGTGATTGGACCTATCAATCAATGGATCCCAAACTGCATTAAAATTAGCTCCTACTATTAATGAGTAATCAGGTAGTTTCAGCATAGCTGCAGTGAGTACAGCATAAAAGTTAGCGTCATACAAATTAGGGGCGTATGCAGAAATCGGCACAATTTTCCGGTTAGAACATTCTATTTTAGCAATAGTAATTCGACCATCTGCATCAGACCACACATCTAACAGTTTAATATTCAAAATTCGCTTCTGTATTATGGCTACCCCACGGGCCTTGGTACTAAAAGAAGAAGAACTTATGTTATGGTAATTGCCAGTCTTGCGTTATCCGCCAATAAAAGGTGCGTTTCACTCAGTAAAGCAAGGTCCACTTCCTTCCTTTTTAGCCACGTTACACTTGTGCGTTTATGCGGTATATTGAGACCCCCTGTATTCCAGATCAATATGTTCAAATTAGCCATAGTCTAAAAAGGCTGCAGTATGACTGAATGTAATTAGTTTGGAGTAGAACACCATAATGGATACATATCCACTTGTTAAGGTCCTATTGAGTTCCGAGCGTGGGTGTGAAAGCAAAAATAAAACGGAGCGAGTCGATTGAAAAGAAAAACTAAAAACACCCTCCCCCACATCAGAGTACTTGTCCGGTATCGATCAAACATCAGTTGGTCAACCTTGACCGAGCACAGCAACCACAACATTATGTATCTTAACCATACTAATAACTTATATATATGTAATATATATATATATATATATATTATAATGTATATTGTAACGATTTAGAAAAAAGGAACCCACTTCACTCAACTGAGAGAAGAAATCTGGCAACTGTAATGTTAGCTAGGAGAGCTGGGCAACCAGCACGCCTCGAGCTTAGTTTAATCGGGCTCAAGGCCTGTTATATCCTGATTCACGTAGGTAGCTCCGCCGAGAGAGGACCATCCCCCTCGACCGGCAGATACGTTAGAACATAGTTTGTTTGAGTGAAACCTGTGAAGCATAGTTCGTCCAAGTGCAAACTTGAAAAAAGACAATATGCATAACAGTCAATGCGAAGTTCAGTGCGAAGTTCAATGTTCAGACATAAAAAGGCAAATGCGTTAAAAAGCACAAGTCGTCTGAATTATACTTGAAAATAGTCAGTGTGTTACCGTTCTGTTGGACCGAAAGGCAGCGGTAGGCGAGTGGTAACGTTAGCGTTAGCTTGGAGAGCCAGAAAGTTAGCATAGCTCGCGCTTAGCATACCAAGGCTCCGAGGCCTGTCACTCCCCGGTGCCCGTTGCCTGCTCCGCCGGGGCCGGCTCATCATCCTCGGCCGGGGGGGGGGGCGCCGTGCCGCTTCGAAGGAATCTCACCGCCTCGGACGGCGACGTGAACAGGTGGTTGCAGGAGACCACTCCGCGGCCCATCTTGATCTTCAGAGTCGCAGGGTATAATAGGTAGGCTTCTATGCCCCTCTTCTGAGCAACTCCCATAGCCTTAGAGAAGGCCCTGCGACGTCTGGCGGTGTGGCCGCTGAAATCCGCGGCGAATCTGATTACCCACTTTTGGAGGGTGTTTCCTGGCCTCTTGGAGAATAGCCTGACGTATAGGGAACCGCAGGCAGCAAAATATAAAGGCGCGTGGACGTTCGCCATTCTCCGGAGGGCCGCTCCTGAATATTCTATGTGTCCGCTCAATCTATGGTTTAGAGACGGTCGGAAACCACTGTGGAATCATCTTTTCGAGATACTGAATCGGCGCATTGTTTTCAATGTTTTCGGGCAAGCCGTATATTCTTTTTTTATTGATCTTTTCCCCCCTCCTTTTTCCTCCGATTTTCTCCCATCCCAATGTTAGTCGTTATGCCAATTCCCAATCCCCTTCCTGGTCGCTGCGCACTTACCCCCCACAGTCGGTCTGGGAGAGTGGAGGCTACTACGTGCTTCCTCCGACACACGTCCAGCCAATCAACCGCTTCTTTTCACCTGGCAGCGCGGATTCTCACTGAGAGGGCGTAGCGTGTGGAAGGATCACACTATCCCACTTAGATCCTATCCGCGCTTAGCAGGCGCCCCGACCGAACTGTAGGAGTCGCTGTTTACAACGACCCTGACCCACCCCGCCAGCTTCTCCCACTCTCTAATACTGCCAATTGTATTAGTGTGAACGGCCAGCCAAGCTGGTGACAACCCCGGAGCTGTGAGCTGGTTTAATGTCCCAATCTTGTTCGGTATTTGTTTCGCCATCTCTACGAAGTATAATATGAGTGTATGTCGTAAAATTTGCGTCGTAATCAAAGTTAAAGTGAAGTGGTCACGGAGCTCGGAAAAGTTACGCCGCCATCCGATCTGAACATAAACCGGAAGTCACACCTTTAGTTATTGATAACATTTTGAGTGGGCAGAACCCGACTTTACATACTGACGTCTCCCTGACGGATAATCTTGGAACCTATCGCATGCATTTATATCCAAACCAATAGTAGCTAATCTTTTTAAGAGTAAATAGTGATCGACTATCAAAAGCTTTTGACGGATCAATAAAGAGGGCAGCACAGTGTTTCTTCTTGTATATAAAGCTGATATTATGTCATTACTAGTAACTAAAGAGATGACTGATAATGTGCTATGATTGGCTCTGAACCCGGATTGGTGTGACGTCACTGAATAATAGTCGTTACATGATGAAATAAAAATAATTTTGAAAAGTGAAAGCACCATACCATGATGACCGCTCTACCTCCTGAGCCACTGTTGCTCCTACAAATGTATGATCATGTTTGTAAACATAGGATTTACTGTAGAATTGTAGTACTGTCCATCTTTTACACCAGGTTGTTGTCGAGCAGACTCCTATTAAATAGTGTTCTGCCAGGACCTGGTGGTCACACTAGTCTGAATGGATGATCTTTGACCTGAGAAGTTGTCTTGCTTTCTGTAGAGATGCACAGAGACTACAGGCGTTTTATGACCGTCATCAGCAGCTAAAGGAGAAGCATAAAATCCTGCAGGATACTGTGGGTCTCATGGAGGAAAGGTAATGTAATCTGGTTACAATGTAAAAAAATTCTGTAGAGACGGTAGAGGTTTCGTCAGGATACTTTATTATCTAAAGATGGTAAGTTAAGAGTGTTGTGTTCATTCATAGTTCGTTCATAGTCAGCGACTTCGGGTCATTGAGAAGCGCTATATAAATTAAATTAATTATTATTATTATAGTTAAAGACGGTAGAGGTTAGTACTTTAACTTACCATCTTTAGATAATAAATTACTTAACCCCTACTGTCTTTGAATGAACACAAGACTCTAACTTACCATCTTTAGATAATAGTGTTGTGTTCATTCATGGTTAAAGACAGTAGAGGTAGAGTACTTTATTATCTAAAGATGGTAAGTTAGAGTGTTGTGTTCATTCATAGTTAAAGACAGTAGAGGTTGAGTACTTTAACTTACCATCTTTAGATAATAAAGTACTTAACCTCTACTGTCTTTAACACTTTGGGTGCCGTTAACACTTTCAGAGCCCAAGCTTAATCTTGATTTACCGCTTGAATGCCCACCATCCACTTCAATGTTAGCGTTAATAACGCCTAATCTATGTTCTAAATTATGTGTCTAATCTGCCCGTCGCTTATCAATGACTCGTTTTCCAGTCAACATTGTCGAAGCGGATTGTTTTTTTATCGGTTCATTTTCGTTTTATAGCATTTTGAAAATCCCTCGTTTTCAAGGAAAATATAAATATTCCATAATAATCGCCCTTTACTGGAATATTCTAGAATACACAAAAACGTTGTAATTTTTCGGCCTATTTATGAATCGTTTTCAAATAAACGCTAGATTATCGATAGTATATGTGTACGTATGCACGCTATATAGGCGATCTGAAAAATCGATTCTCTGATTTCCTCAAAGCGATCGCCCACACACACACACACACACACATAGGGCGAACGCTGAGATCTCAGCGAATACAACTCTGATTATCCCAAGACTTGTAAAATAGATTCCTTACCTCAGATCAGATGTTCTCCAAAAAGATCATTACAATTCCTGATCGCCATTCCAAAAATTGATCGCTTTTATTGATCCAACGCTACATACTGTACATATGTATTCCACGCTTTTCTGAGGCTCCACAATGAATCCGATCGACTCGGGTTACATGCCTGAGAAGTAAAATGTGGATTCTGGATTTTTCTTTTCTCATCCATTTTCATTGAGTCCATTCCAAAAGGGTGCATTACCATCTGGGAGACGCTCTAAACCACATTTCATTCTTGAATGAGGAAGGATAATAACGATAATATAGCGTTGATTTCAGGAAGATTCGATAATCAGGCGAAAAATGACAACGTGATAACTGGATTCCACTCAAACGCTATTATCGCGTCTTTCCTGGGATTACTAAGAATCACAAACTATATTCCTATTTAAAACGGAAATGTACAGATGAAAAAATTATCTGTTTTTTGCACGTTGACCAGAAGCAACGCACTCACAATCGACGGTGTTATTATATCCATAGCTATATATAAAATATAGGTTTAGCTCTACAAACAAGGTGAGCGTTTACATGGGGTTGATGGGCGGCAAGGCCTACGCACTTCCCAGAAGGGGCGTGGCACCCAATGTGTTAACTATGAATGAACACAACACTCTAACTTACCATCTTCAGATAGTGTTGTGTTCATTCAAGTAGAGGTGCTTTAACACTCCAAGTGATTTGGTTTAACCTGACAACTATGCAACTATGGTTTTGTCATCGTATTCCACTGTGTTCATATTGTTTGTAACACCTAAACAAACATGTAATATTGGAGTCTGACTGTGTCTTGTTGCCTGTCATGTAGGCTGCGGACAGGCCCGTGTGACCGCTGTGTCGTCTCAGAGGAGCACATCAGAAAGAAGCAGGTGGAGTATGAGACGGATCTTCAGCAGAACCTGGTCCTCATCGTGGAACTCGGTATGTTCGCTCATTATCCTGATCCCATAATCACACCGACATTAAGTTAATTAGCCCCGGGCGGCTAGGTGGGCAAGGCGCTCGCCACCAACGCAGGAGATGCTGGGTTCGAGCCCAGCTCTCGGCGTTGCTACCAACTTGGCTGGTCGTTCATACTAATACAATTGGCAGTATTAGGGGGTGGGGATCGGACGTTGTGGACAGCGACTCCTACAGGTCGGTTGGTGCGCCTGCGCAGTAGAATCGGGAAGCGACGGGGGCGGCGTGTCCCTCCCACGCAGACCCTCGCCGCTGAGAGATCGCGCTGTGCAGGTGAAAAGATGCGACGGCTGCCTCCTTGTGTACCGGATGGGACACGTGATGCAAGGCTTCGTCCACATTGCAGCCGGCTTGTGGGAGGCATGGCCTAACAACGCTCGAGACAGGGGAGGGTAGAATTGGACAATACGAAATTGGGGAAGGGAGAAAAATAAAAAAATGGGGAGAAAAAGTAGATAAAAAAAAAGTTAATTAGCCCCTATTTCTCAATTTTTTTTTTAATCTACTTTTTCTCCTTATTTTTCAATTTTTCTCCTCGCCAATTCTCCCTTCAATTCTCCCCTCCCCTGTCTCGAACGTTGCTAGACTATGCCTCCCACTGGTCGGCTGCAGTGAGGACCAAGCATTGCATCACGTGTCGCCTCCGGTACACGAGGAGGCAGCTGTCGCATCTTTTCACCTGAACAGCGCGATCTCTCAGTGGCGAGGAGTAACGTGTGGGAGGCTCACGCTGCCCCCGATACTTCCTGATTCTGCTGTACAGGCGCACCAACCGACCTAAGTGGTCTGCACACGGCGGGCGACAGACGTCGCCTGGCGATGTGATCGCCTGTCGCTCAATGACAATCGCTTAGCCCCCCACACCAGAGGCGACCGTTCTCAGGTATAATAAACTATGTGTCGCTCTGTTTAGCTGGGGGTGTTTCCCCCCGGGAGATATAGGAGGGCGGACCGCCGGGACCGGAGTCCCGGACGTTACGTTAGGTTGTTGTGAAGCGGGTTAGCGGGTAGCTGTGTTGTGCAGTACGAGAGAGTATTAACCTGTAAAACCCATATTGAGCTGGAATTAAACCACCATATACGAATACAACCTCTCCTCATTCTTCCTGACATACTGCATGCCTGATCGCTACGATACGTTCATTACCAACGATTGGACAAGTATTGTTATGCAGCTGCTGAGAGAGTGTTTTTTTCACGGAAGACGCAAACTGTTTTGTTCTCAACCATAATTTTCTTTGGACAATAAACCTTACAAACATCAGCTGCAGCCTGGACATTAAACTCTGTCAACATCCACAACTTCTTTTGTTACCCGAGTATAAAAACACTAGTAGGTGCATCGTGGCGCATTGTTCATTTATTAGTTAATGACAAGCGGCCACTACAGCTTCTCAAACTAACGTTATTTATTTAAATTGTTCCCGTTAATAATAATGAACATAACAAGTAGCATGGTAATAATAGGTAGGTTATTGATCAATGAATGTATTGAATGATACATTAATGGTGTACAAATGATACACCAGTAGAACTTCTGTAGAAGTCATGTCATTTCCTCATTGTCCTGCTGTGTCGCCTCAAAAAATAGGATCGAGGCGATATTTAGCGAGGCGACATAAATAGCTGCGCGACCATCGCTTCAGAATCTCCTGCCGTGTGGGTTCTCTCATTCATAACAATGAAGGCGATACAATTCTGTCTGTCGGCTCGCTAAAAAAATCGGTCGCCTGGCTAAAATCGCTCCCTTAGGAGTCGCTGTCCACAACGTCCAATCCCCACCCACCGGCTTTCCCACTGCCAATTGTGTTAGTATGAACGACCGGCCAAGCCGGTAGCAACGCCGAGAGCTGGGCTCGATACCAGCATCTCCTGCGTTAGTGGCGAGCGCCTTGGCCACTGCGCTACTCAGCCGCCCCCCCTATTTCTCTTTTAAAGTCAAGAGCTGGATCAGGAGAAGCAGAACCTGGGTTTAATTATATTTTATTTATCTTAGCTGATTTTATTTCATTTGAAAGTATTTTATTAGGTTTTGAGGGGTATATTTCTAATTGTCTTTTAAAAAAGAATTTTTACTGTATTTTATCTTCCTATATTTTCCTCCCCACTGCGTGGTGGGCACACCCTCGCTTTACCCACAGGCTCTGACAAGTGCATGTTGTATCATGCACTCATACTCTCATACACCTACTAGGGATGGGTATCGTTAGGATTTTATCGATACTACTACTCTTATCGATACTGCTTAACGGTTCGGTACATTATCGATACTCTTATCGGTTCTTTTAGATTATTATTTAAATATATATTTTTTTTATTTTATTTTTTTTTACAATTTATTACTTGAACGGCTTAAGGCTATATCTGTACTTGATATTTGTTTGTTGTGTTGCATATTTGCATAAACTTCAATCAAATCAAACCCCCCCTCTTAAAAAAAACAAAAACCTGTGTTTAACCTGGCCATCTATAAAACATCATGCTAAAACTGTGAAACAAATGTCCTACTCCCCTAAAGAAAGAAATACATAGCAAACATGACTCAGTTATGCAATAGTGCTGCTGCTTTTTATTTTGTTAAAATCTTTTAGTTAATTTTAGTTAATAAGACTACAACGATTTCATGACGGCTTCCTGTCCTCGCCGGAAGTGCGTCGGATACCTACCTTAACGTAAAATGTTCAACAACAGAACAGATTGCTGCTAATTAAACACTTCATGGAAACGGAGTAACGTTAACGCTATGTCGAGTTCATATGTGTAGTGTAGTATGAACTCGGCATAACGTTAACGTTAGTCAGTTTCAGTGTTGCTGGATGGTACACTCTATTAGCTCCGTAGCTAGCCACGGACAGGCACCTCCCTACCCGTGTATGTGTGAGTGTGAGCCGCTCGCGACAAGTGTGTGTAAGGGCTTGCTGCGGCTCGCTTCTCATGCAAACAGAGAGAGCAGAGGAGAGATAGTTCGCAACGTTTAAATTCCTCTGAAAAAAACTCATAATAATAATAATTTCTCGAGTATCGATAGCAGTACCGATAACGTCGGAGCTTATTAATACTCCGGTCTTTTCTAATTTAGTACCGGTTCGCGTTTAGAACCGGGGTCCGGGGGGCATCCCTAACACCTACACACATCCAGGCATACACTCGCCAGTGCATATTACTCACAGACATCTGAAGGACCGCAATGGAAATAAACTATCAGCCTTCTTGTGTTTTTATCCTTTTGATAATGGTGGGCCTCTAATATGTATACAGGTGCAGTTCAATAAATTAGAATATCGTGGAAAAGTCAACATAGTTCGCTGTATTGATGCAGTCATTTGTCCAAAAGGAGCCCCAACCAAGTACTGAGTGAACATACATGAACATACTTTTCAGAAGGCTGACATTTCTATATACAAAAAAAAAATACATGTATTTTTTATTGGTGATACAGAATTTTTGGCTTTCATGAGCTGTAAGACATAATCATCGAAATTAAAACAAATAAAGGCTTGAAATAATTCACTTTGTGTGTAATGAATCTATAATCTATGAGAGTTTCGCTTTTTTAATTGAATTACTGAAATAAAATAACTTTTCCACGATATTCTAATTCAGGGGTGCCCAACCTTTTTTGAACCAAGATCTACTTTTTAATTTACCACCTAGCCGAGAGCTACCAGCCAAAATTGTATATTGTAAGCCGTCATATTGTAAGCAGCATAATGAACACAAATCTGTCAGTGCCGAGTCCGACCTCATCTTAAATAACAAACATCATTGCTTGTTGTAGTTAACAAGGAGAGGCAGAGTTGATTTTGCAAAAAAAAGGAAAAAAAAATTTATAATCAAATTTTATTAATCGAGATCTATTTGAAATCAGCCCGCGATCTACCTGTCGATCGCGATCGACTGGTTGGGCACCACTGTTCTAATTTATCGAGCTGCACCTGTATGTTCATTATCAATAAAGATCTCTATCTATCTAACTACACACCCTCAAGACCCCTACGCTCTGCATCTTCTGGCCACCTAAGACCCACTCCTATGCAGGCTCTTGGGGGGTCATCAAAGCGAAGCAGGCTATTATCTGGCTCCACAATGGTGGGTTTGTTCCCACCACAGTCAGGACAGCTGAAACACGGTCAATTTTCAGCCGTTGACTAAAAACACACTTCTTCAATCAATACCGGGACAAACATACTGTCTTTTACTATTATGTACCTTGCTACTATGTGTATACTACTATCTACTGTGTACTATGCTACTATGCATATACTACTACCTACTATGCTAATATGTCTATACTACTATGTACTCAAGAGTGTAGAACTGAAGTTCGACACTGCTAGATGAACAATACCACTTACCATTAGACCCCTCTTGCTGACTTGTTGGTACACAACTTGTAAGTCGCTTTGAATAAAAATGTCTGCTAAATGAACATAAAGGCTATGTGTATGACTGCATGTCCAACAGTTGTGTGGTTTGTCCACTGCAGAGAAAGAAAAAAGCAGCCTCCAGGATGAGAACAGGAGGCTCAGCGCGGAGCTGGAGAGGTTCTGGTGAGTTCTAGAGTGGTAGTCCACTCCAGCACATGGTTGTGTACCATATACCATGGTGCAAATTACATTTACTGACCTTTTAGGTCCAGAGAATGTCAGTGATGTGCAACATACAGGGATGTGATTTTTTTCAGTTTTTAACCGGATTTCCGTTTTTTATACCTAAAATCATGATTAAAATCATGATTTCTTTTTTTAATATGTTTTGATTATTTTTCCACCTGGTCTAAGTAAAACACAAACAACATTTATCAGACCTGCTATTCTTGCATAACAGATTTCATTGGCTATCGATAATGTTAGCAGTTTTGTTGAGTGGCGCGAGATGCTGTAAAGACGTCAACACACTAGGAAACGCACTAACACTGGATTGCTTTTGTAAAACTGACCAACCAGGGAAGGTTACTTGCAAGCAGTGCCGCAGTCTGCCACTCAACACTACTCAAGGGAGAGTAAGCATTGTCCAGTTAATGTGAAGCTCTGTAGAAACATCAAACTCTCAAGCATGAGGTACAGAAGCCAACCTAGACATAACCAAGAAGCTGAGATGGAGAAAGAAAAGCAAAAGAGTTAGTCCAACTGCAGCCCTTCGCAGTAGGTAAGACTTCGAGAGGAGGCGGTTACAGGTGTTGCACAATCTGGTTGCAAAGAAGAAAAGATAAGGTCCTAAGGTTAGTGTTTGAGCCAGGATGACTTGGCAGGGGTCAAGATGACCCCCTTTAAATGTTTTAGGGGGACACTGATATATTTCATATATATATATTTTCATATTTCATATAATTTTCGTTGTCCCTTTCCTCTCCCACCTTCCTCTTCCCTGTGAACAGTTCAATATATACAAATAAAATGTGTTCATTCATTCAAATGGAGTGTTTATATATATATATATATATATATATATATATATATATATATATATAAAAAGATTGCGCCTTAACACAATTAGAGTTGTACCGATGCCAGTATCGGAAATGCCGCCGATACTGCCTAAAATGCTGGTATCGACGAGTACCCTCTAATTCTGCGCTCCGATACCATATGACGTAATTTATCAACAACACTGCGGTCTGCTGAGTGAGCATTATAAAACAAACGTGTTTTTAACCGACCGTGAATTAAAGTGTCAATGCCATTTGTCATTTTAACAGCAGATACTTTCTTAAAATGCCATCGTCCTGACAGAGCGCTGTTGACGGGGAGCTCTGATGGGTTCGCTTGGTGGTGTTATTAGCATTGAACAGCTAACCGAAAGCTAGCGTTAACTAACGTTAAAGTTTTAGCTTTAACGTTACCTTGGCTAAAGTTGGGGCTATTCATAATCCAGCAATAATGGCTGCAGACCTGCAAGCAAAGTACAGCAAGTTGGCAAAGGAGTATTCCAAGTTAAATCACATTTTCACCAGTAACGTTAGTCTTTCCATCTACCGGTAGCTCATGCTAGATAACCTAGCTCACGTTAACGTTGTCACTGCTCGACCACCTCGCGTACACAATTAATGACATGTTGTGGACAGCCATATCGGTGACAATGTTTAGCTTTTAGTGCCAAATCATAAGAGTCTGAGGCGGAGTCTCAAAAGAGAATGTTGAATATTTATTGTGCAAAAATCCCAACAGAGCCTCTGCTACTTAAACGGAGCCTTGTGGAAGCAAGTGCAGCAACGAATAATGTCTGTGTGGAACTAATGTGCCAACAACCTTTCCGTGGGTGACCTCATTGAGATAGTTTTCAATTACTGATACTAATACTAATCTATACAATCACCTGTTGTTGAATAAATACCATTACTTTATAGTTATTACTAAAAAACAGTATATATAAAACAGTAGCTGTATTAAAAAATTAAAAATTAAGTTTTATAATTTATATAATAAAAAAAAAAAATTATGTATGCACTGGTATCGGATCAGTCTCGGTATCGGCCGATACCCAAAGCTTAGGTATCGGAATCGGATCGGGAAGGAAAAAATGGTATCGGAACATCTCTAAACACAATGGCTCTTTGAATTCGAGAAAGTGCAATACCGGCCAGATCCTCTTAGGGGCGCTATCGCCATAATGCAGTGTGCCCTGTGACTGAACGGTGGACTATTTTTTTTGACTTTCAATGGAGTTTTCAGTTAGCTCGATTCTGGATGTGCAGCATGTAGCTTGGATTACGTTTTGGATTGCGGATTTCACTATGCAATAAGGGGATTTATTGTCAGCCAATGGACTGAATCTACCAGATGGCGATCGATAACGGGGAAATGCTCGGGGGGGATCCCACCGGCCCACGGTAAGATCTTTTTCATGTAAAGTACATCCCGATCGGGCCTTGTTTTGATAGCCATCCATCCGATCAATTAATGAGGCTAACGCCGTTATTGGTAATCAATAATCAGAAACGACGTCCCCCGCCCCCCCCCCCCCCCTTTCATGCATACATGCTTGAGGATCGTGCCGATCATATACAGTTTGAGTTATTTCTGTAGCATATGTATAACTGAAATGCCATTGTATATAACGGTAGTAGCTATTAGCCCTGTATCTCGCCTTCCAGGAAATATCCTAGCCGAAATCCCGTATAACGCTTATATTCACGGCGCTATAAAATGAGAACGTATTGATGAAAAAAAAATTAAGCCATTTTGAAGGGACTCAATGGTCAATGGTCTCAATTGACAATGAGAATGGACAGATAGCAATACTATAGATTTAGCTCTACAAACAGCCCCACGTCTGTTTACATTGCCGGTCCTCTAGAGATTTATTAGACGCATCCCAATGGCCCCGAATGTGTTAAGAAAAAAAACTGAACATTTTCGAAACAATCACATCCCTGAACATAGAAGTGGTCGCTGGTCTCTAGATGTATGAGGTTACTATCTATGATCCTTTGATCCTTATCAAAGTTAAAATTCACTTAACATTTATTCACTTCACTTCTATTCACTTAACCTTTATTCACTTAAAGTTGCACTTCACTTCAAAAACAATGCTGATTTATTTTGCACATAATCAAACATAACCTTAATTTAGTTTGAGAGTAAATTAGTTTGAATATGGCCACCAGTGATGTCAACGGAGGACATTTAATCCTTGGGTTGTGTTAATTACAGCTCCATGAGATTATGTAGATGAAAAAATAGCAATACCATTGAGAGATTGATTCTGCTGTCTTGGATGTGTGTGAGATTATGTGCAAAATAAATCTGCATTATTTTTTGGTGAAGTGCCCCTTTAATTTATAGGATGCAGGAGAATCAGAGGATTCCTGGCTGTGGTATATAGAGGTATAGAGTCAAGTGGATAAAGATACCCTGGGGACTATAAAGATACCCTGGGGACTATTTTAAAGAGCAGAATCACTGGCACATGTCAAGAGTAATAATTTATAATAATTTGTATATATAATCATTTTAAGATGACATGCTTAATCCTAAAATAACAATGGGGTAAAGCACATTTTAGCCATGAAATACCTGGAGTCTTTGTCAATAAAGATTTAGGTCGCATTCACACCTACCCTGTTAAGTCTGTTTTAAGTGAACCATGGTCTGTTTCGTTTGGAGACAAACCAAACTATTGTGAGGACCAAACAACCGAACCATGGTCCTCTTGAAAAGTTGGGACTCTGTCGCTTTCAAAGTGGAGCATGGTGCGGTTTGCTGTTGGTGTGAATGCAATCAAACTTTATATAGTACCTACCGGTAATCTAGGAAGCAAAGTAGTCTACAGTGCATTGTGGGATGAAGACGGACGCCACCTAGCGTTGACAGCTGCATCAATGAGTCGAGGACAGACGTGGTGAAGGCTCTACTAGAGATCCATCTAGTGATGCACCGATGTGAAAATTGTGGCAGATACCGATAACCGATATTAATATTGCCGTTCTGGCCGATACCGATATTTACCGATGTCGATATCTCTGTATAGAAAACACTTTTTTATGATTATTTTTTTTTACTTTTGTAACTTATTTTCAGAAATTACTGATATTTCAAAACTATTTAAGGCCAAAACATGTACAAAAAAAATATTATATCGGTCCCACCTTGATATCGGACCGATACCGATGTGTAAAAAAAACGGCCATATAATATCGGCGGCCGATATATCGTGCATCTAGATCCATCCATCAGGGTTCGCCGTCTCCTTCTTTGGTGGTAGTCTCTGCGACGTCTCCTCTGAATGATGTGTAGCATGCTACATCGATCCCACATCTTGCTTCCTCATACTCTGCCTCCACCGCTCGTATTTGGCAGGCACACTAAATAAAATATAGTAGGTGTAATATTGCACAGTGCTGTTTCAAAAGTAAGAGTCCAGGAAGATGGTAACTGTCACTCTGTGCTTGTGATGCAGTGAGGCACAGTGGTGCATTGTATAGTCTGATGGCTGTTGGAATGAAGGACTTCCTGTGCCGTTCAGTGCTGCATTTAGGTAGTGTGAGCCTAGCACTGAACATGCTCCTCCTGTCAGCCAAGTCTGTGTATAGTGGGTGGGAGGGGTTTTCCCTGATGGCCTGGAGCTTAGCAAGGCTCCTCCTCTCCGCCACCCTTGCTAGGGAGTCCAGCTCCACCCCAACCACGCTACTGGCCTTCCTGACCAGCTTATCCAGCCTGTTTGTGTCCCCTGCTCTCAGTCCACTGCCCCAGCAGGTCACAGCGTACAAGAAGGCGCCCGCCACCACCGACTCATAGAACATCCTCAACATCCTTGTACAGACATTGAAGGATCTCAGCCTTCTGAGGAAGTAGAGTCGGCTCTGGCCCTTCTTGTACAGTGCCTCTGCATGTTTTGACCCGTTCAGTTTGTTGTCGATGTGCACACTGAGGTATTTGTACTTCTCAACCATGTCCACATCGACTCCCCTGATGGAAACGGGGGTCACGGGTGCACTCCTCCTCCTCCCCAGCTCCACCACCAGTTCCCTGGTTTTCGCCACATTTAGCTGCAGGTGGTTTTTATCGCACCATGTGACGAAGTCCACTACCAGTTCCCGGTATTCCCTCTCGTCACTGTCCTTTATACATCCCACTATCGCAGAGTCATCAGAAAACTTCTGAAGGTGGCAGGACTCTGACCGATAGTGGAAGTCGTTGGTGTGGGGTCAGCAACCTTTTTGACATGGAGTGCCTGTTTGAAATATAGTTGTAACTAGTGTGCCTCAACAATATTCCATGCATCGTAATTTCTTTTTCTCATAATCAGGTCTTTTTAACACTATGGTCGCCGAAAACAAGTTTTCACGTCATTCCGAGCCATGCTCATTCTGCCGAAGACGCCGTAACTCGTCTTTGATGTCAATTAAAGTGTTAATGATAATTTTTACATTATTACATCATTATTGTTATTGTTATTATTAACAATATTATTATGATGGTTGTATCAACCCTAAATCTGAGTTGGGGGTGGGGGGGGGGGGGGGGGGATGCAATGCAGACAAACAGCTGCATACAGTGCGACCATTTCACTCACATTTGCCCATTCATTTTTGGACACATCACACACCATCGGTGTGTGTACTGTACGTGTGCTGCCATAGCTCCACCTACAGGCCTAATGGAGAACACCAGGAGAACACCAGGATGTGAATGGAGGGTGAATGTGAGGTATATCGTGTAAATAAGTTGATTGATCGCAAGACTACGCTGTAAAATATTGAGTTCAGTTACTGTGCATTAAGGTTTTCAGTTTTCAATCCATAATAAGTTAACAGAAAAATAAGTACACAACCACATTATTTCAACCTAATAAAACTATGTTTATTGTCATTGTTTTAAGAACACAAGTTGACTTGGTAATACTCACATTTTGAGGGGGAAAAATGTTTTTTTTTAACATGTGCAATGTTCAATGAAATAGAAAAATAAATAATAAAATGTGTTGATTAATCCCACTGGTCACAATGGTGACCGTAATAATGTTTTTGTTATAAGGCTCTGCAAATGTTACTGAATGATGTAGCAATGTATTTCCAGCTAAATTGAAATAATAAACAAATAAATGGTCTCAATTAAATATGTGGTAGTAAAAAGAACCTGTGGGAGGATTTCAACAAGATAAATGCGACAACAGTGCAAAATATTTCACTATAATAATAAAAAAAAATATATATATATAATTTTTTTTTTATTTTTTTTTTAATGCTGCCCCCTGTGCCTATGAAAATGCCCCCTAGGGTTGCCTACCCCTGATGTAGACTGTGAAGAGGAAGGGAGAGAGGATGGCAATCGCAAAACGGCGGTGTGGCTCCATTGTTGCAGTCATTCACTACAAGGATTCAGGCGGGATTTTCCCGAAAATTATCTGTCCAATAGAATGAATGACCTGGGCGGCGGATCTGTCCAATAGATGAACGACTTGGCGACTGCATGTCCTTTGTTTACAAATTAGGTTTGCTCAAAAAAGGGCAGTGTGAACGCAAACCAAAATCAAACAATGTATCATTCTCACATTCGGTCCATCTGAAAGTCCCGACTATCCGTGGACTTTCAGATGTGAACACGACCTAACATAACATTTACTAGGTGGAGAGAGAGAGGTGATTATTAGAGCTGTATACACCACGTATAAAAAGATCCACCGCACAGAGAAATAAAGCAGATGGTGGCATGGCATTTCCAGATTTTTTCCTATATTTTAAGGCGTACTCATTAAGTCCATTGACAACATGGTTTGACTCCCAAGCATTAGCATCTTGGAGGAAAATAGAAGAAAACATAGTAGCCCCACATAGACTGAAGGACATAGCATACACTAAACTACCAATCAAGCACTGTGAACGAAAATTTGGCCCCATAATTACTCATGCGATCCGGATATGGCGTGAATCACAAAAAAAAAATCCTAACCCACAAGAATGGCACAACCATACTCCCTTATTCAATAACAATGCTCTCTTAATTGGAAAACGACCTATAAGATTCCCTATATGGGAAAAGCAAGGCATACACTCATTAGGGGATATTTTTAACAAACAGGGTTTTTGTAGTGATAAAGAAATACGCAAAAAATTTAATCTCACCAAGTCCACATGGCTTTTTCACAAACAGTTAGAGCTATGTTTGAAGTCTCACGGTGTTCCATTAGACAGACCAATTGAACACCACAGATACCACAAATTCTTCTACTCAAGAGAGACATCGAGAGGTTTTGTTTCAGAATTTTATCATCAATTACTAACGTCCTCGTATGAAACCCTCCAACTTGACTCTGTCTGGAGGAGGGATATACCAGACCTGGAAAATGACTTTGATTGGCAAGGAGCCTGGGCAAATGTCCGACTTACATCAAGGAACCCGGATCATCAACAAATCAATCTTAACTATATTCACAGGACATACTTGACTCCTATAAGACTGTGCCGAATGGGGCTCAAACAAGATTCCAAATGCACCCAATGTACAAATGGGGACGAAGGGACATTTATGCACATGTATTGGGACTGCTCACCAGTTAAGGCATTCTGGGAAGATGTGACCCAACAAATATCAAAACTCGTATCTTGGAATATACCTGTACACCCCTCGGTATTGCTGTTGAATGATGTTTTTGAGTTTGCAGTGAATCCACAGCTAAAGAGATTGGTTTTATCGGGTATCACAGTAGCCAAAAAGCTGATCGCATCACGCTGGTTTCAACCGGAAAAAATGTGCCGTAAAGTTTGGTTTCTTACATATCTCGATGTAATTTACCATGAAATATCTACAGCAAGAATTCTGGGTCTCAATGAATCCAAAATGTCAATGTGGTTAGAAGTGGTGGAGAGAATAAAAGCTAGCTTATAATGGTAGTGTCTGGTTAGGTGCGAGGGATAGTGGAGGTACTTCTCAAGGTGGGGTCCGGGAGGGGGGGTTTCGAGCTGAGCATATGTATGTAGGTTTTTTTTTTAGATAACAGGTATTATGGGTATATCTTATATAAAACAACTAACCAAAATGTGATCTCATTGGATGTGCCCTGACAATTAATGCTTGTATATCTTATCGTGTGTTGTCATGTTTGTTTATATGTTTGTTTTAAAAAAGAATAAAAAAATAAAATACAAAAAATAATAAAAAAAGAAATATATATATAATTTTTTTTTTATTTATTTTTTAATGCTGCCCCCTGTGCCTATGAAAATGCCCCCTAGGGTTGCCTACCCCTGATGTAGACTGTGAAGAGGAAGGGAGAGAGGATGGCAATCGCAAAACGGCGGTGTGGCTCCATTGTTGCAGTCATTCACTACAAGGATTCAGGCGGGATTTTCCCGAAAATTATCTGTCCAATAGAATGAATGACCTGGGCGGCGGATCTGTCCAATAGATGAACGACTTGGCGACTGCATGTCCTTTGTTTACAAATTAGGTTTGCTCAAAAAAGGGCAGTGTGAACGCAAACCAAAATCAAACAATGTATCATTCTCACATTCGGTCCATCTGAAAGTCCCGACTATCCGTGGACTTTCAGATGTGAACACGACCTAACATAACATTTACTAGGTGGAGAGAGAGAGGTGATTATTAGAGCTGTATGTAATTACTTGTTTTAACAATTTATTTGCAATGCAGTGTCTTTTCCAGGCAAAACTTCATAAACAACTCACCCTCCCTGTTCTTATATATGATTCATTAACCCTGAAATGTTTTACACATTATGGACTGTGGCTTTAGATGTTTCAGTCATTGATTATTCAAATTATTATAGGTCTAACGGGTTACACCCAGGTTATTAAATGTATCTCTCTCTCACTAACACATATCTTCCTTCAAATCGATTCATATCATTGACATTTTCTTTTTTTTATCCACTTTTTCTCCTGTTTTTCTGTGTTTTTCTCCCATCCCAATTGAGTCGTTATGCCAATTCCCCCCTCCCCTTCCTGGTCGTTGCTCACATGTGCCCCCCACTGGTCGGTCTAGGGAGCCCTGAAGTCTATCAGATGCTTCCTCCGAGACATAGGTGACAGCCAGCAGCATCTTTTCACCTGCCAGCGCGGACTCTCATTGGTGAGGTGTAACGTGTGGGAGGTCACACTACCCTCACCATTTCCCTCCCTCGCTGTGCAGGCGCCCTGACCGACCTGTAGGAGTCGCTGTTTACAACGACCAGAATACCACCCCACCGGCTTCCCTCCCGCTGACTGCCAATTGAGCCAGTATGACGGCCGGCCGGCAATGCTGACAGCCGGATTTGATACCAGTGTCTCACGCGTTGGTGACGAGTGCTTAGTCCGCTGCGTCACCCAGCCGCCCCTATCATTGATATTTTCAACACCCAGCACCCTTTTGTGTGATGAAGGTAGATGTCTCTGTTTTGGAGCGAGGTCTTTGAGTCTGGTAGCTAAGTATTGATGCTGTTCTTATTGGCAGCCCAGAGCCCCGACAGACCTCGTCCCCAGAGCAGGAAGAGGGCGTGATCCCAGACTCCCCGCGCCTGCAAAGCTCTTGGCCCGTAGTGAACAAACTTAAAAGACGGAAGAGAGACGGCCAGGACAAGCATGGACGCTATGCAGAGACGCCTCTACCTCAGCCTCACAGCTTACCCAGCGGTCAGTCCCTACCTCAACCTCACAGCTTACCCAGCGGTCAGTCACTACCTCAACCTCACAGCTTACCCAGCGTTCAGTCCCTACCTCAACCTCACAGCTTACCCAGTGGTCAGTCACTACCTCAACCTCACAGCTTATCCAGCGGTCAGTCCCTACCTCAACCTCACAGCTTACCCAGCGGTCAGTCCCTACCTCAACCTCACAGCTTACCCAGCGGTCAGTCACTACCTCAACCTCACAGCTTATCCAGCGGTCAGTCCCTACCTCAACCTCACAGCTTATCCAGCGGTCAGTCCCTACCTCAACCTCACAGCTTATCCAGCGGTCAGTCCCTACCTCAACCTCACAGCTTATCCAGCGGTCAGTCCCTACCTCAACCTCACAGCTTACCCAGCGGTCAGTCACTACCTCAACCTCACAGCTTACTCGGCGGTCAGTCCTGCATTACTCTAGGCCTACCACATCCTCACAGCTTACACAGCGGTCAGTCCTGTATTACTCTCATCCTTCGGCCCAGCCATGCTCTCTAAACATCTCTATCAACATCTAAGCAAAAGGTCCTCAAAACCACACATATTACATTCAAAGAATGATCTATATTGTTTGAAAACTATATTACCGGTAATACTCAAGACTAGCTGGACTTGTTCTTTTGTGTTAGTACTTGACTAGTAAATGACTCAAAATTACCTACCCTGGTAAATAAAGGTTAAAAAACTGAACCTACCCTGGTAAATAAAGGTTAAAAACAGAACCTACCCTGGTAAATAAAGGTAATAAAAGGCACCTATTTTGTCTGCAGATGTATTTGTGCCAAACACCTGTGAGATGGACGCCCCCCAGACTCCCCCCAGTAAGACTTTTTTACACTTATTTGTATCTTCATTTTAAACATGTCATAAATAAAAGACGTAGATATGTAAAGGTCCCATAGGAAATATGGTTAGACAACAGAATGTCTAATTTCAGAGGATGTCAAACTAAACCCTGGAGAGGAGGAGGAGATGAAGGAGCAGCAGGAGGTGGCAGAAACGTGCTGCCTAGACCTTCCTGGTGGGCTGGTGAGCTCTTTTAAGTGACATTGTCATGTAGGGCTGTACCGAATAGTTCGAAGCTTCATTCGAATTCTAAATCAACATTTGAATTTGTATTTTAATATTTTTAAATGTTTTATGAGTCTATTCATTCCGTTTAAAAAACCAATGGGGTTTTTCTTCACAGTTGCAGATAAAGATTAGGCTATTATAGTATATGACTCGTCAAAATTGTATCATAAATGATGTAGCCTATCTGCATCCGCTTGGCGCTCGGCGCTCCCATCAATTATATTCATTAAAGAAAGTTGATTTAATAAAAATAAAAAAATACTAATTTAATGAAGTAGAAACAAGTCCAGTGTAGCTAAGATGTGCTTGCTAATTGGTTTGGCTCTGTATCACGGGTTTACATTTTTTTTTCTTAAAAAAATATATTAGAATTTGATCATTAATAGATTCAAGAGATTTATTCGTCACATACATACACAAGACATATAGTGAAATGAAGGTGGCCATGCCCGCTTTGATTGTGCAAAAAATACAAATAATAATGGAATAGAATAGATAATAAAATAGACATGATAAAAAGTACTAAGATAAAATACAATACAATGCTAAGCTTACAAATTAAAGGTAATGAGTCCTATATACACTACTATACAATATACATTCCTAACTACTTGTAGGAATAGAACTAGGGCTGGGCGATATGGCCAAAAATGATATCACGATAACGATATGATAATGTTATATCACTCGATATAGATAATTATCGATATTGTTATTTATAAGTATTATAAAAATAATAATATTTAGTACAAGACACATGATGTGATCTAAACGAGCGTTTTTTGTTTTACAGCCTCAGAATACATTGACTGCTGCAGACTCTCAAAGAAACTCACCACCTCCCAGGAAGAGTAAGATTGCTTCAAGGTAAGACTGACAACATGTCATCTGCACTTGTCACTATCATGGTGGCTAAGAAGGATTGTTCCTGGCTCACTGTGGTAGCCGTGGTACCTCAGTATTGTGAGGATGGGGTTCTTGCGGAGCCCAATAGCAAAACACAGGAGGAGAGAGAATGGAGCGGTTTAGGGGGTTTTAATATTCTTCCCAAGCAGACAGAAATATACACAGTAAATGTACGACAGGCAGGTTTGAATGTCTCTTAGTTTTGGACAGGTGCACTCCTAGTGCAATACGGGTGATTGTCGACACCGGCTGTGTCAGGGGGCGAGAGCAGGAACTCCGTAGAGGAGAGCATAGACACCGGCTGTGTCGAGGGTGAGAGCGGGAACAAAAAAAAAAAAAAAAAAAGGGAATAC
This sequence comes from Notolepis coatsorum, assembly GCF_963971535.1. Classification (NCBI taxonomy): domain Eukaryota; kingdom Metazoa; phylum Chordata; class Actinopteri; order Aulopiformes; family Paralepididae; genus Notolepis; species Notolepis coatsorum. The sequence goes on along the minus strand of NC_140174.1, from coordinate 82,624,262 downwards.
AAGGAGAGGGTACCTAGTAGGTCTTCAGACTGAAGGGTCATACCTAGATAGGCAGTTTAACACTGCGACGCCGGATGACGGGATCTGCCAGGTGATATAGGACCCGCTTGATGAGGGAATCCCTTGCAGCTGATCCTCATCTGGCAGCGCGGGATGACGGCAGAGGAAGGCACAGGCCCCGATCGTGACAAGTATAGGCCCTATTCTGGCCCTTACTCAGCCCAGTTGTTGCCCTCAGTAAATAGTTAACTTGATAAAATAGCCAGATTAAAGCTGCACCAGGTAGCTTTTACAAGAACCATTAGTTACAAATGCTTCAATAATGGACCTCATGATCGAAAGTGTACGTAACTATAAATGTAAAATGTAATTGTTAACTCATTCTGTGCCAATCACGGCCAATCACGAGAAAAGTCGGGTTTTAATCATTATTTCTTTTATTAGCTATATCCATTCATTTTCATCCATCCAGCCTGATGTTATCATTGGGAATGGGTCTGAGCTCGCAAAAGGGCAAATACCGCCGCCTACGCCTTCCAGCAGGTATTGCACTCTATTAGAAATGGTGTAGTTTCTTTTCAGGGCCGATCTGAGCCGTGCGGGTGGGGTTTAAATACTCCGGCAGGACGAGCGTTTACAACTATGGCATGGAACGGTAACCCTGCCCGCCCGTTCATGTGTAACGCTCGGTAATGTGGGACGGACCTCCATGAGCAGTATTTGGAATGGCGATCAGATAATTGGATTATTTCTTTTGCATTACATCAGATACCAGGTAAGAACACTATATATAAAATCTTGCGTTGATCTGATATTTCTTTCTACCGCGATCGCGGCTGTGTGTGTGTATGTGTGGCTGTGTGTCGTTGAGTGCAGGAGGTGGTGGGGGGAGCCCCGCGCTCCAGGGCACATTTCATTCTTGCATGAGGAGGAAGGATAATAATGATAATATAGCGTTGATTTCAGGAAGATTCGATAATCAGGCGAAAAATTACAACGTGTTTAGTGTATTCCACTAAAGGGCTATTATCGCGTCTTTTCCTGGGATTGCTAAGAATCACAAACTATATTCATATTCAAAACGGTACAAAACAGGCGGCTGAGTGGTGCAGTGGGCAAGGCGCTCGCCACTAATGCAGGTCCTTGAAAAGGCTATTCTCTCTCAGCTGTCTCCCTACCTGCACTTGAATAACATCCTGGACACATTTTAGTCAGGTTTCAGAGCCAACCACAGCACAGAATCTGCCCTGCTTAAGGTCACCAATGACGTGCTCCTCACTACCGACAACCGGGACTGTGCTGTCCTTATGCTCTTAGACCTCAGTGCAGCTTTCGATACAATAGACCATGCTATTCTCATTCACCGTCTTCACCAGGCAGTTGGTGTCAGTGGCACAGCCCTATCATGGTTCACCTCCTACCTCAGTGATAGAAGCTTCTCCGTTAATATCGGAAACTGCTCCTCCCCCTCTGCCTCTCTCTCTTGCGGGGTTCCACAAGGCTATCCTATCCTCCCTATACATGCTGCCCCTTGGTCTGATCATTAAAAAACACAACTAGGGATGCACGATAATTATCGGGCCGATATCAGCAATTATGACGTCATCCCGATAAACCCGATAACGTTATTAACTCTTTCAGTGCCACTCACGAGATTTCTCGTGTTTTTTTATAGGTGGTTGCTAGCCACTCACGAGATTTCTCGGATTTTTTTATTTTTTTTTACGATCTGAAAAATTATTGCATCACCCGAGCCTACCCGAGTATAGCCGAGGGGCGCCGACGATCACTGTGGAAAAAAGCGCCCCCTGTCGTCTCCCAGATGACATAAGTGATTTTGGAATGGACTCAATGAAAATGAATGGGGGAAAAAATCCGGTACTCCACATTTTCCAGTTCACTGATCCAGCCGGGGTTACCACAGTTCATTCTGGAGCCTCAGATCCCCGCGGATCATAGAGATCTACTGTGTCGCGTTGGATCCATACACTTATCGATTTTTTCGAATGGTGATCAGGAATTGGAATATACCAGTTGGATACCATCTGATGTCAGGTAAGGACTCTATGTTATCAGTGGTTATCCTACGGTGTAATGTTATGTCTAGTAACATCAGGGACTATATTACGCTGTGCATGATACCTGTGTAACAGGAGTCAGCCTATAACAGGACGGAGCATGCGCAGGACCACCCCGGGGAGTAGCCGGCTAAGCATGCAGTCGTGTTCCGAGTCAACCCATACCTGATGTTGAATAAAGAGTGTTTATACTAAACCAACCGAGTGATTATTCAACATTACATGGTGTCAGAAGTCAACCATGGCAAAGTTCCCACCGCCGAGCAGTTTGGACTTCAGTCATCCGGAGCAGTGGCCTGAATGGAAACGCAGATTCCACAGGTACAGAATTGCGACCAAATTAGACAAAGAGGAGGAAGAAGTGCAAGTGTGCACTCTGCTGTACGCGCTCGGAAGTGAAGCCGAATCGATCGTCAAGACCTTCGTTTATACAGCCGACGGAGATGAAAAAGTATATGCAATTGTGCTGGACAAACTGGACAAATATTTTGTGCCGAAAGTTAACGTCATACACGAGCGAGCAAAGTTCCACCAGCGTGCACAGAAGCACGGAGAAAGCATGGAGGAATACATCCGCTGTTTACACGAGTTGGCGAGCACGTGCAGTTTTGGAACTGTGAAAGATGAAAATGTAAGGGACAGAATCGTTATAGGAGTATTGGATAAAGAATTGTCACAAAAGCTTCAAATGATGTCGGATTTAAACCTAGAGAGGGCATGCAGACACGCCAGGCAGTCGGAACAGATCAAGGGACAGATTTCCGAACAGAGTGGAGCCACAGAGTTGTGTGAGGTGACGCACACACAAAGACGAGCTTACTTCGCGCGGCCGAGAGGCGCATTTCAACCAGAGAGGAGAGGCAGCTACAGACCCCCCAGGCAGCAGCAGCACGCAGGCACAAGACATGCAGCTCAAGGCAACTGCGACAGGTGCGGCAACCAGCACGCCGAGAGTGATATGTGCGCAGCCAGACGTGCTGACTGTCGCAAGTGCGGTAAGAGGGGCCACTACGCTATTGTGTGTCGCACTCTACAGGTCAGTGATGTGTATGCAGAAGAGCAAACCGAACCTGATGATTATTATTTCTTGGGCTCTATCACTGTGCAGGACTCTAATAAGCCATGGCCAATAAAACTGCAACTCCGGGAAGGTGAGGTTGAGTTTAAAATAGACAGTGGAGCTGACACCAGTGTTATTTCTCAACACACCTATGACGCATTGGTGACAAGGCCGAAGCTGGTGTATACACATACTGTTTTGGATGGTCCAGGGGGCAGACTAATTAACAAAGGCAAGTTCAAAACATTCACTTGTCACAAAGGGACAGAGTACTGCTTCGACATACATGTTGTGGAAGGTCCCACAGTCAACAACCTACTGAGCAGAGAAGTGTCAGTAGCCATGGGTCTCATACAGAGAATGGAAAATGTGACAAATGTGCCCAGTGAGGCAGTGGTACCCAGCGAGTCAGTGGGACTTTTAAAAACAACCCCAGTGAAAATAAAACTGAGGGAAGGTGCAGTACCCTACTCTGTCCACACATCTCGCAGAGTCTCTGTACCCTTACTCCCTAAAGTGAAGGAGGAGCTTCAGCGGATGGTCAAATGTGGAGTTATTGAGGAAATAACAGAACCAACTGAATGGTGTGCCCCGATGGTGGTTGTGCCACGAAAGAATGGTCGAGTGAGAATATGTGTGGGACTAAATCGCCTCAACGAAGCCGTGCAGAGAGAGAAGTATATCTTACCGACTCTAGATGATATACTCCCCAAGCTGGCCGGCTCAAGCATGTTCTCACTGCTGGACGCTGCTACAGGATTTTGGCAAATTCCTCTGGAAAAGGACTGTGCCAAATTAACAACGTTCATCACGCCATTCGGAAGATATTTCTTCCACCGCCTTCCGTTTGGTATATCCAGCGCTCCAGAAATATTTCAGAGGGAGATGAATAATCTTCTCAAGGACCACGCAGGTGCAGCAGCCTTCATGGATGACATAATAGTCTATGGAGAAACCACAGAGGTGCATGACCAACGCCTGAAGACGGTACTGAAAACGCTAAGCGATGCTGGATTGAAGCTCAACGAAGAAAAATGCAAACTGAGACAGTCACAGGTCCAGTTTTTAGGCCACATCGTGGACAAGCGTGGTGTCAGGCCTGACATGGGAAAAGTGGAGGCCATAAGAAACATCCAGCCCCCTGGAAACACCACAGATCTGAAGCGGGTCATGGGCATGGTGCACTATCTTGGACGCTATCTGCCCAACCTAGCAGATGTCACACACCCACTCAATGACCTACTGAAAGCTGACACAGCATGGGTGTGGGGCCCGGCACAAGACAAGGCTTTCACTAAAGTCAAGCAGATGTTGACAGAGGCGCCCATATTAGCCTTCTATGATGTCAGCAAGCCGACAGTTGTAAGTGCCGACGCCAGCAGCTATGGATTAGGAGGTGTTCTCCTTCAAAATCACAGTGGACAATTATTGCCAGTCGCATACTGTTCTCGCACCTTGACAGATGCTGAGACAAGATATGCTCAGATTGAGAAGGAGTGTCTGGCGGCAGTCTGGGCATGTGAAAAGTTCTCCAAATACCTATACGGCCTGGACAACTTCACCATTCAAACAGACCATAAGCCATTGGTCCCACTCTTCAACCTCAAAGACATTGATGCAGTGCCACTTCGTTGTCAACGACTGCTCCTGAGGATGATGCGATTCAACGCGAAAGCGGTGTATGTCCCAGGCAAACTGCTTGTAGTAGCAGACACGCTCTCAAGGCATCCTTCTGCAGCGCTGCACCTGGAGACGGTTGAGCTGTCAGACGACATAGCGGCTCTAGAGGAAGCCACACAGGCAGCATGGCCAATGTCAAGTTCACGTCTGGATGAGGTTAAAGAGCGCACAAAAGAAGACCCAGAGCTACAGACGGTGATACAGTTTGTGAGAAATGGCTGGCCAAGATACGCATCCAAAGTGCCAAGCAACATCATGCCATACTACGCAGTGAAAGATTCCCTTTCAGTATGCCGCAACCTGCTCATCTATGGCGACAGAATCGTTATTCCCAAATGCATGAGGGCAGTAATAGTGGAACGACTGCACGACGGCCACATGGGCATTGTGAAGTGCCGTGAACGCGCCAAGCAGAGCGTCTGGTGGCCGGGCGTCGGTAAAGCCCTGCAGAAGTGGATAGAACACTGCAAACAGTGCCAGGTGACAAAACCCACCCAGAACAGAGAGCCGCTCATGCCAACGCCTCTACCCGACAGACCCTGGTCAAGAGTGGCTGCGGATATCTGCGAAGTGGACAAAAGAAACTACCTGGTTGTAGTCGACTACTTCTCAAGGTATATCGACCTTGTCTACCTACCAGACATGACAAGCGCCACAGTGAGGTCTCGCCTCAGCGCCATCTTTGCAAGGTGGGGCTGTCCCACGACCCTGGTGACGGATAATGGGCCTCAGTTCTGTGGGCATCAGTTTCAGCAGTTTGAAAAGGACTGACTTTCACCATGTCACAACGAGCCCACATTTCCCACAAGCAAATGGAGCTGCTGAGAGAGCAGTGAGGACGGCTAAACACATTCTGAAACAGAAGGATCCAGCCCTCGCTCTTCTCAGCTACAGAGCAACTCCCATCCAGGCAACAGGATACAGTCCAGCCCAATTGATGCTGGGCCGCCAGATACGTACTCCTGTACCCATATTGGAGGAAAAGCTTATTCCCCGGTGGCCAGACATCAGACTGGTGAGGGCAGCAGACTCCAGAGCCAAGGCTGCCTACAAACACCACTATGACAGACGTCACTCAAGCCGCCCATTGCCCCTACTCAAGCCGGGTGACGCTGTTGCTGTCAAACTTGACAGTCAAAAAGGGTGGACTACAACTGCCACTGTCCTGGACAAATGCAGTGCCCCAAGGTCATACCTCATCCGCACCGGAGGCGGTGTTCTTCGCAGGAACAGGCGACACCTGCGTCTGCTGACTTCACCACTTCCCCAGCCCGAGCATGAGGAGGAAGAGGAAGCAGACGGGGTAATCGAGGAGGAAGCAGACGAACGACAGCTAGAGACGGTGACACCAATCCAGACACCAGCCACGGTCACCACGTTGAGAGGCAGAGTGGTTAAAAAGCCATCACATCTGAAAGACTTTTTCACCTGAAAGACTGTATAGTGAGTGCGTAGGGAGCCAATGAGGCAGAATAATCCTCGGCACCTATGTGGGCAACCGGTAGTCGACCCGGGAGTCTAGTTCAGGTTCATGTGACAGGGCTTGAAAAGAAACTCTAAAAGCATTCACTAACGTTAATAATAAGTATAATATGTTAATTAAAATAGCTAAGGTTAATATTGTAGTCATGTTCCATGGACTGCTAGATAGTTTAATTGGTTTACTTCCCTCAGGTTAAGCTACTCAAAGGAGGGAAGATGTAATGTTATGTCTAGTAACATCAGGGACTATATTACGCTGTGCATGATACCTGTGTAACAGGAGTCAGCCTATAACAGGACGGAGCATGCGCAGGACCACCCCGGGGAGTAGCCGGCTAAGCATGCAGTCGTGTTCCGAGTCAACCCATACCTGATGTTGAATAAAGAGTGTTTATACTAAACCAACCGAGTGATTATTCAACATTACATACGGGAGGCTGCAATTCGAAACTGGCCACCGTAAATGCCCAAAACCCCCACCACCTCCTAATAGACAGTCTCCTCCCCACCGCATGTATATATTCCCTCCCCGCCGTATGTATATTCCCCTCCCACCCACCCACCCCCTCCTAATGTACAGTCCCCTCCCCATCATATGTATATACTCTGTCAGGATCTAGGGGTAACAGTACTGTATATTTGAATACCGCCTATGTCACAAATGTATCAGTACTAAATACCTATATGTCCCTATGCCATAAATGTCATGTATGTTATGTATGTCATAAATGTCTATATGAATTGAAAATGGGGGACCCTGATGGAAACAAGACAAACGTCTTTCTCAGGTCTGCATCCCCTTAACAATTGTATGTATTGAGCCGTACTGTATTGTACCCATTCTGCAATCTGTTAAATAAAGTTTTCATTCATTCATTCATTGGTAGGATAATCAGAGTAAGTTTGATGAAGTTATAAGCTGTTTTGTGAAATGTCTTCTTTCGGTTTCACTGTAAAAGTCCGAGAGGAAATCAACGAGGCGATTATCCGCGCGCGGCCGTAATGTGCGTGCGTGCACGTATAATATTGATCATCTAGCGTTTATTTGAAAACGATTCATAAAAAGGCCGACGAATATCAACGTTGTGGAATATTCCACTAAAAGACGATTTTCATAGAATGCTCCAGAATGAGCTGTTTTTTATATCAAAACGGGGGCTTTTCTAACTGCTCTGAAACGGCAACGACGCGATAAAAATACAATCTGCCTTCACAGCACTGACTGGAAAATAGTCTTTGATAATGCGATGGGCAGATTAGACACATAGCCATAATTTAAAACATAGATTAGGCGATATTAAGTTAACATTGGCGCCGATGGTGGCATTCAAGCGGTAAAACGGAAAACCAGGCGTGGCATTGAAAGAGTTAATAGCTCCGATAATATAATATATTTCTTTGGTAAAAAAAATGCGGTGTGTGTGAATTTGGATGAAGTGCGTTTGTTTTGACTGTCGGATCCTCCCGTTTTGCCAGTACTGTGGTACGACTGGTAGCGTGTGGTTTAGGAACAGGGCGTTTTACACAAATCCAGCGCTCCCTTTCTTGGCTGTGACGTAGCCACGTACGTTTCTTGAAAGCAGCGCGGATGTAAACAAAGATGGCGACGCTAGTGGGGATTGTTTCAGAGGGGAAAAGTTCGCTTGCTATTTGTAATAAATGCAATGCAGAAGTTCCACGAGGAGGGAAAAGTGCAGCGGCTTGTGATACATCCAACCTAGCAGGTCACCTGCGGCATCACCACCGCTGCGATGGTGTGTTATTGTGTTAACTTAAAAGCCTGCGACGATGCGGGGAGCTAAGCAAAGCTAGCCCCTTTCATGGCTGATGCAACCCTTGGTTGAATACGCAGTCACTTATTGCTCCGTAGTAGCCAGGTTAATTTGCACCACCAAGGACTGCTTAAAAGCTAGCGGCTTGAGCCCTTGGGTCATTTCTGTCAAACTTCTTTAATTTAGCAAACGACTCGTCAATAGGTACAAGCGTGCTCGCGCCGTCGTCGTAGGCTTCTAACACCATCGCAGCGGTGGTGATGCCGCAGGCGACCTGCTAGGCTATGTGTCCACTTAAAGCCTTTCTTTCAAGGCGGACAGCTTTGAAAAAAGAAGAAGAAAAAAAAAGCTTCGAGCGTCTTAGGTTGGATGTATTATAAGTTGTTGACGGATTGTGAATTTTCATTTGGAAAAATAAATATGGTCACTTTATCAGTCAACTGTTGTCTTGGCTTTTGTTTCTGTTGTCTGGTTAGGTCAAAACTACAGGAATATACATTTAAGTTGGTGTTAAGTTATTGTCCTGGGAAGTCTTTTTATGTATTATTATTATTGTATTGTGATATGTTTTGTTTCATGTTGGGAAAAAAAGAAAAAAAAATATATACATTAAAAAAAAAAGTTAATACAATAAATATCGGTTATTGATATCGGTTATCGGCTTGAGGAGCATAAAGTTATCGGTGTCAAAAAATCAATATCGTGCATCCCTAAACACAACATCTCTTTCCATTTTTATGCTGACGACACTCAGGTCTATCTCCCCATGAAACCCAACAATATAAACAATCTCGACAGTCTTCGTTCCTGCCTAGACAACATCAAATGCTGGATGGCACACAGTTTTCTACAGCTCAATCAGTCAAAGTGTGAAATCCTCCTTTTCGGCCCTCCGAACCAAACCAGTGTCATTGCCAGCAGCCTGGGTAACCCGTCTCCCCTAGTCAAGCCCTTTGTTAAAAACCTGGGCGTGCTCTTTGACCCTGAGTTTTCCTTCAATAGGCAGGTAAACTCGGTGGTGAAGGGGTGCTTTTTCCAGCTCCGGTCCATAGCCAGGATCAAGGCCATTCTCTCCCCCTCAGACCTGGAAAGAGTCATTCACGCCTTCATATCCTCACACTTGGACTACTGTAACTCCCTGTACCTGGGGCTAAATAAATCCACCATAGCCCATCTACAACTCCCCCAAAACGCTGCCGCTAGACTGCTCACAGGTACCCGGAAGAGAGCTCACATCACCCCTGTACTTGCCTCCCTCCACTGGCTCCCGGTGCGCTTTAGAATAGACTTCAAGGTCCTTTTATTGGTTTACAAAGCCCTAAATGGTAAGGCTGTTGTGAGTTAATGATACAAATATTGTAGTATTTATTATTATTATAATTACTTAATTCCGAGGATGTCTGTAGAATCGACGTGAATGCAATCCAATGATTTCTCCCAAGTGAAGCTGTTAAGAACACGGGCGCACACCAGTCTGTCCGACTTACGACCTGCCTTTGCACGTTCGTAAATCCTGTTCACAGCTACGAACAAATCTCCGAAAAGAAACCGTTCAATCGCAGTGTTTCCCCTATATACATTCAGCAGCGCCGCTGCTGAATTAGGACCACCGCTGCTATGAACTAGAGACTAGACTATTAAAAAATATATATATAAATAAAATAAAATTATTATATATTTTTTTTTTTTTATCATTTCATTTGGGCTGTGGGGGGTGCTTAATGTAAAAGACTGACCTGAGAAAAAGGCTGCAGGGAGAAAGCACTGCAGTCAAGTTGATTTTTTTTTTAGCACAAAGTTCATCATAGATCTAGCCTCTTTATTTTGCACCAGATTGATGCATTTAGCTTTAAAATGTAAAATAAAAATAAAAAAAATTCCGGGAGGGCATGCCCCCGGACCCCCCTAGAGGCACAGCACTGCTGCTTAAATTTTTTTCAGGGGAAACACTGAATCGTGTCAATAAATCTGTGGAGTTTTGTGCAAAATTTGTGCGTAACTTTCTCGTAAGTCCATTCGAGCGTGAAGACCATTGTTGGCATCTCTCCTCTCCCCAGCAGCACCTTCCCTCACAAATCAAAACGGGCGAGGGAAGAGAGGAGCGAGAACGCAGCGGAGGACACGTGTAGCCGAAAGGAGCAGCGAACATCACGTCTCCAGGGAGGAGGGAAGGAGAAGAGGAGAGGCCAAGAGATGCTGTTCAAACTCCCCTCCGCCCCTCTAAGGTCTGAGGAGTCACTCAGCCATGAGGTGAGCTTTGACTCCAAATGGCAAATCTAACTCTGTGTTAGAATATGAAACGTCCTCAATAGGGGATTTCACATCATCCATCCTAGTGCTATTTTTTCAACACTAACTTCTACTCATCTGTGGCTCAGCATCACAGAAGGTGATGTGCTTAAAGGTGCTATAGATAACATTGAGCTACTAGATGTCTCACTAGAGCAGTGGTTCCCAAAGTGGGAGTCGCGAGCAGCCGCGGGGGGTCGCGAGATGATTTCCAGAATGTATTGATTTCAAACAAAAAATGTAAATAAATTTTTTTTCATGCAGTCAGGCCACTGAACTTAGAAGCAGGCCAGGCCAGTGTTTTCCTGGTCGGGGACCCCCAGACACCCTGCTTAAAAAGTGGCCTGACTGGGGCTATATATATATTTATTTATTAACACGAACCTAAACTAACTTTAGGTTAGTTGTAACGTTAGTTTAGGTTCGTGTTAACGTTAGATAATGTACAAAATAAACGTATTCCGCTGCTATAGACGTCGCTCTTTTATTAAAAAAAAAACCCAGAAAGGAAGTCATTATATTAGCTTTAGTATTAGCTCCGGTTAGCTCCGAGCGTACAGTAGTTAGTAGTATATTATCAATACCAGCCATTGGATTACTGTTTTCTAAATTGGGGAGGCTTTTAATCGTCAAGGTAAGAGGATTTTAAGTCATGGTATCCATAAACTTCAATCGGTTCGGATCCTTTGAATGAATGAGAATGTAAACAAACACGGCTTCCACGTAGAAATCACTGACTGCGCGCAGAGAGGAGTCGTTCGGCAAAAAATTGTTCTGAGTATATCTGCTTAGAAAACGTAATTGTCGAATTCAATAATTTTTTATTTCTCCACGTGGTAAATACACGGGTCACAACATGTTTACAGGAACGTTTTGGAGTGTATTTGGTGACTGTAGGGCACTGTAGGGAACGTCAGGCTCTAAAACCCCCCACTTCCAGTGATGAAGCTAAGCTACGCTAACGGAGCGACTGTTCCCTAAGCTAAATGCATGTAATGCGCTGCGTCGCGTCACGGCCGACCCGGGTTCGATTCCTGGACCCGGCGTCATTTGCCGAATGTCTTCCCCCCACTCTGTCTCCCGCTCTTCCTCTCTCTCTCTCTCTCTTCCTCTCTCTCGCTCTCTCGCTCTCTCGCTCTCTCTCTCTACTGGACTGCCCAGTAGCAAAAAGCGATAAACGCTAAAAAAAAAATCTTAAAAAAAATGAAAAAAAAATGGAATAGCCTTAGTGACGGGTTGAAGTTGTGTACTTCTCAGTCGAGATTTTAAAAAGCCTTAAAGGATAAAATAATTCAAGAGTACAGTTTTGAGTAAAACATCGAACTTTTTATCTTTTTTTTTCAAAAAATTATATCTTGCAGCATTTAAATTATTATTATTTTTTAATTAAAATATAATTTAGTTTTTAAGAATTTGTAAAGGATGGGCAAAAATAAGCATGTGCTTCAGGGGTGTAACTGTACACAAAAACCACGGTATGGTACGTGTTCCACTCAGGGGTGATGTAGTGTGCAGTAACTAATTGTACTTGTAGGGCTGTCAACTAATATTCTATATTGAAATAAAAAAAATCGACTTGTAATTTTTTATTTTTATAATAATAATTATATTAGATTGTGAAGATAATAAAAACAGCCCCCAGTGGGCGGTCGTTAGTGGTTAACACATTCCCGGCCAATCACGTGTATATATAGGGTTCGTGCACAGAGGGGATTGTCGGGAAAGAGATTGCTGTTTGAGGAAGCTCCCATTTATTAACATATGGCGCGGACCGGCCATAGCTCGGTATGCGCTACGGCTGGCTAGCATGATAGGTGAATCTGGTGTGCTAGAGTCCATCCATGATTCTGTGAAAATCATACAGCAGCAGTCTGCTAAATTTCTCTGAGTAGTGAGTCGCAAGCGGATTTCATCCATCTTGTTCCGAATGGAGCGGGCGTTTGTTAGGAAGAGTGTCGGCAACGGTGGCTTGAATGGATTAGCCGTTAGCCTAGCATTGATGCCAGCCCGCTTGCCTCGCTTCTGCTTCCGTTCGCAGCGTCTTCTTCTCCGCTTGTCTGTCGCGGCAGGAGCCTCACTTGGAGGTCCCCTCGTGGCCGTTAGCTGTAAAAATCCATAGATTAGCCGCACCGTTATATAAGCTGCAGGGTCGAAAAATGGGGAAAAAGGCGCGTCTTATAGTCAGAAAATTACGGTATATACGTTTTTAACTCGTTATTTCTTTTAATTCGCTATTGCCATTTATAATTCATCGATATAATTCATCGAGGCACCGTGTGCATGCTGTTTGGAGTGTGTTTGAGATTGCAGACGGTCAATACCGCCCCCTAACGCATTGTGGCGGCTATTGCACTCCATTAGAAACCATGTATTTTTTTTTCTGGGCCGAGCTGAGCCATGTGGGCGGGGTTTAAATACTCTGGCGAGGTAACCTGTTACAACGATATCACAACTAGGCTGCCCCCCCCCCCCCCTCCCCTCCTTCATATGCAATGCGGGTGCCGATCTAAACCACATTTCATTCTTGCATGAGGAGACATCATAATAATCTAGCGTTGATTTCAGGATGGTTCGATAATCAGGCGAAAAATGCCAACGTGATAACTGGATTTCACTAAAGGGCTATTATCGTGACCGTTCCTGGGATTAGTAAGAATCACCCAAGCAACAGTTGCAATCAAAATTATTCAACCCCCATTGCATATTGGGCTTTTTGGCAAACATTTTAAATTGTCAGCGGTTTGCAATAAACAAAGTAGACAAGAACAGTTTAAATAGTTCAATTAAATGAAAATTACAATGGTTTTTATCAAAATTCAACACAAAATGCTACCTTTAATCACTACTGCAGTCTCAAAATTATTCAACCCCCTGTCTCAAGATTATTTAACCCCCTGTCTCAAGATTATTTAACGCTCTGTCTCAAGATTATTCAACCCCCTGTCTCAAGCACACTAATCAAGGGCAATTAGTTTAAGTGTGCTTGAGATAGAACACATAAATACTTGGACTGCCTAGGGGTTTGTTGAGAGTGACAGTCATGTTAGAAATTATGGCTAAGTCAAAAGAATTGGCCAAAAGGTTCAGAGAAGAGATAATTGCCTTGCACAAACAAGGAAAAGGATACAAAAAGATAGTGTAACCTACTGTAATTCAACGCTATCAGTTCTTTCTGCAGTGGTACAACTATCAACTATAGGTTCAAGGAGACTGGCTCTAAGAAAAATACACAGGCACTGTGATCTACGTTTTACCTTTTATATAATTTAAAGGAGTTCACCAGGTTCAGTACACATTACAACATCATAGCTTCCATGCAATGGTCCACATTTATAGAAAATAATAAATGAAATAAAAAAGGTACCCAATAAAGTCTGTTTTGAGTGCACTCAATTAAACAAAAAGGGAACGGATATTCTGTTCCTACCACCAGGGGCCAAGTTAAAGTTCACCAGCCGACCGTTGGGTGATGGTGAGTGGAGAAGGTCAATGAAGAAGACCACTTCAGTTGATGCAGATCCGTGTTCACTGAAGGGGGTAACAAAAACCAATCAGGATTCTTCCATTTGTTTATCAGTCTTTCAATTGGCAATGGTTTCTCCTCCAATTCGGTCTTCAAGTCAGCTAGTCTTTTCCTCTCTCTTCCTTGTCCAGTTCCAGCACGGAATCCTCTCTTTATCCTCTATATTTCATCTTCTGTCCCAAGTAGTTTTCTGTTCAAGTATACCGTTTTCTGTCACTTTTCTAATATTCTCCAACTGCTCCAATATTCTGTCTCTCCGTTGATTGCTTATCAAATGCCTGCAACCAGGAACAGTTTTCCACACTCTCCTCACAAGCAGAGCTGTACCACGTAAATTTCAGGGAGCGTCAACAAATTACACTCTTCCAGGGAGCGTCAACAAATTACACTCTTCCAGGGAGCGTCACCCAATTCACAGTCCATAATGAATGTTTCAGCTAGCATGGGCTACAATAGCAAAAGCACTGAATGTTCCTAGAAATACAGTTGGAAGCATAGTTCGCAAGTTCAAAGTTAAAGGAATATTGGCTACACTACCTGGACGTGGCAGAAAGAGGAAGCTATCAGCGGCTGACACCAGATTCCTGAAGAGGCAAGTGGTCAAAAACCCTTGAGTGACTGCAAAGGACCTGCAGCAAGACTTGGTGGCAGCAGGCACTGAGGTTTCAGTTTGCACAGTAAGGCGCATACTAAACACTGAAGGGTTCCATGCCCGGACTCCAAGACGTACACCACTACTGACCCAAAAGCACAAGAAAAGTCGTCTCAAATATACTCAACTATATAAATAAGCCACAGAGGTTTTGGAGTTCTGTTCTGTGGAGCGATGAAACAAAACTGGAACTCTTTGGGCCTATGGATCAGCGGTATGTCTGGAGGAAGAAGAATGAAGCATATGCTGAAAAGAACACCCTGCCAACAGTGAAGCATGGTGGTGGCTCAGTGATGCTCTGGGGCTGCTTTGCTGCCTCTGGCACTGGAAACCTGCAGCATGTGGGGGGCATCATGGATTCAGTCGTATCAGGAAATCATAGGAGGAAACGTCATGCCGTCTGTGATTAAGCTGAAGCTTAGGCGTCATTGGACCTTCCAACGGGACAATGATCCCAAGCATACCTCAAAGTCCACCAAGGCTTGGTTTCAGAAGAAGAAATGGAAGGTTTTAGATTGGCCATCACAGTCACCTGACTTGAACCCCATAGAGAATCTCTGGTGGGATTTGAAGAAGGCAGTTGCAAAACGCACACCAAAGAATATCACTGAACTGGAGGCCATTGCCCATGAGGAATGGGCTAAGATTCCTCAGGAACGCTGTCAGAAGCTAGTGTCTGGCTATGCATCACATTTGCAGCAGGTTATGACAGCAAAAGGGTGCTCTACTAAGTACTGAAGATGCTTGTCATGAAGGGGTTGAATAATTTTGAGACTGCAGTAGTCATTAAAAGTAGCATTTTGTGTTTAATTTGGATAACAACCCCTGTAATATTAGTTTCATTAAACAACTTAAGCAGTTCTTGTGTATTTTGTTTATTGTAAACCGTTGGGAAATTGTATATTTTGCCAAAAAGCCCAATATGCAATGGGGGTTGAATAATTTTGATTGCAACTGTATACTCATATTAAAAATGGAAATGTATGGATGAAAAAACAATCTGTTTTGTGCATGTTGACTGGAAGCAACTCACTGACAATCGACGGGTGTATTAGATCCATAGCTATAATATAAAATATATTAATCACTCGCAAGTGTGGCTTTCTCCCCATTGAACAAAGCGCTGGCGTTCTACCCAGAAGGTAAACGGCGACCCCTGGCCATGAATGTGTTAACATAACGTTGTATTCGTTCGGTACACTACACAGCCGTTCGGTATGGTACGGTACACACTGAAACGGTTTGGTTCGGTACAGATACGTGTACCTTTACACCCCTAGCTTCAGCCTATTCCTTTTTTTCTGTCAGTGATTTTGGATTTTGTGTGAGCTTACCGGTACCTTGAATACCGGTATGTACATTTGTGATTTTTTTTTTCTTTTTTCTTTTCTTTTTGTAAGTCCACACAAGTGTGTTTTTGATTTATCTGTAAACAAGACCGAAAAATAAACGTCATTCATTCCCCATAGTGCTAGCTTTAAGCTCTGCGCTAACTCGTATAACTAGAGATACATTCATATTTTGTAAAGTAAGGCTCTGCTAATGTAACACCCCCCCCCAGAACTGCATAACGCACCATCAATTAGGTGAACAAATGTAACTTTTGTCCTGCAGGCCAACACCAAAGGTGGGAAGAAGAGAAGCCCCCTGCAGGACCAGAACCCCACCATCTCTACCACCCCCTGTCTACATGCTGTTCTCAGGCCTGTTCTGTTAAAGGAACAAGCCAACATTCAACATCTACATGCTGGTGAGTTTACATTACATTTACATTTGTGACCCGGCACGGTCTAGGCTGCCATATCTCGCAAGGGAGGTTTCTTCAGAAATGCCGTAAACGTTGCGCCATTCAGAAATAGATAAAAGATTTGATATTTGAAATGTTCTCTATTTCTTTCCTTATTTGCTAAATCTATTACGACTTGTAAATGTGTTAATTATTGTTAGATTGTCCAACGGTATGTATTCCGACGCAGTGGAAAGAACTACATTTGCCTCGGAGGGGTGTGGTTAAATACTACCGACGGAGGGAGACGCGGTCTCGGTAGGCTACTTTGTTGGCGGTGTGAAACATTAATATCTTTGGAACCGTTTGTGTTCAATTGTATCTGAATCACTCCGTATAGCATAAAAGCCTGGCATAACGGAGTCTCTCTCTCTCTCTACCAAATCCATTCTGAGACAACGGAACGCTGGGACCCGTGTCGCGCGTAACGAGAGTCTCTCGCTCTCTCTCAAGTAGCCAAACGTTGCATTATAAAAACAAATTGGATAGTTGATTTAACTTCATTAGCTGAAATATTCTAAAATCATTAAGTCTGCTATAAGCCTAAATTCTTAAAAAATAAGAATATGTTTACATTTTGTCATTTAGCTGACAAAAGCAAAAGTTTAGCTTAAAAGTATACCAAAGTAAATGAAGAATTGCTCCACAACTACAAGGTCCATTAGCATGTTCTTGGTATCTAGGGACATCTATGGACCTCATGGAATGTATTCCCAGTGTCAAAAGCAAAAAGATGCTACTGAGCTCATTCAGCAACTTCTTGAGAACACGTATAGTAAATATCTAAGTAAATTAACAAAGGGAAGATCATTTACAGGGTTTTTGTACACATACAAGATACAAGAGTTTTATTTGTCACGGCATACAGGTATACAGTGAAATGCGGGGGGTCTCGCCCGCAACGATGTGCATAATACAAGTAATAATATAATATAAGAGTCCAACCAATAGAGCGACATACTGCAATAACAAGTAAACAAAGTAGGCATATCGGTATCTGTACATTCTTAAAGTGATCTTTCCTTCTGTAAAGTGTCCGTAGTGTGAGCGTGTGCAGCATGAGTGTGTGTGTGCTCATGTTAAAGTGGCTGCTAGTGTGTGAGCGTGTACAGTGTGTGCAATATGAATTATGAATATAGAATATCAGGTCAAGTGATACATTATTTTTAGGCCAAGATCTCTGTCGGATCCCGGACCGTGTTAAATCTGGATTTAGTACTACCAGGCGCCTGATAGAGGGCAGCAAAGACAGTGAAATCTACTGTAAGTACAGTTACTTTTGTATAATGGCGACAGCTGCATCAAACGTCACCAGATTGAAACAAGTTTTTTTCCTACACGTTCACAGAAAGGTAAAGAAACGATATACATTGTATTTTATGGCAATAACATTGAGGTTTGTTCGACCCGTGAGATATAAACGCAACATTCCAGTCGATATTTGTACGATATTTGGCCTTCCTTTGTCTGCGGCTGGTGTGAGCTGGGTAGTGTAGTTTTATGAAATTTAGACGTCCATAGAAAGCCCTGGGTCTCCTCTTTCTTAGGACTACAACGATTTTATGACGGCTTCCTGTCCTCACGTATAAATCATCCGATGCAATGCGCGGATATTTTTACAAGCTCATATTTAGCTATAATAACACTTAAAATCATTGCTAAACAAACATAGTGCTGTAAATATACACGTTGACTGCTGTTTTGATGGGGTTAGGGTCATTACTCTTGGCTACATTTGAAAAAGAAACACAACATCACTTAATACAGACTGTATTGATCTATTTTTTACCTGAAATAAATCTTGACCTGCAGGAACCCTGGATAAGGAGTGTGTGGAGCCCATGTGGAGTATGGACCCTGCAGCAGCCTTCTCCCAGTATGATACTGTGGACCCTGCAGCAGCCTTCTCCCAGTATGATACTGTGGACCCTGCAGCAGCCTTCTCCCAGTATAATGCTGTGGAGGTACAATACACGTACACCTCCATCCTTTAACGATGTTAGCTTGCAGATGGATATACAGTCGATTCTTTATTGGCCTTCAAGGGACATTTTGTTGCTAGTAGGGCTGGGTATCGCCACTGATTTCCCAAAACTATCCGATTCCGATTCACAAATGGTTCAAGGAAACCCAACATGTTGCATTGGAAAAAAAATATCAATGTTTACATAAAAAATGTACTCTTCGTAGATTTGTTGTATTTCCACAATATTTCACCTCCACTTTACACAGCTTATGGCTTTGCTTTTGTCCAGCTCATTCAAATGAAGATCGATTCAGAATCGGGAAATCCTTTTTTTTTTTTACCCAGCCCTAGTTGCCGTAGACTATAACATATATTATGACCCTCATCTCCAGGTTGTGGTTACTGTTTACTAGGGATGTCCGATATTATTAAGGCCGATATCGGCATTAAAATGTGATATCGGAAAATATCGGTATCGGTTTTCAAAAAAAAAAAAAACATTTCTATAACCTTTATTTACCCAGGCAAGCAAGTAAGAACAAATTCTGATTTTATTTATTGTCAAAAGTATGCATAATGTTGTGTTAATTCCACAACAAGATATATGTAATGTTAATGACCTGAAATTATTCCATTTTTTGGGGGGGGAAACCCTGCATATATCTGTTGATATCGGTTGATATCGGTATCGGAAATTAAGAGTTGGACAATATCGGTATCGGTAAAAAAGCCAATATCGAGCGTCCCTACTGTTTACGTTTCTTCATAGTACTGTATATATATATATTCAGATAAAAAATTGTTATTGCCTATATTTATTGTAATGTATATTATGACCGATTTACCGTCATACAGACCCTCATCTGCACCTTTTGTTTAAAAAGAAAATCAGATTTAAATGTATTGCCTTTATTTATGTCTTCTATTACCTGCCCATACCTGTACCTCCCTTACCCCATGCTGCTATGACACCTGAATTTCCCCAAGGGGATCACTAAAGTAATATCTTATGTCATATGTCTCTGTGCTTTGCTAAAAGGAGCCTGCAGATACAGATGCCACCTTTATCAGTCACAGTGTACTCCAAGACAGAGGTCATGGCATGTCTGGTAAATACTTATTATTTCTCATTAGTCTGGTAACTACTTAATACTTACTGCTCATTAGTCTGGTAACTACTTATTACTTACAGCTCATTAGTCTGGTAACTACTTATTACTGCTAATTAGTCTGGTAACTACTTATTACTTACTGCTCATTAGTCTGGTAACTACCTATTACTTACTTCTCATTACTCTGGTAACGAAAGGTTATTTCATAACCTAGTTATATGAATACTGGCTGAGCGTCTCGTGTATCTCCACGCACCTAGCGTGCACGCGAAACAAACAAATGCACCCACTTGCATGTGACCAAGCCACTCCCATGCGAAAAACATCCAAGGGACCTCAGGGCGCTAAGAGCGAGACGCTCAGCCAGTATTCATATAACTAGGTTATGAAATAACCTTTCGTTATATCTCATTACTGGCTATCGCGTCTCGCTCTGCCATATTGAGATAAGGGGCAGAGCGGACATGTGGCACGACAAGTGCACCCCCTGAGGGCCCGTAAGCCCCAGCCAGGGAGGAGGGGAGTCCCGTCCACCCGCCCGTCCTAACGAAGGGGGGGAGGCAGTCAACTCCACCAAAGTGCGAAAAAGGGGGAACCAGGCACTAGAGCTGCCGCGATTACCGCATTACCGCGGTATCGCGGTTACATCACGCCCACCGCAAGAGTAGGCTGAATACCGCATCACCGCTATTTTTTTATAATAATAATAAAGTACCCTCCTCTCGTTGGGCTTGCGGCTCTGCAGATATACCCTACTCCTCTATCGAGGTTCCAAGCGACCCTATTGGGTACCAGAAAAGTCACGTGAAACATTGCAGACCACTGATTGGTCAGAAGAGAGACGCGTCACACGTTGGATCAGAGCTCATCACAACACGGCTAATAACGTTAGCTTTAGCTCCCCGCCGGAGTGGACTACCATCGCTCCTCAGGAGTACTAAACGAGACATAATGATTTTACTGTCTGCAACGAATGTTATAATAAAAGCCCTTCGTTCTATACACTTGTCTGATTGAAAACTTTATTAACAGACCGCAGAATGGGACAACTCAGCACGCTCTGAGCAAAGAAAGGAACTGAGATATGAATTGAGTATTTCTTGCCTTGCTATGGTCCGGTAAATACGCTGATGTTATTGAACGTGTAACTATATAACGTTAATGTCACAAAACGAATGCCTTTATTATAAAGTAGTAACTTTATAATAATAATAATAAGAAAGGGTCGGGGGGGTAACCACCCCTGCCCGCGACACCGAGTGAACGGCGCACGACCAGAGGGGAAACTTCTAATCCGTGTTTCACTTTCAATAACGAATGCGTGCTTGCCGAATCCCAAACAATATTCATGCTGCAAAGTCATCCTCTAAAGATAGACATTTAGACTAGAGGCAGGCTATATGCTATAAAGAGTAGACTACTAAAAAAAAATGCATTCAAACTTTTTTAATTTTTTTTGTGTGCGTGCGGTAATAACCGCGGCGGTAGGAAATATTTCGCAAATTTGTGCGGTAAGGAAAACATCAATACCGCGGCAGCTCTACCAGGCACCCCTGAACGCACAGCACAGGCGGGACCACGTGTGACACAGCACCCCGCGGTCCACACCCACACACCCCTGCTAGCCCACCTGATGGCGGGACGCCTCAGAACCGCCTGGGAGACAGAACCCCCAGTCATGTCCATGAGGTAAAACCTAACGAAAGGACCCGGGGAGGACCAGGAGGCCGCAGCACAGATGTCCTCCACCGAGACCCCCCCTAACAGGGCAGCAGAGGCCGCCACCCCACGAGTGGAGTGCGCCCTGACGCCCCCGGGGGGGGCCTGTCTAGCCAACGTGTAGCAAAGGGCAATGTGACAGGCGCTGCTTGGATAGCGCCTTACCTGTGCGAGGGCCACCGTAACAAACAAACAGTTGATCGGAAGCCCTGAGATCCTGCGTCCGACTAAGGTAAACCCTCCATGCACGGACAGGACACGACAGGTGAAGGCTCGCCTCCAACCCACTAGCATGAGGAGGCGGATGAAAAGCCTGAACCACAATATCCCTGGAGCGAAAAGAGCTCCGGATATTCTTTGGCACGAAGACTGGATTAGGCCTCAGAGTCGCACCGCTATCGGCCCGAATAGACAGGCACTCAGGCCGCACCGAGAGAGCACACAGCTCACCCACGCGCTTAGCGGAGGTGATGGCCAAAAGGACAGCCGATCCAATGGCGCCTGCTCAAGAGGCTCAAACGGGGCCTCCGACAACCGGCCCAGGACCAGTTGGAGGTCCCAACTCGGAGACAGAACGTTCCACAGGCTTGAGACGCCGAGCACCAAGCAGGAAACGTTTCACGAGAGGGTGGCTGAACATCGTACCGCCCTGAAAACCCACGTGACAAGAGGATATAGCCGGCGGCCGCGGCGTATACCCTCACTGTCGAGGCCGACAGCCTATTCAGGATAGACTGGAGGAAGGAAAGAACAGAGTCCAGGGGGCAAGACACTGGGTCCAGGCCCCCTACCTCACACCACTCTTGAAAAGCATGCCACTTACCTGCGTAAACCGCGGTAGTGGACGGAGCGTGCGCGTTCCGGATGGTGTTAACCACAGTAGGGTTAAGACACATCCGCTCCAGATTCACCCTTTCAGCAGCCAAACCATTAGGGCTGTCTTAAATACTTCGAAGCTTCGAAGCTTCGTTCGATGGCACAAGCTTCGAACATTAAAAAAAAAATCAAAGTTTAAAAAAAAATATATATAAATGTGTGTGTGTGTGTGTGTGTGTGTGTGTGTGTGTCAGCCGAATCCCGTCCAATCTTTCGCCGTCGACTAAAGACTCACTTCTTCAACCATTATCTGAAATGATAAAAAAAAAAAAAAAATCTAACCGTGACTAACCTTACTGTCATGCACTTGTCCTAATAAACTAACCTACACTGTAACACGCAACACTTTGATGAACATTGTTACTCAGCTGATAGAGTTGTACCCTTCTTGCTGTCTTGTCGTACAGAACTTGTAAGTCGCTTTGGATAAAAGCGTCAGCTAAATTACTAAATGTAAGTGTGTGTGTGTGTGTGCGCGCGCCTTGTAGAATTCCACACATAAGAAAGAAAGATACTGGGATGAATAAACAAAATAGGAAATAAAATGTAGAAATGCATGCAATACATAAATAAATATGAATCTCCATATATGAAATATAACATTTAGATAAGGTGCTACTGAGATGTTTTGGTGAGTTCTTTGTTTTTTTGTGGAAGTTGCCCTTCTTAAAAATGCATGAACATTCACTGATAATTGGTCTGTAGTGGAGTCTACAAGGTACATTGCCGGACCATGTAGAATCCGGACCTTGTAGACTGACATAATTCTGTGCATAGTTTAGTCTACACAGGCCATATTTCAAATAATCAAAATCTTACTTCATTCATCTTAAACATTCTTGATTTGGGGGATTGGTAGTTCCCATGAAATCTGAAGTTGTTCAAACGACAACAGCGATCCACCTTGAATTAAATCACACAGCCGAGTGAAACCTTGTTGGATGCGTCACAGTCACGAAAGGGGCTACTTAATTAATTAATCCAACCCACTTTATTTATAGAGCACATTTAAAAACAACAAAGTTTACGAAAGTGCTGTACAAGTCCCACAACATAAGATAAAAAAAATATATATATATATTTTTTTTTCTTCGAAGCTTCGAATTAAAATCGAAGCTCGGCCCCGAAGCTTCGATTGCCAAAAAAAGCTTCGAAGGTCAGCCCTACAAACCATCAACGGCTGCCCCAGAACAGGGAGAAGACACAGCGTTCCGCGTGCCTGAGAGGGCCCACGGTGACCAGGGAACAGGCCACGGCGGGGCTACCAAGAGCTGGATCAAGACCGGGAACCACACAGCCGTGCCATGGTCCGGCGCGATCAGGATCAAAGTCCTGCGTTCCCGACGTACCCGCTCCAACAGCTGAGCTATCAGGTGTATGGGGGTGACCGCGTACAGAATCCCGGGCGGCCACGGATACATCGAGAAGGCATCCACCCATCCCCTTTCAAAGATAAAAAAAAATATGGGAAATCATTTATAATGACAAAGCCATCAAATGTATTAACAAGTGAACTGTATATAACTGGATACAACTAAAGATCAATAATAATAATACTAACAATAATCAATTGTATTTGTAATGCACACAAACACCTAAGTGCTAAATCTCTATCTCCTGACTTCTTGAACTTTGCCAGGTTCCAATGTCTTGATTGGACTTATTCTTGGACAGCAAGGTCTCCTACTGTACTGCTTTAGCCACCAACCTACAAACACAAACTTAAATTCAACGTCAGCCATAAATAGGTGAGCTCTTTCCAGAACTACTCAGCAGAAACCTCAGTAACCATTTTAACAAACGTCTCAATGTATTGAGAAAATCCATGGGGCTCCATCAATCCTCTATCTTCTTGAATTTGATCAGGTTGCACAAGTCTTGCTTGGATTCATTCTTGGACATCAGCCCCCTGCTGGTCTCCTGAGCCCTGATCCCTCCATCCCTTTTTTCTTGTGAAAAGTACTTAGCAGAGGCCTCAGTCACCATTTTAACAACCCTCTCGATGCTTTGTGTGTGGCAAGGCCAGTCGAGAACCTCCATGGGGGTGTTGATTAAGTTCTTCACTTCTGAGGTGCTTAGGGAGCAGGTGAGAGGTGGCTCTGACACATCTTCTGACCAGCTGATTAAGCCACCAATGCTGGAAGTGTCACTATTGATGTGAGGTGTTCTTCTGATCCTGACAGAAGAGTCTCCCAGCTGAGTGTCTGGATCCCCCTCTCCCCTGATGGCCAGGATTCTCTCCACCCCCTCAATTCTCTCTTTTTGATCCTCAGAGCACAGCAGTGTTTGGAGGATGGCTTCACTGTGGGCATACCAAGCAAATCTTCTCACAGTTGGCATCACAACATCCAGCACCTCCTTCCTCTGAGACTTGAGGCAGTCCAGCTGAAACAGGGTGTGCCTAGGCCCTTCGATCCAGGAGTGCTTGACCTTCATGTTGAACCAACATGGATAATACACTCCAATGATTAATTCCACAATGCATTGTAGATTATTCAGGTTCTTTCTTTTAAATTGATGCTTTGACACCCAGAGCCTGAGGAGTCTGTTTGCTGTGGTGAGCCAGCGGCTGTGGTTTACCGGTCCAGCAGAGCCAGCCTTGCAGAAAGCACTCCATCCCTGATTACACAGACCAGCTTATAGCCATAGTGTTGATCAGTTGAGAGATCTTGAATGATCTTCTCAGGCAGCTTGATCAGCGGAGGGCCAAGAAAGATCCTGGTGAAGTTAGGATTGATCTCCAAGTCTGTAACGGAATCAAGGAGCTGTCCTATTGGCCCAGATAATTTGTTGTCTGATAGAGTAGCCCCATCAACTTCAACAATGAGACGGTGCAGTGGAAGTTCACCAGTGTGCAGGTTGCACACCAACCAGACCAGCTTTCTCCCCAGGTGCAGCTCCAGCTTCCGCATTACACCTGCCTTCACTTCAGTGTTGACATTGGTTGAGTCTCCTCCAATGGCCCACAAGGTCTTATCAGAACCTCTCTCTTTCAGCCAGGCAAACAGGACCTTAGCAATCTGCTCTGCATGTGACTCCTCTTTAGTTGATTTCTCTGGTGTAAAGTGGAACATATAGTTGCTGCCAGGCTCACTAGCAACACTATAGTGTTCTTCCTTGATCTTTGCAGGAAAAGATTGGTCACTGCCCTCAGCTTCCATCATCACATTGGTCATGTCAATCCGCCCATCAAAGAGGATACAGGAGATCCCCCCCTCCTCCCTGCACTTCTCCTCAAACTCTTCCCCCAGCTCTTGTATCAACTTTTCTTGTGCTCTGTTAACCTTGTTCTTATCAATCACTTTACTTGTGTCATCTTCTAAGATGAGTCCTGCATCAATCAGAGCTGCAGTTGCTATAGCTGCAGTTGGCCTTAGCCCTATGCCATACCTTACACTAGCAAGGGCGATGTTTGGAATCTCATCATAATTTTTCCGTAGCTTTGCTGAAGCTGCAGGGTCAGTTTCAGGAATGAGCTCAACTTCAGGGACTGTAAGGAAGCTGTCAACATCCTTCCTGGCAATCTTGTCTGCTGCTGCAAAGCTTTCTTCTTTGCCCCTTCTCCTTTTCTCTGCCTTCTTTTCCATCCCCTCCCTTTCCAATGTATCTTGTGCTCAGGCAGATCAGCTCCAGCCATTTGGTGTGGTTCTTTACTTCCAACCTTTTCCCTCTGTCCCTTGATGTAGGCAATATCTTATATCAATACCTGGGGCTGGCGGTGACACTATTTGTCGCGTGAGCTGGGGGTTGGCAGAGGGGAGGGGGCAGGAGCTGACCTGGAAAGGGTATAAGCGGGTGTGGCACCTAGGGTAAAAGGGTATGGTAAAATCGGCCATTTTGAAATCCAAAATTATGTAGATTAGTTATCTTATCCTAAAAATGAATGTGTATTTTTATTCCACATTAAATAACACATAATTTAGACACCTTGCATGTTAGGATTTATTTCAGATTAATTCTGGCACCTGTGTATGACCAAGAGGTTCAAATGGTAAAATCGTCTATTTTGAAATCCAAAATGATGTAGGTTAGATTTATCCTATCCCAAAAATGAACTCATATTTGAATTCCCCATTAAGAAACACATAATTTAGACACCTTGCATGTTAGGATTTCCTTCAGATTCATGTTGGCATCCATGTATGGCCAAGGGGTGAAAAATGGTAAAATCTGCCATTTTGAAATCCAAAACAATGTAGGTTAGAGTTATCCGATCCGAAAAATAATCCCATATTTGAATTCCCCACAAAAAAACACATTTTAGACACCCCACTCGATTGATTTTTCAAAAAAAAAAGTATGGCCCGCCCTAATGGGGGGAACGCGTACAGAATCCTGGGCGGCCACGGATACATTGAGAAGGCATCCACCCCCAGAGGGGGGTTGTCCTTCCGACTGACCAAGAACCACAAGGGGCACTGGTGGGACTGTCTGCTCGCAAACAGGTCCACCATGGCCTCCCCGAATCGGTCCCAGACCTGCCTGACTATGTCTGGACGTAGTCCCCACTCGTCGGGATGAGGACCGCCCCGCGACATCACATCTGCACCCACATTCTCCATGCCGGGGATGTGGAGAGCCCTCAGGCTGCGCAGATTGAGAGACGCCCATAGCCAGAGCTCGACCGCCGCCCGGTGCAGACGGAGGGAGTGTACTCCTCCCTGTCTGTTGATATACAACGCCGACGCCGTGTTGTCCGTCCTGATCAACACATGCTCGCCCACCACCAGGTGGCCGAGCTGCTTGAGGACCAGAAGGACTGCCTTCAATTCCAACACATGGATATGTAGCGCAGACTGGGCAGCATGGTCTTGCCAGCTGCCCCCTACTGTGTCGGCCCGACACGCCCCCCCCCCCCCCCCCCCATCCCGTGAGGGAGGCGTCGGTGAAGACTGTGACGTGTGATAGCCTGCTGCCCATGGGGATCCCGCTGGTGAGGGCACCAGGCCTCCCCCAGTGGTCGAGATTCCCCAGTACTGACACGGGAACCTTCAGTCGCTTCCACTTGCCTCTCACCGGGTCTATTTTCATACTGAAAAACCACCTCGGTATCCTCCTCATGAAGAGGAGGCCAAGAGGGACCACAGGTTGAGCAAATGCCATCATACCGAGCAGGCGCATCACGGACAGCGCCGTAACCGTCCTGCCAGGACGGAACCTCCCTGTCGTCAGCCCATCCACCCGTATAAAGGGTAAATAAGCCTCAGCAAAACCCCCCACATTAGACACCGATTGACCTTCAGCAATGAAACGGTTAAGAGGAGGGAAGAGTGGCGTCAACCCCGCTGGGGTACATGGGGAACGGCGTCCCAACATATTAGCATTAGCTGCGCGCTCTAGTCTAGGATACTTGGAAAAACACCCAAAAAAGAGTCATGACGACCATGTTTTCCCAAATATCCCGCCCCCCGCGCCAATACATCACTCTGTCGTCTCACGAGACAACAAGCAGTATTACCCATGCTAGTATCAATGCCTGATAGCGCAGGCCCTACCTGTGCACGACTTAAGCTCGACTGCTAACGTCGCGCGACGTCCCTCGGTCCGCTGTCACAAGACGAGGAAAACCCAGGACAGGACCGCTGCGCTGTTGGGATGTGCCGAGAAGGTTCCAGGGGCTGGTGAACTTCTGGCGAATACCCAACATTGTGTAATTTCTCCCTACGTTTCATAACAACCAGTTCACGAAGAGCACTGCTACTTCCGCGTTTGGAAACTAAATGAGGAAGGGTGAGCGTGACCATTTCCGGCGTCATATAGGGAGACTCATGGGAGTGGCTTGGTCACGTGCAAGTGGGTGCATTTGTTTGTTTCGCGTGCACGCTAGGTGCGTGGAGATGAGAGGTTATCTCAATATGGCAGAGCGAGACGCGATAGCCAGTAATGAGATATAACTACGTATTACTTACTTCTCATTCGTCTGGTAACTACCGTACTTATTACTTCTCATTAGTCTGGTAACTACTTATTACTTCTCATTAGTCTGGTAACTACTTATTACTTCTCATTAGTCTGGTAACTATGTATTACTTACTGCTCATTAGTCTGGTAACTTAGTAACTTCAGAATGTTCTTTCAAAAGAGACCAGGCTCATGCATGTGCTATAAGTATACAGCTACGCTTTGCAAAAAAAGTATGCAGTCCTCAATTTCAAGTAAAAATAATTGACACTTTTCTGCCTGCCTGTAGTTCTATTTTTGTGCTCGAGGCTACGACGGCTCAAACTGTGCCTAACTTTGCTCATGTCTGTTCTAGGGCAGAAGCAGAAGGCTGGTGACAGCTTGGATCAGTTGTTTGACACCACAGCCTATGAGGAGTACAGGTCTCAGTGCATCACACATCTAGAGCCCTCTGATGGTGATGACGACGACGGTAGGTTTTTTTTTTTTTCACTTTCTCCTTTTTCTATTTTTCTCCCATCCCAATTTCGCCTCGCCAATTCTCCCCTCCCCTGTCTCGAACGTTGCTAGACCATGCCTCCCACTGGTCGGCTGCAATGTGGACGAAGCCTTGCATCAGGTGTCCCCTCCGGTACACGAGGAGGCAGCCGTCGCATCTTTTCACCTGTACAGCGCAATCTCTCAGTGGCGAGGAGTAACGCGTGGGAGGCTCACGCTGCCCCTGTTGCTTCCTGATTCTGCTGTACAGGCGCACCAACTGACCTGTAGGAGTCGCTGTCCACAACGTCCGATCCCCACCCACCAGCTTTCCCACCCCCTAACACTGCCAATTGTGTTAGTATGAAGTGAACGACCAGCCAAGCTGGTAGCAACGCCGAGAGCTGGGCTCGAACCCAGCATCTCCTGCGTTAGTGGCGAGCGCTTTGCCCACTGCGCCACATTGACACCATTTTCTTTCACCAAACAATTAAGATTTCTGTATTTTTCACTGGAGTTAAGTATGCTTGTGTTTTTAAACAGACGTCCTTCCTCCTGTAACAACTGGAGCTGGTATTGAAGAGCAGAAAGCAGGGTGAGAAGAACATCCCTTACCTTCTGCCAAGTACCCCCTAGTTTAAATACTGTACAGTACAAAATACCAACTACTTCTTCTTTCGTGTAACATCAGAGGTCCAACTCCGTATCTTGTAGCCATGCCCTTATCTCTGGTCCCACGTCAAAGAGGCTGGCTTCCGAAGGTGGTCTGTATAGGGGGCAGATGGTCAGGATATGCCCGACAGTCTGCTCAGCCTGCTCAGATTCTCTACACTCGCATGCAGCGCTGTCTGCCAGGCCCCACTTCTTTAATGATGCTTTGAAATGACCGCCCCCAGTTCTTAAACGGTTTAGCAGAACCCATTGCCGGCGTGGAAGATCGTCTCCTGTGGCGCCATCTCCTGGATCCCAGATGTAGTGGTGGATGCGGGTTGGCCCAGCGCTCTCCCACTCTCTCTTCCAGGCTGCCGCCAGCCATCCATTTCTGTATAGGTCCTCAGTGGTGGAACGGAGCATCTCTTGTGCTGCCTTGTTGTAGGGGTGGTGGGACTTGAGTCTGCTCAGAGGTGCTGCTGTTGTTGTGTAGGGTGTGCCAGTCATGCTTCACTGCTTTCCTTGCTAGGGCGAGAGTAGCAGCCTCTCGTCGTAGGCCAGCCGGTGCGATTCCTGCAAGGACTGGCAGCAGGAAGTAGATGTCCATGTCTTGGTTAAGACCGTCTTCCGGTGCCTTCATACTGTACAATACAAAATACCAACCTTCATACTGTACAATACAAAATACCAACCTTCATACTGTACAATACAAAATACCAACCTTCATACTGTACAATACACGATACCAACCTTCATACTGTACAATACAAAATACCAACCTTCATACTGTACAATACAAAATACCAACTTTCATACTGTACAATACAAAATACCAACTTTCATACTGTACAATACAAAATACCAACCTTCATACTGTACAATACAAAATACCAACCTTCATACTGTACATATTATAGTACAATACCAATCTTCATACATTGTATAGTACAACTTTGTGTATCCTGATGTATTATGTACTGACAGCTTTCTTAGATTATACATATAACATTATAAAATCACACCATATATTAAAGTATTTATTAGGGATGCCCCGATCACGTTTTTTGCCACCGATCGTCTATGAGCCATATCGGCCGATACCGATATCGATCGTTTTTGGTTTTATAAAAAATATATATATATTAAATATGTACTTTTTTTTTTTTTTTTATAAAATATATATATTATATAATTATACTTGTAGTTGTATTATCTGCGAGACATCGCCACCACGCAACAAGTCAAAATGCTCGCTATCTGCAAACAGCTCCACTGTCTGTGTGTATACTCTGCTTTGGTCAAATCACATTCAGCATGCCCTCAGCAGGGTATATCTGCGGCTCTGCAGATATACCCTACTCCCTTTCTGCGATGCAAGCCAGGAGCTCGAATACGCATCGAATCAACATTGATATCAGGAGCTATCTGTAGCTACTGCTAGCCGGCTAGATAACGTTAAGACAACGCCTCAGTGAACTATTTCGTTTACTTGGTCATTCCGTGTAAACAGGGAGCTAACGTGAGCTACCTAACTAACGGAGGTATCATGCACTACTAGACTATTGCTGGAGCATTTGTTGATATCAGGAGCTATCAGTAGCTCACCAGATAGATACCGTTAGACAATGCCTCATGTATTAAACTAAAAGTGAATAGTTGACTGGGTCATTTTGTTTAAACAGTAACGATAGCTAGGTAGCTAACGTTAGCTCACGGAGGTCGCATGCACTAGAGCAGACTATTGCTGGAGCTTGTTGACACGGGTGCGGGAGGGGCAGGGGGAGGAGGGGGAGGGGCAGTGCGCTGCTGCAGCTCTGTGTGCCTGAGAGTCAGCGAGTGAGATCTCCGCTAAGAATTGGATCATGTTTTTCTATTGGTTTTCACGATCGGTGAAAATAAAGCATTATCGGAATTCACCAATCTCATATTTATACTGAATATCAGCTGATACCAATCGCTGGCCGATCGATCGGGGCATCCCTAGTATTTATAGCATTGCAATATAATGAATACATTTTTCAATACACAGCCTTAACATAACTTTTATATCTCTCTCTGCTCAGAAACCCAACATTTGCACATGTGGCAGTAGTTCGCAAGAAAGAGGAGAGGAGAAAGTTGAAGGGCACCACATGCAAGGAATGTGAAGTTGTGAGTTATTTTTTGTTGGTTCTGTTCATTGGTACAACAAATTGTCACCAAATTGTTATATTTCCATAATACTTGAACATGAAAGATTTAGACCTTTTGAATACTTGAACGTGAAACATGTGGATTTCTTTCCAGTACTATGCCCATCTTCCAGAGGAGGAAAGACAGAAGAAACTGTCTGCCTGCTCGAGACACCGCTTCCTCTTCCTGCCCCCGTCCACACCAGAGAACTTCTGGGAGGTGGGCTTCCCATCCACTCAAACCTGCGTGGAGAGAGGTAACGTCAGACTCACCTTTCACAAATGTTTTCTATATAAGTCCATACTTGGTATATGAGGATTTTACACATTGCCATGTAGGACGTAGCGTGAGAAAGTCAACGTAGGATGTGATGTCAAAACCCCCTACCGTGTGTACTGGTACCGCTTTGTTTACTGGAATCTCTCCAGTCCAGTGAAAATTATTCCAGAGTAGGGCAAACTGGCCACGGTAGCTTGCTTGATCCCGCTCCAGCAGAGAGAGGGTTCTCTCTCTCTCCGTTTCAGGCAGGTTCGTTTCTCTCTGTCTCTCTCTCAAACATTCACTTATACAAACACAAACTGATATATATGTGACCAGGCACAGGTTAGGGTTTTGTTGAGCAATCTTCAATTTTTTTTTTATACATTTTTTATCCCATTTTCTACATTTTTTTTCTCCCATCCCAATTTCGTGTTCAACCCTCCCCTGTCACGAACGCTGTTTCTTGCCTCCCACAAGCCGGCTGCAATGTGGACTAAGTCATACATAGCACAAGTCCCCTCCGGTACTTGAGGTAACAGCAGTCGCATCTTTTCACCTGCGCAGCTCGATCTCTCAGTGGCAAGGAGTAACGCGTGGGAGGCTCACGCTGCCCCCGACACTTCCTGATTCTACTGCGCAGGCGCACCAACCGACCTGTAGGAGTCGCTGTCCACAACGCCCGATCCCCACCCATCAGTTTCCCACCCCCTAATACGGCCAATGTGTATTAGTATGAACGACCAGCTAAACTGAAAGCAATGTGGAGCGCTGGGCTCGAACAGGCGAGCCCAGCGCCTCTGCATTCGTGGCGAGCGCCTTGCCCACTACGCCACGTAGCCGCCCTGCAATCTTCAAATTCTTTAACTTTTTCAAAATAAGCCATCACAAATCGGGCGGATACTTTTCAATCTATGCCGGCCTTATGAACCATGATGATTTTTGATGAGCTAGTTTTGAGTCAGGGACATTGAAACGCTTGGAGCTGTTTCTGTTAACGATGCATGCTGCACTACTTTACCCAGGGGCTATTTCAATAGACATAACACCCTCCCCCACTTACCACCTTCCAGGTGAGCAGGAATGTGGCTTTGTTATTATGATGTGAGAGACAGTCTTACAGTTTAACTTGAATGGAAAACCCTGTGTAGGGATTTATCTCAAAGGAAGGAGAGGAACGGAGGCTTTTGTATCACCAAAAAAAACTATTTATTCAAATCACTTTAAAAACATACAACAAAGAGCTGACAATGACGAAAGAGGTGATTATTCTGTTAGAGGAAAAAGTGATCACAGTGGAATCAAATCAAAAACACTAGATTGAACTTATAAGTTTCAACTATAAAGACACACACATGGAGGGAAAGGAGAGAGAATAAATAAATGTTGATGTTGCCTTCATATTTACCCTCCACACACAAAGGCCCACACATAGCTCTCTCCACACACACCTCTCTCTATCCTCTGTTACGCGTGAGCCTGTCTGACAGCTGAATCTGTGAGCGCACTGGAGTAGATAGAGAAATTATAGGAAATATAGAAATAGATGCGTTCGTCAGAGAAAACTAATTTCAATAATCTTAACAGTTATGCCTTTATTCTATGCGCACTGCCAGCCAGCTTTTATGCGACGGAGAGATACACTTTCAATGTTGATGGAGAGAATATAATCTCCCGATTTAGATACAATTTAACACAAACTGTTCCAAAGATATTTAATGTTTCTCTGTACATCTTCACACCGCCAACAAAGTACTGGGTCCATGTCCGTTGTCTCGGAATGGATTTGGTGCCAGCTGTCATTTCTGCGCATCTCCGACACTTGAGACTAAAGTACTTGCATGTAGCCACTCCCCTCCCGACAAAACTAGTTTCTTCACACAGCATGGGAAATAATACAGCCACACTATCTAACAATAATTAAAGGGGACATGCATTATAAATGGCTTTTTCCAGTATTTAGCATTGTATTATAGCAATAGGGGTTAGTATCAATGGGTCTGTGTCTCTAATTACCATATTGACTCATCAGTCTAGTCTCGAGTTCACGAGATCTTCCCTCACTCAACTAAGCCGTTCTGATTTGACGGTATTCCTGACGTGAATAGGGTACTGATCTGCAGTAACGCCCCCTCTATGGTTGTAGTGCATAGTGTAACCCGACACTTCCTCAACCGGGTTTTGACGGGGCAGAGTGAATGAATGAATGAAAACTTTATTTAACAGATTGCAGAATGGGTACAATACAGTACGGCTCAATACACACAATTGTTAAGGGGATGTAGACCTGAGAAAGACGTTTGTCTTGTTTACATCAGGATCCCCCATTTTCAATTCATATAGACATTTATGACATACACAACATACATGACATTTATGGCATAGGGATATATACCGGTAGGTATTTAGTACTGATACATTTGTGACATAAACGGTATTCAATTATACAGTACTGTTACCCATAGATCCTGACAGAGTATATACATATGATGGGGAGGGGACTGTACATTAGGAGGTGGTGGGTGGGTGGGAGAGAAATATACATACGGTGGGGTGGAGACTGTACATTTGGAGGGGGTGGGTGGGTGGGAGAGAAATATACATACGGCGGGGAGGGAATATACATGCGGTGGGGAGGAGACTGTCTATTAGGAAGTGGTGGGGGGTTTGGGCATTTACGGTGGCCAGTCTCGAATTGCAGCCTCCCGTAGGTGCTCTTTAAGAGAACGAGAGAGAGATGGAGAGGTACCGGCGGGAGTCGCGGACCGTGCAGAAGTGTGCGTAAATGTGTGTGCGCCATCTCTCTCCCTCGTCGGACACACACACACAAACTTGACTGCGTGTGTCGGGACGTAGGCATAGTGTAACCCGACACTTCCTTAAACAGGTTTTGACAGGCAGAGAATGAGAGAGAGAGGGAGGGAAGGCGGGAGGGACTGTGCAGAAGTGTGTGTAAATGTGTGTGCACCATCTCTCTCCCTCGTCGGGGACACACACACAAACTTGACTGCGTGTGTCGGGGACGCATCTCTCCTCTCTCTCCCCTCGTCGGAGCATTACACACAAACTTGACTGTGTGTGTCTGGGACGCATATCTCCTCTCCCTCTCTCTCTCTTGCTCGTTCTCTCTCTCGCTCTCTCTCGTATGTATCACGCTGTGTGGGTGACTGTCACTCAAAGCGCTTATGGGCGGAGCGGGAGCCCATCCAATAACAGCCTGAAATCCTGAGGCTGGAAAATGATGCTTTTGAGTACTGCATTAGAAATATAAAACAATGATCTTTTATTTTAATTTTTTTTCACTTACAGATGTGTTCAATAGACTCACAGGAATTGTGTAAAGTTGCCCAAATAGTGCAAGGAATAGCAATGCATGTCCCCTTTAACATATTTACAAGTCGTATTAAGTTTTGCAAATAAGGA
This sequence comes from Notolepis coatsorum, assembly GCF_963971535.1. Taxonomy (NCBI): domain Eukaryota; kingdom Metazoa; phylum Chordata; class Actinopteri; order Aulopiformes; family Paralepididae; genus Notolepis; species Notolepis coatsorum. The sequence goes on along the minus strand of NC_140174.1, from coordinate 82,589,385 downwards.
GACTGATAGAGAACATTTCAAAGCACTCAAAATTGCCATTATATCCTTTTTCTAAACCTATTTCTGAATTGCACAACATTTTGGCATTTTCTGACTAATCGTGAGCTCCTTAACAAACCGGGCTAGATCGTTTGCAGAGTTGCATATCTTCAACAACACAGGCAACAGTCTGAGTCTTCCATCAACAACATCATGACTTAAGCTAGTCTGACACTTCAGGGTCACATTAACACTTTGATCGCCGGGGTTAAATTCATAATTTACCATCCCTCGCCAGCCCTATTTAACATGGAGAAGTTCCCCTTCTTTGCAGGGCTATAACTTTTAAAATTGTATTGCTAAATTGACATTACTATGGCCCATTCAACGTCTTATATCTATTGTTCAGGGTGTAGCAACGTTATACTTTTTCATTCACATATTCATACTAAAATACGGTCTAAAGTATAAGTATGTTTTTATCGTTTTCTGCAGCTTTCTCCAGAACTTGATTTATAGCCCTAAATTAGGGATGCTCGATATTGGCTTTTTTACCGATACCGATATTCCGATATTGTCCAACTCTTAATTTCCGATACCGATATCAACCGATACCGATATATGCAGGGTTTCCCACCCAAAAAAAAAGAATAATTTCAGGTAACTAATAATTTCACTGGATATATATATAACAAATATTGTTATAGTTTTTTTCTTTTTTTAAACCGATACCGATATTTTCCGATATCACATTCTACTGCCGATATCGGCCGATAATATCGGTCGGCCGATAATATCGGACATCCCTACCCTAAATGCATTATATTGATGATCAAATACAGTTTGGTAGGAATCTGTGCGAGATAAAAAATGTCAAATGGACGTACTTCTAGAAGTTACTACGTATGATCTGATGATGACCGGATGGGGGGGGGGGGTCGTTTATAATTCCGTGGGCAACGTTATATCATTCATCTAGTGTGGGTGATATGATCATTAGAGCAGTTAGTATAGAAGACATTACAAAATAACGCTGAAACTCACCGTAGCTTCCTCTCGCCGTTGGGAGATGAGCGTGGAACAGAATTTTTTCTATTATGGGATGTCGAAATATCCGATCCATTTCCAGGTTGTATAATAGTATATACGTCCAAATCATGTTGTTTATCGAGTTATTGGTAACGGATCACTATCCGTCGTGATCAGCTCGAGTCCTGGGACTATTACCGAGTGATCGGACCAAATTGAAATGAGCACCAGCTTCCACTTCCTGTTTCTTCCCTGGGCGATCCGCCGATCGGCCACCAGATGGCGCTCTTGAACCGTTAGAGAGTTGATAGGGGCTCACCAGTACATCTCATGTCTCCGGGGGAGAAATATGATTTCGATCACAGATTTTTTAAATATTGATATCAAAGACGCTGTCCAGCGTCTTCGGCAGAATGAGCATGGCGGGGAATGACGTGTTCCAGCGTCAACGGCGATTAAAGTGTTAAGTCTATTGACGAGACTTCTTTTATTTATTTGGAATATAAGCAAAAGTAGCCTACTTTTCACTACAGATATAAATCTACATGCCTTGATGATGTCATTCTTTATATAGCCTATCAATAGTTTTATTTATGTAGGCTGTGCCATTCTTTTATATTTGTCATGAGTCCCGCAAGGTTGAGTCTGAAGTCACTTCCATGCGACTTAAGTGTGTCTCTGACTCGAGTCCCCATCTCTGTGTGGTATTCCGGGGTTTGCACAAGGTCCTTGAAGTGCTTAAAGTGCTTGATTTTTGACAAAAAAAGTGAAGGTCTGGAATTCCTTGAAACAGCCAATTTTTTTTAACAAGGTGCTTAAAAAGTTATTGAAATTCAAGTCAACCATTCCCATTGAAAGTTTTGTTCATCCATGATAAAACATTTCTGAATCAAGAAATAGAATTTTTCCATTTAAAGTAACTAATTGTCGGAAATTGGTTTAAAGCCATAAATATTGGATCTAATTTTTTTTCTATAAAAACACCAGATAAGAGTGTTTGGAAAAGTACTTGAAAGTCCTTGAATTTCATTTTGCAATGTCTGTGGGAACTAGGGGTGGGTGAAAAAATCAATACGTAGTAGTATCGCAATACTTTGCGTGGCGATACTGTATCGATACAGGGATGCCAAGTATCGATATTTAATTATTCATAAAAAAATATATATGTAATACTTTCCTTTTTATAAGGAAGTTGCATTGTTCATTTCAATACCTGTAATAGTACAGTAGTCCACACACACACATGTGCTTTCAGTTAAGTTGGAATATGACTGTAATACAAACAGTTCAGTTTGTCAGGTACATGCAACACAGATTAGTGTTTACATCTGTCTGCTTGAGAAAATACCAAGTTCTGCAATAAAAATTATTGAAGTGAGATGAACAGACTGAACTTTATTTTATTAGATAAAACATGTTGACAAAGTTGTACTTTGCAGTTGAAAAAGGTAAAAAAAAAAAACCTGCAATATTAATATCGCAATACTCTATCGCGATATATTTAGTATCGCGATACTATCATATCGTGACGCAAGTATCGCGATCGTATCGTGAGGTTTCTGGCGATTCCCACCCCTAGTGGGAACCCTGGTATTCAGACTCTAGTCCCCATCTCTCAGTGGGGTATTCAGACTCTAGTCTCCATTTCTCAGTGGGGTATTCAGACTCTAGTCCCCATCTCTCAGTATTCAGTCTATAGTCCCCATCTCTCAGTGGGGTATTCAGACTCTAGTCCCCATCTCTCAGTGGGGTATTCAGACTCTAGTCCCCATCTCTCAGTATTCAGACTCTAGTCCCCATCTCTCAGTGAGGTATTCAGACTCTAGTCCCCATCTCTCAGTATTCAGACTATAGTCCCCATCTCTCAGTGGGGTATTCAGACTCTAGTCCCCATCTCTCAGTGGGGTACTCAGACTCTAGTCCCCATCTCTCAGTATTCAGACTATAGTCCCCATCTCTCAGTGGGGTATTCAGACTCTAGTCCCCATCTCTCAGTGGGGTATTCAGACTCTAGTCCCCATCTCTCAGTATTCAGGCTCTCTAGTCCCCATCTCTCAGTGGGGTACTCAGACTCTAGTCCCCATCTCTCAGTACTCAGACTCTAGTCCCCATCTCTCAATATTCAGACTATAGTCCCCATCTCTCAGTGGGGTATTCAGACTCTAGTCCCCATCTCTCAGTGGGGTATTCAGACTCTAGTCCCCATCTCTCAGTGGGGTACTCAGACTCTAGTCCCCATCTCTCAGTGGGGTATTCAGACTCTAGTCCCCATCTCTCAGTATTCAGACTCTAGTCCCCATCTCTCAGTGGGGTACTCAGACTCTAGTCCCCATCTCTCAGTATTCAGGCTCTAGTCCCCATCTCTCAGTGGGGTACTCAGACTCTAGTCCCCATCTCTCAGTATTCAGACTCTAGTCCCCATCTCTCAGTATTCAGGCTCTCTAGTCCCCATCTCTCAGTATTCAGGCTCTCTAGTCCCCATCTCTCAGTGGGGTATTCAGACTCTAGTCCCCATCTCTCAGTATTCAGGCTCTAGTCCCCATCTCTCTGTGGGGTACTCAGACTCTAGTCCCCATCTCTCAGTATTCAGACTCTCAAGTCAAGTCAAGTCAAGAGTTTTAATTGTCACGGCATACAGGTATACAATGAAATGCGGCTGGTCTTGCCCGCGACGATGTGCAATACAGTGGTACAACATATAATAGAATCCAATAAAATACAGTGGTACAACATATTAATAGAATCCAATAAAACAGTGCAATAAACAGGTACATGGTGTGCCATCTCGGTATCTGTACATTAGTATTTACAGAGCATATAGGACATGCTAGGTAGCTTTAGTAGTGCAATACACTGTTCCTGATGCTATACTACTTTAAGTGGCCTTTCCTCTGGCCATAAGTGTGCGTGTGTGCGGCATGAGTGTTAAAGTGGCTGCTAGTGTGTGAGCGTGCTCAGCGTGCGTGTCGTGTATGTGCTTGTGTGTGGATAGTTCAGTTTCTGTGTCTCTCAATGTTCATTGTTCAAGGCTCTGATGGCCTGGGGGAAGAAGCTTAGCCTAAGCCTCTCCGTCCTAGTAGCTGGAGTTCGCAGGCGTCTGCCTGACCTCAGCAGCTGGAACAGGCTGTTATTGGGGTGGTGGGGGTCTTTCATTATCCTGCAGGCTCTGGATTTGCACCTCTTGTTGTATAGAGCCTGCAGGGGAGGTAGCGCAATACCCGTGGTACGCTCGGCTGAGCGCACCACACTCTGTAGGGCCTTCTTGTCCTGTGCCGTGCTGTTCCCATACCAGGCAGTGATGTTTCCGGTCAAGATGCTCTCTACAGCTCCTGAGTAGAAGGACTGGAGTATCTTCCCCGATACTCTGAACTTCCTTAACTGTCTCAGGTGGTAGAGGCGCTGCTTCGCTTTCTTTACTACTGTGTTTATGTGTGTTGACCATGTCAGGTCCTCTGAGATGTGGACCCCCAGGTACTTGAAGCTGCTCACCCTGTCCACGGTAGCCCCGTTAATCGTCAGTGGTGTGTGTGTCTCCTGCTGTCCTCTCCTATAATCCACGATCAGCTCCTTGGTTTTACCAATGTTCAGGAGCAGGCTGTTGTCCTGGCACCAACGTTCCAGTACCTCAACCTCCTCTCGGTAGGCCTTCTCGTCGTTGTCCGAGATCAGCCCCACCACCACCGTGTCGTCGGCGAACTTCACAATGGAGTTGGAGCTGAACTTGGCCGCACAGTCGTGTGTGTAGAGTGAGTACAGCAGGGGGCTTAGAACACAGCCCTGGGGGGACCCGATGCTCAGGGTGATGGTGTTGGAGGTCTGACCCCCCACCCTGACCGCCTGGGGTCTTTCACTCAGAAAGTCCAGTACCCAGGCGCTCAGGGCGGAGCTCAGGCCTAGCTCGATCAGCTTGTCCACCAGTCTGGTTGGGACTATGGTGTTGAACGCTGAGCTGTAGTCAATGAACAACAGTCTCACATAGCCCCCCTTCTGACGGTCAAGGTGGGAGAGAGTGCTGTGCAGTACCTGGGAGACCGCGTCATCAGTGGACCTGTTTGTCCTGTATGCAAATTGCATAGGGTCCATATCACTGGGGAGAGAGGCACAAATGTGGTCCTTGACCAGCCTCTCGAAACATTTCATGACCACAGAGGTGAGTGCCACCGGTCTGTAATCATTTGGACATGTTGGGGAGGGTTTCTTCGGTACAGGGATGATGGTAGACATCTTAAAGCAGGCAGGGACTACTGACTCCGCCAGGGATTGATTAAATATGGCGGTGAACACCGGGGCAAGCTGGTTTGCACAGGACTTAAGTATGCGTCCTGTTATACCATCTGGGCCTGCAGCCTTCCTGGTGTTCACCTGCATAAATGCTCTTCTCATACTGTGTTCCGACAACGAGAGAGCGCCCCCGCCCCCCCCGCGGTTGCCCCCCCCCCTCCACAACAGCCGGTGCGCCAGTGACGTCACTAGCCAGAGGGCTAGCGGCGACACTGTCTACACCGAACCGAGCGTAGAAGGAGTTGAGTTTGTCCGCTAGAGAGGCGTCGTCGCTCCCCATTGAGGGGGCGCTGACTTTGTAGTCAGTTATTGTCTTCAGTCCCCTCCACAAGCCTCTTGTGTCGTTTTGTGCCATTTGTGTCTCCAGTTTCTCAGCATATGTCCTCTTAGCAAGTTTAACAGCCTTGCGCAGAGTGTAGACTGAAGCCTTGTACTCTTCCATATTTCCTGACTCTCTGCCCAGGTTATAAGCCGTGGTGCGTGAGTTTAGGGCTGTTCTTATAGTGCTGTCCACCCAAGGTTTCTGGTTTGGGAAAACCCGCGCCTTCTTTGTGAGGACAATGCCGTCTACCACTGTTGCTATGTAACAAACAACGGTATCAGCGTACTCGCTGACGTCACTGGCGCTTCCTTTAAACATGTCCCAGTCTGTATCCGCGAACGCGTCACAGAGATCGGTCTCTGATTCGTCAGACCACTTTTTTGTCTCACGTGACACGACGACGTCACGCGATCTTTGTTTGTATGCTGGAATTAAAAAAATGGAGTCGTGATCGCTCGCGCTTGTAGAGCCCATCAGTGGCAGAGCCGCTACAGCCTTGTAGGCAGCTCTGAACGGGGTGTAGCAGTGGTCGAGTGTGTTCCCCCCTCTTGTGGAGCAGGCGATGTGCTGAAAAAAGGTCGGCATCACTTTTTTCAGGTTTGCCTGATTGAAGTCACCAGTCACTATCGTCGCGGCTTCTGGGTGCTTGATCTGCTGTTTGTTGATGTAGTCGTGTAATTCCCCCAGCGCTTTGCCAGTATTTGCCTGTGGGTGAATATACACGACGGATAAAATGACCGCGGTAAACTCACGGGGTAGGTGATACGGGCGACACAGGATCTGGAGATGTTCTAGTCCCCATCTCTCAGTGGGGTATTCAGACTATAGTCCCCATCTCTCAGTGGGGTACTCAGACTCTAGTCCCCATCTCTCAGTATTCAGACTCTAGTCCCCATCTCTCAGTGGGGTATTCAGACTCTCTAGTCCCCATCTCTCAGTATTCAGACTCTAGTCCCCATCTCTCAGTGGGGTACTCAGACTCTAGTCCCCATCTCTCAGTATTCAGACTCTAGTCCCCATTTCTCAGTGGGGTATTCAGACTCTAGTCCCCATCTCTCAGTATTCAGACTCTAGTCCCCATCTCTCAGTGGGGTACTCAGACACTAGTCCCCATCTCTCAGTATTCAGACTCTAGTCCCCATCTCTCAGTGGGGTATTCAGACTCTCTAGTCCCCATCTCTCAGTATTCAGACTCTAGTCCCCATCTCTCAGTGGGGTATTCAGACTCTAGTCCCCATCTCTCAGTGGGGTACTCAGACTCTAGTCCCCATCTCTCAGTATTCAGACTCTAGTCCCCATTTCTCTGTGGGGTACTCAGACTCTAGTCCCCATCTCTCAGTATTCAGACTCTAGTCCCCATCTCTCAGTGGGGTATTCAGACTCTAGTCCCCATCTCTCAGTGGGGTATTCAGACTCTAGTCCCCATCTCTCAGTATTCAGACTCTAGTCCCCATCTCTCAGTGGGGTATTCAGACTCTAGTCCCCATCGCTCAGTATTCAGACTATAGTCCCCATCTCTCAGTATTCAGACTCTAGTCCCCATCTCTCAGTGGGGTATTCAGACTCTAGTCCCCATCTCTCAGTATTCAGACTCCAGTCCCCATCTCTCTGTGGGGTATTCAGACTCTCTAGTCCCCATCTCTCTGTGGGGTATTCAGACTCTAGTCCCCATCTCTCAGTGGGGTATTCAGACTCTCTAGTCCCCATCTCTCTGTGGGGTATTCAGACTCTAGTCCCCATCTCTCAGTGGGGTATTCAGACTCTAGTCCCCATCTCTCTGTGGGGTATTCAGACTCTAGTCCCCATCTCTCAGTATTCAGACTCTAGTCTCCATCTCTCTGTGGGGTATTCAGACTCTAGTCCCCATCTCTCAGTATTCAGACTCTAGTCCCCATCTCTCAGTGGGGTACTCAGACACTAGTCCCCATCTCTCAGTATTCAGACTCTAGTCCCCATCTCTCAGTATTCAGACTCTAGTCCCCATCTCTCAGTGGGGTATTCAGACTCTAGTCCCCATCTCTCAGTGGGGTATTCAGACTCTAGTCCCCATCTCTCAGTATTCAGACTCTAGTCCCCATCTCTCAGTATTCAGACTCTAGTCCCCATCTCTCAGTGGGGTACTCAGACTCTAGTCCCCATCTCTCAGTGGGGTATTCAGACTATAGTCCCCATCTCTCAGTATTCAGGCTCTCTAGTCCCCATCTCTCAGTGGGGTACTCAGACTCTAGTCCCCATCTCTCAGTATTCAGACTCTCTAGTCCCCATCTCTCAGTATTCAGACTCTAGTCCCCATCTCTCAGTGGGGTACTCAGACTCTAGTCCCCATCTCGCAGTGGGGTATTCAGACTATAGTCCCCATCTCTCTGTGGGGTATTCAGGCTATAGTCCCCATCTCCCTGTGGGGTATTCAGACTCTCTAGTCCCCATCTCTCTGTGGGGTATTCAGACTATAGTCCCCATCTCCCTGTGGGGTATTCAGACTATAGTCCCCATCTATCAGTGGGGTATTCAGACTCTAGTCCCCATCTCGCAGTGGGGTATTCAGACTATAGTCCCCATCTCTCTGTGGGGTATTCAGACTCTCTAGTCCCCATCTCTCTGTGGGGTATTCAGGCTATAGTCCCCATCTCCCTGTGGGGTATTCAGACTCTCTAGTCCCCATCTCTCTGTGGGGTATTCAGACTATAGTCCCCATCTCTCTGTGGGGTATTCAGACTCTCTAGTCCCCATCTCTCTGTGGGGTATTCAGACTATAGTCCCCATCTCTCTGTGGGGTATTCAGACTATAGTCCCCATCTCCCTGTGGGGTATTCAGACTATAGTCCCCATCTCTCTGTGGGGTATTCAGACTATAGTCCCCATCTCTCTGTGGGGTATTCAGACTCTCTAGTCCCCATCTCTCTGTGGGGTATTCAGACTATAGTCCCCATCTCTCTGTGGGGTATTCAGACTCTCTAGTCCCCATCTCTCTGGGGGGTATTCAGACTCCAGTCTCCATCTCTCTGTGGGGTATTCAGACTATAGTCCCCATCTCCCTGTGGGGTATTCAGACTCTCTAGTCCCCATCTCCCTGTGGGGTATTCAGACTCTCTAGTCCCCATCTCTCTGGGGGGTATTCAGACTCCAGTCCCCATCTCTCTGTGGGGTATTCAGACTTTATAGTCCCCATCTCTCAGTGGGATATTCAAAGAAATGTACCCCTCCCCAAACAGTTTGGTGACCCCTGTTGTGGGATATTTTAAATCAGCCATGACAGTGAACTGTAGAAATTTAGAGGAGTCAATTTGTATTTAAAAATAGAACATTCTGTTTCTGTGGCCACAGAGAGAGGGTATGCTCGGTTTACAATCGGAGACAAAATGTCTGACCAGAAAGTGAGAAAGAAGTTGACATGACATCAAAAGATAAACAGATATGACAAGAAAGGTAAACAAAAATTAACAAAGATGAGAAAATTAAAATAAAAGATGGGTTTAGGGGCTTTGTCGTGTCTCACACAAGAACTGGAGTCGAGATTAATTCGAAAAGAACCTTGGACGTGTCATATCTAAATCCAACTGTTCTGGGCCTTGGCCGTTGTTTTAAGAACACTGTTGTCGCCCTAGTGTCTGAGCTGTAGCTGTAGTTAACTATATTAACTAGTCAAAGCTGTACAGAGATTTAACACAGAGCTATGGACATGATAATATTTTCGATCACACCCCCCTTTTCTTTTTTTTACATCCTAGGTTACATCAACGAAGAAGAGAATCCAGAACCGCGGGTACGGAGGAGACTACCCTACAATGCTCTGTTCTCCCCAAAGCACAACCAACACACCTAGTGTGGTCTAGATAGTGCACTATGTATGTATGTATTATTATTATTACACTATTGTGTAACCCTGAATTTTCTGTAGATATCTCGATGTGTGGAATATATTTTGATAAATAAATGTTTTTAAATGGTTACTAATGACCCTCATCAGAGCCAAGTCATTATGCTGTTAAGAGTGTGTTTCTTCACACAGATTTGAGAGTTGAAACTTTTCATAAACCACCAATTTCAGGAATGGTTCTTGAATTGTGACAAAGAAATAAAGCGATAAAACTCTAGATCTGTACTACTAGCTAGTAGCTACTAACACTAGATAGACAGAAAGTGGGCGATGATGTGTTTTAGATAGCCTGTGCTGGATATCGGTAGGATATCAGTTCTCCCCGCATAGGGTCTGGAGGGTAGCCAGGCTTTATGTCAAGGGTTCTGATAGTGGTGTTGATGGTGAGGTTGTGGTGTTGATGGTGAGGTTGTGGTGTTGATGCTGAGATAGTGGTATTGATGGTGAGGTTGTCGATGGCTGTGGTTTTGGGTCTGCTCAGAGTGGGTATAGAGGGGCTGGTTCTAAATGGTAAATGGTTCTAGGACACTGGCTCTGCTCAGAGTGGGTATAGAGGGGCTGGTTCTACGACACTGGAATTCACCACTGAGTCATCTGAGGGTGTCGTGGGCCAAACTCAATGAAACATCTGTGACAGAGGGTGACTTTCCAATGTGGCTCTATTTGGGGCTGAAGTGGACAAATGTTATGGAAAATAAGACACTTTTCTGAACTGAATTCAAATGTGGTCCCTTTTGAAGCTGAAGCCAAGCGGAACTGGAACACACATGACCAAGAATAAGTAGGAATTCTGACCCTTACGTTGGCTACGCTACTGTATGCTTAAATGTCACATTGATTTAAGGTGTGTTATACACTAAAGGTCCCTAGGCCTTCTCATTTATAACCAATCCAGTTTATTATTGAATGAGTTAAACTCTATTAATCATACACATTTTTATTAATCAATGCAGTCAACCAAATGTTCATAAAATTCACTTTCAGTTTGGTGAAGTTGTAATGGTGCATTCAGTTGGTCCTCATCAACTTGACGTACATTTATTATGTGACCAAATCATATACGAGGTGATGGCGTTCCGGTACACTAGTTAGGTTGGAAAGTCAGGACCAATCAAATCCAAGGCAGCAGAGCCAGATTATTATTTAACCTTTCTTTCTTGATCCGGGTGGTTTGACCAGTCTTTAGGAAATCCAGCATGTCAACATATTCCTGATGATGTCTCTTGATACTCAATGTTCATAATGAAGTATGTTTGCACCACAAAAGATGAAAGGTCAGTGATACGTCACAACTCATAGATTTGGGTATCAAGGAACTTGCCCGACTTTATCACTGGTATTTACCACTTGATTCAAATAAAATTTCCTGTGGTCAACTTTGAAAGCTCCGACCTTACAAGGTCTGGCTGAATGATAAACTATAAACTAAACTGGAACAAAATCTTTTCAGTCTAATCAGTTAGTAGTGGGGGGAGTGTCTATGTATGGATGGGTGGGTGATACAGATCCAGCAGGAAAACTGCTGCTATTCACCGTAGTTTCAGTTCAGTTCCATATCAAAACAATATAGTCCACCCAAACACATTATAACCCACATACTCACAGAACATTACCTTTTCAGTCAAAGTCAGAAAGTCCAGGTCAGGGTTTCCTGCCCGTATGCCAGGTCTTAAACTTCCGACCAGGAACTGTCAGTCATGCCGACAGTTGTATCAAGAGGGTATAGAACTAGGGAGTCATGTGATCGATTTAAGACCCGCCTGGCTCCAGATACATTTTTGCCTGTGGTCTTTTACCATGGGAGTTTCTCAAGGTAGTGTCCGTTTGCATGATGCATCTGAGAAGTTGTCCTGGGAAACGGTTTCATGTACCATCTGTCAATCACCGTTTACCATACAGAACTATTAACTCTGATAACCCATCCATGTAGGTCCCAGAACTATTAACTCAGTCACCCAAATGGCGAGGCCAAAAGGGCTTAGAAATGCAAACCGTAATTGAAAAGATGTTAACCAAAAGATGTTCAAGAACAGCCTATTGTTTTATTCAATGCGTTTCCTTTTACATTTTTTATAAAATATGATTTTAACCAAATTATGATAAAAATAACAGCCTACATTGAATAAAACAATGTGTTCTGTTATCATTATTTTCAAATAAAATGAGTTTCTTTATAAAAAACAAGATTTGGTCTTCAAAAAAGTATTTTTCCAAACATGCTTCTTGAAAAAGTCTTATCTTATAAGACCAATATGATAACTCAGATAGTCAATACAAATGTAGGTCACCCAGAACTATTAACTCAGAAGAGGCACAACATGACATCGGTTTGCCTATTTCCTCTAAGGCCACATTTGTTGCAGAATGAGGTAAATACCAAAACATGTACCCCCAAGGCAGATGTCCAGCACTATATATTCAAATATCTTTAGGCACAGAGGAAGCAACAACATCAGTGGCGTCGCGTGGGTAAAATAACAGGGGAAGCCAAAAAAAATTATAATTTTTTTTTTTTTTTTTTTTCAAGCAGCAGTCAAGCAGTCACCATGTACACTACAGTATGGCTCGGCGGCCTGTCAAACTTTTTTTTTTTTTTTTAAACTTCATTTTTTAGCGTTTATCGCTTTTCTGGTCAAGCATGACCGACAGAAACAGGTTGAATAGGATGTAGAGTAGGGGAAGACACTCTGAGAAAATACGGCGAGTCCGGGAGTCGAACTCGTGTACCCCAGATCCGTGACGAGCACGGTTGTCCCCGACGCCGAAATAGCGCCGAGATACGCGGTGAGCTACGGGAGCTCGCCCAGTCAAACTTTCTTAACAGATTGCAGAATGGGTACAATACAGTACGGCTCAATACACACAATTGTATAAGGGGATGCAGACCAGAGAAAGACGTTTGTCTTGTTTACATCAGGGTCCCCCATTTTCAATTCATAGTGACATTTATGACATACAAGACATCATGACATTTATGGCATAGGGACATACACAACATACATGACATTTATGGCATAGGGACATACATGACATACAGGTATTTAGTATGGTTACATTTGTGACATATACGATATTCAAATATACAGTACTGTTACCCATAGATCCTGACAGAGTATACTATATACATATGATGGGGAGGGGACTGTACATTAGGAGGGGGTGGGTGGGTGGGTGGGAGAGAAATATACATACGGCCGGGAGAGAATATGACTGTCTATTAGACAAACGTCTAGACTAGAGTCTAGACAAACAAGACAAGACAAACGTATTTCTCTGGTCTGCATCCCCTTAACAATTGTGTGTATTGAGCCGTACTGTATTGTACCCATTCTGCAATCTGTTAAATGAAGTTTTCATTCATTCATTCACGTGTCTGTTGCGCGGCGCGCCCAGCCATCAGAGCGCTCCTACTGTAAAATGCGGAAGCAGCCATTTCAGCCTCAGTTTTACTCGTTTATAAAAATGATTTAAAATGTTTATTAGCAACGCTGAGCTTTCAAACCCCGCCGCATCTGTGTGTGAAACCCTAATGGAACGCTGGGTACCTTTGACATTTATATCCGATATATTTTGGACCCACCGCTAGCTTTTAAGCAGTGCTTGATGGTGCACATTAACCTGGCTACTACGGAGGAATAAGTGACTCAGTGCTTACCTGGTCAATAATGTGGTCCTCCTCTTGCCAGATAGATTTGTTAAATCATAATATCCACAGTGGTGTGCTCTGCTGGTCCTCAGTAAATGTCCCGCCGGCGAAAATAAGTTGCTATTAAAGTGCTAAATGTTAGATACACTAATAGAGGATTCGAACGTGCCCGCTCTGTTAATAACATTTTCAATCAATCCCGCGAGGGGATGACGTTCAGACGTGTTCTGACCTGCCCCGCCTCCAGGGGGGAAAATGTGAAATGAGTGCAAAGGGGAGGCCACACTCAGGATTCTTCTCACAGCCCCGTTTTAAACTTTTAAGGTGTGGCAGTCAGCTCGAATCTGATTGGCTAGGATCGGTTTTGGACTCTAGATACATGAATCACATGGTTGAGGCTGGAGAAAGAGACCTACCCCCTGCCTCCTCTCTATAGCTGCAGTGAGTCCGACAGTGTGTTAGAGGGAGTGAGAAGGAGTAGAGGGAGACATTTAAAAAAAAAAAAAAAAAAAATTATAACACAATAATAATAATAATGTAAACTATATTACATTTTTTTTTCTTCATATTTGATATTAATTCATATTTTAATAGGGAGGCATGGCTTCCGTTGGCTTCCATAAGGATTCGCCACTGAACAACATACAGACAGATATTCTTTAACATAAACCAATACCCATTTAGATTAGACTATCCATTCCGAATAGCTTATATCCATCCATAGCCACATCTAAGTTATAGTCTACTACTCTGAAATCTCCGACCTTACAAGGTCTGGCTGAACGATGATAATAACTAAACTAAACTGGAAACAAATCTTTTCATTTCAAACCTTTATTTATTCTTGAAAGAATCCATTGAGGTTTTCCCTCATTTCCAATGCTGTTGAGATTACAGGCAAGTTAGAACTGGTCAAAAAACAAATACAAGTAAAGGAGAAAAGAAACCGTTTAGACAGATGGCACAGGTCCACCTGGATGTAACCACGTAACCATTACCTCTGGGTAGTAGGTTCCTAAACGGCAACACAGACACAGTGGATTGAAGGTGTAACAGGAAACTATTGTACACATGATTAATTTAGTCACGGGTGGAAATATTTTCTTTTGGCCTCTGCTTTCAGACAGCCAATGGTCGGTGCCCGATTGGTGTCAAGTGTCCTGTAGCAACCTACCTCTACCAGTTGCGCTGCTGCTCTAGCACCAACATTGTAGGAGTTATCACACTGTAACTAAGGGTTGGTTACATGTGCCTCTTACTATGAGGCCAAAAGGCCTGTTTACCACACGTTATTGATGCTGGCCTACATTTACACCCCCCTCCCACACAACATGAAATACTATACCTACATGTCAAACATAAATAAAATAAAAATAACCTTCTTACAGTCCTTATCATGCACTCTTCCTACTATACTATGTCTTACTCTTTACAACTATGCTCTCAACACTGCAGCACCCAAGTTTCAACACTGTTTGATGAACATTGTTACTCGGCTAAAATAGTTGTACCCTTCTTGCTGACTTGTACAGAACTTGTGAGTCGCTTAGGATAAAAGCATCTGTAAATGACAATGTGAATAACACACCTTGTTATGGCCTTGTTATCAAGTTTTGACTCGCATGTCCATTCAAAATGTATTCAGTAGTCCACTGGAAGAATATTTTCTCGAGCAGCATCAAAAAGGGTATGTTTTGGGGCAAAGAAAATCTTTTTGAAGTGGTGCGTTATTCACATTGTCATTGCATTGTCATCCACCATTATAACATCATACGCATCATTATGCATGGTAAGAGTGCCATTTACTTCTTCTTTTTTTTTAAAGCACATTAAAACATGTCTAGCTCCTAAAGCTCACTTGTTGGTATGATAACTCTTAACCACATTAAAACACTGCTGAACCTTTTTTTTCCACAAGTAATTTTATTTATTATTTAATTTGTATGAAATCTTATAAAAACAAGACAAAACTACAAACAAATCTAGACCAAAAAAGAAATACAAAAACGACTATTCAATCAAAGAAACATAACAATAAATCGAGAACAATATATAATATATATATTGGCAAACATTGCAACAGCAAATAAACTTGAATCCACTTTGAATGTTTGTCAATTTGAAAATGTAATGTTTTTTCCCCCTGAAATACATATATAGAATGTGTAGGAATACAGCTGCTCTGCCTGTATCAAAATACACCGGATGAATCTCGTGAACCTCAAATACTCAAATAAGCAGCTTGAAATGCACAACAAATGACACAACCACATGTCTCTAAAGGTGCTGTAGATAACATGTTTATATGGACTAATAATTAAAACAAATACATCCAGAGCTTTTAGAAGGGTGTGGAATAAAAGTATTGCTTTCCCCCAAAAAACAATTATTGATTAATGAATTGATCATTTTAGAAATGTTGGCAGGTCCAAAATGAATGTTGTTTACATGTTGCATGCACACGTCCCCTCCCTACTTCCCATTTCCCTATGTGGAATGCACCTGGTTGGATAAATGACATGCTGGAGGCGACATTGAGTGGCTGAATGTTATCTATAGCACCTTTTTAAATGCAAAAATAAATATATTGAAAACGCCAGTAATCAGTTAGTAGTGGGGGGAGTGTGTATGTATGGATGGGTGGGTGATACAGATCCAACAGGAAAACTGCTGCAGTTCCATATCAAAACAATATAGTCCACCCAAACACATATTATAACCCACATACTCACAGAACATTACCTTTTCAGTCAAAGTCAGAAAGTCCAGGTCAGGGTTTCCCGCCCGTATGCCAGGTCTTAAACTTCAGACCAGGAACTGTCAGTCATGCTGACAGTTGTATCAAGAGGGTATAGAACTAGGGAGTCATGTGATCGATTTAAGACCCGCCTGGCTCCAGATACATTTTTGCCTGTGGTCTTTTACCATGGGAGTTTCTCAAGGTAGTGTCAGTTTGCATGATGCATCTGAGAAGTTGTCCTGGGAAACGGTTTCATGTACCATCTGTCAATCACCGTTTACCATACAGAACTATTAACTCTGATAACCCATCCATATGTAGGTCCCAGAACTATTAACTCAGAAGAGTCACCCAAATGGCGAGGCCAAAAGGGCTTAGAAATGCAAACAGTAATTGAAACGATGTTAACCAAAATATGTTAAGAACAGCCTATTGTTGGGCGGTCAGGTGGCGGAGATTGCGTTCGTCACCAACACCGGAGACGCTGGATTCGCCTGTCCTGTTCGAATCCAGCTCACAGCTCCGGCGTTGTCACCAGCTTGGCTGGCCGTTCACACTAATACAATTGGCTGTATTAGAGGGTGGGAAAGCTGGCGGGCTGGGTCCGGGTCATTGTAAACAGCGACTCCTACAGTTCGGTCGGGGCGCCTGCTCAGCGCGGATAGGATCTAAGGGGGGTAGTGTGATCCTTCCACACGTTACACCCTCTCAGTGAGAGTCCGCGCTGCCAGGTGAAAAGAAGCGGTTGATTGGCTAGACGTGTGTCGGAGGAAGCACGTGATAGCCTCCACTCTCCCAGACCGACTGTGGGGGGTAAGTGCGCAGCGACCAGGAAGGGGATTGGGAATTGGCATAACGACTAACATTGGGATGGGAGAAAATCGGAGGAAAAAGGAGGGGGAAAAAATAAAAAAAGAACAGCCTATTGTTTTATTCAATGAGTTTCCTTTTTAATTTTTTTATAAAAGATGATTAACAAAATTATGATAAAAATAACAGCCTACATTGAATAAAACAGTGTTCTGTTATCATTATTTTCAAATAAAATGATTCTTTATAAAAACAAGATTTAGTCTTCAAAAAAGTATTTTTCCAAACATGCTTCTTGAAAAAGTCTTATCTTATAAGACCAATATGATAACTCAGATAGCCAATACAAATGTAGGTCACCCAGAACTACTGTATTAACTCAGAAGAGGCACAACATGACATCAGTTTGCCTATTTCCTCTAAGGCCACATTTGTTGCAGAATGAGGTAAATACCAAAACATGTACCCCCAAGGCAGATGTCCAGCACTATATATTCAAATATCTTTAGGCACAGAGAAAGCAACAACATACAGACAGATATTATTTAACATAAACCAATACCCATTTAGATTAGACTATCCATTCCGAATAGCTTATATCCATCCATAGCCACATCTAAGTTATACTA
Organism: Notolepis coatsorum; assembly: GCF_963971535.1. Taxonomy (NCBI): domain Eukaryota; kingdom Metazoa; phylum Chordata; class Actinopteri; order Aulopiformes; family Paralepididae; genus Notolepis; species Notolepis coatsorum. Next base: position 82,572,072 of record NC_140174.1, on the reverse strand, counting down.
TACAAGTCTATAGACCTCTACCACAACCACTGAGGTAGGCCCCAACTGAACCCTCAGTTTCAAAACATTTTGGTCTGTGCAAGACGTGGTTCTAGAGCTGTCAGAGAAACTCATACAAGATATTTATTTTAATTTTAGTTGTCAGCAAAGTTCAAAGATTGACATAAAATAGATAATTAATGGGTGAAAATCATTATTGAAAATAATCTCAGTTGTGGCACATTTGGTGAGGCAATGTGTTCTCTCATCACTCCTGGGATCCTCTCTCAGAATAGATCAAAAGGGCTTCTCCAACATGGCTGAAAAAGACACTGTCACACAAATCCATGATGAACATGACTGAAATGAACAACGGAATGATCCCAAGCTCTGGCCTCACTCGGGTTGAAAGCAACGCTTGTGGTGGAGCTCAGGATCTGTCAAGTGTGATAATGCTTCATTAATATAACCACATTTTAAAAGTGCACTATAGAGTTTGAGGAGATAAAGTTGACATTATAAAAATATTCTGTTTTCAAACCTGAATAAAGAAATAGTGTGCAAAGTAAAACTGGGTCCCTGGACTGAAGCTAGAAAGACACCTGAAAAGTTAAAGGAACATGCACATTTTGGGGGAAATTAGCTTATTTGCCGTCTTCCCCAGAGTCGGACAATAAGATAGGTACCCATCTTATCTCTGTGCGTGCAGTACAGACAGAGACCCGCAGTGTGCTAGCTATCTTACCCAATGACGAAGTGGATATGGACCATTAGCTTACCGTAAAGTTACGAAATGGCAAATAAGCTAATAAAAAAAAGGATGCCATGATCCTTTAGTGTTTTACTGTTGTTTGAAATTGGACCTGCAATTCTGTTTATATATATATATATACACACAGTATATCAATTCTGTTTACAAATATATACACAGTATATATTTTTTTTTGTCTTTTCACATTTGCTCCTATTCCCCAATTTAGTCATGCCAATACCCTCCTAGTTGTTGCGCCAGATGATTTGAAAAAAAATCCAATTTTTATTTTTTATTTTTTTTAATGCAGTCAGGCCACTGAACTTAGAAGCAGGCCAGGCCAGTGTTTCTAGTTGCACCAGCGCAATAGTTAGATAACCTAGGTGGGGAACAACCAGGAGATCACTGCAACTCGCACAAGTTGGAGAACTATCTCTCTCGCTCTCACACACACAGCCGCATGTGATTGGTGGAGGCGGGACCCTTACAAAAAACTGCTAATCATTGACACATGCCTGTAATAATCCCCCCCAGAAAAATCTACTTTGCATTTGATATATTGCAAATATATGCCATCACACACACTGGCATTTAAAGGGTTAGAATTATAAAATGAATATGTGGTGTTATGATCAGGGCTGAAGTTGAATAAGATTGTATTTTTGATCAATTACAAAAACTGAAAATCCATACAAATCTGTGTTGTTGCTAATCATACATATGCTAGCCTGTTTTTTAACAATAATTTGTGATGCCATCACAAACACTGGCATTTAAAGGGTACAAATAAAATAATTCCTGCACCAGAATGCAGGAAATGAAGTCTTTGTAACAAAAAAAAATCCTGGTGGGGGACCCCCAGACGCCCTGCTTAAAAAGTGGCCTGACTGGGGCTATATTTTGCACTATTTCCTGGCCTGAATGATTTCCCCAGTCCGGCCCTGGTTAAAAGCCTCCAATGCTTATTAGTGTGTGTGCGTTTGAACGTTTGCATGTTTCAACCATACATTTCCATTTATTAAAATAAATATATATATATTATATTTTTTTTACCTCCTATAATAGTGGGGGTCGCGGCTCTCTGACACCGTTATTTGGGGGTCGCGGCCTGAAAGGTTTGGGAACCCCTGGAGTAGACTACCACATGCTGCCCTACTGTGGGTCTGGGGAGGGTATAGACTACCACATGCTGCCCTACTGTTGGTCTGGGGAGGGTGTAGACTACCACATGCCTCCTCCGATACATGTGGAGTCGCCAGCCACTTTTCACCTGACCGCAAGTAGTTTCACTGGGAGTCAGAGTGAACCTTTAATTATAATTATTTTATTTCTTAGAATGAAAAACAGCGAAGAAGCTTATTAGAGTTAAAGGGGCACTTCACAAAAGTAAACAGTTTTCCACACATTCAACTACATCAACTCGAGGGACACCAACAAACTGAACAAGCTTGTGAGGAAGGCTAGCTCCGTGGTGGGAGTCGAGCTGGTCAGACTAGAGGTGGTGGCAGAGAGAGGGATGAGAAGGAAGTTGGCCGCTATCCTGGAGAATCCCTCCCACCCCCTCTACGACGAGCTAGTCAAGATGAGAAGCACGTTCAGTCACAGACTCATAAACCCCCCCCCCGACACTCAACTAACCGCCTCTGCCAGTCCTTCATACCAGCGGCCATCAGGCTCCACAACAGTGGGCAGGGACTGCCACCAGACATCCAACTACTGGGAACCTAGTAGCTGACTCCCACCTAAAAGGACAATATACTTACCTTATGCATACCGCACCTTATGTGAATACTGTATACTTTATCAGAGCATATATTTAGCTTTTAGCATTTTTAGATTATATATTAGATTAGATTATATTAAGATGATTAGATTATATATTGTAACTGTGTCCCGAGTCCCCTCCTCTACTCCCTGTACACACATGACTGAGTGGCACAGCGGAACAACAACACAATCATCAAATTTGCTGACGACACAGTAGTGGTGGGCCTGATCTCTGCAAACGACGAGAGGGCCTACCTGGAGGAGGTTAAGGTTCTAGCGGGATGGTGTCAAGAGAACTGCCTCTCCCTGAACGTCAGCAAAACAAAGGAGATGATTGTGGACTTTAGGAGGTCGGGGGTCAGGGATTACAGCCCCCTCAGCATCGATGGGGCACCGGTTGAGAGAGTGAACAGTTTTAAGTACCTCGGAGTCCACATATCCGAGGACTTGACATGGACCACACACATTGACAGTGTTATCAAGAAGGCACAACAACGCCTCTACTTCCTTAGGCGCTTAAGGAAGTTCAACGTGAGTCAGAAGATCCTCAAGAACTTCTACTCATGCACAATAGAGAGTATCCTGACTGGCAATATCACCTCCTGGTTTGGGAATAGCACTGCACAAGACCGCAGCAGACTACAGAAAGTGGCCCGTTCAGCCGAACGCACAATTGGAGGGGGGCTTCCCACTCTCCAAGGCATTTACAACAAGCGGTGCATGGGCAAGGCTAAGAGAATAATCAAAGACTCCAGCCACCCAAACAACTGCCTCTTTGAACTGCTGCGGTCAGGCAAGCGATACCGGAGTCTCATGGCAAGCACAGAGAGACTCAGAAGGAGCTTCTATCCCCAGGCCATCAGGATGCTCAATGAACAATGATTGCTCAATGAACAAGGATTGAACAATGAACAATCGTAACAACCATCAAATGCACTCACAGCACACACATCCACACGCACACTCACTTTAAACAAACAACTCACTGCAGCACCCACTTTACCCACTTTAGAACACCTAAACACACTTCATATTTATTGGCAAAGAATTTGCACTACAACCCATACCTCATTACACCTTACTGTAAATTGTACCTCATCTAATTTCTGCATTGTACTGTATAGTATATAGTATATTGTAACTTTTCTACTCCGCATTGTACATTGTATATATGTATATATTGAACACCTTTGTCTACGTACTTGACTTCTATTTTATACTTACTATACTTTATACTTATCTATTTTTATGTAGCACAATCTCTGGAGCAAAACAGAAAGAAGCATTTTATATAAAGGTATTCTGTACTTCTGTATGACAACTAATAAAGAAACTTGAACTATTTATTGTAGGGCAAATATAACAGAGGGCATACATACCCTCATCTCACACCTTGTTGCCCATATGCGCATGTCCAGAGTTAATTATATTGTATACACTGCCTTTTTATTCTATTTTTAATTTTTTACTTCTCCACTGTACTATAATTCTGTGATCTGTACCTGTATGTCTTCTACCTGTACCTCCCCTCCCCCATGCTGCTATGATGCCTGAATTTCCTCAAGGGGATCAATAAAGGAATATCTTATTTTATTCATTTAGTTTGACAGTTATTGAGAGAAAATGAGTTTGAAAGTGGCCACCAGTGATGTAATCGGGGACATATAATCATTGTGTTGTGTTAATTATTTACAGCTCAATGAAATGATAAGGTAGCAGTCCCTATGAGACAAGGTATTGCTATTTTTTCATCTACATCATTTCATGCTGCCTTTTAACAACACAAAATTACATCAACAGATGGTCAAACTAATTTACTCCACGGCCAGGGATGAGCAAGGTTGAAAGGCTTGAAACAACGAGCTGTTCCAAATTAAATATTATGCAGAGAGCTATCAAAATAAACCCATGTGTGCTGCTGGGCACAGTATCTGAGTTTCTGTGCTTCTTTCTTCATAAATAATCATTTATTATAAATAATAAGCAGCAGAATAGGTGGCAAGTGCAAGATGTGTAGGCAGGGTCTTTCTGGGCATGTCACAAGTAATATTCTGAGTACATGCTTTGGGGCCATGTACATGCAGTTCAGCTTATTTAGAGTCCATCTAGAAGATTGATTTGTGTCCAATCTGGATGATTTCAATGTGGATGGGGAAATATTGTCTATGTAACTGCAGCTAGTGATCCGCTGTCATAGAGATGTCCTCCCCCACCCCTCTCTCAAACCAACACTGTGCATTTTCACAATAGTCCAGTAGGTGGCGACGGTGGGTGTATATATTCTTTAAGGAGAGACTTGTTGGTCATATTCACAACTTGTGAAAGTTCTGTGTTTTGCATAGTTTTTAGAGAATGATTTTCTCAGTGTCTCAACACTGATAAAAATGTGTATCTTGATTAAATGTGTTGATGATAAGATTGAATAACGAAGAATCCTATACCTTTGCTGGATATTGAGTCATATTTGATCTGCAATGTCTAGTCTGCCACCACTGCTAGATGTATTATAATTAGCATATTTGTACGATAAAAGCGGCTCGCTCATTACAGGTACATAAACAGTCCATTGAGAACAGGACTCAAACAGAGAGGCATAGAGGCTGTTAGAATGAGAACAGGACTCAAACAGAGAGGCATAGAGGCTGTTAGAATGCATAATCCGAGTGGTTTTCTTCAGCAAAAGACTTCAGAGACATGTTTAAGGGACCTCAAAGACCTATATTAACTCATTGAAAAGGACTCAAATGTGACCCTGTAAAGTGTTACTGTAGTAACACTTTAGAAATAGCATATGTGAATTTGACTTTAGGGTGGGTTTTCCCTTTAAGTCGGCTATGAGCTGTGAAGGACTCAGTTGTTGTTGCGCCAATTTCATCAAGATACGTTCATTCTCTGTACCTGGAAAATAAGGTGATTCTGGTTTGAAGGTGGACTACTTACCAGATAAGAGATGGAGTGTTGACATCCATGTAAAAAATGAATGGAGAAAGGCATATGGCAGTGACCTGGGTAGAAAGTGTAACATTAGCTAAACGTATGTCTCTCCTGAGGCAGTTTGTAATACGCCTGTGCATTTGTCTCATAATGCTCTGAAAGTGTGTTTTGGAATAACATTGAAGTTGGCATCCCCCCTTTAATGGTACTTCTGGGAATTGAAAGAGGAAGAGAGAGAAGAGAGAAAAAAAAGTGAAAAAATTATACAAATTCTTCTACTGTCCACTAGTTCTTGCCTTCCAGTAGAGGTGATCAAACGGACCAGGGCTACCAATAAGACCACAGCGGTGAAACGCATGTGAATGGAAACCTACAAAACCATTATAATGACCTTTCTCATCTCTAAGCTAGCTATAAGGGTATTCGCCTCCTTTCTGGAAAATGATGTCCAGTCCAAAGAGAAACAATAGCATTCCAGCACTGGTGTATGGAGATATACTGTATCTAATATTAACTGCACATAAGAGACACCTCTGGTCTGGAGAAAGTCTTGGTTGAAGAAGTGGTTTGAATTGATGACGGTCCATATTTTGTCTTTAGCTCATTTCTTTTAACGGTTATTTAAGCACTACTTGATACCATCTCTACTAATCAGCACATAACTAAATATGAAGATTATCGTAAAAGGCGAGCAATTACCTTAGACAAAAAGATCCAGGCCCTGCTGTGCTCAAGTGGCAAACCGCTCTTCAGTTTGAACGTCGCCAGTAGTAGAAAAAAGCCCAGCAAACCACTGTGAAACGAGATGAAGTGTTAGAAGGTAGTGAGAGTTGTGGCGCCGCTCACAATGTAGAGGCAACATGATGTATACTGTTCAAGAAAAGTGTCTATGGCACTCCTCATCCATCCACTGGCTTTACAGGATCCCACATACTAGAAATCTAAGCACTCAAGTTCGACATTACTAGACAAACAATACCACTTGCCCTTACAGTACACCAGAGGTGTACCCCTCCTGCTGACTTGTACACAATTTGTAAGTGGCTTTGGATAAATGAATAAATGTAAATGTAATTGATTGATTGATTGATTGACACAACAGTAAGACAACATTTAAACAATAACAATGTCATAACGCTGGTAAAGGGTAGGGACAGATACTAGCTGTCTAATGACGCCCTCACCTGGCACAGCAACCGCAATAAAACCTGTAGGATCGAAGGGAAGGGAATTCCAAGGCACCCAGGAGGTCACCTAGAGAGGTCGGAGAACAGAGTTTCGCCTACAATACATCTGTTGATGTTCGTTTGTTTAGTTTGTTTTCAGCATAGAAGAACAGTAGCTGTGTTTACATGCAGCTTCATATTCCACAAATAATCTTTTTCAATCTCTGTATGAAAGGGGTGGTAATCCAAAAATATCAGTACCCAATAGCCATGTAAATGCTTCAATCGATCATGTCTGGTTGGAATAAATATATGAATTCTGTGCATGTTCACGCATGTGGGTTTAATTTTAAAGCGACTTTAAGGAGTTTCTGTTAATGTCTGAAACGTGGCTGGTGCTAAATGAAACTGTTTTGTGGTTTATAACAACCTTCTTCTTGAAAACAGTGCTAAAAGATTGAATGCCTCAATGGTTAGTCTGTGTAGTAAATGTGTACAACCAATTTTTTCTATCACATTATCCAAAGAAAGATGTAAAGTAGTCTGTTTCGACCATTTAGTGTTTCCTTGGAGAATAACCTGGATACAAAACACACAGACCATGGTCGAAAGACTGAGAACTATCAACCAAATAAAAAATAAAATCTAAATGTGTGCTGGGTACAATATTTGAGTTTCTGCAGTTTCCCCTCCTAATTTAACAACAGTCGTACTCCTGCAGTCATTAAACAGGAGAAGGCAAGTGGAGCCAAGTATATGTCATATTACCGTATTGAATCACTTTAACAGGTTAATGAAATATTATGAATGTAACAGTAAGTCAAGTAAAGTCAAACATCCATTATGTAATTACATTCATAAGGAATATACAATAAAGCTTAAAAAGTTCTTACCAGTAGGGTGAGCAGCAGAGGCCAACAACAATACACTAGGGGTTTAAAGGGATAGTTCAGATTTCTCAACATTAAGTTGTATGGAATACTTGCCAGTAGTGTAGTGGAAGCAAAGCTATTCCTTTATCTTAACGAGTCCCATGGTCAGAGTTCTGGCTGAGTTCTAAGTGAACCAGGAAGCTTTAGACAGGTCACGAAACAAAACAAAAAAAAGTTTGAATCCACACCACAACATGCAGGCAAAGGGTTAACCACCTCCAAAACAAAAGGAGCTCAGCACTCTACTGCTGTCAGTATGAGTGAGGACCTCATTGAGGACAGCCGACGGGAGGTGAAGGAGGGAGGCCTTGTGGGTGTGGTCTGCATGCAAACCGTCTAAGGCAGTGGTCACCAACCCCCGATCTTTGAGACTTTCCCTGTAAACATTTTTTTTTATCTTTCCCTGAGAGTCCACATTACAGTTCTACTTTTGTTTTGATGTGAAAAGTGATGCTGCACTTAGCACTGACTGCACTTAGCACTGACTGAGAAAGTCCACATTACAGTTCTACTTTATAAAATGCTAATTGTAAATATGTTTGTCAATGTTAATAAAATGAGAAAGTCCACATTACAGTTCTACTTTTGTTTTGATGTGAAAAGTGATGCTGCACTTAGCACTGACTGAGAAAGTACACATTACAGTTCTACTTTATAAAATGCTAATTGTAAATATGTTTGTCAATGTTAATAAAATGAGAAAGTCCACATTACAGTTCTACTTTTGTTTTGATGTGAAAAGTGATGCTGTACTTAGCACTGACTGCACTTAGCACTGACTGAGAAAGTACACATTACAGTTCTACTTTATAAAATGCTAATTGTAAATATGTTTGTCAATGTTAATAATATGAGAAAGTCCACATTACAGTTCTACTTTTGTTTTGATGTGAAAAGTGATGCTGCACTTAGCACTGTCTGAACTTAGCACTGACTGAGAAAGTACACATTACAGTTCTACTTTATAAAATGCTAATTGTAAATATGTTTGTCAATGTTAATAAAATGAGAAAGTCCACATTACAGTTCTACTTTTGTTTTGATGTGAAAAGTGATGCTGTACTTAGCACTGACTGAGAAAGTACACATTACAATTCTACTTTATAAAATGCTAATTGTACATATGTTTGTCAATGTTAATAATATGAGAAAGTCCACATTACAGTTCTACTTTTGTTTTGATGTGAAAAGTGATGCTGCATAAGATGACTGCACTTAGCACTGACTGAGAAAGTACATATTACAGTTCTACTTTGACGTTTTAATGTTGGACCAAAGCATTGCATGTAATTAGAATACAGGCAAATAAAAGTAATTTAGTTTAAAGTACAATCTTGGCTGTCTTTTTCTCTCAACTCTTTAATAGGTAGATCTTGCCTTCACCACACAAAAAAATTATCTTGGGCTTAAAAAGGTTGATGACCACTGGTCTAAGGGTAAGCTACTAGACATGGGGGAGAGAGCCAGGGTCTTCAAAGCAGGAAGGCACAGGTTCCGTGCTCAGAAGACCTGAATATTGGCCAGACCTACCAGCGTAAGGACAGTGTGAGCTCCGTGGAGCCACAGCTCGACGCAATGCCGGCATTTTACAACCGAACCATCTTTGTGTTTATGACTGACAGTGTTTATGGGCAGGGGAGAGTCATGGACCATATGCCGTTCAGTCGAATGGACTTTATGCTTTTGTTTATTGACAAAAATCAATAACATAATTTATCATATTTTCATTGGGTGGAAGAGCGTTTGGTTGCTGGTGCACCGTGCTTGTTGCTATCGAAGAGGCACCCGGCTCTGGAACTGCTGCGCTACGTTTAAATGTTTCCCTCTATAGCGTTGACCCTGCTGCGCTAGTACGTTTAAATGTTTCCCTCTATAGCGTTGACCCTGCTGCGCTACGTTTCCCTCTATAGCGCCGACCCTGCTGCACTACGTTTAAATGTTTCCCTCTATAGTGTTGACCCTGCTGAGTGAGCCTGTGGTCTGAGGAATCCAGCCGGTTTCAGGAAATGGCAGCAAAGACCTTTTGAAATATAACCACACAGTCCTCCAGAGTTGTGAAACAGCTGATATGTCGTGTTACCTGTGAAACGGCTCCAGCGCATAATACACCAGCTTTTGTCCAAGTAAATTTTTTTGCCAAGTAGGGGTGTAACGATACACAGAAGCCACGGTTCGATACGTACTTCGGTTTTGGGGTCACGGTTCGATACGAGTTCGGTACAACAGGAAAAAAGCAACAAAAGTCCGAAACGGATAAGGCTAGGTTTCTTTTCATTTATTTTGAACAGACAGTAGTGCAAGTTATACCTAGGTCCACCTAGTATCATATAGTCAGCTGATAGCTGGTACAGCATGGCCCTGTAGTGCATCAAGCAGTAAACACAACAGTGAACATTTTTTTTGATTTGATTTGATTTTGATTTGATATTTTTTATTTTCGTGTCTTACATACAGATGTATGCCCAGCCCATATGGGCTTACAAGACACATAACAATAAGTATATAATAATATACTTTACCAATTACTTAACAAATGACATAGACCAAGATGGCCATAAAAAAAATACAAGAAAATACAATAAAACGTAATATAACACAAGCTGTACTCAATGTAAATAAACAGAAAAACAAGGTGAATTCAAATACAATTATATAGGATACAGTGTGTTTTGTCTCAGGTGCCATACCTTCTCCAAAAATCCTGCAAAACCGAAGATGTCCTCCACAAAAAAACAACTCAACATACAGCTCTCAGACTGCCAAAACAAATCTGGGTTTACAATTTGAATTTTTTCAAATAAAGCCCTCCTCAAAGTGGTGTACAAAGGGCAATAAAAAACAAAATGATATTCATCCTCCACCACTCCCAGATCACACAGAACACACAACCGCTCCTCCTCAGGTTTACCCTGGAATCTACCCACTTCCACAGCCAATGGCAGGGTGCCAGACCTCAACTGGGCACACAGAGACCTCCGTCTTCTCTTTAAGTTTAACATTACATAAGGTTCAGTAAAATACTCATTTTTAATTGCAATATATTTTCTAAGTTTAGGTTTTTTCAAAATCTCCACCTTCCACTTATCCTGATGGATTGTTGATAATTTTGTTTTAATTATGTGAACCTTACACTGCAAATTGTTCATAAAAATCATACTCAAGTCAGTAGCAGTGACTGATACAAGTGATAGCAGAATCCAAAATGCTGGAGGAAGTAGGAAACCTTCTTGCCTCCATGTTGTGGTGAGGATTCAAACTTTGTGGCTTCAAGACCCAGTCTGCTTTCCAGCTTCCCCCTGAACCCGGCCAGAACTCCACAGGACGACCACAGGACTCGTTAAGTAAGCTTTGCCTCCACTACACTACTGGCAAGTATTTCATACAACTTAAAGTCCAACAATCAGTCAGAAAATATCAAAGGCACAATGAGAAAACGCAACCAAAGGGAACCCAATCACAATCTTCTTTATACCTCATTAATTTAGTGATGGGATTGTATTTGCACCATGGCACTGATACTAGGAAAATACATAAAAAAATATATAAATGGCCTGACAAATATTGATTTTAACAATAAAATGCAGAGTAGATAAAAAAAACTGTGGAAGGGTATGCCTTTAACTCTTTTTGGTAGAATAGCTTAGAATAAATTAATTGGTTGCCATGTTTACATATATATTCATATATTTAATATCCCAATTTACATATATATTCATTTATTTGCCAACAACAAAAGACAATAAAAAGAACCATGGAATGGGTGGACTATGTTCGAAACAAGCTGTAATTCTATAACTGTTCATCAAATATGGCTGAAAAGAAACCATCCATATACAGAATATGGACCAGCTAGCCTAGCTGTTGGTCAAAAACACCTCCCCAGGGCCCTCATTCATCAACGTGTGCATAGAACATGTTCTATTTCCACACGTAAGCACAGAATTTAGAATGAGTGTACGCACAGGAAAATCGGGATTCACCACACGTGCGTACGCAGGTTCTACGCACACCTGTCATGATGAATATGACTTTGATCCTACGTTTGAGCTCGTGCACTGTTTTAAGTATTTGCATACCAGAACCGCCCCGATTAACCATATACGGTAATGGTATACCCCCATGAAATGTGGAAAAATGGACTAAGCCGAGGGAAGCGTGTTATGAGAACGGTGATGTCGGATATGATATCTATTAACCATTGCTGCCTGGGCAGCGCAAACACTAATAAAGACCGCGCTGGAATATGACTGCCTTTTCCCGTGTTGTTTGATTAATACCCAGGGATTAAAGTTCTCCTCAATTTTATTCCAAATCGCGATGGATCTTCCGTCAATTTTCTACCTGCTGCATATGATTTCTAGAGGCATACTACAATCTATTTTGATGTCAGTATTGGGTAGCCTATATAAACAATAATACGAGAGCATATACAAGAACAATGAATCTCACTGCATGTATGATGTAGCCTGCCTTTCAATACATGAACTTGAATTCCATCATGTTTGTGTGCGGGACTCACAAGGCTGTTGTCACAATGGGTGGTACCGGTACAGTAATAATAACAGTCCACACAATATCACGATGGACCATGCCATAGCCTATGTTCTATTAGGACATGATCTGTGACGACAAATGTTCTAGAATGTTTGATTAAGATATCATACTCTGACAGCATGCCTATGATCAACAAAAACGCGAACTTGAATCCCATCATATACATAGTCTGTCCACTATCTGGTGTCATTGCAATGCGTTTTCTATTCTTTCTTATGCAGTAAAAAGGGGGAAGAACACTATATCGTGGGTGTTCATATGACTGCTTACAGCTTCGAAACTCCACTTGTTTCGTTTAACGTAAAGCCTTTTAAATATAATCAAAACGTTCCCGTGTTTCTGCGGTCTGTGCGCAAAATAATAACGAGTTGAGATACGCGGAGCGCAGTCAGTCAGTAGCCTACACCCCGTATATTCCGATAACGCTATATAAACCATGCTGCATTCATTCTGAGAGAAAGATCTATTATTCCAAATGCTATTTATAGGGTTTTGACCATAATTACACTACTGTTGCTATTTTACAATGAACTATAATGAATTACGGTTCATACAGAAGTTCTGTATGAACCGTAATTCATTATAGTTCATTGTAAAATAGCAACAGTAGTGTAATTATGGTCAAAACCCTATAAATAGCATTTGGAATAATAGATCTTTCTCTCAGAATGAATGCAGCATGGTTTATATAGCGTTATCGGAATATACGGGGTGTAGGCTACTGACTGACTGCGCTCCGCCAGTGTTGAAACTAATGCACATAAGCTCATTTCCTTGTTGTAATAATATATTCTACCACTGGGCGTCAGCTAAGTGTGCTCAGAGCTGTGCGTAGACATAAGCACAAAGTCAAGTTCAAGTTGAAATTGATGAATCCCACTCTTTGCTTAGAAATGATCGTACGCACAGGGTAAGCACAAATCTGTGCGTAAGACACGTTGATGAATGAGGGCCCAGGAGTTTTAAGTTAGGCTAGTGGTCCGTATCAATTTCCATTAATTTGTGCTAAGCTAGGCTAGCTTGCAGCCTGATAGCTTTCTACTGAACACACAGAAAGGAAATTGGCATCCATCTTCTTGTCTGACTCTGCAGAAGACGGTAAGCTAATTTCCTAGAATGTTAGCGTGTTCCTTTAAAGGTCTTAATGACCAACTTAATCATTATGTTATTTTGTATATTTTGCAAATAGGAATATGGGGGGAAAACATCAATATGTTACTGTCCAAATATTTAGCTATTTGTCACCAGACCTCTTACCTCAACAGATAGTTGATGTACTGCTGCTCAAGGTCACTGCAGAGAACAGAAGAGACGCAGTGTGTGTCAAATATTTTCATTCTCAAAATAATTCACATGGAATGACTTACATGATGGTACAGAGGGAAAAACACTGCTTCAATAACTCCTTTAAAATATGTTGCTTAATCAGTAGAACATGGGACTGGAGGTTAGAGGTTTCATCAGTAGAACATGGGACTGGAGGTGAGAGGTTTCATCAGTAGAACATGGGACTGGAGGTGAGAGGTTTCATCAGTAGAACATGGGACTGGAGGTGAGAGGTTTCATCAGTAGAACATGGGACTGGAGGTGAGAGGTTTCATCAGTAGAACATGGGACTGGAGGTGAGAGGTTTCATCAGTAGAACATGGGACTGGAGGTGAGAGGTTTCATCAGTAGAACATGGGACTGGAGGTTAGAGGCCACCCATGCAAAAAAAAAAACATGAAATCATATGGTCTAAATATACACACGTAGTGTATAAGACCATATGATTTCATGTTTTCTAAGCCTAACGTTACATTGTAACAAACAAACCACGATAGTTAGTTTCATTTTAAGATGGAATGAAAAGAATGCCAGCTAGTTGTTAGTGTGTATGTTGCATAGTGAAGGATTTGGGGTGCTTTTTCAATGTATGTGATGTATAGATTGGGGGGAGTGACCACAGCTAAAACGGTGCCGGGTCAGAGAGGTCGAAGTGCATGCGGACGGTGGAAGCAGGAGACGGTGGTTCAGTAGAGCAGGGTGATTGTTGTGAGGCACACTGCCAGCGAGAGAATGTTTGTTGACATTCCTTGTAAGAACATCTGAGATAAGAGCGAGTGTACTGTAGGCCCAGAGAAGGAGGGAGAAAGGTTCATCTTAATGAAAGTTTAATGGTGTTAAAGGTTATGCAGTTGTCATGACAACACGTCGCATGACAACCAGAAGGCGGGGCCGTCGTTGCGACGACGAACATCTATAAGTCGAACGGTGTTTCCGGGTGTAGGGCAGACTAGAATCTGACCAAGAGCGAGTAGGACTGAGATCACACAGAAGACACTCTCTCCTCTCATTGAGAGGGGGGGGGGGGAGGAAGAATGCCACATCATCATTAGCTTCGGCTAACGCGAGGAGGGTTAGGCTAAAGACCAGGCCTGAACACTATTGGACTGAATAACAAAAGGACGATAGACGAACACACCGAGAGATCATTAGAATAGACTCTTCAAGGACGATACAATTTGATAACATCTGATAACATCTGATTATGAGGTTCTGTTTATAGCAATAAAACAACGCTTTTCCTCATAAGGTATTTCACGGTGTCGAAGTGTCGAATTCTTACGGAGGTGGAGAATTAGTATGGTTTATGGATTGCACTAACGGGGGAGATAAGGATCTTATCAGCCAGTGTCGGAGAGACGTCAGGACCATTAAAATGACACAACGCAGAGGAATTGGATGGAGAGCCAAAACAGATGAAGACGTGATACTGGCCAGTTTGATCAGGATCTTACAGTTGATGCAGTTTGGACCCGGATTATTGCTTGCTTTGAAGTTGCTTGAAAGGAAGAGACTGTGTGCAGTGCCGAGGCGTGAAGGGGTAGCCATGGACGCGAGCCAAGCCAGCGAGCAAGCAAGGCCAGCGCCATGGACCCAGCGAGCGAGCCCCACAAGGCCGGAGAGATAAACAGCGCCATGGACCAGAACAACTGACGGTGAAAAGATAAAGTGAGTCTCAACAACTTCACAAGCCAATAAGAAAACGAACAATAGTGTATCCGTAAACGTAATTAGTTTGACACAGAGAATGCCAGCTGTAATAGTGGGTTTGAATAACAGCAGAGCGGCACAGTTTTGTTTTGAAAATCGAAGGTGTTATCTGAAAGGGAACCAAAACAGTCATAGATGACGAAAGAAAGCAAAATAGGGCAGAAGGAGCCATAATGAGAGAGATGAGGAGGGGGGGGGGGTGCTGAACCAGACTGAAATCTGTTATGGCGGGATTGTTATGACAAGACTGTCGCCTGAGACGGCCCACCTTAAACTGGTCGCTGTGGTCTCAAGACGGCCGGAATTTGTTTTGACGGGAGGAAAGTCGGTCGGGAATTTACCTTAAACTGTGTATTATGTCCGATAAGCAAGAGTTTAGTCCGGGAGAAGCGTCCCCTGATAGGAAAGAGAGGAAAAACAGCGGTGTTTTTAGGCCTTGGAAGGAAGGGCAGCGTTCGTTTGTTTGAGAGAGTAGCCATTTGCACCGAGACAAAATGGCCGTGAGCGCCACGAGGAGATAACAACAGATAAGAACCAGGAAGTGACACGTCAACTAAACCACCATAGAGGAAGAGTAGGTCGCCACCTAGTGGCGGAGGGGGGGTAGTGCTGGGGAGTTTTCATTATCCATAGGGGAATATTTAGATATAAGTCTGTACTACCATCTAGTGGCGGATTGGGGGAGTGCACAGAGAGTGGATTATTATTATAATAATAATATTAGATATAGAGTTTAATTATACAATGGATTAAATAAGAATTGCACAGAAAGATGGTGCAGTTATTTGAATGGGTTAATTATGGAATAAAGAGGGAGTTTGAATTCCAGTGGGGCCTTCTCACACCTAATAGATAGGCAGGGTCTTCAGAAGACACGTCACCAGAAGAACTGGCGCGCGCTGGGGGTCAAACTGGGATGAAGAGTTGTGCGGAGTGGGTATCGGAAACTGCAAGTGTCACGCCGGAAGACAACAAACAGGGAACCGCCCTGTAAGATGGATAATAGGTGTGGAGAAGGTGGTAGACTAATAGCAAAACAAGGGAAGTCGAATGTACAGACGACTGCCGGTGTTGTGTTTCTGCTTTCAACAGCGGTGGAGACGACCAGGAGACAAATTGACTGGAGGAGGAGGAAGCCGCAGGGGCCAGGCACCGCAGCCTGGTACACAGATTATCCACGACGAGAGAGAGGAGACGGCGGCGGTGGAGGAGCAGATGTGGAGAGGACAGCCAGAGACACTGAGCAGTAGCAGACCAGGGGAGACATTTTTGCCTAGGGGACCGCGCCCTGGGAGGGGGACCAGCTCAGGAAAGGAGCCGTCACTGAAAGGGGCCCTTGCCCTAGAAGACGGGACCGGCCCAAGATGGGAGGTGTACTGTAAGAGGGAAGGGAGCGCTCTGATTTGGACGTGGGGTACCTAATAGGGGGGCCGAAGGGTTTAGGTGTGTCGTCTGAAAAGTTGCAATCTGTGTTTTTCTCTGTCTCTCTCTCTCTCTCTCTCCTCCCTGACCGTTGTTTATCCTTTCTGGTTTGGGTGTGATGCGGGTAATGGAACAGCAGACGGCGGGGCCCTAATTGTTATGAGTCTATTTTTGTGTATAATTAATTGAAAAACCAAGTAGTCTGTTGATTCTGAAGGTTGATTAAGAATCAAAGGGGGGAATGAAGGATTTGGGGTGCTTTTTCAATGTATGTGATGTATAGATTGGGGGGAGTGACCACAGCTAAAACGGTGCCGGGTCAGAGAGGTCGAAGTGCATGCGGACGGTGGAAGCAGTAGACGGTGGTTCAGTAGAGCAGGGTGATTGTTGTGAGGCACACTGCCAGCGAGAGAATGTTTGTTGACATTCCTTGTAAGAACATCTGAGATAAGAGCGAGTGTACTGTAGGCCCAGAGCAGGAGGGAGAGAGGTTCATCTTAATAAAAGTTTAATGGTGTTAAAGGTTATGCAGTTGTCATGACAACACGTCGCATGACAACCAGAAGGCGGGGCCGTCGTTGCAACGACGAACATCTATAAGTCGAACGGTGTTTCCGGGTGTAGGGCAGACTAGAATCTGACCAAGAGCGAGTAGGACTGAGATCACACAGAAGACACTCTCTCCTCTCATTGAGAGGGGGGGGGGGGGGGGGGGGGGGGGAGGAAGAATGCCACATCATCATTAGCTTCGGCTAACGCGAGGAGGGTTAGGCTAAAGACCAGGCCTGAACACTATTGGACTGAATAACAAAAGGACGATAGACAAACACACCGAGAGATCATTAGAATAGACTCTTCAAGGACGATACAATTTGATAACATCTGATAACATCTGATTATGAGGTTCTGTTTATAGCAATAAAACAATGCTTTTCCTCATAAGGTATTTCACGGTGTCGAAGTGTCGAATTCTTACGGAGGTGGAGAATTAGTATGGTTTATGGATTGCACTAACAGGGGAGATAAGGATCTTATCAGCCAGTGTCGGAGAGACGTCAGGACCATTAAAATGACACAACGCAGAGGAATTGGATGGAGAGCCAAAACAGATGAAGACGTGATACTGGCCAGTTTGATCAGGATCTTACAGTAGCAACCACGTTGCAGTGCAGGCAGCCAGAAGGGCCTATTTTATTTTGAACATTATTATTTACTAATAAAGCAATTTCAATTTAAATGCGTCTTATCATTGCCATAGTCTACTTGGTAACCGTTTTTATAAAAGCAATAGCTCACTTCAGGCCATGGCATATGGTTATTATATCACAACTAAGGGGCATTGTTTGACCCGACACAAAGTGGATATAATAACCATATACCACGGCCTCATAAGCTGTTTTGCACTTGCTTTTAACTTGTGGGTGCTCCCAACTGATGTGTAGATTTGAATAACTTGTAGTACAGTAATACACTAACGTTATATACACCTAGAAACATTTAAATAAAAAAATAAATGTTTAGCGCGCACTTAAATGTTGAACACACTTCTATGTGATTCCTCTCCTGGGGTAAGACTGACCTCAGATGACTGGATTTGAAATTAGCCTGGAACACTCTGTATGCACCTGGAAATGTAAAAAAGCCCACATTAATTCACATTAGTAGCACTGTACATTAATTCACATTAGTAGCACTCTACATGAATTCACTTTAGTAGCATTGTACATTCATTCACATTAGTAGCACTTTACATTAATTCACATTAGTAGCACTTTACATTAATTCACATTAGTAGCACTTTACATTAATTCACATTAGTAGCACTTTACATTAATTCAATTCGTAGCACTTTACATTAATTCACATTAGTACCACTTTACATTAATTCACATTAGTACCACTTTACAGAACAATAACTAGACCTCGGCCATGGCTTAACAATGAGCCATAAAGCTAAAGTTCACAGCTGAGCTTTCAAGCCTGATTCATGAAGGAAATGTGGCCTAAAGGCTAAAACAAGGTAGGTTGATTGGGCTGACTGTCTTCTTTGGTAGCATTTTACATTAATTCACATTAGTAGCACTTTACATAGAATTCACTCTCTCTTCACTTAGCAGGAAGTAGAGCAGTGATATAACTCACTCTCTCTTCACTTAGCAGGAAGTAGAGAAGTGATAGAACTCTCTCTCTCTTCACTTAGCAGGAAGTAGTGATATAACTCACTCTCTTCACTTAGCAGGAAGTAGAGAAGTGATAGACTTAAGTGAGTGACTTAAACACATTCTGCAATCTGTTAATAAACTTTTCAATCAATCAATCGAACTCTCTCTCTCTCTTCACTTAGCAGGAAGTAGTGATATAGCTCACTTTCTCTTCACTTAGCAGGAAGTAGAGCAGTGATATAACTCACTCTCTCTTCACTTAGCAGGAAGTAGAGAAATGATAGAACCCATTCCCTCTCTTCACTCAGCAGGGGTTAATAAGGGTTAGGGTTAATAAGGATCGATTGAAAACTTTATTAACAGATTGCAGAATTGGTACAGTACAGTACAGCTCAATACATACAATTGTTAAGGGGATGCAGACCAGAGAAAGACTTTCGTCTGGTTTACATCAGGGTCCCCCATTTTCAATTCATCATAACATATATGACATACACGACATACAGATAGACAGTACTGCTACATCTATACATTTATGACGTACCAGATGTGCAAATACAGTACTGTTTTTTATACAAAGAGTCTAGAAAAGAGAGTATATACATTTGACGTAGAAACTGGAGGAGGTTGGGTAGGTGGGGTGGGGGGGGGGGGACTGTACATTGGAGGTGGTTGGGTGGTTGGGTGGTTGGGTGGGGGGGTTGGGTAGGAGGGGTGGGTGGGGGACACTGTATTGGAATATTGACACATTGACACATTGGAATATTGACAAAACCATACTTGGTCATTTACTGTACATTGTAGGGGGTTGGGTTAGGACATTTACAGGGGCCAGTTTCGAATTGCAGTCTCCCGTAGGTGTTCTTTGAGAGTGCTTTTGAAAGTGGGTAGTGATTCACATTAATTTACAGCTTTGGGTAGGGCGTTCCACATTGATGTGGCATAATTGCTAAATGTGTTTAGTCCCTTGTTTGAGCCGAATATGGGTTTAACATGATTTGTGGAGCTCCCTCTGGTGTTGTGATCGTGGTATTCACTGACCTTTGGGAAGTATTTTGACATGTACATGGGTACCTTGGTCGTGTAGTGCATCTTGTAGACCAGGCCCATTGCAAGTTGCTGTACTCTGTCGTCTACTCTAAGCCATCCTAGGCTGTCAAAGTGGGCAGGGGTGAGGTGGGTTCTAGGAGTAAGGTCAAGCAGTAGTCTGACCAGTTTGTTTTGAGATGTTTGTAATTTTGTTTTTAGCGCCTTTGAGGTGCTTTGGTACCATGAGGTGCAAGCATAGTCGTAGTACCCTTGAATGAGTGCTCCTGCCAGAGTCTTCAGGGTATTCTTGTTTACCAGAGAGGAGATCCGGTACAAGAATAGAGTTCGTTGGTTGACTTTTTTTATTACCTTGGATGCCATTTTGTCACAGGAAAGATTTGCCTCTAGGATGGAACCTAGGTATGTAATTTCATCTTTCCTTGTGACAATATTGTTATCCACTGTAACTGAGAAGCCGTCGGTCTTGCTGAGTTTGTTATTTGATCCGAAGAGAATGGACTCCCGTTTTACCCAGGTGTAATGATTTGTGATGAGGTGTGATGAGTTTGTTATCAGCGAGCCAGGTGCAGATTCTGCCGAGTTCTGAGCTGAGGGTTTTTTCAACCTGTAACTTGTTCTTGTCAGAGACCAGCAGGGCTGAGTCGTCTGCGAACAAGAACAAGTTGCAGTCACAAGCTGACGACATGTCATTTGCATAAATTAGGAACAGTAGCGGTCCTAGTATGCTTCCTTGTGGAACACCAGAGCTCACTGTGAGGGGGGGGGGGGGGGGGGGGGGGCATAGGGTACCGTTTACCTCCACCATCTGTTCCCTCCCCTCAAGGTAGGATTGCATCCAGCTCACTGATAAACCAATTGCTTTTAGCTTGTCAATCAGAATGGAGTGATTGACAGTGTCGAAGGCCTTTTGTAGGTCCAGCATGACCATGCCGCAGTATTTGCCCGCGTCCACCTCTTGTTTGATGTGGTCATTCAAATAGAGAAGGCATGAGTCAGTGGAGTGGGATGTTCTGAAGCCAGATTGGAATTCGTAGATTAGATTGTTTTCCCGCTAGGTACTTTTCAACCTGTTTAACCTGTCAAGGGTAAGGGTTAATAAGGGTTATTATAAGGGTTAATAAGGGTTAGTGTTAATAGGGGTTAGGGTTATTAGAAGGGTTATAAGGGTTACGGTTATATAATGGTCAGGGTTATTAGAAGGATTAATAAGGGTTAGGGTTAATAAGGGTTATATAAGGGTTAATAAAGATGATATAAGGTTATAAGGGGAAGACCAGAATGTGTAGCACAGTCTCATGACAGACAAATATTTGAACAAAAGGGATTCCACATTTTGATGTTTTAACGAAAATACAATAATTAAACCTTCTAAAACTATAGCAATAGCAACCCTATCTCTATTTCTCCATCTACACCAGGACAGTTGAAACACAGTCTACATGTAACAACTTACCAACACAAGACAGATGAACCACAGCCCACATGTAAGCATTGAAGTCAAACTGCAAAACAGACAGATTTGCAGAGTCTACAATTAGTTTACAAAGCATATTTACTATACATTCTTACAATTATTCTACCTTAACTCTTTCAGTGCCACTCACGAGATTTCTCTGGTTTTTTTATAGGTGGTTTGCGTGCCACTCACGAGATTTCTCTGATTTTTTTTTTTTTTTGCAATCTGAAAAATTATTGCATCACCCGAGCCTACCCGAGTATAGCCGAGCTGCGCCGGTGATCACTGTGGAAAAAAGCGCCCCCTGTCGTCTCCCAGATGACATAAGTGATTTTGGAATGGACTCAATGAAAATGAATGGGGAAAAAATTCCGGTACTCCACATTTTCCAGTTCACTGATCCAGCCGGGGTTACCACAGTTCATTCTGGAGCCTCAGATCCCCGCGGATCATGGAGATCTACAGTGTCGCGTTGGATCCATACACGTATCGATTTTTTCGAATGGTGATCAGGAATTGGAATATACCAGTTGGATACCATCTGATGTCAGGTAAGGACTCTATGTTATCAGTGGTAGGATAATCGGAGTAAGTTTGATGAAGTTATAAGCTGTTTTGTGAAATGTCTTCTTTCGGTTTCACTGTAAAAGTCTGTGAGGAAATCAACGGAGCGATTATCAGTGCGCGGCCGTAATGTGCTTGCGTGCACGTATAATATTGATCATCTAGCGTTTATTTGAAAACGATTCATAAAAAGGCAGACGAATATCAACGTTGTGGAATATTCCACTAAAAGACGATTTTCATAGAATGCTCCAGAATGAGCTGTTTTTTATATCAAAACGGGGGCTTTTCTAACTGCTCTGAAACGGAAACGACGCGATAAAAAAACAATCTGCCTTCACAGCACTGACTGGAAAATAGTCTTTGATAATGCGATGGGCAGATTAGACACATAGCCATAATTTAAAACATAGATTAGGCGATATTAACGTTAACATTGGCGCCGATAATAAATAAAATAAATAATTTAGGACCTGCTCAGAGGTCATCAATCGGCACACATGCGATGCATGCATGCAATTCGTATCTGCGATTAACCCATCCCGTTGTCCTTCCCCCCCAAGGGCAGCTGGGAGCAGACAGGCGTCAACGTGAGCCGCGCCAGGGGACCAATCCAAGTGCTCCTGTCCGTCTTCGTCAAGGATGCCACAGCGTTAGCGATCTATTGTTGTGCATGTTTTTCCATTGGGTTTATCTTATCGGGGGGGGAACCCTTGCGAGCACGGGGAGAACATGCAAACTCCACACAGAAATGGTGGCATTCAAGCGGTAAAACGGAAAACCAGGCGTGGCACTGAAAGAGTTAAGGGGTGGTTAGAATGTTTTGACATAAAGTGGTATAAAATACTTGCTGGTAGTGTAATCAATGCATAGCCATTACTTACCACGACCCACGGGTGAATCAAGCATAGGAAAAGCACGAGGACTGCACGAGGATGGTTCAGACTTGTGTCTGCATGTTGTGGTGTGGTCAAAGACTGGTTTGTTACAGGTGTCAAGAGTATGGCCAGAACTTAGACCTCGGGTCTCTGTAAGTAAGCTAATGGTTATACATCGATTACACTACTGGCAAGTATTTCATACCACCTAATGTATAAAAAAAAAACTGAACTTCATCATGAATCGAATCAAATCAAAACAATAATTTGAGAGACACTGTGAACCAAACATAAGCCTAGAAGATCAAATCTATACGTTTTGGGCCCTAGGTAGTTCTATAGCTCCAAATTGGCCTATTGTCATGAATGATGCAGGTGCAGGCGTACGATCAGGGTGCTGAGCTGCATGTGGGTGTGTCCAACTTAGTTTTGGTTATTTGGTGACCAGAAATGCTTAGTGCAGCGCGGCACATTCTGCCAAAAGGACTGGAGCAGGAGGAATACATTATGGTGTAATCCATAACAGGTGGGGTTGGTGCTGGCTTCAGCAATGGCCAACCAAAGCTTAAAGCTTGTGGTGATTTAATAAACATTCAAATGCTGTGTTTGCATTTAGAAATTGTCTGAAGGATTTACTTCCAAGTGGGGTGTAATGCATCACCTTACATCCATAACAATGGTTTGTGGGAATTTGGACAGATGTTCCTGTGCGCCTTTGCCTAGGCTGCTGTAAGGCTGCTGTCAGGCTGCTGTCATGCTGCTGTCATGCTGCGGTGAGGCTGCTGTCAGGCTGCTGTCAGGCTGCTGTCAGGCTGCTGTCAGGCTGCTGTCAGGCTGCTGTCATGCTGCTGTCATGCTGCTGTCATGCTGCTGTCAGGCTGCTGTCGGGCTGCTGTCGGGCTGCTGTCGGGCTGCTGTCGGGCTGCTGTCGGGCTGCTGTCGGGCTGCTGTCGGGCTGCTGTCAGGCTGCTGTCAGGCTGCTGTCGGGCTGCTGTCGGGCTGCTGTCGGGCTGCTGTCGGGCTACTGTCGGGCTGCTGTCGGGCTGCTGTCGGGCTGCTGTCGGGCTGCTGTCGGGCTACTGTCGGGCTGCTGTCGGGCTGCTGTAAGGCTGCTGTAAGGCTGCTGTCAGGCTGCTGTCAGGCTGCTGTCGGGCTGCTGTCGGGCTGCTGTCGGGCTGCTGTGAGGCTGCGGTCTTAGACGTGGTCTGATCAGGCAGAGGCGCAGGTGTGATTTTATGCCAAAATGGATACCAAAATTACACTGCGCCAGTGGATCTTTATCTATTCTACACTAACCGTGCCACCCACCTTGGCACAGATGGATTCATGATGAGCCACGAAATGACCAAAAAGGTCCAAGCAGAAATCATTTTTTCTTTCGCCCCAACCAAATTGCCAATACACCCTCCCCCAGTACCTGCACGAGAATAGAGCCCAAAGAGTATTCAGATTTTCCTCTGACAGTTTTTCTTTCAATGCGGTTGTGAAAATATACCCTAACGTTTTTCGGTGAGGAGCTCTCGAAAGCACGTCTTACTCCATCCGTTGCACACTAGCGCCCCCCACGTTTTTCAATCCCTAAACTATACCATACCATAGGGCACCACAATATGAAAGCCAAAGTATCTAACTTGTCCAACTCTTTAGATTAGTAGTCATTCACCCAAGGGTCGCTGAGAGGAAGGTTGATTGCCGACACCAGCAGGAGACATACGCTGCAGGGGAGGAGAGTCCAGCTAGTTAACACACTTTCTGGCCTTTTTCTTCTTACGTTTACTGGTACTCATTAGGCACAGACACACAATTACATAGGGCACATCATCTTTTTTTTTTTTTTTTATCCACTTTTTCTCCAATTTTCTATATTTTCTCCCATCCCAATTTCGTATCATCCAATTTCAACCCTCCCCTGTCACGAACGCTGTTTCTTGCCTCCCACAAGCCGGCTGCAATGTGGACTAAGTCATACATAGCACAAGTCCCCTCCGGTACTTGAGGTAACAGCAGTCGCATCTTTTCACCTGCGCAGCTCGATCTCTCAGTGGCGAGGAGTAACGCGTGGGAGGCTCACACTGCCCCCGACACTTCCTGATTCTACTGCGCAGGCGCACCAACCGACCTGTAGGAGTCGCTGTCCACAACGCCCGATCCCCACCCATCAGTTTCCCACCCCCTAATACGGCCAATGTGTATTAGTATGAACGACCA
This sequence comes from Notolepis coatsorum, assembly GCF_963971535.1. Taxonomy (NCBI): domain Eukaryota; kingdom Metazoa; phylum Chordata; class Actinopteri; order Aulopiformes; family Paralepididae; genus Notolepis; species Notolepis coatsorum. The sequence goes on along the minus strand of NC_140174.1, from coordinate 82,547,213 downwards.
GCTAAACTGAAAGCAATGTGGAGCGCTGGGCTCGAACAGGCGAGCCCAGCGTCTCTGCATTCATGGCGAGCGCCTTGCCCACTACGCCACGTAGCCGCCCATAGGGCACATCATCTTAAGAGCGTGACCTTTCAAAGGAGGAACAATTTCTTCATAACATGTTTATGAATTATCCATTTTTTGGGATAAGAAAAATCTATTGTGTAAAGGAAGAAGGGGAAAAATTTACTCACCTAAAAAACCTCATCCAGCACACCTTCTGTTGATGACAGAGATCAAAGAATCACAAGAAAGCTTACATTTGCTATTGTGATCTAGTTTTACTTGCTATCGTGGTCTAGTTCCAAGTAATCAACGACCTCCTCATCTCCGCTGATGCTGGTGCCCTCAACATCCTGATCCTACTAGATCTTAGTGCAGCCTTTGACACAGTGGGTCACTCCATCCTCCTCCAAAGGCTGCACCAACTGGGTGTTGAGGGCACAGCACTTGACTGGTTTGCACTTGACTCAATTTATCTCCCTCTCTGGCCACACCTCTTCCCCCTCCCCAGTCACACAGGGGGTCCCCCAAGGCTCAGTCCTAGGCCCCCTGCTCTTCATCTGCTACATTCTCCCCCTCGGTCACATCATTCGCAAATACAACCTCAACTTCCACTGCTATGCTGATGACACCCAAATTTACATCACTACACAATCCCCCCACAGCCCTCCCCTCAGTCACATTGAATCCTGCATCACTGAACTAAAAACCTGGATGACCCATAACCTCCTCAAATTAAATAGCGACAAGACAGAACTCTTCATCATCGGCACCAACACCACCCTCACCAGATCCGGACCCATCACACTCACCATCAATGACTCCACCATCACCCCCTCCCCCCTAGTCCGCAACCTCTGTGTCATCCTCGACCCCACCCTCTCATTTGACCCCCATGTCCGCTCCATTGTCAAAACTTCATATTTTCACCTCTGCAACATTGCCAAAATCAGTCACTGCCTCTCCCCCCCTGCCGCTGAATCCCTCATACACGCCTTCATCTCCTCCCGCCTGGACTACTGTAACTCCCTCCTCACTGGCATCACCTCCCGCTCCCTCCATAAACTCCAGATGGTCCAAAACTCAGCCGCCCGCCTCCTCACTAACACCCGGTCCCGGGAACACATCACTCCTGTCCTCCACTCCCTCCACTGGCTCCCGATCAAGGAACGAATTAACTTCAAAACACTACTCCTCACCTTCAAAGCCCTCCATAGCCTGGCCCCCGCCTACCTGACTGACCTCCTTCTCCCCTACCGCCCCACCCGTTCCCTCCGGTCCTCTTCCACTCTTTCCCTCACTGTCCCGTCATCCAAACTCAAAAGTTTCGGTGACCGGGCATTCTCACGAGCTGCACCCCGACTCTGGAACTCCCTCCCTCAGACCATCAGAGACTCTCCCTCACTCTCCACCTTCAAATCCAGACTCAAAACCTACCTGTTCTCCCAAGCATTCAACCTTCCTTACCCATAACCACCCTCCTCCAACTCGCCACCATTTCCCCCTGCCCCACATTCTCTCCTCTCCTGCCCCCCCCCCCCCCACCCCCCTTGGTTTTCCCTTACTCTCCTCCCGATTGTCTCCCCTACTCACTCCCGTATTTGTTATCTGTTACTCGTGGTTTTATGTTTCCTGTGTATTCTTATTGTCCTCCGTTTCCCTGTGGTTCTGTTTTTTTTTTTTTTTTTTTTTTCTATTGTCAGCGACTTTGGGTCTTTGAAAAGCGCTTTACAAAATAAATGAATTATTATTATTATTTCATCCACCAGAGGCAGTGCATTAAGTACTGAATCATCAGTCGTGCACATACGCAGGTCGAGTATTTATACCAACACAGTCACCTGTGACCCCTGATGACCCGAGCTAGGGTATATCTTCCTGTGTCATCAGTGGCTCGCTTCACAGGTCTACTATACCTTGTAATGTTAACTAAAGCTAAATCAATGAGTGAGTGACTCATGTCTGAGCTGGAACTGAGACGGCTCTGGTGTCAGCGTTTCTCCAGAAGGTGCTCGTGCTCTCGCACCTAAACCAGCCTGTCCAGCTGGCCCTAGTAGGAGAGGGAGGATTGAGGCTGCTATGCCCGGTACGGACCCTAAGAGCTTATGTGAACATTACAGTGAGTATGTTACGGAAGTCCGATTAACTCATTGTCTGTCAAAACAGCACCCGTCTCACTAGTAGATTGTGGATGTCACTTTCCATGCATATGGAGCAAAGAACTGCCCCCCTGCCATCAGGTGTAGGGTGCCACTATTCCGGAAGTGTCTCCACATCATGGGCAGCCCTGAGAGGGGTGCCCTGGATACCATATGCGCTGCGGCCTTGTGGGCATCACCGGGCACATTCTCCAGGTTCTGCAAAGTGAACGCTGTCATCCATTGGGTGTGGCAGGGTTCCCACAGACATTGCAAAATGAAATGCAAGAACTTTCAAGTACTTTTCCAAGCACTATTTTTCATTTTAAAAGGTCCATTTAGGATACTTAAAAAAAAAGTACATTTAAAAAAAAAATCAGATCCAATATTTATGGCTTAAAACTAGGGATGTTCGATATTGGCTTTTTTTTTCCAATATCAGATATACCGATATTGTCCAACTCTTAATTTCCGATATCAACCGATACCGATATATGCGGGGTTTCCCCACCAAAAAAACACAACATTATGCATACTTTTCACAATAAATAAAATGAGAATTTGTTCTTACTTGCTTTCCTGGGTAAATAAAGGTTAAATAAATAAATAAAAAATATTTTTTAGATATTTTTTTAAAAACAGATACAGATAATTTCCAATATTACATTTTAACACTTTGAGTGCCGACGACGTGTATTGTCGTCTTATCACGCCCCCCGTTGAGTGCAGACGACGTGAAATGTCGTTTGATTTTTTTATTAGCGATCTGAATTCATATTTCATCAACCGAGTCTCCCGTTGGTACCATAGATATATATAGAACACTAGATAGCTTAAGGCGGAGTCACCAGCGTCACTGAACCGCCGCCATCTTGCCCAGGTCAGCCTTGAGTGAGAGTGAGTGAGCTGCACAGACAAAAATACTCATAACTCGCTGAAATATTGACGGATTTACAAACGGGTTGGTTTGCTATAAACATCAAAGATGTAGTTATGATACTGCATACTTATAAAAAAAAATTAAAGATGTTTTTTTTTACAAACCGCTTGAATCATAGCCACGTTAATAAAACAGTTTGTAAATCCGTCAATATTTCAGCGAGTTATGAGTATTTTTGTCTGTGCAGCTCACTCACTCTCACTCAAGGCTGACCTGGGCAAGATGGCGGCGGTTCAGTGACGTCGCTCTCCATTGGCCGGCATTGACCCTCTAGGACAGGGGTGCCCAACCTTTTTTGAACCAAGATCTACTTTTTAATTTACCACCTAGCCGAGAGCTACCAGCCAAAATTGTATATTGTAAGCAGTCATTTGAGGCTTTATAAAAGCAGCATAATGAACACAAATCTGTCAGTGCCGAGTCCGACCTCATCTTAAATAACAAACAGCATTGCTTGTTGTAGTTAACAAGGAGAGGCAGAGTTGATTTTGCACAAAAAAAAATAAAAAATAAAAAATTATAATCTAATTTTATTAATCGAGATCTACTTGAAACCAGTCGCGATCGACTGGTTGGGCACCACTGCTCTAGGAGCTCAGATGGGGAAATACCGCCCCCTATCGTCTATCCCTGTGTAACTGCAGCCCATTCGATTATACTGGGAGATGTCTGTGGGGGGAGCCTACTGGCTCCATTATGCTGGCGATGGATCTGATGAACATGGAAGTGATCACGAGTTGGAAAGCAGCGTGGAATATATATTTACAGCAGCCAATAATCAATCAATAAACACGATCGATATTTGGAATGGCGATCAGGAATTGGAATAATCTTTTTTGAGAAAATCTGATCTAAGGTAAGGAGTCTGTTACCAGTTTTAGGATAATCAGAGCTGTATTCACTGAGATATCAGCATGTGCCATGTGTGTGTATGTGTGTGTGCTGTTGAGGAAATTTGAGAATAGATTTTTCAGCCCGCTTCTATAGCGTGCATAAGTACACATTATACTATCGATAATATAGCGTTTATTTGAAAACTATTCATAAATAGGCCGACAAATGACAACGTGTCTAGTGTATTCGAGAATATTCCAATAAATGCCGTTTATGGGGGAATTTTAGAGAGAACGATAGCTTTTCAAAATGCTATAAAAAGGATATGAACCAATTAAAAAACAATCCGTTTCGACAATGTTGACTGCAAACAAGTCATTGATAAGCGACGGGCAGATTAGACACATAGCCATAATTAAAAACATAGATTATGCGTTTTTAACGCTAACATTGAAGTGGATGATGGCATTCAAGGGGGTAAAAAGGAAAACAAGGCCGGCACTGATAGTGTTAATGCCAATATCGGCCGATAATAACGGTAGGCCGATAATATCGGACATCCCTACTTAAAACTAATTTCCGACAATTAGTTACACTTTAAATAAAAAAATATATATTTCTTGATTCAGAACTGGTTGGTTTGAATTCCAATGACTTTTTAAGCACCTTGTTAAAAATGTTGCTGTTTTCAAGAAATTGTAGGCCTTGACTTTTTTTATTTTTTTTTACTCAAGCACTTTAAGTTCTTCAAGGACCTTGTGCGAACCCTGGTGTGGTCCCTGTGCCATGTTCCTCTACTTCTACTCTATGAGGTACGTACTCTGGATTCCTCATGACTCTGTTGGTATGAGTCATCCAGTGCTTAAAGTACTGTACCACCTCTGGCAGTCAGGAAGGATGAAATAAAGCAAGTTACATACTATGTACTGTAACTACGGTTCTATGAATCCTGGATGACCGCCAGAGCCCTCAGTCCCTTAGAATCCTTGCGATTGTGCGAGAAGATTCTGTAGGGACAGAGCTGTTACTGGAAGATATACCCTAGTTCAGGTCATCTGGGGTCACAAGCGACTTTCGACCTGAGCAAGACGGAAGATTCAGTCCTTAATGCACCACCTCCTACTTATTACTAGATTTACTCCCAGTTATTAGTTACTTTGAAGATAAAAGTTATATTTCCTTAAAATGTAGTGCAGTAAAATAACAGAGTTCCATAAAACAATAAAGTACCTCCAAACTGTACTTAAGTGCAGTACTTGTGTAAAAGTACTTGGTTACTTTTCACATATCAAATCATTGCCACACCACTACTGCTGTACTGGGCAGCATTACCTCTCTGTGGAGCAGCATCAGGATCAGCCAACTAACCACATGTGAGGAATTATGAAGAGTGAAGAAACAAGGAATGTCCTGGAACACAGAAGAACATGTCAAGCAATGTCATAAAAGCAGCCTAATAATAATAATAACTTCGTTTTATATAGCGCCTTTCATAAGACCCAAGGTCGCTTTACATAAGGGGAAAAAACAAACAAAAATAACAAACTTATTTTGGGTTAAAGGCCAAGTTGAAGAGGTGGGTTTTGAGGAGTTGAGCGTTGCGGAGTTCTGCAGGGAGGGAGTTCCAGAGGGTGGGAGCTGCCACGCTGAAAGATCTGTCCCCAAAGGTCTGCAGTCTGGTTCGGGGGAATAGAGAGCTGACCAGTGTCTGAGGATCGCAGGGACCATGACTGACTGTAGGGGTGGAGGAGGTCAGTGAGGTACTGAGGTGCCAGAGCATGGAGGGACTTGTGAGTGAGCAGGAGGGATTTGTAGGTGATGCGGGATTTGATGGGGAGCCAATGGAGGTGGATGATGAGGGTGGGGGTGATGTGCTGCCAGGGTTTGGTGCGGGTGACAACCCTGGCAGCTGAGTTTTGAACATACTGGAGCCTGTCCAGGGTTTTGCTTGGAGCCCCGGACAGGACACCGTTGCAGTAATCCAGGCGGGTTCAGCCTACACTAGGGCTGAACTATTTGCAAAACACATTGCAATTAATTTGACTGATATTGCAATTGTGATGATTATATATTAGAAGGAATACGTTTTTGCCTCATTATTGTGTTTTTTTGCAGGGAACTGTACGAAACAAAGAGAGGTATGTATGACATGGTTTGTAGGTCAGGATGTCTACTCTGCACCACAGTGTTCCATTTAGAATGTTTTTTTTACTTTGATTTGGATATTGCACTACTAGGCCATATTGTGATTTTTCAACAACATTTAGATGAATTGTTCAACCATGTCCATAGGAACGTGTTGTTGCTTATTGCCGTCTCTTTTCAATCTCAGGAGAAATAGGAGTTTCTCATTTTAGAGATATCAAATTAATTAATCGACCAATCAAGCTCAAATATATGGTTCAAGATTTGTTTTAAACATTGTGTCTCTCTCACACTGTGTCACACACACACACACACACACTTGATGAGACTTACCATGCATGATAAGGCCCTGGAGCCTCCATATATGTTTCCAACAAACAGCAGGGACCCTGGAAGCCAAGAAAGAGCTGCTGACCTGTAACATACCAGAACATTACAGCCATTCAAAAAAGGTTACATCCAACTACCGGTAACTTAGAATTGTTCATTTATAAATGACTACAAACAAAGCATTTGAGATATACTGTAATAATATAGACTTTCCTCATTCACCAAAATGTAAAACAGTTGTTCCAGAAAACTAAACTTTTATCTTTGTCTTTGTCTTATTGTATCATCATTCATCATGCACTTACCTGGGAATGCGGCTGATCTCTACCCATCCAAACTTCCCGGAGAGAAGAAGCAGGAGACCCCCGATTAATGTCTGCCATCTGAAAATATGAATGGAAAAAGTTCTAACTGAGTGAAGACCTTTCCAAATATCCATACAATATAATTAGGAAACGTCTTACCCAGGAATATATCACTACCTCCTTACTGCAAAAACAGGGATGCCACTGGCAAAATACCCAAGATGGCATTATGCTCCAACACAAATCAAATTCAAATGATAAATTATGAAATGTAACACGTTATAGACAAACTGTTGGAACCTGCTTCAAATAATATTATATCATATTTATGTCATTAACTTTCATGTGGCAAACAAACAAACAAACAAGGCCCTGTTTAAATGCTGCCATCAAGCTACTCACCCTTGAAATAAGGTTGGATAGGTGAACTTCAACACAGAGAGGACATACTGCAACAACAACAGAAAATACATAAAATAACCAACTTCAAAATCAAGCTTTTCCACATTCCATGCATGTGGAGCTGAAGGAATTTATACTTGAAAAATGGGTGTTTTTGGACAACAGCTACTGTAGGCTAGTGGTCTGTATCCGCTTCCATTCATTTGTGCTAAGCTAGGCTAGCTTGCAGCCGTATAACTTTCTACTGAACGCATAGGGGGGGAAATCGGTATGCATCTTCTTGTTAGAGAAGACGATAAGAGCATTTCCCATACTATTGGGGTGTTCCTTCTGCCATTCACACATACAGTGCCCTCGAGAATTCTTGGTACCCTAGGTAAAATATGAACAAAAAGCTGTGGGAAAGATGTCATTGTCGTTTATCAGCCGGATCCTACACTGAAAATATGAGAGAAATCAGCCGCCATGACCACTGAACGAAGGTTATATTATATAATCTTGCTTTGCCTATTGGACTGCTCTGGTGCCTATAGGACCATGCGGCCCGTCACGATAACAAATTTTGCTGGGCAATTAATTGTCCCAGAAATTATTGCTATAATCGATATTATTGCGGTTTGGAGAGATTAATTTTTTTGAGAAATGTATTTCCCAAAAGTTCAACAAAAAAAAATGTTCCACTAATATAATGATAATAGCATAATAATGCAAGGAAACCGTTCCACGGGTTAGTTCTGGTGAGTTAGTTCTGGTGAGTTAAATAGCCTATAGCCATTTAAATTTTTATAAAATTAATTAAATATATATTTTTACGTTAATAATAATAATAATAATAATAATAATACTATTTACATTTATATATTTATAAATGTTTATAATTATAATGTAATTATAAATATATAAATGTAAATATTATTAACGTAAACAAACTGGTCAGACTACTACTTGACCTTACCCCCAGAACCCACCTCACCCCTGCCCACTTTGACAACCTAGGATGGCTTAGAGTAGACGACAGAGTACAGCAACTTGCAATGGGCCTGGTCTACAAGATACACTATATGACTAAGGTACCCATGTACATGTCAAAATACTTCCCAAAGGTCAGTGAATACCACAACCACTACACCAGAGGAAGCTCAACAAATCATGTTTAACCCAGAATCGGCTCAAACAAGGGACTAAACACGTTTAGCAATTATGCCACATCAATGTGGAACGCCCTACCCAAAGCTGTAAAGGAATGTGAATCCCTACCCACATTCAAAACCGCTCTTAGAGAGCACCTACGGGAGGCTGCAATTCGAAACTGGCCACCGTAAATGCCCAAACCCCCCACCACCTCCTAATAGACAGTCTCCTCCCCACCGCATGTATATATTCCCTCCCCGCCGTATGTATATTTCTCTCCCACCCACCCACCCCCGCCAAATGTACAGTCTCCACCCCACCATATGTATATTTCTCTCCCACCCACCCACCCCCTCCTCCTAAGGCCTAACAAAATTAATAGTTGGTTTCCGGTTGCCGACCGACCCTGCCGATTTAGGTGCGACGCAATATATTTTATGAGTTTTTAAAAAAAAAATAAAAAAAAATAAAAAAAAAATGATTTTTTATTTTATTTTTATATATAGAATAAAGTTTCATAGAAATCTTAGTCAAACATTTAGTATTATGGATATTAAACATGCTGGCAGAGTACATGCATCCATGTTGTTGTGAACATTTTAATTAAATAAAGAAATTCCCTATACATAGTCGCCGTGGGAAAGAATAAAATAAAAAAATAAAATAAAATAAATTCCCTACCTACCCATGGCCAAACTGACAACCAACAGGAAACCAACAATATATTTTACTTTGCCTAATGTACAGTCCCCTCCCCATCATATGTATATACTCTGTCAGGATCTAGGGGTAACAGTACTGTATATTTGAATACCGTTTATGTCACAAATGTATCAGTACTAAATACCTATATGTCCCTATGCCATAAATGTCATGTATGTTGTGTATGTCATAAATGTCTATATGAATTGAAAATGGGGGACCCTGATGTAAACAAGACAAACGTCTTTCTCAGGTCTGCATCCCCTTAACAATTGTATGTATTGAGCCGTACTGTATTGTACCCATTCTGCAATATGTTAAATAAAGTTCTCATTCATTCATTCATTCATTCATTCATTCACAACTCGTGTGTCGCCTTCCTGGTGCAACATCACAATAACTACGACAATCAAATAGGTTCAAACTCAAACCTAATACATCACAAAACCTGCTGTATAAAAGCAATAATACACAAGGGATGTTGTGAATATTGCCATGCTGTGATGTGACGCGAGCTTTGCTCTCGTGCCTGCATGCGAGCACATCACAGCCAACCTCTGTAGTAACGCCAGCGGCAAGAGGTTCTGGTTCCTGCCTCATTAAAACAAACACGCAAATAGCAATTAATCGCGCCTGTCAAAATCATTGCATTAATTTTCATTATCGCGCGATAAATTGATTTATTGCTTATCGCGACAGGCCTACCTATCACTGACCAGGACCACACCCTTTCTGCTTGGCAAGTGTGGTAGCTACTAATCTCCCTCCCAAAGGTACTTTGGTATAGCAACAACTGTAGGTTCACTATGGCATTTCCATGTTGTAAACAGGGGCCAGGGAGCAGAGTCCCTGAGGCTCTGATCAGTGAACCTGTGTAGTGTGTCGCCCTCTTGTGTTCAAAAGGTGTAACTGTATACTGAATATCTATTTGAATGGACAATGATGGAAACTCATTCAATAAAATACTTGTCATTGACTGATTTGAAAAATATTCCAGGATTCACATTCCTGGCCTGCTGTCCAGAAAATCAGAAAATCAACCACACATATCTTTAATCGATAATCATATTAAAATTATATTAAATCAGAGTTGGGTCTCATTTATTATAAAAATAATATTAAAATATGTATATTTTGGGCTCTTACAATCAGAATTCCTCTTAAGATTATACGAGTGTGTATTTATATAATAACAATTAGCCCACAATTAATGAGTGATTTGGTGTTATGATGATGATAAGAATAATAATAAACTTTATTTGTATAGCACCTTTCATAAAAGTGCTTCACATCAGTAAACAAATACATAAACGTTGCATAAAATAGACTAAATGTAATAAAAGCAATGCAGAGAATAAGAAAACGTGTAAAAGCACTGCAGACAATAACAATATAATATTGAGTTTAAAACCCGACAGTCTTCCCTGTTTTATCTTGATGATATATATGGCTTGCCGATAACAAACTATCATTAAAAACAGAGTCCATTCTCTTCGGTTCAAATAACAAACTCAGCAAGACCGACGGCTTCTCAGTTACAGTGGGTGACAATATTGTCACAAGGAAAGAAGATATTACCTACCTGGGTTTCATCCTAGCGGCTAATCTTTCCTGTGACAAAATGGCATCCAATGTAATAAAAAAAAGTCAACCAACAAACTCGATTCTTGTACCGGATCTCCTCTCTGGTAAACAAGAATACCCTGAAGACTCTGGCAGGAGCACTCATTCAAGGGTACTGAATGAATGAATGAATGAAAACTTTATTTAACAGATTGCAGAATGGGTACAATACAGTACGGCTCAATACATACAATTGTTAAGGGGATGCAGACCTGAGAAAGACGTTTGTCTTGTTTCCATCAGGGTCCCCCATTTTCATTTCATATAGACATTTATGACATACACAACATACATGACATTTATGGCATAGGGACATATAGGTATTTAGTACTAATACATTTGTGACATAAGCGGTATTCAAATATACAGTACTGTTACCCCTAGATCCTGACAGAGTATATACATATGATGGGGAGGGGACTGTACATTAGGAGGGGGTGAGTGGGTGGGAGGGAAATATACATACGGCGGGGAGGGAATATATACATGCGGTGGGGAGGAGACTGTCTATTAGGAGGTGGTGGGGGTTTTGGGAATTTTTACGGTGGCCAGTTTCGAATTGCAGCCTCCCGTAGGTGCTCTTTAAGAGCGGTTTTGAATGTGGGCAGGGATTCACATTCCTTTACAGCTTTGGGTAGGGCGTTCCACATTGTTGTGGCATAATTGCGAAACGTGTTTAGTCCCTTGTTTGAGCCGAATCTGGGTTTAACATGATTTGTTGAGCTTCCTCTGGTGTAGTGGTTGTGGTATTCACTGAACTTTGGGAAGTATTTTGACATGTACATGGGCACCCCGGTCGTATAGTGTATCTTGAAGACCAGGCCCATTGCAAGTTGCTGTACTCTGTCGTCTACTCTAAGCCATCCTAGGTTGTCAAAGTGGGCAGGGGTGAGGTGGGTTCTGGGGTTCAGGTCAAGTAGTAGTCTGACCAGTTTGTTTTGTGATGTTTGTAATTTTGTTTTAAGCGCCTTTGAGGTGCTTTGGTACCATGAGGTGCATGCATAGTCATAGTACCCTTGAATGAGTGCTCCTGCCAGAGTCTTCAGGGTATTCTTGTTTACCAGAGAGGAGATCCGGTACAAGAATCTAGTTCGTTGGTTGACTTTTTTTATTACATTGGATGCCATTTTGTCACAGGAAAGATTTGCCTCTAGGATGGAACCCAGGTAGGTAATTTCGTCTTTCCTTGTGACAATATTGTCACCCACTGTAACTGAGAAGCCGTCGGTCTTGCTGAGTTTGTTATTTGAACCGAAGAGAATGGACTCTGTTTTGCCCATGTGTAATGATAGTTTGTTATCAGCGAGCCATATGCAGATTTTGCCTAGTTCCGTGCTGAGGGTTTTTTCAACCTGCAATTTGTTCTTGTCAGAGACCAGCAGGACTGAGTCGTCCGCAAACAGGAACAAGTTGCAGTCACAGGCTGACGACATGTCATTTGCATAAATTAGGAAGAGTAGCGGTCCTAGTATGCTTCCTTGTGGAACACCACAGCTCACTGTGAGGGGGGGGGGATAGAGTACCGTTTACCTCTACCATCTGTTCTCTCCCCTCCAGGTAGGATTGCATCCAGCTCACTGATAAGCTATCAAAACCAATTGCCTTTAGCTTGTCCATTAGAATGGAGTGATTGACAGTGTCGAAGGCCTTTTGTAGGTCCAGCATGACCATGCCGCAGTATTTGCCCGCGTCCACCTCTTGTTTGATGTGGTCGTTCAAATAGAGGAGGCATGTGTCAGTGGAGTGGGACGTTCTGAAGCCAGATTGGAATTCGTACTACGACTATGCTTGCACCTCATGGTACCAAAGCACCTCAAAGGTGCCCACTAAAAACAAAATTACAAACATCTCAAAACAAACTGGTCAGACTACTGCTTGACCTGACTCCTAGAACCCACCTCACCCCTGCCCACTTTGACAACCTAGGATGGCTTAGAGTAGACGACAGAGTACAGCAACTTGCAATGGGCCTGGTCTACAAGATACACTACACGACCAAGGTACCCATGTACAGTACATGTCAAAATACTTCCCAAAGGTCAGTGAATACCACGATCACAACACCAGAGGGAGATCCACAAATCATGTTAAACCCAGAATCGGCTCAAACAAGGGACTAAACACGTTTCGCAATTATGCCACATCAATGTGGAACGCCATACCCAAAGCTGTAAGGAATGTGAATCACTACCCACTTTCAAAAACACTCAAAGAACACCTACGGAAGACTGCAATTCGAAACTGGCCCATGCAAATGTCCTAACCCAACCCCCTCCAATGTACAGTAAATTACCAAGTATGGCTTTGTCAATATTCCAATGTACAGTGTCCTCCTGAGCTGTACTGTACCCATTCTGCAATCTGTTAATAAAGTGTTCAATCAATCAATCAATCATGATGAGGAGACAGAGGCAACAAAATACAGAACTAATGATAAGTCTATCATTATCACCTAGGCTAACACACATAAAACATGTAAGACGAACTGACCAATTCAAACAAAGTTATCATCCTCTAGTCTGACATGAGCATTTTCAAACATCCGAGTCAAACGATACTCACCTTATTTGTGAAATAAGACACAACGAACAGGCAGGTAAATACGAGACCAGTGGCGTGTCTTCTCCAATGCATTTGCCCTCCACGCCAGGGCTGTTAATAACACTGCAAGCCAAGTTCACACATAGTTTGAACTAGAGATGTGGGTTCTCTCTCCTCGGCTCTACTTCCCATTAGAAAACGCACTTGAGTAAACGGTGACACGTCAGACGTTTTTACTTAAATGTAGTTCTGTGTTTTTGCCCCAAAGAGCAGCGCTTCAGAGAAGAGCGTCATCTGCATCTTTACACGCATGTCTGTTTGTTACAAGAGGTTAATTCAAGGCGGATCGACTCGTGACGTCACAGTGTCTTTGAGAATGTTTCCATGGCACTGGTACACAATCCCTTGTCCGAAGTGTTTTTCTTGTCTTTGCTCTCTGTCCGCTAAAAAGCCTGCCTGAAGTGTAATTTATTGAATTTGGGTGTTCTTTATTCAAGTAAGTAGGTAAAGTAGCTTGTCTTATTTGATATTTCTCCTGGTTATTACACTTACATGATCTCTTCATTCTTTATAAAAACGATGCATGAAAGTTTTACCTCTGTGTGATGTATTGTGAACTTAATGTAGCCCAGTAAGCCCACACTGTCAGTGTTAACAGAGCTGCACTGTAAACTAAAAGAACGGTAAATGTCTGGCAGCAACGGTTTCCAAATACTTACTGTCAAATTACAGTAAAATCAAATACACAGATTACAACCTTTATTTAATGGTTAATATTTTGATAAAAGGTAATTTACTGTATTGTTATGGTATGTACACTTAAAGTAGAAAAAGGTAATCTGTAAAATAATACAGTGAATATCCCATGAATTTATTATTATTATTATTTTTTTTACAGTGCAGTTGATTTACTTAACTAGCTCAGGTTGGAATGAATATACTATTTCCAGGGGAAATGGTGTGGCCTATTAGACTAGACCTAGTCGAGTCTTTGGATGTGTTTTTGAAAAGGGTTTTTGAAAAGGATATGCTTCACTAATAGACATCAATGACAGGTGGTGATGATGACAGGCTTTCTGAAAACCCCAGGAGGGGTTTTCAAACTCCAACCCAAAACGACCACAATTGGAAGACATAGAGAATGTGATTTATGTTTACAGGTGAGTCCCTTGATGAGAAACTATACATGAAATATGAATGAATAAATGCATTTCTATAGCACTCCAGTATTCAAAGTGTTGACAATGGAATGACTGCATACATCTTTCATTATGGTTCAGAGGGAATTGAACCCCTAACCCTGGCAGTGTTGATACCATGCTTAGACAGTAACCATTGAAACAACACGGAACCATACACACACGACTAAATAACTTGATGTGCGCTGTTTAACTGGTTTGGCTCAATGAATAGCCATACTGTATGTCTCTGATAGATACACATCAATGCAGGCCATCCTGCCTTATTACAGATACACTATGCGTAACCATGAGTACATAAACATAAACACAATCTATGCATGTATGTGGTTGTCCAGTGATACTGTGTTGTGTTGTTGACGGACAGAACGGAGGTGTAGAGGAGCATCACGCCCTCGTTGCATGGAGCGAGGCAGAGCGCTGCTTCGTCCTGACCGACCTGAACTCCGCCCACGGAACGCTTGTCAACGACTGTCGTGTCCACAACGCATCTGTGCGTCTAGCCCCTGGGGACAAACTACACTTTGGATACAGAGGTTCCACTTATCAGCTAGATGTGGACATCTCATCACTGGTATGGGAATAGACCTCTAGACCGTTATAGAAAGTTAGCTCTAACCCCCTCCCCCCAAATGTATAATTTGTGAGTCATAACATGAATGATTACTTTTAATCATGTACCCTCTCTCTGTGAATTGTGGTTAGGCCATATCCATTCCATTTATCCTTCCTGTCTTTCCAGCTGCTGCCCCGTCCTCCCATGACTGAGCGACCGGACCTTCAGAGCACCCTGCAGCTGATCCAAGACCTCCCCCCCATCCCGTCTCCATCTTCCTCATCCCAGCTGCCTCTCCTACCGGGCCAATCTCGGGGCCCCCAGGCATGGGTATGGGGGGGCCCTCCTGTAACACCAAAACCTCCCAGCCAGGCACCACCACAAGCTGCCAGTGCAGGGGCCAAGAGGAGTGGGCAGCAGAGTGGCCCTCCTGAGCAATGGCCAGCCGTTCAACGTCCAGGTGGCACTTTACTTATAGCTTGATGGGGTTTCATTGAAGATTATTTTTTGTTTTATGCTGGTTGTATGTTGAAATGGCTTGGGTAATAAAGTATGCCATGTATTGTATGCACCTTGAGTGAATCTCCTCTTGTGCAGTAAGCTGGACAGGGAACACGAGAAGCAGGTCTCCTCAGAGAGCTCCAGCAGCACCAAGCTCTCAGACCACACAGCACCTCTTACAGGACAAGGTAACAGCCTCTCTCCACGCAGGCAGTTTAGGACTCAGTATCAGCGGGGTATCGTCCCCAGGCGTGAGCGTTGTGATCTCACCCTCTCCCCTGGCCCACAGGACGAGAGGCTGCTGCAGCTGGGGGATGAGCTGCATCGTCTAGTCATGTTTGAGGGTGAGTCCCACAGGAAGGACGGGGTGATCTCTGGGCTGAGGGACCAGGTGGCCATCCTCAGTCACCAGCTGACCCAGAACCAGCTCACCACCACCGCTGCTGTGGACCAAGAGGTGAAACGAAGGTTATGCTGCCTGGAGAGGAGCATCACTGAGAAGAATCAACAGATTCAGCAGCTCAAGGAGCAGGTGGAGTCGTGTGTGTGTGTGTGTGTGTGTGTGTGTGTGTGTGTGGGTGTGGGGGGGGGTTCCTAACTTCCTATTGCTGAGTAATGTCCACCCTCTTTAATGCTGCTATGTGATGTCAAGAAACTACCGTAATCATGTCCAGTCTAAGGTATAATTAAATAGTGTTTCTCAATAAAAGATAATTTTGATTATTGATTATTAAATGTATTGATAATGACGAGTCTAATATGGGACACAATGTTCATGATGGAATTCATCTCTTCCTCCAGCACTATCTCTAGAGTGTCCCAGGTCCTTAAATCAATTAGAATTGATTGATTGATCAATTAATTTATTCATTTATTTATTCATTCAAATCCATTGTATTTCCAGATTGTAAATTTTCAGAGGAACTCCATTGAGATGAGCAGGCAGTCTGTGACAGAGAAGGACCTGAGGATCTCCAGTCTGAGAGGACAGATGGAGAGACTGAAGAGGGACAGCAGCGCTGCCTCAGGTCTCCTCTCTTGATTCTGTTGGTAGTATCTGGTCGGTAGGGGTTGTCACTGTGGTTTTACCACTACGTGTTGCCAAACAGAGGGCTTCATTCCAAGCAACGCACGGGTCTCATTTATTTACATAGCCTTGCTTGCGTCGGGGCAGGCCCATAAGTTTACCTCTGGAGGCTCAGGTGATAAAACACGACATAATGTGGTCCTCTGTAATAGATGCATGCACATTGCAGTGATTAATGGTCATTAGATAACAGAGCACTAGACATTAGTGTTTGGAACACACACACACACACACACACACAAAGGGGGCAACAGTGGCTTGATAGGTAGAGCAGTCGTCTGGCAATCCGGAGGTTCCCGGTTCAATTCCCGCTCCTCCCGGGCAGCGTGCCGATGTGTCCTTGAGCAAGACACTTAACCCCTAATTGCTCCAGATGAGCAGGTTGGCACCTTGCATGGTTGCCTCCGCCGTCGGTGTGTGAATGTGTGAATGAATGGGTAAAATGTGAGGAACAAATTGTAAAGCGCTTTGGATAAAAGCGCTATATAAAAAAGCGCTATATAAAAAAGCAGCCATTTACATACAAACATTCTCTCTCTCTCTCTCTCACTCACACACTCTCACTCTCTGTTTGCGTGTGGTTCTGCAATGATCCTGTTCTCTTCAGGTTTAGTATCCAGCCTACAGAAGGACCTGTCTTCCAGGGAGAAGCAGGCTCTGAAACTGTCCTCTGAGGTGGACAAACTCAGACAGGACATCAGAAACAAGGACATTCACCTGAAGGCCAACAACACAAAGGTCCACTCCCAAAGTTCTCTTGTGTACATACCTTCAACTATTGAGTGTGATTAATTCCATATTGTATTGTATGGTATGTCAGTATGGTATATGGAGTAAGCCTGGGCAATAGTTTTCTCCATTTCATTGAGACTAATTCCATATTGTGCTACCAAGACCAGGACTCCTGGTCCAGCTGGATTCTGGACGTATATATATAATATAGTATATATACAATATAGTATATATACTACGTATATAATAAAATGTGTTCAACTGTAAAATATTCCACCTCCAGTACATATCTTGGTCACAACTCTTAGATAACCACATTTGAGAGATCCTTGCTATAAATGTGTGTGAATATCAGGTGATATATCGACATCAGAATTCATTTTATTCCCAAATATCATTATCGGCACTGGCCCCCAAAATCCAGTATTGGTTGGATTCTACTCAATATGGTGACTCAGTCAGTGAGCAACACTCTGCTGGCCTGAAGCCTGAAGGGTTCAGCAAAAGAAAATGAATTGCTGAAATTGCACAAATATAACTGATCCTGTAAAATGACGCTAAGGGCTTTAGTCAGTTTATAACAGTTAACTGTTGTAAAAATCCCTGTTTTCAGTTTTGTTTTCATGTCTGAAATTATTTTATAGGAGTATGTCGATTTTCAATTGAATATCTGAGTTTGAAACGACACTCGAAGTCCACTTGAACCTTTTTCTAAATCTCATCACATCCTTCAGTTTGCCAAAATGATCAAGAAGCACCAAGAGGAGCTCCTCAACTCTGAATATGAGATGCTGACACTAAAGAAGGTGGGCTTCTGTTCTCTAGTCCTCCAGATCAATAGAAAACGATTCCCAGCTGTTTGTTGTTGAAGAAAGAGAGGGTTGTCTAACCACCATGTGTCTTCTAGAGCGTTGGATGGTCGGAGGATACGCTGAGACAGACAGAGAGATGTCTTCAGCAGCAGGTGACAGAGAAAGACTCTCTGAAAAACAGACTAGAGAAAAAGGTTGAGGTGAGCTACAAATAGTTTTCTTTCAGATGAGATGTAATACCATTTGAGAACGCAACCTCTCTTATAAAATTGAGTACCTCACATGAAGAACCATATAAGTCTGTTTTAGGTTTAACAATGGAGTAACAATGTTTTTCTTAACTATTTAAACATTTGAAAACTGACTTATATGTCTGTCGTCGACTAAAAACACACTTCATCAATCAATTATCTGAAATACAGTAGAAAAATTACTCATCTTTTTACTTTTATGTACTTTGCTACTCAAGTCTGTAGCACTCAAGTTTGACAAGTTTGGCTTCAGGACTGGCCATTCCACAGAAACGGCCCTCATTGCGGTCACAGAGGCACTTCACTTAGCAAAAGCGAAAGGCCTCTCCTCTGTCCTGATTCTTCTAGACCTATCTGCAGCCTTTGACATAGTCAACCATCAGATCCTCCTCGCGTCCCTCGCAGGAATGGGAGTGGCTGGCTCTGCGCTGACATGGCTGACATCATACCTCAATGACCGCTCCTACCAAGTGTCATGGAGAGGGACCCTGTCGGCCACCCGCCCCCTGCGGACGGGTGTCCCCCAGGGCTTGGTCCTAGGACCCCTTCTCTTCTCTCTCTACACTAAATCTCTGGGTAACATTATCACATCTCATACCTTCTCGTATCATTGCTATGCCGATGATACTCAACTCTTCCTCTCCTTCCCTCCCTCGGATATCCACGTCTCTGAGCGAATCACGGCCTGTCTGTCCGACATCTCCGCCTGGATGACGACCAACCACCTCAAACTGAACCTAAGCAAAACAGAATTGCTCCACCTGCCGGCCAAATCCTCCCCCCTGACCGACCTTTCCATCACAATCGAGAATGCAGCTGTGACCGCGTCCCCGACTGCCAAGAACCTTGGTGTTGTCCTTGACAACCAGTTGAACTTCTCCGCTCACATCGCAGCGACAACCAAAACCTGCAGATTCCTCCTGAGCAACGTCAGAAGGATCCGCCCCTTTCTGACAAAAGAAGCCACCCAACTCCTCGTCCAATCAACAGTCATCTCCCGGCTTGACTACTGCAACGCACTGCTTGCTGGCCTTCTGGCCACTGCCACCAAGCCTCTTCAACTCATTCAGAACGCAGCGGCCCGCCTGATCTCAAACCTACCGAAGTCAGCCCATGTCACTCCAATTCTTAGGGACCTGCACTGGCTCCCCATTGCCGCACGAATCCGCTTCAAGGCCCTCGACCTGGCGTACCGTGCTGCAAAGGAAACCGCTCCCGCCTACCTACCTCCTATACTTGTCGTACAGAACTTGTCAGCTAAATGATTAAATGTAAATGTAAAACCATCAGCTACATGACTAAATGTAAATGTAAATGTTCTGCAAGGGTTCAATTATTGCTGGCATGAAAGTACAACTCACTTTGGAATAGTATTAGGTCTAGGTTTATGCGACCTGTGACTTGTTTTTGGTAGCGTGATATAATCTTTTACCTTGTAGGAGCAAGAGTCTCTGTTAGCTAAGACTGAGGCTGAGAGACGAGCACAGCTCCAGAGGAAGCAGGCTGAGATGGAACAGATGGAAGTGAAGGTAAGAAAGTCTTCCATTTAAATCCATTCCATAGACAACCATTTGAAAACATGAAGTTGAGTTGAGTTAAGTTGTACCTTTATGGGGAAATTCGTCCTCAGCATTTGACCCATCCGGAGCCCGGGAACCAACTCCAGTTGTGATGCCATTACCTTGGTCAAGGGCAGTGGCAGGAAACATAGCATGCATGTCTTTTGACTTTTGATTTCTATTTTTTATTTTAGATTTGTATTTGGAATTCACTGTATTCAAGTGATATTCTTATCAGCTTTTACCAGTCCAGAAATAAAGAGATCCAAATGTCAAAAGATCCAAATGTTAGTAGTAGTAATTTATTCAGTCATCACACACAATACAATATGCTAGGGCTGTCCCCGACTAAGGATTTGGATAGTCGACTATGATTGGCCAAAATTTGCCGTTAGTCGACTATTAGTATTTTTTTATCATTCCATTTGGGCTGTGGGGGGTGCTTAATGTCTGAAGGAGTCGACTGAAGGCTTCTTGTCCTCTGCAAAAGCATGCAATTGGTCCACTGATGGATACATCTTTGTCTAGTCTAGTGTGTTCATTAGATGGGTGAAATCCTCTTTCAGTGCCTCTGTGCCTGTTTTCGTAGGCAGTTAGCTTCTGGTATGTGTGCCATTAGCGTTAGCCACGCTTCTAGGCCTCTTTTCTTTTGGAAAGAATGATTTTTTTTATATATATCGAAAAAGGTTGGCAGTCGACTACGGCATAGACTTTGCGAGAGAGTGAGTGAGTGAGTGAGTGAGTGAGTGAGTGAGTGAGTGAGTGAGTGAGTGAGTGAGTGAGTGAGTGAGTGAGTGAGTGAGTGAGTGAGTGAGTGAGTGAGTGAGTGAGTGAGTGAGTGAGTGAGTGAGTGAGAGAGAGAGAGAGAGAGAGAGAGAGAGAGAGAGAGAGAGAGAGAGACTCACTCAACTCTCACTTCACAGGTAGAGCACTTCCGCAGCCAGCTGTTCAGCATGTTAGAGACTGATCACTATGACGCTTCAGACTCAACGGACCCCACTTCCCATGATGCCTTGTCAGACCAGCAGGTTAGTGTTTGGCATATATATATAGTACAAATAACAAACACTTTGCCTTTTCAAACAAGACATACATCAGGTGTTTTCTCTGTAGGTGTTGGAGCGGGTTGCCAGTCAGCTGGGTGAGAGGGAGAGACTGGTGGAGCAGCTCAAACAGAGGTCTGCTGAGCAGGACAGTCTGGACCAGGAGACTGAAGGACTGAGGGCGAGTTTAGATGCCTGTCAGGTATTACATTCTACATATCATATATATATACTGCATATGAGAAGATTACATTGGAATTTGTGATTCAGATCAGATACATTTTTACTATTAATACATTGTGATTTAGTTTATTATTTATGCTTATTATCTGTATATGGCTAATTTCCTTAGGAAAAGTAATGATTTCCATTGTTCACATTCACCACAACATAAACTTCAGCTATGTTTACTATGTAAAACAAATTATATATATATATTAGGGCTGTCAGTTTATCGCGTTAATTAGATTAATTAATTACACAGCAAATTATTGCGTTATGAAAATTAACTAAAAATGTATTACAAATATATATATATATATATATATATATATTTTCTTTTTATAATTTTTTTTTTATCTCATTCATTCCATAAGAACGTAGAATACACATTTACAGACTTTTTTTTATATGGTCCATTTGCATGTTCTTGGTATCTGATTCTAGGGACATCTATGGATCTCAGGGAATGTATTCCCAGTGTCAGAAATACTGTGTCTGTTACTAGGCTTGAGTAAATTGTAATGAACTGTGGTATAATATCTAATGTTCTCATGTAAATATAGTCCCCTCCCCTATATCCCCTTACCTGTGCCCCCCCCCTCTCTGTGGAATAAGACACTCCCCTCCCCTGTGTCTCCATTACCTGTACCCCCCCCCCCCCATCTGACCTATCAAATGGGACCACACCCCCCCCTGTTAACTATATAGATCTCCTCCCGAGATCTATCCGGGTCTTCTTACCTGGGGGATTTCAGCTGATCACCTGGGGGGAAGCCCTCAGCCATTCTCTCTATGTAATCTATCTGTTTGGTTAATAAACCTTGTTATTATCCAAGCCTCGGTTGACTGAGAAACATTCTTCATCAGGATATCTACTAATATCCCACAGAACCAAATGACAATATAAAAAAAAAAAAAATTCTTTGACTGTGAATAACACCATGCTCTAATTGACCAGACCTGAAAAATCTAAGCAAATTAATAGATGGAAGATGATTAAACAGAAGGTTTTGTAGATACAGTACTGAATTCTGCCATCCGGACACATGCAATTTGAAATATGATTATAGAATATCAGGCATAAAATGGTTATGCGATTAAAATGCGATTAATTAGATTAATTCATTACAAATCTTGTAATTAATTAGATAAAAAAATCTAATCGCCTGACAGCACTAATATATATATATTTTATTGTATCACTATGTACATATTGTATATAATGTATGCATCGAAATGTCTAAGTCTTAACGACATTGAAAATGAGGGTGACCTCAATTGTCCTTTTTCGAGAATAAATAAAGGTTTGAAATAGGCACTAATTTGGAAAGTTAACATGTAAAATCTGTCCTGTCTGGGACGGGTAGTATCCGACCGTCCGAGTCCTAGTAGTTGCAACAGCGACTCCTACTGGTTGGTCAGAGTGCTTGTTCAACAGGGAGGGGATCTGGGGGAGATAGCATGAATCTCCATGCGTGTTACCCTCTCCCAGTGAATCTCCTCGCTGTCAGGTGAAAAGAAGCGTCTGTATCGGAGGAGGCATGTGGTAGTCTACACCCTCCCCAGACCGACAGTGCAACGACCAGGAAGGAAGGGAATTGGCATAGCGACTACAATTGGGGGATGGGAACAAATGATAAAAGGCAAAAACATGACACTAGTTTTAAACCCAGAAATAATTAACACTGAAACAAGACATACCCATATGCACTGTTCTTCCGTTCCCCTTCTCTCCTCAGAGTCATATCCAAGAGGTGTGTTCTGCGGAGGTCCTAGAGAAAATGATAGGTTCTCTGAAAGAGACGAGTGTGCCTGAAGCTCTAGGCTGGATCCAGGCCTCGGTCCTCTCCGTACTGACGGTCCATATATCTCTCCTGCGGACTGCCTCGCGGGCCCTTCAGGAGGCTGACATGCAGGTTCCAGACACACCCGAAGGTGACTGTGCCTGAGAGCGAATACATTTTTCAACCACAGTTTGGTTTAGCCCCTTTTGGGACTGTGATGCAACATTGTTGGACGAGTGAATACACAGTCCCTTCTACGATGATGTAAAAATCCTACAATTAAGTCTGTCTCGCTTTTCTCTATCAAAACGCTTGTCGTACAGGTGTCGCAAAGAAATGTCAAAGGTACTCACAGTTGCACGAGGGTTTCGGACAGACAAACGCTAGGGTTTGAAAGCTCTGCGTTGCTAATAAACATTTTAAATAATTTTTATAAACTTTATTTATAAAAAAAAAACTTTATTTCCGGCTTTGGCTACCTGATGTGCCTGCGCTGTGAAATAAAGCAGTTTTGAGCCATGTTGACCAGTTTATTAAAATTATTTTAAATGTTTATTAGCAATGCCGAGCTTTCAAACCCTAGCATTTGTCTGACCTAAACCCTCCTGTAACTGTGAGTACCTTTGACATTTCTCTGGGATGAGCGTTTTGCTGAGGATCAGTTCTTCAGAGTTAATAGATTTTTCAATGGTCGTATAAGGCAGTGGTTCCCAAAGTGGGGGTTGCGACCCCTATAGGGGTTGCGAGCAGCCGCGGGGGGGTCGCGAGATGATTTCCAGAATGTATTGATTTAAAAAAAATTATAATAATAATTTATTTATATATATATTTTTTTCATGCAGTCGGGCCACTGAACTTAGAAGCAGGCCAGGCCAGTGTTTCTAGTTGCAGCGGCGTGATAGTTCGATAACCTAGGTGGGGAATAACCAGGAGATCACTGCAACAGAGGGTAACCTGTGTGGACCCCAGGAAGACTAGCTCGCCACTTAGGTGGCAGCTAATGGGGATCCTTTTAAACAATAAACGCAGTCTAAACTCACACAAGTTGGATAACTCTCTCTCTCTCTCTCTCTCTCTCTCTCTCTCTCTCTCTCTCTCTCTCTCTCTCTCTCTCTCTCTCTCTCTCTCTCTCATCTCTCTCTCTCTCTCTCTCTCTCTCTCTCTCTCTCTCTCTCTCTCTCCTCCTCTCTCTCTCTCTCTCTCTCTCTCTCTCTCTCTCTCTCTCTCACACACAAAGAAAAAACAAAAAATCCATCAAAATCATGTTGCTAATCATTGACACATGCTAGACTGTAATAATCCCACCCAGAAAAATCTACTTTGCATTTGATATATTGCAAATATTTAACTTTTTGTGTGTTTTTTATTTTTACAATAATTTGTGATGCCATCACACACACTGGCATTTAAAGGGTTAGAATTATAAAATGAATTGAATATGTGGTGGTTATGATCAGGGCTGAAGTTGAATAAAATATTTATTTATTTATAAAAGTGGTAAATAATTTCAACATATAATATTTTTATGGCGTTTTTGAAGAGGACAATTTAGTCCCTTGGTAAGAGTGAGTATTCTTTTCAATCTGACATTACAAAAAAAATCCATCAAAATCAGTGTTGTTTAACAGTAATTTGTGATGCCATCACAAACACTGGCATCCTCTTAACCTGCGCCCCCAAAAGTGGCCATTTTAGTTTTCATTTGAGGACTGCATACTTTTTTTGCAAACCAAAATACTATACTTTATACTTATAGCACATGCATGAGCCTGGTCTCTTTTTAAAGATAACATTCTGAGGTTTTCTGTAGTAGTTAGTAGTCCAGAGGTAGTATTTCCCCAGAAGGTGGTATGGCTTAAAAAAAACATGTACATGTCCAAATTTCATAAAGATCCATTCAGAAATGAGTGATTAGGAGTGATTTTGGTCAACTGTGTACAAAAGAAAAACTTAGTTTTCTCATAGACTTCAATTCATTCGGCTGTTTTTCTCTTCCTGTTTTCGCTCGTTAGTTTTTCACCTAGATCCCTGATTCATACATCCCCAGGTGGGGGATCATTGGAAAGCCATACTCATTGGCTACAACCCTCCACAATAATTTTCGAGATCGCCAAATGATTGACGTAATTAGATCCCCAAGAGTCGGGAGTGGTATTTTGCGCAATACCGTGTACTTTGCACAAGCCTCAAATACCGGCATGTAACTCGATAATTGCTGAAAGGATTTTGTCACCTGAAAGGGCTATCGACAGGAAACAAATGGGGCTTCAATTCGATATATATATATTGTATTACAAAATATGCACACCCGAGCCACTAGTGGTCGCCAAAGTGCCGGTGGGCAAATCGTCCTAAAAAGGGCCCACTTGCATGTTAAGAGGAAGAGTACAAATTCAAAAATGCCTGCACCAGAATGCAGGAAATTAAGTCTTTGTAACAAAAAATTTCCTGGTGGGGGACCAGCCGCTTAAAAAGTGGCCTGACTGGGGCTATATTTCGCACTATATTTCATATATATATATATATATTATATATATTTCTACTTTCAATTTTTTTTTTACCCCTATAATAGTGGGGGTTGTGGCTCACTGACACTGTTATTTCGGGGGTCGCGGTCTGAAAACTTTGGGAACCCCTGGTATAAGGGACTGTGTATTCACTCGTCCAACAATGTTGGCGTGCATCACAGTCCCGAAAGGGGCTAAGTTTGGTTAAATTCAATTTGATGAATTGTAATAATTTTCAATGTATAATAGCAATACAGTTATCAGTCAGCAGTAATTGAATGTGTGCAGTTACAGTCTCACACCAAGATATAAGTTCATAGCATTATGTTTACACAATAACATCATGCTATATAGTGGTTATTAAAGGTTTTCTCATCTATGGAACTAGCTGTTCTTTACACCCCTATAAACCTGTTCAAACTGGACAACACAAACATTCTAAATGGGCCTAAAGTGTATTTCCTGTTTTTCGAACACAATAGCTGACAGGAAATAAACTTGGGAGCTCAAGCTGTTCCCTAGCAACGCAATTCCACTGAACAAGGTCTATAGGGAACGTACTCTAGACTGTTGAGATTATATCACTATGCATTCACTTAAGACGATTCTTATTGTGTTTGATTGAGTTTACAAGAACGGACCTTGATGTGGTATAATAGTTATTTTGTCTCCTGTAGGAATCTTGAATGGTGTCCAAACCTTGTGTCTAGAGCGTGAGGCACACAGCATGGAGCTTCAATGTTTGAAGGTAAATTTGAGCATTTTGAGATTCTAGAGATGCAGCCATTCACCACTTCTTCCCCTGTGGATACAAATTCTGAGTATTCAAACTTGAGTTATACATATACCAAGTAACAATATAGATAGATGTACATGTAGATCATTAGATTTGGGTCATTGGACAAAAAGGCTGGACTTGGGGAAATCTGCTTTTAGCTTGTGTGCTTCTGACACATGGAACATCATACAACAAACTCTAAAACTCAATACTTTGGTCAGTTAAAATCCTTAATCACCAACTATTACACCATAATCTGCAGTTGTTTTAATTGATTGTACAAACCTTATTGCCTTTATTGTATGTTTATTGTATTTATTGTGTATTTATTATGTATGTACGCTTGACTTCATTGAAAATGAGGGCTTGCCCTCAATGAATCGTTGAGTTGAAACAAAGAAAATGTAATCAATATAATAAATATATAAAGAATATATTAAATGATTCTCTGAGATTTATCGTCCTTCTATGGTTGGACAAAAATTACAAAGATGAAGTTGCTTTGTTTTGTGACATGTTACACGTGGCTTTTGGTGTTGGATTCTGGTATTGGGGAAATGTTCCAATAGGATGAGCTGTTATTAACATGGTATTGGCCCGGTCTCCTACACCAGTATCGGTATCAGTCTATATGTAACAGTGTCAGTGCTACTGTAGGAGATTAGTATTTATTTAATCGTTTTATTGCATCTTCATGTAGTCAGAGCTAGAAGAAATCAGAGGAGTGAGTGAGGGTCAGAGCAGAGAACTGAAGGAGCAGCTGGACCTGAGCAGAAAGGAGCTGGAGCAACAGAGACTACAGGTTGGATCTCATACTCAGACACCTGTTATTGGCACCTGTGTGCTGTTCTGTCAGTAACTACCATATCACACAGCCTCTCATGTCATTGCTTTTACCAAACATTATGTAACAATGTCTTCTACTTATTTTATTTACTATTGTATTCTTGCACAATCGAAGCGGGCATGGCCAACCGCATTTCACTGTATGCCCTGGTATGTATGTGATAAATACCTCTTGAATCTTGAATCTTGAAAACAATGTGTAATTATTATCAAATCCATCCCTCTGTCCTCTGTAGATGGCCATGGTGCAGCAGGAGAAGGTGGAGGAACTGAGGGGGCAGGTGGTCTCTCTCAGGAAGGCCCAGGTGAGGAGACTCTCTGTCTTTGAGAAATACTGCTAGTAGGGCTGGCTGTCCCCGACTAAAGAAACCCAGAGGTTTAATCATAGGTTTTCATGGATTAATCAAATACTGTATTTGAATCAAGAAATATGTAAAAATAAAAAATAAAAAATAATTACAATGTTGTCCTAACTGTTGTGATGCCAGAGAAGGACAAGTTAGACTTCGGCGTCAAATTGACTTGATGCTTGGCCTAGGGTAGCGCCGCTAGCACCCAAAACCAAGGAGCCTGCTGGTGAGGCCTACGTGCGACTAGCCAAAAATGTAAGTGCGTGTCGGGTGACATGTCCTGCTGATGTGGAGAGCTGTGACACACAGGAGGCTACTGCAGCCTTAAGGCCCTAGCAATCAATCCATCCAATACAATTTACAATTGACAATTTAGTCATTTAGCTGATGCTTTTATGCAAAGCGACTTAGAGATTGTGAACAACAAATCTCTGGCAGCTAAGGGTCAGTAGTGCCTGCATTTCCCCAAGGGGATCAATAAAGGAATATCTTATTTTATCTAATCTTAAATTGTTCATCAAATAGTATATAGAGCTTGAATGGTAAATGGCTGCATTTATATAGCACTTTTATCCAAAGCGCTTTACAATTTGTTCCTCACATTATACCCATTCACTCACACATTCACACACCGATGACGGAGGCAACCATGCAAGGTGCCAACCTGCTCATCGGGAGCAGTTAGGGGTTAAGTGTCTTGCTCAAGGACACTTCGACACGCTGCGGGAGGAGCAGAAATCGAACCGGGAACCTCCGGATTACCAGGCGCCTTGAGTGTTACACTCTGAGTAGGGTTGGGTACCGTTCACATTTGAACCGATACCAGTACTGATATTTAGCAGATTAGCTTAGCTTAGTTAGAGTTTCGCAGCTAACGTTAGTTAAGGATTTGACCGTGACGTGGGTTTACAGGAACGGTGAGGATTCAAGGCATGTTAGACGCATTGAACCTGTTGCCCACAGAGTTTTCACTGCACATAGAAACAGCGCAACTCGCGAGAGGATTTGTCACAGAGCTGTCAAACGCAGGGCTGAAGAGCTAGATGTCATATAGTAGCTTCTAAAATTTAAGGTCCACGCTGGTCTGTGTCTATTATGAAATGACAATTGTTTTGATGACCCCCCAGGAGCTTATGTATTTTTTTTCTAAAAACATGCTACTTGTCATTAATAGTTTGCTCGGTTTCAAGTTGTTTTCCAGCCAACTTTGTAACATTTGACATTGAACCCAGTTTGTCTTATAAAATCCCACAACTTTCTGCCTCCTCCTTTAATTTTCCTCCAATTGACCAGAATGCACTGCAACAGGAGGCCCGGGCGCGACAGGACAAGCTGCTCTCCAGGCTCCAGAAGGCAGAGGGGAGAGAGGAGGAGTGGCGGGAGAGGGGAGGGGAGGAGGAGAGGGAGAGATCCAGGGTCCAGGAGGAGGAGTACAGGGAGCAGGTGAAGCAGCATGCCCACACCATCGTGGCCCTGGAGCAGTGCTGGGCTCAGGCCAGGCTGAGCGCACAGAGCCTGGAGGAGGAGAGGGACTCGCTGAGCACTCAGCTCAGAGGTGAGGGAGACGGGGAGGGGTATGTATGTGCATTTCTGTGTGTTTCCACTTCATACTCTATTAATGTATGTTTGTGTGTGTAAGGTAGGGATGCTCCGATACCACTTTCTCACTTCCGATACCTAGTTCTAAACCTTCAGCGTGGCCGATACCAAGTACCGATCCAATCCATTCCTTTTACTGTATAGACTTAAAGGGGCATTTCACCGTAAAAACAACAGCAATTTATTTTGCACATAATCCCATGGCTCTAAACTGCTTTGCACACGTTGCTTTAGTTATTGAGAGTTATTGAGTTTGAATATCTCCTCCCATGATGTCAGATCAGAGGACACTGAATCCCTATGTTGTGTTAATTACTGCTCAATGAAATGATGTAGATGAAAAAATAGCAATCCATATTGCAATTTTGTCTCTATTTTTTCATCATAACTCTTTAACCTTCAATAACTGTCACACAAAATGAATGTATGCAAAACATTTTAGTGCCTTGGATGTGTGAGATAATGCGCCAAATAAATCGCTGTTGTTTTACGGTGAAGTGCCCCTTTAAACAGTTTAAATCAGTTTGGGGTCAGTGGACAAAAACAATTAAGGTGTAATCTATTTTCCTCCAGTACAGAGATCAAACATGTTTCTATGTGTCAAAATGCAGCAAATCAAGTCGCTTTGATTCCTGACATGGTTCTTTGTATCAGATTTGAGTATTTAGGATTAGTAGAAATACTCCCTAGGCTATTATGCCCTATTCTAGTCTGGTATTGGACCCATATATATTACCAGCGGCGCATCCCTAGTGTGTGATCTGTGTCTCTGTGTGTACATGTGTGTGTTTGTGACTGTGTGATCTGTGTCTGCATCGTGTCTGTCTGTCTGTCTGCGTTTGGGACATGAGTAATGTCTGTTATTTTGTCTGCCTATGTGTCTCGCAGGCTGCTTAGTCTGTCTGTACAGCAGTTTGCATTTTCTCTGGACTTTTTAATCAAAATACAGAAAAGAACCCTGGGAACATGACAGAATGACTCAGTCCATACAATCTGTTGGGCAGCAAAGCATTGATATGCTGCAGTACTACTTGAGACCACTAAATGGCAGTCATAGTCAGTGTACGTTTAAAAAAATAGTCTACTAGTTAAAGAGACCCTCATCCATGCCTTCATCACCTCATCACCTCCTGTCTGGGGTACCCAGCAACACCCTGGACAGACTCCTTGACTACTGTAATGGAGTCCTGTCTGGGGTACCCAGCAACACCCTGGACAGACTCCTTGACTACTGTAATGGAGTCCAGGCTGGGGTACCCAGCAACACCCTGGACAGACTCCTTGACTACTGTAATGGAGTCCTGTCTGGGGTACCCAGCAACACCCTGGACAGACTCCTTGACTACTGTAATGGAGTCCAGGCTGGGGTACCCAGCAACACCCTGGACAGACTCCTTGACTACTGTAATGGAGTCCAGTCTGGGGTACCCAGCAACACACTGGACAGACTCCTTGACTACTGTAATGGAGTCCAGGCTGGGGTACCCAGCAACACCCTGGACAGACTCCTTGACTACTGTAATGGGGTCCTGTCTGGGGTACCCAGCAACACCCTGGACAGACTCCTTGACTACTGTAATGGGGTCCTGTCTGGGGTACCCAGCAACACCCTGGACAGACTCCTTGACTACTGTAATGGGTCCTGTCTGGGGTACCCAGCAACACCCTGGACAGACTCCTTGACTACTGTAATGGGTCCTGTCTGGGGTACCCAGCAACACCCTGGACAGACTCCTTGACTACTGTAATGGGGTCCTGTCTGGGGTACCCAGCAACACCCTGGACAGACTCCAGTATATGCAGAACTCAGCTGTCACTCCGCACCAAGCCCTGGCAGCACACCACCTCGACCCTCATCCACCTCCACTGGCTCTCAGTCAAGTCCCGTATCTCATATAAGATCTGTCTTTTTTGTTGCCTGTAAAGTGTCCTTGTGTTTCTTTTCTTTTTTAAACTTTATTTTTTAGCGTTTATCGCTTTTCTGGTCAAGCATGACCGACAGAAACAGGTTGAAATTGGATGTAGAGCAGGGGAAGACACTCTGAGAAAATACGGCGGGTCCGGGAATCGAACTCGTATACCCCAGATCCGTGACGAGCACGGTTTTCCCCGACGCAGAAATAGC
Organism: Notolepis coatsorum; assembly: GCF_963971535.1. NCBI lineage: Eukaryota > Metazoa > Chordata > Actinopteri > Aulopiformes > Paralepididae > Notolepis > Notolepis coatsorum. The sequence goes on along the minus strand of NC_140174.1, from coordinate 82,516,129 downwards.
GCCGAGATATGCGGTGAGCTACGGGAGCTCCCTGTTGGGTTTCTTGAAAGGCGCTATATAAATCCAAGTTATTATTATTATTATTATTATTATTATTATTATTATTATTATTATTATTATTATTATTATTATTATTAACTCATTAGCTGCCAGCTATTAGCCTTATCCTGTGGTAGCATTATTTATTAACATTTTTATTCATTTCCTTGTATCCTTTTCAAACCTCTGTGATGTCGTTACTTCCCCTCCTGTATTCTTCCCATTTCCATTGAAACTTTTCTTCTTGCAGCCTCAGCAGATGTGTGATTCTCTCCATTTCCTGTATCCCCTCTACCAACTCTATCCATTGATCCTTTGTCGGCACTTCTACCTTGTACCACAGTTTAGTTAAAGCTTTCTTGGCTGCCACTATCAATATCTTAATCAAGTATTTGTCTTCCCCTTGGATTCCTTCTTGTGACAAGTCAAGTCAAGTCAAGTAATTTATTTATATAGCACGTTTAAAAGCCCAAGAGCCAACCAAAGTGCTGTACAATCAGAGCTTAAAATCAATGTCCTAATATAAAATACACAAATACAAAAATATAAAAAGGCATAGCAGGACAAGACAGTACATTCAGAGAGTAGGACAGTAAGACAACACACGAATAGGGGAACACAAAGTACAGTAGCACACAGGGGACAGAGGAGCATAATAAGAGATACAAGAGGGAGGGGGCAGGATAAAATTACATGGGAGTGTGTGAGTTAGGGTGTGGGAGAATCAGGGTTTATTGAAGGCCAGGGAATAGAAGTGGGTTTTTAGACGGGCCTTAAATGTCTCCAGTGAGGGGGCAGATCGGATCTCCAGGGGAAGCTGGTTCCATAGCTTGGGGGCCACGGCCTTGAAGGAGCGATCGCCTCTCTTTTTGAGTCTGGTGCGGGGGGGGGACCAGCCGAGCCTGGTTGGAGGATCTTAGTGACCTGGGTGCTGCGTAGGGGGTGATGAGTTCGGTGATGTATAAGGGTGCTGCACCCGATAGTGCTTTAAAGGTGAGGAGGAGGATTTTAAAGTCTATTCTAAATGGGACTGGGAGCCAGTGTAGGGAGGCTAGGACTGGTGTGATGTGCTCTCTCTTTCTGGTACCGGTAAGGAACCTAGCTGCAGAGTGCTGGACCATTTTGAGGCGGGACATGGCTGTCTGACTGATGCCGGTGTAGAGGGCATTGCAGTAGTCAAGGCGTGAGGTTATGAATGCATTGACTACCGTTTCCAGGTCAACGGGTGAGAGGATTGGTTTAATTTTACTGATGTTGCGGAGTTGAAAGAAGCATGATTTGACTACGGCATTTACCTGCCGGTCGAATTTGAGCTCTGGGTCAAAGATTACACCCAGGCTCTTGACGTGGGGTTTGAGGTGGGTGGAGAGTTGTCCTAGGCTGTTGGAGAGTGTTTTGGTGGAAGAGGGGGGGCCAAACAAAATGATCTCCGTTTTATTTTCATTTAGCTGTAAGAAGTTGAGGGCCATCCAGCTTTGTATGTCCCTAAGACAGGTTTTAAGAGAGTCTAGGTTAGCTGTGTCAGAGGGGTTGAGGGGAAGGTAGATTTGGGAGTCATCGGCATAAAAGTGATATGAAATGTTGTGTTTCTGGATGATTTCGGCCAGGGGGAGCATGTAGATGGAGAAGAGTATGGGGGCCAGGATGGAACCTTGGGGGACCCCATACGGTAGACTAGCTGTGGGGGAGGAGTGTCCACCCAAACTGACCGAAAAGGAGCGGCCGCTCAAGTAGGATGCGAACCAGTTTAGGGCAGACCCCCTAATACCTAGCCTGTGTTCGAGACGATCGACCAGGGTGGAGTGGTCGACCGTGTCGAACGCGGCAGAGAGGTCCAGGAGGAGGAGCATGGCACAGCTACCTGAGTCGATGGTGAGAAGCAGGTCATTGTAAATTTTGACTAGCGCTGTCTCAGTGCTGTGCCCTGCCCTGAAACCTGACTGGAATTTGTCTAGGAGGTTGTTGTGATGTAGGAAGGGGAGGAGCTGTGCCAGGACAGCCTTTTCTAAAATCTTAGATAGGAAGGGTAATTTGGATATGGGCCTGTAATTATTGAAAAGAGCAGGGTCTAGGTTAGGTTTTTTTAGGAGGGGCTCAACCATGGCGTGCTTAAGGGAGGAGGGAACAGAGCCAGATTCCAGAGAGCTGTTTATGATAGACAAAATACTGGGGCCTACTATAGATTCCCCAAATACAACACTTGGCCTCCCTGGGGTATTTCGTATCCTATTATTTCATTTATTATCCCTCCTATCTCTTCCCAGTAGTGCCTTATCTTCTGACATCCCCAGAATATGTGTGTATGGTTCGCCCCTTCCTGTCCACACTCCCTCCAACATGTTTTCTTTGCTGGTGTGTAATCGCCCTGTATTTCTGGTGTTATAAAGTATCTAATTATATTTTTCCACCCAAACTCCCTCCATATCCTTGATCCTGTGGTTGTTTGTTGTGTCTTACATGTGTCATACCATTCCTCCTCTGTTATCTCTATTTCCAACTCTCTTTCCCACTTTTCTTTCACATACAATGTTGTATTTCCCTTACTGTCCATTATTGCCTGATATAGTGCTGATATCACCCTCCCCTTCCGTCCTTCGTATGACTTTACCATTATCTTAATTACTCCATTCTGTTCTTTGTCTCTATCTTGCTTTATTTCTAAAGTGGTCCCTATTCTCTAGTCCATATCTTTCTTTCAATTTTTGTAGAGTCTGCATCTCCCCTCCTTCTGTCATTGTGCACATTGCTGTTATACCCCCCCGTTCCCACCTCTTGAACCCATGGTCTTCTATCCCTGGTCTGAATTTGTTGTCGTGTGCTATCCATCTCAGTATCTTAGATTCCTTTTCTAGCTTGTATTTCTTTACTATTGTGTTCCATATGTTTATAGTGAATCTGGTAATTGGATCTAGTAGTTGTTCCTGTCTTCTGAACAGCTCCCTATCTCCTATCAGTGCCTGCACTTTTAATCCCTCTCTTTTGGTTTCTATATCTTTCCATTTACAATATAGGTATTATGTTCCATCATGAATGCATGAAAGGGGGAGGGGGTCGTTTCTGATTATTTGATTGTCAGTAACGGCATTCGCATTGAACACTAAAAATGGTTATCAGCCTGTGGCCGGGAGTAATCCAAAAAGAATATTCCAATTGTTTGATCGCCATCTGGTATATCCAATGTCCATTTGCTTGACGGCATAATCCACCATAACATATGGATCGGAGATATTTGACACGCTTCGATGGAACCGGGACAACCGTTCGCCTCGCCCGAGAAAGAAAAATGAAACCCGAGACCTGGGGCCGTCCCACAGCCCCAGGATACAATGTTAGAAAGGGTGCTCGATACCGCCGTCTAGCGTGATGCGGTCGGTATTGCACCTAGGCATTCTCAATGTGATTCCCAATGTTAACCCCGAGTCAGTGGGCCTGTAATGAATAGAAATATCGAATAAAACAAATAATGATCAAGTAACGAGTATACTCGTTGTTGGCGTTCAACGATTGGCGGCCAATAACGAGTATAATCGTTGTTGGCGGGGAATGAGTTAAAGGGACACTTCTCCCAATAAATTAAGCAGATATCTCACACATATACCAAAACGATTAATTGTTTTGTACAAATTCATTTGGTTTGAAAGTTATTGAGTTAAAGAGTTGGAAGGTGTGATGTAATTTTGATGTGTTTTTTTTGTTTTTGTTTTTTTATCATTTCACTGAGCTGTATTTAATGTGACATCACAATGACATCACACACTGGCAACTGTCTAACTCAATAACCCTCTAACCAATTTTGATTGTTAGATTGTTATTTCGGTAACACGTGTGAGATTATTGGGCATAATAAACATGCTTTATTTTTGTGTTCCTTTAATGCACTCAATTCAATCAATTCAAAATAAATAGCAGAAACTCTTATCCATTGACGAATGGTAGTGTATTCATTTCCTACTAGGTTGGACGTGAAAACTGCTAAATGTTTTCTTAATATTTGTATTGAAAAGGTGTGCCGTCTATAAGTTGTCTATACCTATAGATGTCTATACCTATGGCTGTCTATAGGTCTGATGCTTGGATGCTTGTTGTGTTTTGTTGTTGGGACGTACTAGTAAACCTCTTGCCTTAAACAATATCCACTTCCTGAGTTGACTGAATTAAAATCAAATTAACCCCAATCCTGTAATGTATACATAAGGAAAAGTGTTTGAAAACAATTAGTTCACAAAAGTAATCTAACATGAGAACTTATTTCATACCATCATTTCTTCCAAGAAATAGAAAACAGTCAACCAGTGCAGAGTAACAGTCCAGCTCAGCCCTCATCAAACCCCCCTGAGGCAGCAGTCTTGGAAGACACCATCACTTCCCTCAGGTCAGGAACGTCACGCAACACATTAGTCTCTCTAGATAAGATTTGTTATGAAACCAAGTGTCACTCCAAGGTCATGTTCATCATCACCAACATGAGCACATCATTCCTCTCACACGGCAGTGACATCATCAAGCATCATCCTGCGTCTCGTAGATAATTCCTGAAGCATGACTCATCGCTTGGCGTCCCATAATCAGCTCTGATGAGTACGTCTTAATCTTAGCTCGCTGCTTATGAATAATTTTTAAATATTACTTTCGGCAGCCCCCGAGTTTGCCAAGCAGACTTGGAGTTTGAAGTCTGCATATCTCTGCATCCACAAGACAAGTAGCTACACACGTTGTCCCACAGGCTCTTGGGTTATCTGTGGTGCGCTGTAATAGCTGGAAAGGCTGTGTTGGCGAGACACATTTACATTTACATTTAGTCATTTAGCTGACGCTTTTATCCAAAGCGACTTACAAGTTCTGTATGCCAGGAAGGGCACAACTCTATCAGCTGAGTAACAATGTTCATCAAAGTGTTGAGTGCTACAGTGTAGGTTAGTTTATTAGTACAAGTGCATGACAGTAAGGTTAGTTAGGGTTAGATTATTATTTTTTTTTGATAATGGTTGAAGAAGTGCGTCTTTAGTCGACGGCGTTTGTTTTGTTAAACTGTGAAGAGTCTGTTTGTGTGAGGTTCGCCTCTTCCCTGGACTTTAATTCCCTGTCTCCTCACCTCTCCAGCCCCCACCCTCGCGTTCATTTACTCCCGCCTGCTCTTCAGCAGCCCACACCCTTGGACTACCGGTCATTATGTGTTTGATTGGTCCGTGCCGAACACACACTTCTAGTTCAAGTATCAATTACCATCACGCACCTGTTGTGTGTTCTAATTAGCGCCCCAGTGGGCTTTAAATACCTCGCTCTTCCCCCCAGTCCTCGTCGGGTCGTTCCGTATCATATCTCAATCTGTAAGCTCCTACGGGAGGTTCCCTATCTGTCTGAATGCTGTTCCATCTCCGGCGTTAGACGAGGTGCAAGCCTTCGCCACCTGTCGCCGTTTGCCTGGAGTGGGACACAGTACTGCGCTCTCTAATACTCTACGGGAGGTATTCCAGTGTTCCACTCCAGACTCCGCGCCAGACGCGCTCTTCACTCCAGACTCCGCGCCAGACGCGCTCTTCACTCCAGACTCCGCGCCAGATGCGCTCACCACTCAGACCCCGCGCCAGATGCGCTTTCCGAACCGGCGCGTTCTCCAAGCAGACGCGCACCACTCAGACCTCCGCGCTAGATGCGCTTTCCGAACCGGCGCGTTCTCCAAGCAGACGCGCACCACTCAGACCTCCGCGCCAGATGCGCGCTCCGAACCGGCGCGTTCTCCAAGCAGACGCGCACCACTCCGTCTAGACCCCGCGCCAGATGCGCTTTCCGAACCGGCGCGTTCTCCAAGCAGACGCGCACCACTCAGACCTCCGCGCTAGATGCGCTTTCCGAACCGGCGTGTTCTCCAAGCAGACGCGCACCACTCAGACCTCCGCGCCAGATGCGCGCTCCGAACCGGCGCGTTCTCCAAGCAGATGCGCACCACTCCGTCTAGACCCCGCGCCAGATGCGCGCTCCTAACCGGCGCGTTCTCCAAGCAGACGCGCACCACTCCGTCCAGACCCAGCGCCAGATGCGTCTCTCCGAGCCGGCGCGCTCTCCTCCAGACGTCTAGCCTGCGCGCTCCTACTCCATCCCTGTAAGCAGCTCTGGCCCTCGCCCTGTCCAAGGCCCGAACCCTGTTTTCTCTGTCCCTGTCCCCAGCCCGCCTCCGCGGGCCTCTGTCCCTGTTTCCCCTCTCTAGTCCTCCTAGTCATCCCTGTCCAGTCCTTCTAGTCCTCCTAGTCATCCCTGTCCAGTCCTTCTAGTCCTCCTAGTCCTCCCTGTCCAGTCCTTCTAGTCCTCCTAGTCCTCCCTGTCCAGTCCTTCTTGTCCTCCTAGTCCTCCCTGTCCAGTCCTCCTAGTCCTCCTAGTCCTCCCTGTCCAGTCCTCCTAGTCATCCTAGTCCTCCCTGTCCAGTCCTCCTAGTCCTCCTAGTCATCCCTGTCCAGTCCTCCTAGTCCTCCCTGTTCCTGCCCTTCCCTTGCCCTGGCCCTGTCCGTTAGTCTTCCCCTTAGCCAGCTCGCCTCTTAAAGGCACTTTGCCCTTTTTCCCTAGTTCTTGTTTTCCAGTGTTTTGTGTTCCCCCTTAAAGGCACAGTGCCTATTTTTCCCAAGTTCTTGTTTTCCAGTATTTTGTGTTCTCCCTTAAAGGGACAGTGCCGCTTTTCTGTTGTTATTCAATAAATGCCCGTTCTTGGCTTACTCTCATACCTGTCTTGTGTTGTGCGATTGGGGTCGGTTACAAACCATAACAGTACGACCCGACCAGTCGACGACCCCAGCCAGCACAGACGGTGTATGTTGAGTTTGCCTTTTTTTTTTGTTCCCTCTAGCCTTGTTAGTTCCCCTGTTAGCTCCCCTGTTAGCTTCCCTGTTAGCTCCCCTGTTAGCCTGCTAGTCTCCCCTGTTAGCTCCCCAGTTAGCCTTGTTAGTTCCCCTGTTAGCTTCCCTGTTAGCTCCCCTGTTAGCCTGTTGACTCCCCTGTAGCTTCCTTGTTAGCCTCGTTAGCTCTCCTGCAGCTTGCTAGGCCTCTACTACCAGCATGGCCCCAGTCTCCTAGCTTAGCCCCGGCTGCTAGCACAGCCTCTATGTTAATGCAGCCCTTGCAGCTAGCATAGGCCCTGTAGCTAGCCATGCCCAGGCAGCTAACCCGGTCTCTCTGCATGGCCTCCACTTTTTGTGTAGCTCTCCCACTGCTAGGACTGCCCCTTCAGCTAGCAAGGTCAGTTTTCTCCCACTGCTAGGACTGCCCTTTCAGCTAGCAAGGTCAGTTTTCCCACTGCTAGGACTGCCCTTTCAGCTAGCAAGGTCAGTTTTCCCCACTGCTAGGACTGCCCCTTCAGCTAGCAAGGTCAGTTTTCTCCCACTGCTAGGACTGCCCCTTCAGCTAGCAAGGTCAGTTTTCTCCCACTGCTAGGACTGCCCTTTCAGCTAGCAAGGTCAGTTTTCCCACTGCTAGGACTGCCCTTTCAGCTAGCAAGGTCAGTTTTCCCCACTGCTAGGACTGCCCCTTCAGCTAGCAAGGTCAGTTTTCCCCACTGCTAGGACTGCCCCTTCAGCTAGCAAGGTCAGTTTTCTCCCACTGCTAGGACTGCCCCTTCAGCTAGCAAGGTCAGTTTTCCCCACTGCTAGGACTGCCCCTTCAGCTAGCAAGGTCAGTTTCCCCACTGCTAGGACTGCCCCTTCAGCTAGCAAGGTCAGTTTTCTCCCACTGCTAGGACTGCCCCTTCAGCTAGCAAGGTCAGTTTTCTCCCACTGCTAGGACTGCCCCTTCAGCTAGCAAGGTCAGTTTTCCCCACTGCTAGGACTGCCCCTTCAGCTAGCAAGGTCAGTTCCCCACAGCTAGGACTGTCCTTCCAGCTAGCTTGTTCTCTCATGCTGGTCCAGCCCTGTCTGCCAGCCTAGCTCCGGCAGCTAGCGCAGCCTCTATGTTAATGTAGCAGTACAGCTAGCATAGGCCCTGTAGCTATCAGTGCCCTGGCAGCTACCCTTTCCCTCTGCTAGCCCCTTCCCTGTTCCCCTCTCCAGTGCCCCTGTTCCAGCCCTGTCTGCTAGCCTAGCTCCGGCAGCTAGCGCAGCCTCTATGTTAATGTAGCAGTACAGCTAGCATAGGCCCTGTAGCTATCGGTGCCCTGGCAGCTACCCTTTCCCTCTGCTAGCCCCTTCCCGGTTCCCCTCTCTAGTTACCCCTCGGCTACCCTGGTTACCCCTCAGCTACCATAGTTACCCCTCAGCTACCCTAGTTACCCCTCAGCTACCCTGTCCCTTTGCTAGCCCCACTTTTGTTGTAGCTTCCCCTGCTAGCTTGGCCCAGTTTTTTTTGTTTGTTGCCTTGTCGTGTCCCCTGCCCCTCTCTGTGTTTTTGGGTCGCCCGGTGGCTCCCGTGGAGGGGGGGGTACTGTGAGGTTCGCCTCTTCCCTGGACTTTAATTCCCTGTCTCCTCACCTCTCCAGCCCCCACCCTCGCGTTCATTTACTCCCGCCTGCTCTTCAGCAGCCCACACCCTTGGACTACCGGTCATTATGTGTTTGATTGGTCCGTGCCGAACACACACTTCTAGTTCAAGTATCAATTACCATCACGCACCTGTTGTGTGTTCTAATTAGCGCCCCAGTGGGCTTTAAATACCTCGCTCTTCCCCCCAGTCCTCGTCGGGTCGTTCCGTATCATATCTCAATCTGTAAGCTCCTACGGGAGGTTCCCTATCTGTCTGAATGCTGTTCCATCTCCGGCGTTAGACGAGGTGCAAGCCTTCGCCACCTGTCGCCGTTTGCCTGGAGTGGGACACAGTACTGCGCTCTCTAATACTCTACGGGAGGTATTCCAGTGTTCCACTCCAGACTCCGCGCCAGACGCGCTCTTCACTCCAGACTCCGCGCCAGACGCGCTCTTCACTCCAGACTCCGCGCCAGACGCGCTCACCACTCAGACCCCGCGCCAGATGCGCTTTCCGAACCGGCGCGTTCTCCAAGCAGACGCGCACCACTCAGACCTCCGCGCTAGATGCGCTTTCCGAACCGGCGCGTTCTCCAAGCAGACGCGCACCACTCCGTCTAGACCCCGCGCCAGATGCGCGCTCCTAACCGGCGCGTTCTCCAAGCAGACGCGCACCACTCCGTCCAGACCCAGCGCCAGATGCGTCTCTCCGAGCCGGCGCGCTCTCCTCCAGACGTCTAGCCTGCGCGCTCCTACTCCATCCCTGTAAGCAGCTCTGGCCCTCGCCCTGTCCAAGGCCCGAACCCTGTTTTCTCTGTCCCTGTCCCCAGCCCGCCTCCGCGGGCCTCTGTCCCTGTTTCCCCTCTCTAGTCCTCCTAGTCATCCCTGTCTAGTCCTCCTAGTCATCCCTGTCCAGTCCTTCTAGTCCTCCTAGTCCTCCCTGTCCAGTCCTTCTAGTCCTCCTAGTCCTCCCTGTCCTTCTTGTCCTCCTAGTCCTCCCTGTCCAGTCCTCCTAGTCCTCCCTGTCCAGTCCTCCTAGTCATCCTAGTCCTCCCTGTCCAGTCCTCCTAGTCCTCCTAGTCATCCCTGTCCAGTCCTCCTAGTCCTCCCTGTTCCTGCCCTTCCCTTGCCCTGTCCGTTAGCCTTTCCCTTAGTCTTCCCCTTAGCCAGCTCGCCTCTTAAAGGCACTTTGCCCTTTTTCCCTAGTTCTTGTTTTCCAGTGTTTTGTGTTCCCCCTTAAAGGCACAGTGCCTATTTTTCCCAAGTTCTTGTTTTCCAGTATTTTGTGTTCTCCCTTAAAGGGACAGTGCCGCTTTTCTGTTGTTATTCAATAAATGCCCGTTCTTGGCTTACTCTCATACCTGTCTTGTGTTGTGCGATTGGGGTCGGTTACAAACCATAACAGTTTGATATTGCAGTGGGTCACAACAAATACAAACAAAGTCATTCATAAAAAGTATTGGCATGTCAGTGAGTTTCTTTTGGTACAGTCTCTTCCAATGACTTCCATCATCAAACCGGATAGAAAAAAAGACTCACTGAAGTTCCTGTGTACTGGGGAGGCATCTCCCAGACCTCACAGACAATGTACATACTGTACATACTATACATACTGTACATGGTTATATTATGTATTCGGCGCAACTGAATGCAGAAGTAAAAAAAATTAAAAAGGCCTATGTGTTCCAATATTATGCTGTCTATGTGGATCACACAAATCGTAAATCGAGCGATCAAGTAAATGGAGTACAGTATACACACAGTGCCACTATTCTGTTCTGTCTGCTCTGTGTCTGTTGGTGATAGAAATTCTTGACCCAACTTGTCTTATGTGGGTACATCCAGGGGGTAAAACCACATACACGTGAGCACACACACACACACACACACACACACACACACACACACACACACACACACACACACACACACACACACACACACACACACACACACACACACACACACACACACACACACACACACATACATTTTTATTTAACACCTTGCATGGTCGGGTGTGTGAATGTGAGGCCTGCGATGTAAAGCCCTTGGATAAAAGCGCTATATAAATGATTAACATTAAACATTAAGATTAAATCTGCAATAGCTGTCGCTGCATACGGTAATGCATCCATGTGTGCATGCATACAAACACACACACACACACACACACACACACACACACACACACACACACACTCAGTGCTATCCCACGTGTAATATCACTGAGTGAGAAAATAAGTCATACCAAACGTGGACAGCAGCATAATATTTGCCTATTTCTGTGCCTGTGTGCTCTCTCTCTTCTTCGATCTCTTCTTCTCTCTCTCTCTCTCTTCTTCTCTCTCTCTCTGTCTCTCTTCCTCTTCTCGCTCTCTCTCTCTCTCTCTTTCTTCTTCTCTTTCTCTCTTTCTCTTTCTCTCTGTCTCTCCATCCAGGGCAGACCTGGTCCAGGCGCAGCAGGGGGCTCGTAACCATGGTGACACCATCACAGCACTGAGCTGTGACTTGGCTGCAGCCAACGTCAGGATCACAGACATGACAGGTGGCGAACAGCACGCTGTTTAATATGGAGTCAGGGTTGTTTTGATCATGCTGTTCTGTCTGAATATGGACAAAAATAGTTTTAGGGGTTTCAGAGATTGATCAAATTATTGTATTTGGTCTATTTTGATCTGGTTACTGTGTGTGTGTGTGTGGTGTGTGGTGTGTGGTGTGTGTGTGTGTGTTTGCTGCTGCCAGGAGAGCTGAGTGAGCAGCAGAAGCAGGAGATGGAGCAGCACAGGGCTACGGTGGTGGACCAGAGGGTGCAACTGAGCATGCTCACTCAGAAGCTCAGTCTGATGTCACAGCTGGTGGAGCAGAAAGGGGAGGAGCTGAGGAAAGCCAAAGAAGAACTCAGGTAAAGCAGCCAGTCTAAAGAAAGTGACACGATATTTTAAGTCTTGTGTATATGAGGATTTGCTTGTAAACACTTCATCCTGTCAAAGACCTTAACTGGGATATAGCCAGTAGGTGTGTGTGGTCGTCAGTGGAGAAAGAATAATTCCTAAAATCCTATCTGTTAAGTCTGGCCATAAGCCTGACAACCAGCCGGCAGATGTTGCATTGAGCCATAATTGGAGATTGTACAAATTACATTCTCTACTGTTCACTAGTTTCACCATATTTAACCTACTGCGTTGAAGTCTGGGGAAATAATTACAAATGCTCATTATACCCATTAACTCCAGAAAAGAGCTGTGCGCATCATTCACAAGGTTGGATATCTGGACCATAATCATTCACTATTCTTACAGTCTAAATATTTTTTTTACTGATATTCTACTGTATCAAACTGCACAAATAATGTATAAAGCCAAAAAATAAGAAACATTCTATATTCAACCAATATTAAAAAATGGTTCAACGAGCGAGATGGGGTTTACAATTTAACCCATTCTCTGCCGGGCTTATATCCATCCTAAACCATCCTCTGCCAGCGCTATTTGTCTATGGAGATGTTCACCTTCTTTGCAGGGCTATAACTTTTTAAATTGTATTGCTAAATTGACATTACTATGGCCCATTCAACATCAATTATCTATCGTTCAGGATGTAGGAACGTTTTACTTTTTCATTCACACATTCATACTAAAATACAGTCTAGAAGAGTATAAATATGTTTTTATCGTTTCTGCAGTATTTCATAGAACGTGAGTTATAGGCATTAATGCATGATCAAATGCAGTTGATACCGATCAACGTTATATTAAAAATTTCAACTGTACATGGTCCTAAACGTCATGACTGGTCATCTGCAGGTGAACGGAGGGGGGGGGGGGGTCGTTTATAATTCAATGACCGACGTTAAATGATTCATGTAGTATGGGTGATATATTGATCAGAGCAGTTTGTATTGAAAATGGTAAAGAAAAACGCTGAAACTCACCCAGTCTCCTCGTAGCGTTGGGCGGTCACACTGGAGCAAAAAGATCGCTATTATGGGATGTTGATCGATGCGATCCATTTCCGGTTTGTATATTACTAATACACGTCCAAATCATGTTGATTATTGAGTTATGGCAAAGATTCATATCGACGGTGTCGGTATTGAGCCCGGGACGATAAGCGAGTGGCCGGACGAAAATAGGGGACGGACCACTTCCGGTTTGGGCAACTTCTGGTTTGGCAACTCGCCGATCGGCCACCAGGTGGCGGTATTGAAGCGTTGCAGAGTTGTGATGGATCAGACAGCATCACCCAAGACTCCGTGGGTGAAATATGAATACCATGACGAAATATGAAATATTGATCTAAAAAACGCCTTAAGGAGTTATTGGCAGACAACGCATGGCGGAGAAACCCGCCTTAACCCGTTATTGGCGCAGAATGGGTTAAGGGGAAAATGTAACTGAACGACCATGAAAGTCTTTGTATTTCAATTTGGGGAGTAAAATGATGGAACGGTCTGATGGAGTTAAAGCAATGTCAAAACATAAACAGTTTAAAATAAAATATAGTCAAATGGTTTTCCAGAGGTACAGAGATGAAGAAGGGGTTTGATATCTGGCTGTGTGTATGTTGTGTGTATGTATGTATATATATATATGTATATATGTGCATATGTATGTATGTAGTTGTATATATGTATATCAAATGGCTAAAGGGGGTGGCGACAGTGGGTCGTTAGGTAGAGCAGTCGTCTGGCAATCCGGAGGTTCCCGGTTCGATTCCCACTCCTCCGGGCAGTGTGTCGATGTGTCCTTGAGCAAGACATTTAACCCCTAATTGCTCTCGATGAGCAGGTTGGCACTTGCAGGGTTGCCTCCGCCATCGGTGTGTGAATGTGTGAGTGAATGTGTGAGTGAATGGTAAAATGTGAGTAACAAATTGTAAAGCGCTTTGGATAAAAGCGCTATATAAAAAAGCAGCCATTTACCATTTAGAGCAGGGGTGGGCAACTTTGTATATGGTGAGGGCCACAAAATGTCCACAATCAATCTGGGGGGCCGCATTGTTTATCGGCAGTCCCGCCAGTAGTACCCCATCACTCAAATAGCCCTAATAGTCACAAGGTATATAAACAATTATAATTTGTTGTAACTTTGTTTTTATTCCATTTCAAATGCATTTAGTAATGCAATTTCAACTTTATGAATTTATAAACAGCTGAATTTAAAAGTATTGCTGTGTAACCCCAAATATATACAAAAATTATCAATTATAATTAAGCTTCTAATAAAATAAATGTATGAACTTAAAGCCACTGCTCAACAAACACAAAGCAGCATTCCTGCTGCATTTCACAGTAAATCAAAAGTGCAATAATAAATGATTTTGTTAAATGTATAAACTTTTATCCTGCTACTAAACAAAACATTATAACACTGAAATGCATGTTATGGATATGAAGCACTCAGAATGTTTTGTTTACGTAGCAGGATAAAAGTGTATACAGAGGGCAGGGAGTTGCCCCTCCCTGCCCCAGACGAACACACACCACATTTTAAAGAGGCTTATCTGTAACTTCTGGATGAGAGAAATCCGGTTGGAACAGCAACGTTCATTCAGCAAAGAAATCTCCCAGTGTGTCGTCCCTCAAAGATAACCCTGCATGATATGCAGTTTCCAAGAGTTTTTTTTTCTTCTCTTTTTGAGTACTCTTGTTTTTTAAATTGTTTTTATCTATTTTTAGTGCTGCTTATAGTTTTTAATATGCTCCCTCTGTACAGCACTTGTGCCCTGTGGCTGTTAAAGCGCTTTATAAATAAAGTTGGATTGGATTGGATTACTGCACAAAGCCCTGGCCTCTTGTTCAGTGTTTCTGAGAATGTCTTTTGAGAGGTGAAGCACCAAACAGAAGTATACTGACCCCCATGTCAGAGTGATTCTGAGAAGGTTGGCCGAGGTGAAGCCCCAATACACGAGATGTTTTGGAAACGCTGTGCTTGTGAACATGATTGCATCTTGTGACAATTAGCTTGTTTGCGGGAGCAAAGAGGGCAGGGGCCCTCTGGGTGGTTTTTGCTCCTTGTTTCATATCCACTGAACAATCTTTGCATCTCTTCGCATGTTCTTTCAGAACCAAACCACTAGGGCTGACCTTTGAATTTTTTTGGAATTCGAAGCTTCGGGGCAGAGATTCGATTTTAATTGGAATTGCAATACTACATGCCTCCCATTGACCCTTTATCAAACTGGCATGACATTCACCCCTCGCCCCACAGTGGGTCAATAATGGTTATATATATAATAATAATAATAATAATAATAATAATAATAATAATAATAATAATAATAATAATAATAGTCCCCTCTCTACACCTCTCCATCATCTCCCCCCCCCCCCCCTCTCTACACCTCTCATCATCTCTTCCCCCCTCTCTACACCTCTTCATCATCTCCTTCCCCCCCCCCCTCTACACCTCTTCATCATATCTCCTCCCCCCTGTCTTTAATGAGACACTTGTGGTCTCTCTTGTTGGCGCACAATAGCAGGAATGTCAACTCAATGTTTGTGCATGCAATCTGCATCAGATGAATAATGTTTCATCCGACAGCCTGTTTCTCTCCTTTGACTTGATGTGCTTCATGTTTGAGAAATTGCTCTCGCATATGTATGTGCTCCCAAACATACTGGGCCATAGAGAGGGCAAAGTCCCTGAGGGAGTGGGAAGCGGGGCTCAGGTAGCAGTTTCCAAAATGAAATTCCCCTCTCATTTCTCTTTGCTTGAAAAAAAGGATCTGACTGTAGCTCGCACAGTTCAAGCTGCAACGGTGGGGGCTGCTCTGACACCGTAGCGGTGAGGGGGCCGGCAAACAGCGCTATCCGTGACTGCATGCCGTTGAAATCTTCAAACCGATCATTGAATTGCATTTCCAGTGTTTCAATGTCGCTCCTGTACTTTCCGACGGCTCAGCCATCGGATTTCTGTGTGTAGCTGCAAGTCGCCATAATCAGTGTCCATCTCTTCCAAAAAGGAGACAAACTTTCTATGGTTTAGTGACCTGTTGCCTCCACGAATTAGATTGGTAACCTTGGTAACCAAATCCATAACATGGCTGTATAGTCAAGCTTCTTGGCACAGAGAGCCTCCTATATCAGATAAAAAAAAAGAAAAACGATTTAACGACTCTCGCATATAATTTGACTACACTCGATTCGCATTGGTCATTA